>NC_143576.1:246643543-247274786 GCF_048544385.1 Mastigoproctus giganteus | reverse complement strand
TTGAGTATTATATACAGGTCTGGAGACCTGTCACTTTAGGAAGGATGCAGATTTGCAGGTGGTAGATGACTCTCATCAACTGGTGCAATACCACCACTTTGCTTATTGGAGGCTTGAGGTGGTGAAACCCATGTTTAGTCTCTAGAGCAAAGTTTCCGGCATCCCCCCCCCTACTTCTCTTTCAACCCATGCACGGTACTAAGTACTATAGGTTTTGATACCTTTCATGTTTGGGGTTTTCATAAAAAAAAAAAAAAAAAAGATCTGCTGGAGCAAGTGCAGAGTAGAGTAACAAGACTGGTGAAGGGAGCAAAAGGGTGCTTTTTTTTAAAAAAGGCTTCAGCTCTACACATTGCAACATCTCGAGACTAGGCACCTGTGGGAAGATCTGACTGAGGTGTTTAAAGACTTGAATGGATTGAGCAAGCTGAATGTTAATGGAATTCTTCCACTTGCTAAGACTACACACACACACACACACACACACACACACACACACACACGAGGGGGAATAAATTCAAGTTGAGGAAGGAAGGTTGCAGATTATGTGTGTAGAAGGTTGCCTTCAGTCAGTTGGTGGCTGATTGTTGGAACAGGCTTTCATCTGTTGTGGAAGTGGATTGGTTGAATAAATTCTAGGAAGAACTAAAATTCTTGGAGGGTACAGATGGGTGAACTGTGTACTTTTTTTTTTTCTGGCTGTTGCTATATATGCTTGCTTTCTTGTATCATTTGCCATTACTACTAATGCATATGGGCTGCAGTAATCCTAGGTTAATATACCAACTGTGCAATACTACACTCAAGATAGTTGAAAATGAAAAGGACCTGAATGTAATTGATGCAGTCAGATATGAAGTTCTCCAAGCAGTGCAGACAGGCTGCCAGGACATGTGGTTTTGTCTATGATATACAGGAACTTTGCTAGCAGAGATCAGGAAGTGATTATCCCACTGTATAAGGCAATGGTCAGGCTGCATCTTCAGTACTGCAAACAGGTCTGGAAGCCTCATCTTCAATACTGCATTCAGGTCCGGAGGCTTTATTTTAAGAAGGATCTGGTTCTGTTGGAATGGGTGCGGAGAAGAGCAACAAGATTGTTGAAGGGAATGAAAGGATGGTCTTACCAAGACAAGCTTCAATTCTGCAAACTGTGTTTCTGGAGATTAGCCACCTGGAAAGAGATCTTATTGAGGCGTTTTAGAACTTTGAATGGATTTGAACAAGTTCAATGCTGATAACATTCTGCCTCTCGCTTAGACTACACACAAGGGTGCATAAATTCAAATTGAGAAAGAATGATCACAGAACAGATGCGCATATGTCTTCAGCCAGCAGGTGGTTGATTGTTGGAACAAACTTCCATCTGTTGTGGTGGTAAAAGTGGGCAATTTGAATAAATTCAAGGAAGAACTAGACAAATATTGGAGGGGATGGCCAGGTGATGTGAGGGTTTTTTTTTTTTTTTTTTTTGGCTGATGATATATAAACTTGTTTTCTTGCATCTTATGCGACTATTACTGCTACTACTAATAATAATAACAAAAATAATAAAATTTTTCTACAATTTTTAACAGAATAAGCATTTTAGCGAGTCATTAGACTAATAATTTTGTACGTCCACTTTACTCATGCTTTTAATCAAAAATAACTGAACCCTCAAATCTGTACTGCCACAAAGTGGCAAACTTAGCAGTATAGTAATTGCATCACTGATTTTACCATCTTTTGTCTATCAGATTTGTCCTATGTTATCAGAGTGATAATTTATAATTATATTTCTAAAGGAATATTATGAATGTTAGTCTAAACCAGTGGTTTTCAACCGGGGTGCCACAACAACATTCCAGAGGTGCCACATAATTTGGGTTTAAGTTACTTCAACTTATTATTTTTTAATTTATATTTTTATTTCATTATAAAATGGTGTACAGTTTCGGATCTAACAGGCAGAAAATTAAGTAGGGGTGCCGCAAAATAAAATAAATTACTTAGGGGTGCCGTTATTAAAAAACGGTTCAAAACAACTGGTCTAAACCAACGGTTCCCAACTCGTGGTTCACGAACCCTCAGAGGTGCGCAATAAGAATTCTGTGATGGAAACTGCTTAGGCTGGCAACAACCTACTTGGAAACCTCTTTCCCTCCCTGCTGACGTCATGTGCTTCTATTATGGCATGGCATGGCATGGGATATGGTGAAACTGGCTAGAACTGCTGCCACCTTATGAATATTATCAAGGTGGCACTGCCACAGCTGGTCTGGCTGGTGTGGGAATATACACATAGAACCACTGCCCTCAGTGCGATCTCCTCCCACACAGGGCACCCTGGCCCTGTGCTTTTAATCCCCTGGGGCCAGTCCCCTTCTCCACTCCTCCCTGTTTCCATTTCTAGTAGGCCCCCTTCTCTGTGGCCTGCTGTTATTTAACTATATCCTGACCCACCATTCTTTGTTATTTTCTTACTCACTCTTTCCAATCAATTTTTTTTTTTTTTTTTTTTTTTGATCTCTGGCAGGAAGCTGAGGAGACCCTGGTGGAGGCCTGCCAGAGTATAATGATTAGCCTGGTTCTCCTCCCAGTATTGGTAGCAGGCAATGTAGGGTCCCACAATGGGCCCTATGGCTAAGTAGCCAGAGACACAACAACAGAACATAGCACTACTCTGACAAAAACCAGACATTAGATTTTCTGGTCTTTACAGAGGTTCTGTACTTTTCCACAAAGTATCATGGTGCAGATGTGTGTGTGTGGGAAACCACCGGTGAAGTCTTCCACAAAACACTATACTTAGATTTACATAGGTATATTTTGTAAACTACAAAATAGTAAAGAACTGCCAACAAAAGAAACCACATCTACCACAATTCCTTATAATTAGTTTATTATCTTACAGTAATCGTGTTAAATAAATGTTTTATATACAATTTTTTTTTTTCTTCATCCTCAAAGACCATTATTATATATAGGTACTTAATAATAATTTTATATTATATTATGACGCAATATCGCATATAAAAACATAGTACTGGAAATTGTTTATAATAAAAATTTGGAATTATATGATTTCAGAGAATATGGGCTTAGTGGTTCGTGATAAAAATATTATGTTGAAAGGGGTTCATGACGCAAAAGAGGTTGGGAACTGCTAGTCTAAATCAAGTAACAACAACTCAATTAGAACAAATATTGTCACCTTTTTAGCAGTTCTTCCCAAAACAATTACTCAACATGTTGTAATTACCAATAAGTTGAGAAGCACTTCTTTAGTTTCATATTAACTATTAGCAGAGATCCACTACCAATAAAGCTAATTTGTTTTTAAATATACTAGAACTTGCTCAGTGGAAATCTGTACTGTTTAGCATCAAGTACTGATTTCATTTCTATTTTTCTTGGGGCCATACACAAGTATCTGGAAGTATCCACACCATATTCACTGCATTCAGCTTTTTCAAGAGGTGAGGCAGTGTATTTTGAGATGACATCCAGTTGTTTGCTGGTGCCAACTTGGCCCAGCTTATATGAACTATTTGCTAAGATTTTTAGATTTTAGCAAGACAAATGATGAATATTAATCCTTATTCCTAATTAACAGAAAATTATCTTAACAATTCAAGATTATAGATATGATTTTTTTTTCTTTTCTCCTAAATTTTATCCATCTGTTATGTAGGCATTTAATCTACTTCACAGCTGTCCTAAAGAAGCAAAAAATGTATCGTTTTTTGCTATTTTAGAAAAAATGCTTAACACCTTAGTAAAATATGCCAAGCAAATATCTGTTAGTCAGTATGGTTTTACTTATTGATTAAACAAGGAATTTGCTAAGTGGTATATTTTAAGTGACTAATCTTACAGAATGCAGGCTACCTGAATTTCAAAACCCATATTTGGTGCAAAAGGCAGTTCACAGTCTAGCTTGTATAAATTAAATCATTTGTTAATTATTCACCATAACATTCATGGTCACCCTTAAGAAATGGAAAAGTTAAAGATCAGGGTTTCATTTTACCTACCTCACACACCTTTCAAACAACTGGTGAAAGGTGACTAGTTTTATGAATGACGAGCAGGTGACAATCTTAAACTCTGTCTCACCATAAATAAATGAATGAATTATAGATATGATTTTTTTTTCTTTTCTCCTAAATTTTATCCATCTGTTATGTAGGCATTTAATCTACTTCACAGCTCATCTGTATCTCATCTGTACCAGTTTTGGGTCAGCAAGAGTGCATCAGGTTTATTCAGGGTTATTGGGTAGTTTGTAGTCATGTTTATTTTCATTTAGGATTAATTTTCTCTGCTAGTTATAGATGTAACTGTTTGTTTTATTATTCTTCATTTTTAAAGGATATTTTTGTTTTGTGAATAGTCATTGTGAAGCATGTGAAAAGAAGACTGCTATTTTTAGTTCTGTAAAAGGTCTCAGTTCTTCATTATTTAAAAATAATGAAGAACTGAGTTCTATAAGTTACTGTGTTTGGAAACCAGGCATTTTAAGCCTAAATCAATTTAGATGTTTAAGGCTTAGATACAGCCAAGTGGTTAAGTTCAGGAGTGCAGTAGCATATGCTTTTGACTCCATAGCTCAGACCCCACACACTACACAGCTACAATTATTACCATATGCATACTACTATACATATATTACAATTATTATCATATTTATATGATAATAATTGTATTTTAATCAAAAATGATTACTTATGAATTTCTGTCTTATGTAGTAATGCTGCAGTTTAGAAGTTTTCTTAAGTATAAGCAGAGTATAAGCAGAAGATTTCTTATAAAGGAGTTGGGCAAACTATGTACTGAGGTCATCATTACACTTAATCATGTAAGGCACATAAAATTCAAATTGAGAAGGAATAATTGTAGAATATGCCCAACATTATTCCATCAGTTGTTCAAACTTTTGTGGATGTGGGTGGTGGGTTGCAAGAATTTGTAGTTACATGTGTCTGGTTTATACAATCACTATTATTCCATAAGATAAATTTCCATCCTGGGAAGTCCACTCCAAAAGAGTGCAAAATATTTTTCAAACTAAGTGTTAGGAAAATACAGACCTCACACAATTTTTTTTTTTTTTTGGATAGTGCAAAAAGGAGTCAAATAAAATAATTATTTTCAGCTCCAGATTAGTGTCCTGATGCACAAGTTCTACTAGTGCAGTATATCGAAAGTTTCAATTTATGAATAACATTCATTCATTCATTCCCTCTCTTTCAGTTGATGCATCAAAGAAAATACAGACCTTCTCACACATGAGTGGCAGAAGACAGAGAGTGATAATCAATGGACACTGCTCAACATGGACTAATGTTATTAGTGGAGTTCCACAGTTCAGTGTTGGGTCCATTGTTGTTTTCTGTATTTATAAATGATACTGATGATGGTATATCAAGCTTTATGTCCAAGTTTGCAGACGATACAAAGGTTGGCAGGGTTGTTAAGGACACTACTGATGCTATGCTGCTGCAACAGGATCTGGAAAGGTTGAACAGATGGGCTGAGAGGTGGCAAATGAAGTTTAACATTGACAAATGTAAAGTACTGCATATGGGAAACAGTAACCCCAGATCAATGTATCAACTCTGTGGTACTATGCTGACAGTGGTAGAGAATGAAAAGGGCCTGGGGGTAATTGTGCAGGCAAATATGAAGTTCTCTGAGCACTGCATACGAGCTGCAAGAGTAGCTCACGGTGTCTTGTCAATGATATACAGGAATTTTTCTAGCAGGGATAGGGATGTGATTATTCCCTTGTATAAGGCATTGGTCAGGCCACACCTTGAGTACTGTATACAGGTCTGGAGGCCTCATTTCAAGAAGGATGTAGAGCTGCTGCAACGAGTACAGAGAAGGGCAACAAGATTAGTGAATGGAACAAAGGGTTGCTCTTACGAAGAAATGCTTAAGTTTTGCAAATTACAGAGTCTGGAGACTAGGCATCGGCGAGGTGATCTGATAGAGGTGTATAAGGCTTTGAATGGCTTGAGCATGCTCAATGCCGATGGGATTCTTCCTCTTGCTCAGAATAATCACCTGAGAGGTCATAAATTCAAATTGAGGAAGGACGGATGTCGGATAGATGTGCGGAAATTTGCCTTTAGCCAGCGGGCAGTTGGTTTGTGGAATAGACTTCCATCACTTGTTGTTGAAGTTGATAGCCAAAACAAATTTAAGGCTCAGCTGGACAGGTATTTTGAACGAATGGAGGGATGAAATGGGAGTAGTGGTTGTGTTTTTTTTTTTTTTTTTGGCTGATGCTGAATAAGCTTGCTTTCTTGCATCATATGCCTCTACTAATGCTAATGCTAATTTGCACTGTCCAAAAAAAAAAAAAAAAAAAGAGAGTCAAATAAAATAATTATTTTCAGATCCAGATTTATTTTTAGATTGGTACCAGTTCAGTGTCCTGATGCAGTTTCTACTGATGCAGTATATCCAAAATTTCCATTTATGAATAACATTTTTTCTCTCTCAGTTGAACTGCTCTGGATGCATCAGTAAATAAATTTTGGTAAACAAAATTTTGGAAAATTTTGGTAAATAAATTTGATGGATTTGAAGTATTGCTCAGAGAACAAAGGCAGATATTGTTGGGATATCAGAGACGGGGTGTCACACAGATATAAGGAATGCAGAACTGGAATTTGGGGAGTACAATGGGTAGAGGAAGTATAGACAGAATAGGAAGGGAGGAGGGGTTATGATATTAGTTAAGAAACACAAAATCCAAGGAAGTTAAGCCAGTCGACATCACTGGACAGTGCAGTGGCGAGTCAGTTTGGTGTGACATAAGCATTGGGAGATCAAAATTGAGAGTACAAGTGTGTTATAGGCCTAATGACTCTGATGAGTATAATAAGAAACTGTACAGGGAAATAGAGTGGGCCAATAAATCAGAGAGTCTTATAATGGGGGATTTTAATTTCCCAGATATTGACTGGAATTTGTGGGTTGGCACTCACACACTAGCAAGGCTTTTGTGGAATTATTGGATGATTGTTTTCTACGTCAATATGTTCGGGATGCAACTAGGGGGAGTAATACTCTTGATCTGATTATAAGTAGTGATTCTTCATGCATTAAGAATCTGCAGATAGAGGAACCACTAGGTGGCAGTGACCACAGTGTGCTGAAGTGGGATTTACTCAAAGAGGTAATACCATCAGGTGTAAAGGGAAGGGTTTTTGCTTTCGTAAAGGCAACTATGGTAGTCTAAGACAGTATTTAAATTCTATATGGTGGGACCAACTGATGATGTTACCAACAGCAAATTCAAAATGGGAAGCATTCAAAGAATTTATCTTGGAAGCTACTAGGGCTTTACATACCAACTAAGAAATATTGTTCAAGGTTTAGGCCTAAATGGATGTCAGATGAACTAATGCGACATGTGACAAAGAAGAAAAATGCATGGGATACATATAAATTAATGGCTGACATGGAAGCCTATGATAGATATAAGCTGGTCTGTAATCAAGTCACAAAGGAGATTAGGCAGGCAAAGGCAGATTATGAGAAATCTTTGGCAAAGGATGCAAAGAAAAACAACAAAGCGTTCTTTACCTATGTAAACTCTAGAAGGAAAGGGATGAATCAGATTGGTCCACTGGATATTGATGGTTCAACTGTTCATGATCCTGCTCAGGTGGCTAACAAACTAAATGAGTATTTTGCATCTACATTCAGCCATGAGGAGTTATTCAGGGAGGGGAATGCCAGAGTTTAGATAAACTCTGGCAGTGAGCTAGATGATTTTATAATAACTGAGGGGAAAGTGGAGGAGAAATTGTTGAATATAAACATAAAAAAGGCACCCAGGGTGGACGGGATCTATCCAGTTATATTAAAGGAGGTAGCAAAAGAAGTAAGCAAACCCTTAGCCATAATTATGAGAACTTCCTTGGACTCAGCAGAGGTACCCATAGACTGGAGATGTGCAAATGTGACCCCAATTCACAAAGGAGGATCAAAGGGCGACACAAGTAATTATAGACCTGTAAGTTTAACTTCTGTTCCAGGAAAATTAATGGAGGCACTGGTTAAAGCAGCATTGCAGGATCATCTAGACAACACTTCAGTTATAGCTCGGACACAGTATGGTTTTGTTAAGGGAAAGTCTTGCCTGACCAATTTGATTGGATACTATGATGTGGTCACAAAGGAACTGGATGCAGGGAATAACTTTGATATCATATATTTGGATTTTAGAAAGGCCTTTGATACTATTGCACATGGAAGACTGCTGCACAAATTGGAGCAGTGTGGCATTGGAGGCAAATTGCTGCTTTGGATAAAGGGATGTTGTTGTTGTTGTTGTTTGGTTTTTAGGAGCATTAGCAACTAAGGCCATATTGCTCTGGGGATATGCGGTGATCATTCCCTGACCTTTCCACATCTTCCGTATTTGGTGGTCACGGGCTCGAACCTCGGTCTAATCAAGAAGTGTGTGCTACGCATTGCTGCTCCTGCCCACCTGGCTACGGAGGTGCCGATAAAGGGATGGTTGAGTGGGAGAAGACAGAGAGTGGTAATTGTGGACTGCTTATTGTGGACTAATGTTATTAGTGGAGTCCCTCAGGCTTCAGTGTTGGGTCCATTGTTGTTTTCTGTACTTATAAATGATATTGGTGATGGTATATCAAGCTTAATGTCCAGGTTTGCAGACGATATGAAGGTTGGCTGGATTGTTAAGGGCACTAATGACAGTACACTGCTGCAACAGGATCTAGAAAAGTTGAGCAGATGGGCTGAGAGGTGGCAAATAAAGTTTAACCTTGACAAATGTAAAGTACTACTGGTATTAGCATTAGCATTAGTAGAGGCATTTGATGCAAGAAAGCAAGCTTATGCAGCATCAGCCAAAAAAATAAATAAATAAATAAATAAATAAAAAATAAAATAAATAAATAAAAAATAAAATAAATAAATAAAAAATAACTACTTCCACTTCACCCTTCTGTTCGTTCGAAATACCTGTCCAGCTGAGCCTATATGGGAAGCAATAACCCCAGAGTGAAGTATCAACTCTGTGGTAGTACACTGACAGTGGTAGAGAATGAAAAGGAGCTGGGGGTAATTGTGCAGGCGGATATGAAGTTTTCTGAGCAGTGCAGACGGTCTGCAAGAGTAGCTCATAGTGCCTTGTCAATGTTATACAGGAATTTTTCTAGCAGGGATAAGGAGGTGATTATCCCCTTGTATAAGGCAATGGTCAGGCCACACCTTGAGTACTGTATACAGGTCAGGAGGCCTCATTTTAAGAAGGAGGTAGAGCTGTTGGAACAAGTACAGAGAAGGGCAACAAGATTAGGGAGTGGAACAAAGGGTTGCTCTTAAGAAGAAAGGCTTAAATTTTGCAAATTACAGTGTCTGGAGACTAGGCACCTGAGAGGTGATCTGATTGAGGTGTATAAAGCCTTGAATGGTTTGAGCATGCTCAATGCTTATGGCATTCTTCCTCTTACTCAGAATAATCACCTGAGAGGGCATAAATTCAAATTGAGGAAAGACAAATGTAGGATACACGTGCGGAAGTTTGCCTTTAGCCAGCAGGTTTGTTGGTGGAACAGACTTCATTCTTTGTTGTGGAAGTTGATAGCCCAAATAAATTTAAGGCTGAGCTGGACAGGTATTTGGAATGAAAAGAGGGGTGAAATGGGAGCGGTTTTTTTTTTTTTTTTTTTTGGGTGATGCTGAAAAAGTTGCTTTCTTGCATCATATGCCTCTACTAATGATAATGCTAATTAGTGAAAATGGGAAACTTCACCCTTTTATGGTCTGCCTGGTCAAACATATTACTGACCGAGCCGGACCAAGGTATTTCCGTGCCCCGGACAGAAAGAGTTTTCATTGCCCTTTTACTAACGATATATATATATATTTCTTGCCTCATTGTTCTTCTGTTTTTGGTGCCCCTTAAAGAGGCAAGGACCCTACTAGCCTGTGCCTTAACACAGCACTGGTTACTGAAATATTTGGGATACTTGTTTCTTTGTTTGCTTAAGAGCAAATAAACAAACAAGCATCTGTGGTTATAATGTCCCAAGTCAAAATTTGGGATGCAGCAACACCTGAAGCAGCTATTACAATTTGCCACCCCCCACCTGCCCTTTTTTACTGATGAACAAAATTAGCCCACAATTAAAAAAATAAATAATAATAATAATAAATGAAAAAGAAATGGAAAAACTGTGCTTCTTTGATTGATAAGAGGTTTACAAAATACTGAAACTAAAAAAAAAAATTAATATTATAAAATTTACCAATATGAAAAGTAGGTTATTTTAATTAACAGATGGGATGAGAAGCACTTACTCTTTTGTATATACAGTCCAAAACGTTTTAGTTCTTCCTTGTTAAATTCTCCGACACCTTTTGTAACTGTTTCAAATTTTACAGCTTCGCTCAGTCTCTTTGAGAGACCTTGCATATCAGAAATATAGTCTGCATCAGTCGTTTTGCAAGGTATCGGAATAGGCGGTGCAGGAATCAATAAAGTCCTCAAAAGGGCAATGCCCATTATTATGCAAACTATCAAGCTACTAGTGCGCAAAGCTACTCTAATATATGAGTAATACACACGCTCCATTTTTTAATAACTGATCGTATAATTTATAGCATAACGCACATCATTAAAAGAGACTTCAAGGACCTACTACAAGTACATCTCACCCACAAATCCATCCTTATCTTCATCACAAATACGATAATAGATAAAGTTTCTATCAGATGAAATGATTTTCTCACATGTGAAACGCAACTTCAGCGCCTCTATTCATTATTTTAGAATTAATATTTTTTTTAAATGTCTTTATAACTGAGCTAAATTATGTGAGTCATTTTATTTTTAAAATAGGTACGACGGTAGTTGGATTGCAGTTTTGTAGTCTGCACTATTAGTGCCTGTAATAACTATATATGTACTGAATTATGACAAAAGATATATGCAATTAAAAAAAAGCCATGATAAAACTATATCTGAAACAGAAATAATAATAATGGAGGATGTCGATTATCCGAAACATCGATTATCCGAACCGTTTCTGCTGTCGTTGTACACTGCTCGACAAAATAAACAGAACACGTATAAAACGTGGTGTAACTCGCGCAGCTTGCGATGAAGCGGGACAAAATTTGATATGGCGGTGTTCCACATCGTAACGATGAAATGAAGTGACAGCAAGAAAGGTATAAGGGACATTTATAGTGGTTGTATAAGAATTAACAAAAAGTTAATTACCGAGGAGTTGGTTGTCGGCATGCAACGCAACGAAACGCCCGAGCTCGTCCCACACATGTTCGATCGGATTTATCTGGTGATCGTGCTTGCTATAGCAGTCGTTGGATATCTTCAGTATCATACACTGGTGTGCAAAACTTAAGGACCACCACTATTTCTAAAGGTTACAACCAAAAAATCTTTACTTACGGTACACTTTACGATGAGAGTAGATTCAGTCTCAACAGCGATTCTGGACGTCAGCTAATCTGGCGAGAGGTTGGCACACGGTATCACCCCGTAAACATCACTGAAAGGGACGGATATGGCGGTCGAGGTGTTCTCGTCTGGGGAGGGGTTATCTTGGACAGACGTACACAACTCCAGATACTGGAAGGCGATACTGTAACCGGTGCACGCTACTGTACTGAGGCAATCCTTCCCCATGTGCACCTGTTCCGAGGTGCCATTGGCCCCGAGTTCGTGTTTATATGGATGATAACGCCGTATCCCATCGCACTTCAGCTGTGATATGCTTTTGGAAAGTGAGGACATTGTTCGTACGAATTGGCCTGCCCGTTCTACCGATCCGAATCCCATTGAACACATATGGTACGCTCTGGGGAGACGCCTAGTGGCACGTCCCCACCCACCAGAAATCGTTCACCAGCTGAAGATGGCGCTGACAGAGGAATGGACGATGTTACCACAAGAACTTATCAACAACATTGTTCTAAGTATGGACAGGAAGTGCAAAATCTGCATCGACATTAGGGGTGGCAATATCTCCTACTGGAGGACCACCTCCTCCCTTTGTTCCATCTTTGGCAGTGATGCAGCTGTATCTTGGCAGCTAGTGCTATGTTGCCATTTTTGAATAAAGTCCCCATTGTTGTGTCGGTGTTGTTTCCTTTATCATTTCTGTACCCCACGAGGTTCCTTTGGTATGCTTTTCTCATATCCTATGAGAAGCTACTGGTGAACACCTGACTGGTCCTTAAATTTTGCACACCAGTATGTTACTTCACCACTTGAACTCTATGTGCAGTGGCGTTGTCCTGCATGAAAAGAAAATCTGGGCCAATCGCACTCGTAAAAAGTCGCACATATGGTTCGAAGATCTGTTCTCGGTACCTCTGTGAAGTTATGGCACTCCTATCAAAAACATAAAGAGGATGCGGCCGTTGATCATCATTCCTCTATTGGAATGAGCAGAAGCCTGAAAAACAAGATGCAGGATATTTCAGAGACTGCTGGGAGTCATTGCGGTATAAGTAAACACATGGGTTGTGTTAGGGTAGCTAAGAATAGGAACAGGTGCATGTATACTTGCGTGTACACCAATGCTAGGAGTTTGGTAAATTAATTTGATCAATTTGAGGTATTGCTCAAAGCATCAAAGGCGGATATCGTTGGGATATCAGAGACGTGGTGTCACACAGATATAAGGAATGCAGAACTCAAATTGGGGAGTACAACGTCTACAGAAAGGATAGATAGATACATATGTGCGGTTAGCACACACAGATTAGTGAACCCCGGCCTGACTCAGCATGCCTGGGGTCAGGCACTGGGTAGCGATTGCCAGAATGTTGGCTGCTCCCTATTCCACGTAGAATGAATAATAAAGAACAATGACATCTGGTGGATTTGGACAAAAGTCTAGGGGCCACGGGCAACCATGAATACATACATACATACATACACTATCAAGTTATCAAGTTGTAATTACCCAATGTGGGAGTTCGGCGATCCTACCAACTATGCTACCCACGAGTTTGCTCGTGCAGCACGGTGGTATCGTGACCGTCCTCCCCACACCGGGTGGAAATGGCCCGGTTTCGAATTCTGTCGATGACGCGAGGAACTTTAATGGGCTTTTTTCACTCCGTTGCTGAATTTGTCGGTCTCAGGCGTATATTGCAAGGTTTTTTTTCTCAGAATTTGGGATTTTTTCGTCCAGCAATACAGGCAAATCCACCAGAGAAAACACGCAATTTAAGACAAAATACATACAGTATATGGGTATATGTAATCATTTATGGGTGACCCTAGCATAATAAATTTTTTTGTGCTACCCACGAAGGCTTCTTATCTACTTTTTTTCTTTTTTTTTTGTGGCTTTTTGCGCTATATCGCGAATACTATTACCACGAGTATTACTAATTATATTATACAAACGGCGATGTCTAATATTTTCATAATTTTGCGTCATTCTATATCGTGGCGGAATCACCAGCTCTCAGCTGCTTTTAAGGAAAAACAATCGGCTTATCGAAATTGGAAATGGTGAATCCTTTAATCCACAGGAAGTTGACAAACGGAAACTGTTCGAGCAGCTGAAGCAGAGCACTCTGTCCTATACAGACAAGAATGCTAAGCAAGGGAAATCAATCCTTTTTAGTTGCTCCTTCAACCAAACCAAAGTTAAGGGTCTACCATGGGGCAATGACTCTATTAATATGCTGAGATTTAGCATTAGCATTAGCATTAGTAGAGGCATATGATGCAAGAAAGCAAGCTTATTCAGCATCAGCCAAAAAAAAAAAAAAAAAACACCACTCCCATTTCACCCCTCCGTTCGTTCGAAATACCTGTCCAGTTGAGCTTTAAATTTGTTTAGGCTATCAACTTCAACAACAAGTGATGGAAGTCGGTTCCACCAATCAACCACCCGCTGGCCAAAGGCAAATTTCCGCACATCTATCCGACATCCGTCCTTCCTCAATTTGAATTTATGCCCTCTGAGGTGATTATTCTGAGCAAGATGAAGAATCCCATTGGCATTGAGCATGCTCAAACCATTCAAAGCCTTATACACCTCTATCAGATCACCTCGCCGGTGCCTAGTTTCCAGACTCTGTAATTTGCAAAACTTAAGCCTTTCTTCGTAAGAGCAACCCTTTGTTCCATTCACTAATCTTGTTGCCCTTCTCTGTACCCGTTCCAGCAGCTCTACATCCTTCTTGAAATGAGGCCTCCAGACCTGTATACAGTACTCAAGATGTGGCCTAACCATTGTCTTATACAAGGGAATAATCACCTCCTTATCCCTGCTAGAAAAATTCCTGTATATCATTGACAAGACACCATGAGCTACTCTTGCAGCTCGTCTGCACTGCTCAGAGAACTTCATATCTGCCTGCACAATTACCCCCAGGTCCTTTTCATTCTCCACCACTGTCAGTGTAGTACCGCAGAGTTGATACGTTGCTCTGGGGTTACTGTTTCCCATATGTAGTACTTTACATTTGTTAATGTTAAACTTCATTTGCCACCTCTCAGCCCATCTGTTCAACCTTTCCAGATCCTGTTGCAGCAGCATAGCGTCAGTAGTGTCCTTAACAACCCTGCCAACCTTTGTATCATCTGCAAACTTGGACATTAAACTTGATATCCCATCATCAATATCATTCATAAACACCGAAAACAACAACGGACCCAACACTGAACCCTGAGGAACTCCACTAATAACATTAGTCCACGTTGAGCAGTGTCCATTGATTACCACTCTCTGTCTTCTGCCACTCAACCATCCCCTTATCCTAGAAGCAATTTGCCTCCAATGCCACACTGCTCCAATTTTGCAGCAGTCTTCCATGTGCAACAGTATCAAAAGCCTTTCTAAGATCCAAATATATAATATCAAAGTTATTCCCTGCATCCAGTTCTTTTGTGACTACATCATAGTATCCAATCAAATTGGTCAGGCAAGACCTGCCCTTAACAAAACCATGCTGCGTCTGAGCTATAACTGAATTCTTGTCTAGATGATCCTGCAGTGCTTCTTTAACCAGTGCCTCCATTAATTTACCTGGAACAGAAGTTAAACTAACAGGTCTATAATTACTTGTGTCAGCCCTTGATCCTCCTTTGTGAATTGGGGTTACATTTGCACATCTCCAGTCTATGGGTACCTCCCCTGAGTCCAAAGTAGCTCTCATAATTATGGCTAGGGGTTTGCTTACTTCCTTTGCTGCCTCCTTTAATATAACTGGATAGATCCCATCCACCCCAGGTGCCTTTTTTATGTTTATCCTCAACAATCTCTCCTCCACTTTCTTCTCAGTTATTATTTAGCAAGATTAATATCTCCAAACAAGAACTGTTTGGAATAATAAATCAGCTACCTAACTATTCTAGTATCTGGACAGCCTAATTTCCAATTTATGCTCTGAAAAGAATGTTCGCAAAAGTCTGGGTGACAGAATGACTTTCCCATATCAAAAACTGGTCAGAATGTCCAATTTTCAACCAACTTCAGACCTTTTACTTTAGCTTAAATTGTTAGAAAAATGTATGGTTCGTTAATTATCAACCCACATCTTCTGTGAAAGATTGATCCACTATACCCAATAAGGAACGAGAAACGGTCTACTCTAATACAAATTCTGTAATTTTTTTTACATCGTTGTTAATTGTTGAAATCGTGCAGTAACCCTCGACACATCTGCTGCACGTAACTTAGTTTCCGTTACTTCGCTTCTTGCTCTACTTGGACAATCCTTCCTGATCAACGTTCTTGTTCTTACCTTCATTGAAGTCGTTCTATTAGAGACAATACTTAATCATCCTCCAACCACTTGTGCACAATGTGGACCCAATGACACAGCGCATTATCGTCTTGGAAGATTGCATTTCTGTCTGAGAATAAATGCAACATGGCAAGGTGCACATGGTCTCCAAAGAGCTGCCGGTAGACCTCACCAGTGTGTGTGCGGATAGCATAGCAGTACCGTCTCCATCCTCCCTACACCGGGTGCTAAAGGCCTGGTTTGAATCCCGTTGAGGACGCGAGAAACTTTTATAGGCTTCTTTCACTCCGTGGCTGAGTTAGTGTCTCTCAGGCATAGATAGCAAAGTTTTTCCCCCAGAAACTGGGGTTTTTCGTCCAGCAAAACTGACAAATTGACCACAGAACGCACGCAGTTAACAGACGTAAGACACAGAGCACGGCAGATGAATTTAATTATTTGGGTGGTCTAAAAAATAGTAGTTAATAGTTCACTCCGTACCTGAGTTTGTCGGTCTCATGCGTAGACCAAGGTTTTTCCTCCGGAAAAACTAGAATTTTTCGACTAGCAAAACAGGCAAATCGACAAGAGAACAAAAAAAAATTACTGTATTAGGGTTACCCGTAAATGAAATTACATTAACCCGTATTCGTGTCTGTAAATTGCGTGTGTTCTCTGGTCGATTTGCCTGTTTTGCTGGACGAAAAAACCTCAGTTTCTGAGGGAAAAAACCTTGCTATCTACGCCTGAGACCGACTAACTCAGCCACGGAGTGAAAAAAGCCCACTAAAGTTCTTCCCGTCATCAACGGGATTCGAACCCGGGCCTTTTCCACCCGGTGTGGGGAGGACGGTGGCGGTACCACTGTGCTACCCACGCAGACTCGACAAGAGAACAAACGCAATTTACAAACACTATAAACATGGGTAAATAAAAGTAGCTTTCTAAGTGACCCTGATATAATAGTTTAGTTTTAGACCTCGCCAGTGAAACGTCGATCCATATGCACCAGAAAGTCCTAGTCCTTGCCGCAACATGTCACATATTAAGCAACCACCGCCACATGCCGGGACGGTGAGCACCATGCATGATGGGTCCGTGGGCTTGTGTTGCTTGCGCCACACATGGAGTTCGTCGGCGTGTTTTGCCAAGTATTTGGACTCATCGAACCAACGCACACTCGTTTCCAGTCCTACAGCATCCAAACAGCTTATTGTTGACACCACAATATTCGCCGTCGACGATGATCAGCGGTGAAGAGAGGGTGTCTCTTGGGTCGTCTGCTGTGGAACCCCATATGTCTGAGTGTGCGATGCATTGTCATTTGGGATATCGTTCTTGTTCTTCCCCATATTGTATTGCAATGTTAACTGCCACACGGTGACCTGCTGAGCCTGTACAATGTGCCGCGTCTGCGCGAGTAGCACAGTGGTATCGTCACCGTCCTCCCCACACCGGGTGGAAAAGACCTGGGTTCGAATCCCGTCGTGACGCGAGGAACTTTAATGGGCTTTTTTCACTCCGTGGCTGAGTTAGTTGGTCTTAGGCGTAGATAGCAAGGTTTTTCTCCCCAGTTACTGGGGTTTTTTCGTCCAGCAAAACAGGCAAACAACCATAGAACATACGCAATTTACAGACACAAATACGGGTTAATGTATTTAATTACCGGTAACCCTAAAATAATAATTTAATAATTTGTACAATGTGCCGCATCTTTCGCTCACCAAAAACATCCACCTTGCTGGGACATCCAGCATGGCGAAGTGAACTGCTAAAATAAAACAAAAGAATAAAGAACTAGAAAGTCGTTTTTATTACTTATGCTTTTTATTACAAACTTTCTTAGCAAAACATGAACAAAAAGATTAAAAAATTCCTTAATTCTGAAGTAACATTAAATATTTCTATAACCTCTTTTTTAAACATTTAATATACATAATTTTCATAGACGTTTAATAACGTCTATAATGCACTATGTCGTGGTGTTCTTCACTAAGGGTTCAAACTTCTTTAAATGGATTCTGATGCGCTTTCGTCTGGAAGGAACAAGAACTCAGATTTCCTGCTGATAACATCGCAGAAAGAAAAAGGTATAAGGGTGGTGTTTAATGTTGTGAGTTGGAATCGTGATGAATGGCCATACAGATCTCACATGTTCCTACAAAGTGCTTTCCCAGCTATAAGATATCGGAATGAGATCTTTGTTTTTTATCTTCGTCCTTTTGAAGGAGCACTTGATCCAGACTTTCTTTTAATGGAGGTTAATGCACATCCTCACAGAGCCTTTAAAGTATAGTCCATATGGAATGGACTGCCGGATCTCTAGACCTCATTCCAATACAGCATGCTTCAGATGCTCTTTGCAGACAAGTAGCGAGTCACAGATCGTCTCCTAGAAAGCTCACTGAGCTTGCTTGAGTCCCTTGCAGAAGAATGGAAACGAATTCCTCCACACTAATCAACAGTCTCGTTCTCAGCATGAGTTGAGTTGATGCCATGCCTGTATTGATATCCACGGAAATTACATGGCATATTATGGAGCTTCCATGGGTTACACGCTGTTTTTGGCCCCTCTTGAGTCCATTTGCATAACTTTCCTTTTTAAGGTCGAAATTTGTCTTTTTTGTATGTTATTAAGATACATTAAAATTAATGTCTCGCTAACATTTCATCGTGATCTAATGAAAAGTTTTTGATTTATTTAGGTTCTTCTGTAACTTCTGAGCACAAGTGTACTCAGTACTTTATACACTGCTCGACAAAACTAGCAGAACAACTAGAAAACGTGGTGTAAATCGTGCAGCTTGCGAAAAAGCGGGAAAAAATTGGTATGGTGGTGTGCCATAGAATAACAATGAAATTAGGAGACAGCAAGAAACTTCGGGCGAGTAAAAATTTATAGGGGTTGTATAAGAATACCAAAAAGTTCGCATTACAGGAGTCGATACAAGATGCTCCAAAATATGGTCACATGACATCAGTATAATATATGATCGCCTCCAACGGCTAATTAAGCCTGGCAGCGGTGGACCATGCTCGATATAAGGGTGTCTATAAGATTCTATGGCAACGAATCCCATTCTTCCAGCAGAGCACACCCTAGCTCACCAAGTGATCGAGGAGTTGACTGTCAGCATGCAATGCAATGCCCAAGGGCAACGTCCCACACATATTCGATTAGATTTGAGTCAGTGAGCATGCAGGCCACGGCAGTCGCTGAATATCTTCCATTTCAAGATATTCCCCCACCACTTGAGCTCTATATGTAGTGGCGTTGTCGTTCATGAAAAGAACATCTGTGTCAACTGCACCCCTAAAAAGGTAAAAAGGTACTGCACCCCTAAAAAGGTAAACATAGCGTTCGAAGATCTGTTCTCAGTATCTCTGTGCAGTTATGGTACCCCTATCAAAAACATGAAGAGGGGTGCGGTCCTTGATCATTATTCCATCCCACACGAGAATACCGCCTCCACCGTAAGTGTGCCTTTCTCTGACGTTGGAGGGATGATACTGCATTCTTCGTTGTCTCCTGATGAAGTAATGTCTCGAATCGGTTTGTAAGCTAAAACGGGACTCATTAAAGAACAGAACTACACCACGAGTTACACGACGTTTTCTAGAGGTTCTATTAATTTTGTCGAGCAGTGTATTTAAGTGTGAAAAAGAGATAAGAAAATCAAAAATTAATTGGTAACCGTTTCATATTGTTGTCAGCTATCGGACTCATAAATAGGATTGTCGATCATTGTTTCTTGTTCGTCTATATCGTGAGTATCATCCATGCTTCTACATTCACTGTCAATGTAAGTTGATGATTCTGTGGTACAAACACAAATTATGTCATCAAGTTCAGCATAATCTGAGTTGGTTGACAATGGCCGAAAATGTCTGGGTGTGAGAGTTCCGTGTAGAGTCTGAGAATCACGAACGTCTTCATATTCCTTATGAGGTACAAAGGAGAGTTGGGATGGCGTCATTCTGCTTGACATCTCAGTAGTAATGGTTATTTTGATTTCTCCGTTACCCTCTGCATTTAAAAGAGTGTCGGAATCAATGTGTATTTGATTTTCACCAAATATTATATTCTGATTAGAATGTTTAGAAAATTGAGAGGACGCCTGGGGAAAAGTTTGTAAACTAGTTTTCGTCGATTCGATCCCATATCCAAAAGAATCGTTTTCTTTCAGGCTTTCCTCATCGTAATTGTTATTTTTTTTGATAGAGTCTACTTTATCGCACCATCGTTCAATTTTCAGTATAGCAGAAGTGCTATGCGATCTTGAAGGCCAGAAAAACACACGATGTTGATTAGGGCTGGAGAAACTTCGTTTTCTGGAAAAAATAAAATAATAAATAATAATTCGTAATAATAAACAGTGATAGATGCAAGATTAATAGACGAAATACAGGAATTTAAAAAAATGACATAATTTGAATTGCTAATATTTATTTACAAACGGCTGTTAAAAAAGTAATGGCAACACTACCATTTACGCGTGCTTGAGTAATTGGCGGAAACTGAAGTCACGAGACGTGCAGTGTACATTGTGTCTGTCTGCAAATTGCGGGCAGGATTTTCTGAAGTGGGGGAGGGGACCAGGGTACCTGAAGTGTCTGCGCTGTAGCACAGTGGTATCGTCACCGTCCTCCCTACACCGAGTGGAAAAAGCCCAGGTTCGAATCCGGTCGATGACGCGAGGAACTTTAATGGGCTTTTTTCACTCCGTGGCTGAGTTAGTCGGTCTCAGGCGTAGATAGCAAAGTTTTCTACCCCAGAATCTGTGGTTTTTCGTCCAGCAAACACGCAAATCGACCATAGAACACACGCAATTAACAGACATAAGACACAGCATGGCAGATGAATTTAATTATTCAGGTGGCCTAAATATAATAGTTTGGTTTTTCTTTTAGGGTACCTGAAGTTAATCCCACAACTAGGTTGTCATATTGGCAATTACAGGGTACCCTGCCACCCACCGATGATAGGCGGCCCCCTCAGGTCAAAATCAACAGAATCCAAATACCTATTGTTGACCAAACCAAAATCCTTGGAGTGGTAATCGACCACTGGCTATCATTCCTCCCATATCTCCAGCATCTCAGTATAAAGACCAAGAAGTTCACAGCCTCCATTTTAAGAATATCCAGCAGAGAGTGATGACTATCAAGGCGTACCCTGCTGCTCTACTACAAGGTCTTTTTTCTCCCAATTGTCTCCTTCGAGGCGCCTCCGTAGCCAGGTGGGAAGGAGCAGCAGTGCGTAGCACACGCTTCTTGATTAGACCGGGGTTCGAGCTTGTCACCACCAAATATGGAGGAAGCGGAAAGGTCAGGGAATGATCACCGCATATTCCCGGAGCAATATGGCCTTAGTTGCTAATGGTCCTAAAAACCAAATAACAAACAAACAAACAATTGTCTCCTTCGCAGCCGGGGCTTGGTTTCATCGGGTTCCTATCGTCAAAATGAGAGAGAGACTGGATTCAATTCAGAGAGGAATGCTTTTGACAACCCATCGGGTCTGCCATACAGTCTCCACAGCTGCAATTCAAGTAACAGCAGGCACCCTTCCATTAGACTTATACATAATTTATAGAGGTCTTTGCTACCGACTCAGGAAAGGCATTCTTGCCTTTATCCTTGACATAGAACTCTCCTTAAATATAGAAGTTAAAAGAGAGAAAGCTCGATGCTTAAATGAGCTTATTAATGGGTGACAGACCAGATGGGATACCTCAGCTGTGGGGGTGGTGACCAGAAAATTTCTACCAGATGTGACCTTTGTGATGCCCAAAAAGAATAGGATCTGGTTCTCCCTCAGTCTTGAATGCTCGTTCCTTATAACTGCTAGGATCACTTAATGAAAAACTTCATCAATTTGGGCTTATAAATACTAACTTATGCTACTGTGGACAGAGTGAAAATTGGCACCACTTAATATTTGAATGTGTCCAGTATCAAGAATACAGAGACCGCCTCAAGAGCAAGAACTGTGATTTCTCCCCACACAAGGTCTATCAACTTATCAGCACCGCAACTAACATTGCTGCCTTCCAAGCCTTTGCCGCAGACATCCTTTGCCCGGCGGAAGTCATTGACTGCAAACCATCAACAAACTAACTCCAACTAAACTTCTATCTTCGTTTCTTTCTTTTTATATATATATAAATGCACTACGAGAACGTTTTTCCTCCTTCTTGTCTTTTATTTATCTATTATTATATAGATAAATTTTTTTTTCCCTCTCTACTACTTTTTTGTTCTTTTTAACTTCTTTTAAGATCCTTTAACTCCTGTAAGGTCCATGGTTGAGACGCCGCAAATCGCAGTTGTTGTTCCAACACAAACCACAGATGTTCGATGGGATTGATGTCTGGTAAATCTAGAGGCTAGGGCAATCTTCCTGGAAGTCTTCCTAATGTTCTGCGAACCAGTCTCGAACATTCCGGGCGGTGTGGCACGCATTATCCTGCTGAAAGATGACACCTCCAGAGGGGAAGACCGTTGCCATGAAAGGGTGTACTTGATCAGCAGTGATGTTTAGGTATGTGTGTGTGTGTGGACTTATGTACGGCGGCACCTAAACGTTAGTTCAACTTCGCCATGGTACACTGTGATGAGTACAGAATTCTGTGAAATGGCCAGATACAAGTATGGTGCTATGTCTGCGAAGTGTGTGTGTCTTGTTCTGTTGTTTTGTTGCATCTGGCCACTTAGCTACTAGGGAGCAACGATCACCAGGATGGCTGCTCCCTAGTACCCGTCCACGCCACGAGGAGGTGGGCCACAACAATGTGCATACTGTCAAATGAAAGTGACAAGGTAAGAATCCCGCATCCACTGTAGGAAAAATCAATTCCAGTGGATGCCAGCAAATCCCGTACCACTGGGAATCCCACCCGGTGGTACCAGCAGTTAAAAATAAATAAATAATAAATAAATAAATAAAATAAAATAAGAAGAAAAAAACAATAAATAAAATAATAATAATAAAAAAATTTAAAAACAAAAAAATAATAAAATAAAACAAAAATAAATAAAACAAATAATAATAAATAAAAATTTAAAATAAAATAAAGTAAAAAAAAATAGTAATAAAAAAAAGGATTGTTTGGGTAGTAATAGACATCAAAGTGCTCTACACATTGATGACTGTACTCAGGGTATCCCACCAGAACATCACCCAAAACATGACACCACCGCCACTGGCTTGTTTTTGTCCCATGGTACATCCAGGCGTCATCACCACCCCAGGTAAACGACGTACACGTACCCGGTGGTTGCATGGTGCAACCAGAAACATGATTCATCGGACCAGACGACCTTCTTCCAATCACTTAAGGTCCAATTTCGATGTTCTGTGCCCATTGTAGGCGCTGTCACTGGGGGTCCGTGGTTAGACAGGCACTCGGAGTGGCCTTTGGCTATGCAGTCCCAATTTCAGCAGGGTTCTATGCACTATGTTATGACACATTACTCCCATCACCAGCATTCCAATTACCGGCTAGTTAGGCCATAGCCGCCCTTCTTTTGCGACGTACCATCTGGGAGGGCCTTCGCTCACCTCGAGCATCGATGAGCCGTGGTCGTCCAACACCTCGCTGGCGGTTCGTGGGTTTCCCCCTCCTCGGACCACTTTCGGTAGGTACTAACCACGGCTGACCATGAGCATCCCCCCCCCCTGCCGTGCCATTTCGGATATGCTCTGACCCAGTCATCTGGCCATTACAATTTGGCTTTTGCCAAACTCGCTTAAGTCCACTGCCTTTCCCATCTGAAGAACAAGAGTAACACTGACTAACGGAGCTCAGTATCAGGTGTTTTTTATACCGTGTCCCGATCCATGCCTTAGTTCACCTGCAGTTGCTTCGATTTGCATAACGCCTCGCTGGTCATAATGTTTTGGCTCATCGGTGTATATAATATATATGTAAACTGAGTATGTTGTGTAGTCGATTTGCTGTTTTTGCTGGACGAAAAACCAGAGTTACCGGGAGAAAAAAGTACAACCACAAAATGCCCATAAGAACTTCTCACGTCATTGATAGGATTCAAACTTGGGTCTTTTATACCCTGTGTGGGGACGACGGTGATTATACCGACGAGGGCGGCCGGGAACTAAAGCAGTGTTCCGAGAATTATTGAGCTTTAATCATCATCATCATCATCATCATAATATTATTATTATTGTTCTTATATTATTTCTCCCTGACTCGGGGGGTCCACCTCGGAACGGGTATTGCTACCAAGTGCATAGGGTAGTTGTTGTTAAGTCTGGTGTTACTGTTGGTCGAGGAACTCTCTGACTATCCTACAGGTGTTCAGGTTGTTACTTGTTGCATACGCCACATCTCTTTGATCTCTTGTCTCAGGTTCGTGTAATTCCTGATTTTTCCACATTGGTTTTCTGGTGTTGGTTATGTCAATCAGATAGGTAGCCTTTTCCTTCTTGTCCACAAGGATGATGTTAATTTGTTGTGTGAGATTGTCTTATCCGTTATTATGGCGTGATCCCAGTACAGCTTGTGGGATGGGGTCTCAAATACTGCCTGGGGTTCGTACTTGTAGTACGGTACACTTTCCTTGATCAACTGGTATTTTCTTGCTAGCTACTTCTTCTTCTTAGCCATATGGTGCAAGTAAGCCTGAGGCTTCCTTGCGCCATATAGCTAAGAGAGAGAGAGAGAGAGAGAGAGAGAGAGAGAGAGAGAGGAATCGCCAAGAAAGAGAAGAAGAATGATAATATCCAGCTCAGGACCCTGGATGTGCCAACAGTAAACAAACAATAAACTTGCTTTCTTGTATCATATGCCTCTACCAATACTAATGCTAATACCTTTAAAAGAAAGACACGTAAAATTGACTTGAATACCGTTCAAATTTAAATTTAAAATTTAAACAGCGAAGCGTAATTCCCTAGCAAGAAAAAAAAAATGCAAACTGTTTAAATGACCTTTCTTAATCTATTATGAAGAAACAGTTGAAAATTACCTTTTCCACAAAAGCATTCCAACAGCAATTCCCACTAAGCAGAACAGCACTACTGCAGCTATAATGAAGTAGACTGCGAAAAAGATAAATGTATACCACTTAATGATTACAATTAGTAAAAACCTGTTTAATTTATTAAATCATAGAACCGGAAATAGGTGTTGCATTTCACGCTCTGTTGATATAAAGTATTAGAACAGTTGAGGTGAATATTACTTTGTGAGGTAAGCGCGTTGAAGCGAAAAAAAATTAATTTCATATATTTTTAATTAAATCAGTTAGTAATTATTTGGTAATAAGATATTTAGTTATTTATTTTTTGACTTCTATTGTTCACAAAAACAAATAACAAATAAATAAATAAAAATTGAATTGATTTAAGAAATAAAAATGTAATATGCCTGAAATGCAACGCATTGTGTTTATTGTCTAACTTGTTTTAAATTGACAATAACGTACCAATAATTTTTTTTTGTTGTTTGAAAACAGTAATATATATATATATATATATATATATATATTTAAATTAGTCCTCCCATCTTTAGATTCAGGGGAAGTCCCTGTGGACTAGAGATCTGCGAATGTATCCCAAATTCACAAAGAGGGATCAAAGGGTGACATGAGTAGTTACAAACCTGTTGGCTTAACTTAAGTTTCAGGGAAAATAATGGAGTCACCTGGTAAAAGGAGTAATTCAGAATCGTCTAGACAAGATTGCAGTTATACTTCAGACGCAGCATGGGTTTATTAACGAGAAATCTTTCCTGGCCAATTTGATTGGATACTTCGATGTGGTCACAAAGGAACAAAAGTAAAAAAATAATTTTGATATCATATACTTGGATTTCAGGAAGACTGCTGTATAAACTGGAGTAGGGTGGCATTAAGGTAAAGTGACCAGACGTCCCGGATTTCAGCCGTTTGTCCCGCATTGCAAACTCTCCGGGAAAATGTCCCAGATTGGACATGTAGCCTCCATACTTGGAGGCTACATGTCCAATCTGGTATTCAGGATTCAGGATTGCTACAGGTATTCAGGATTGCTACTTTCTGGAGTTCCTCGTATGTGTTCGCTGGGAGACCTATTGCTGCTAGGCTGTTATGACGGGTCTTTTGCATCATACCTGTGGTTGACACGATGATCGGGATGGTCGTCACTTGTTGCATATGCCTCATCTCTTTGATTTCCTGTCTAAGGTTCGTGTACTTCCCCATTTTTCCCCTCATGGGTTTTCTGCAGGTTGACAGTGTTGGGTACCGTTATGTCAATCAGATAGGTAGCCTTTTCCTTCTTGTCTACAAGGGTTATGTCCAGTCTGTTGTGCGGGATTGTCCTATCCGTTATTATGGCGCGGTCCCAGTACAGCTTGTGGGTTTGGGTCTCGAGTACTGCCCGGGATTCGTACTTGTAGCACGGTACACTTTCCTTGATCAACTGGTATTTCCTTGCTAGCTTCTGATTAGGGCTTACAATACCGGTCAACATCTTAATACAAAGGGTACTAGGAAAGTTTTGCAATACAGCTTTGTTTATTTAATTTTTTCAAAGTAATTTCCTCTACATTCAATACACCTCTCCATCCTCCGAAACCAATCTTTAAACCAGTTCTGCCAAGTTTCACTAGGGAGTAAAGCACACTCGTTGTCCCAAGCCCGTAGAAGGTCCTCATCACTGGAAAACCACCTCCATTTTAGCTTCATTTTCACATGCGGGAACAGTGCAAAGTCGCAGGGAGCAAGGTCTGAACTGTAGGGAGGGTGCTCGAGAAGTTTCAGTCCTGTCGTGGTCAAATATTCGGTGCAGGCTTTGGCGCGGTGAGCTGGAGCATTTTGGTGATGGAGGCACCAGGTGTCCATTCTTGACTTTGGCCGCAGGTTCTTCATAGATCCAATGACTTTAGGCAGGCATTGTTCAGTATACCACTTAGCTGTGACTGTCTTCTGCGTGTCCAAAACGACACGTTCCACAATTCCACTCGATTTGAAAAATACAGCTATCATTTTCTTCTTTACAGATCGGGATTTTCTGACAATTACGGGTGTGTCGTCATCATCAAAGAGCCAAACTTTGTTTTGAGCCTTGGTCGGCAGATCGTAATAGTACAGCCAAGTCTCGTCACCTGTCACGATGTTGTTCACATACCGAGATTGTCCCTTATCAAACTTTTTTAACATCTCCCGGCACCAAGTCACACGTCGTGTCATCTGCTCTTCAGTCAGTTGATGCGGCACCCAGAGAGAACAAAGTTTCTTCACGTGCAAATGATCTTGCAGAATCGAACGAATTGCTGGTGCATTTAGGCCCAAAGTATCCTCTATCTGTTGGTAGGTCACTCGCCTGTTTTCGTCAAGCATTTTCCTCACAGCAGTAACGTTTTCCTCCGTAACTGACGTTCGTGGCCTTCCCGGCCTCTCAGAATCCTCCAGAGTGAAATTTCCCCTTTGGAATTCTCTATACCACCTGAATATCGTTGTACGATGTTGACAATCATCATCTAGTGCAAGAGTCATTTCTTCTAAGCACTGGTCTATGTTTAAACCACGCACGAAATTATACCGCAAAACTGTCCTTATCCCATTTCGTGACCACGATGCCATAGCAAGCACTTTACACTCTCACTACTAATGAATAACTGAGCCCATCGACTTGGCGTGGCGGCTACTATGCACGTATGAACATGTCTCAATATGCAGCAACAAGCAGCTTCCTGTGATTCATTGTTGCGTCATATTGCAAAACTTTCCTAGTACCCTTTGTACCAGTATTTCGGTATTTTTAATTTATGAAACCGGGATACCGATATCCCGGAAAGGGAAAAAACAAGTACTGTAATTACTTGAATTATTCATGTTTTAAATAAACTTTTATTGCAATAATAAATATTCTGAAAAAATCATTAAAATACAATTATTCTAAAAACAAAAAAAATACATATTGTTACTGCAAAGTTTAGTTATGTTTAAGGATCCACACTACCTGTCCGAATAAAGTGAGCTTTTAAGAAACACAAGTAATCAATAGTATGATCGTTTAAAATGGATCTAATTTTGGTACATATTTGATTAGCGGTAGAAAACGCCCTTTCGGATTCCATTCTGGTACTGACATAATCGTAGACCATCTTAGTCCATATTTTCTAGGCTTTCAACTTTTTTAGCAAAAATAAAAAGTATTTCATTAATTTCCGACTCAAGAGTTCTTCTTTTAAAATCTCATTGGAGTCAGGCAATTTCTTATTTTGGAAAGAATTTGCGGAACACCGATGTTCTGTTCCACGTTGGTCTTCCATGGTTGAATTATGTTCGTCATTTTCTGAAGGAGAAAGACGTTTTATTCAGCGAAGTATAATTTTCACTATAGTATATTTACTGAGTCTGGGAGAGAGCAAAGAGTGGGGATAAGGAAATCTTCACATATATAAATGCACAGAACAGAAAGACAAATCAGATTGGACCCTTATGTAACGTGGGACAGTATTAGATAACATAGCTGAAGTTGCAGATGAACTCAACAGTTACTTTGCAACGATATTTACATTAAAAAAAACCTTTGTGTCAATGAGATATTATGGAAGTGAAGTTGAAAAAAATGTAATTAATGATGTTGAAATTTCAAATGATTATTTAATGAGAACTTTCGCGCCTACAGGCGAGTAAGGCTCCTATGGCTGATGGCATATGCCCTATAATCTTAAAGGATGCAGCAAGTGAGTGCATTGAACCATTAAGGCTAGTTATGAGAGCATCACTGGACTCAGGAGAGATTCCGTTGGATTGGTGTAAATTGGAACATAAAGACGGTTCTAGGAGTGTAACGGGAAATTACCGACTGGCCAGTTTAACTTCATTAGTAGGGAAAATCATGGAATCAATGATCCAGAGTGGAATTCAGGATCATTTAGATGGAAATGGAATTCTGTAGGATACACAGCATGGTTTTGTAAAGGGAAAACCATGTTTAAAAAATCTGGTTAGCCATTATCACAGGTTACTCGGGAGCTGTATTTAGGGAATAATTTCGACATTAGCATTAGCAGAGGCATATGATGCAAGAAAGCAAGCTTATTCAGCATCAGCCAAAAAAAAACAAAAAAAAAAAAAAAAAAAAAACCCACTCCCATTTCACCCCTCCGTTCGTTCGAAATACCTGTCCAGTTGAGCTTTAAATTTGTTTAGGCTATCAACTTCAACAACCAGTGATGGAAGTCGGTTCCACCAACCAACCACCCGCTGGCCAAAGGCAAATTTCCGCACATCTATCCGACATCCGTCCTTCCTCAATTTGAATTTATGCCCTCTGAGGTGATTATTCTGAGAAAGATGAAGAATCCCATTGGCATTGAGCATGCTCAAACCATTCAAAGCCTTATACACCTCTATCAGATCACCTCGCCGGTGCCTAGTCTCCAGACTCTGTAATTTGCAAAACTTAAGCCTTTCTTCGTAAGAGCAACCCTTTGTTCCATTTACTAATCTTGTTGCCCTTCTCTGTACCCGTTCCAGCAGCTCTACATCCTTCTTGAAATGAGGCCTCCAGACCTGTATACAGTACTCAAGATGTGGCCTTACCATTGCCTTATACAAGGGAATAATCACCTCCTTATCCCTGCTAGAAAAATTCCTGTATATCATTGACAAGACACCATGAGCTACTCTTGCAGCTCGTCTGCACTGCTCAGAGAACTTCATATCTGCCTGCACAATTACCCCCAGGTCCTTTTCATTCTCCACCACTGTCAGTGTAGTACCGCAGAGTTGATACGTTGCTCTGGGGTTACTGTTTCCCATATGCAGCACTTTACATTTGTTGATGTTAAACCTCATTTGCCACCTCTCAGCCCATCTGTTCAACCTGTCCAGATCCTGTTGCAGCAGCATAGCGTCAGTATTGCCCTTAACGACCCTGCCAACCTTTGTATCATCTGCAAACTTGGACATTAAACTTGATATCCCATCATCAATATCATTCATAAACACCGAAAACAACAACGGACCCAACACTGAACCTTGAGGAACTCCACTAATAACATTAGTCCACGTTGAGCAGTGTCCATTGATTACCACTCTCTGTCTTCTGCCACTCAACAATCCCCTTATCCATAGCAGCAATTTGCCTCCAATGCCACACTGCTCCAATTTGTGCAGCAGTCTTCCATGTGCAACAGTATCAAAAGCCGTTCTAAGATCCAAATATATAATATCAAAGTTATTCCCTGCATCCAGTTCTTTTGTGACTACATCATAGTATCCAATCAAATTGGTCAGGCAAGACCTGCCCTTAACAAAACCATGCTGCGTCTGAGCTATAACTGAATTCTTGTCTAGATGATCCTGCAGTGCTTCTTTAACCAGTGCCTCCATTAATTTACCTGGAACAGAAGTTAAACTAACAGGTCTATAATTACTTGTGTCAGCCTTTGAACCTCCTTTGTGAATTGGGGTCACATTTGCACATCTCCAGTCCATAGGTACCTCCCCTGAGTCCAAGGAAGCTCTCATAATTATGGCTAAGGGTTTGCTTACTTCCTTTGCTGCCTCCTTTAATATAACTGGATAGATCCCATCCACCCCAGGTGCCTTTTTTATGTTTATCCCCAACAATCTCTCCTCCATGTTCCTCTCAGTTATTACAAAATCATCCAGCTCACTGCCAATGTTTACTTTACCTACATCATTCTCCTTCCTGAATAACTCCTCATGCGTGAATGTAGATGCAAAATACTCGTTTAGATTGTTAGCCACCTGAGCAGGATCCTCAACTGTTGAACCATCAATATCCAGTGGACCAATCTGATTCATCCCTTTCCTTTTCGAGTTCAAGTATGTAAAGAACTCTTTTCTGTTTTTCTTTGCATCCTTTGCCAAGGATTTTTCATAGTCTGCCTTTGCCTGCCTAATCTCCTTTGTGACTTGGTTACAGACCAACTTATATCTATCATAGGCTTCCATGTCACCCATTAATTTGTATGTATCCCATGCATTTTTCTTCTCTGCCACATGTCTCATTAGTTCATCTGACAACCATTTAGGCCTAAACCTTGAACAATATTTCTTAGTTGGTATGTAAAGCCTGGTAGCCTCCAAGATTAGTTCCTTGAATGCTTCCCATTTTGAGTTTGCTGTTGGTAACATCATCAGTTGGTCCCACTGTATAGAATTTAAATACTGTCTCAGACCATCATAGTCGCCTTTACGAAAACAAAAACCCTTCCCTTTACCTCTGATGGTAGTTACCTCCTTGAGTAAATCCCACTTCAACACACTGTGATCACTGCCACCTAGTGGTTCATTTATCTGCAGGTTCTTAATGCATGAGGAATCACTACTGATAATCAGATCAAGAGTATTGCTCCCTCTCGTTGCCTCACGAACATGCTGATGTAGAAAACAATCATCCAATAAATCCACAAAAGCCTTGCTAGTGTGCGAGTGACCAACCCACAAATTCCAGTCAATATCTGGGAAATTAAAGTCCCCCATTATAAGACTCTCTGATTTACTGGCCCACTCTATTTCCCTCTACAATATCTTATTATACTCATCAGAGTCATTAGGCCTATAGCACACTCCTACTCTCAATTTTGATTTACCTATGCTTATGTCACACCAAACTGACTCGACGCTGCCCTGTCCATCGATGTCGACTGGCTTCACTTCCTTGGACTTTATGTGTTTCTTAATTAATAGCATAACCCCTCCTCCCCTCCTGTCCTGTCTATCCTTTCTATACACATTGTATTCCCCAAATTCCAGTTCCGCATTACTTATATCTGTGTGACACCACGTCTCTGATATCCCAACAATATCTGCCTTTGATGTTTTGAGCAATACCTCAAATTCATCAAATTTATTTACCAAACTCCTAGCATTGGTATACACGCAGGTATACATGCACCTGTTTCTATTCTTAGCTACCCTAACACAACCACAACCACATTGTTTATTTGGATTTCGGCAAAGCATTTGACTCAATCTCACATGAGTGGTTACTTTATAAGTTAGAGCAGGGTCGAATCATAGGCAAAATCCTTAGATGGATAACACGATGGCTTGAGGGCACCAGGCAGAGGGTTGCGATAAATGGTTATTCCTCAGATTGGGTTAAATATAAGTAGTGAGGTTCCCCAGGATCAGTATTGGAACTACTGTTGTTTTTGATTGTGGACATGTTTGTATCTTACGCAAGGCGGCCCCTAAACGTTAGTTTATCTCCGCCATGGCTCTCTATGATGATATACGAGACTCTATACAATGGTCAGAAATGAGTGCAATGTTATGTTTGCGTAGTGTGTGTGTTGTTGTGTTGTTCAGCTGTTTCTGGCCGCTTTGCTACCAGGAAGCAGCGATCCCCAGGAAGGCTGCTTCCCAGTACCCGTCCACGCCACGAAGAGGCGGGCCCAACTATACACGTACTAAACTGAATGTAATATTTCGAGCACCCATAGGAATAAGCGCGAGTCATACGGGTGCAGCAGTCTCCTATAATCACGTACGGTGGTGAATACCACAAAGAATCCCGCATCCACTGCAGAAAGTGTAATAGCAATGGATGCCAGCAGTTCCCGTACCCAAGAAGCCCAAATCTGGGTACAAGCAGTTTAAAATCCCGTCTCTAATAAACTGGAGACCTGCGAATCCTGCCCCCTAAGGGGCTAGCAAAAAAAAAAAAAAATTGTAATGGACAAAATATTATGTTTCAAAAAATAAAAATAATAAATAAATAATAATAAAAATAATAAATAAATAATAATAATTATAAATTAATTCGATAAAATGTTAAAATAATAATTATTATTTAAAAAAAAAGAAAGAAAAAGTAGCTTTGTTGAGTACAGAAGTCAACTCAGCAATCCACGTCGTCTGTTGAAAACCTGTGTGGTAAATTCCTGTAGAGCTGAGAAGGTATTTCGATTTTCAATAAGATATCTTTCATTTCCAGAAGAGAAATTATGCACCGTACTAGATAATGCTTGTCTCAAATCTTGGTAAACTATGCAGAAGAATAAGACATGACTCCAGTCTTCAGAGGCGCCGTAGCAACAGGTATCTTTCGTAGATAGATTGAATTGAAAAAGACGAGCGTTCAAAGAACCGTGACCAGTTAGAATGTATGATGTAACAAGGCTTGGGTAGAAACATAACTGATTACTTTTTGAGGTAGTGAATTTAATATCAGGTATAAAACATCTGGTCACCGCTCCTTTGGAGGAGGAATTCCATCTCACTTGCCATCTTTTATGAAGCTCAGTCCAACATTTCGCTTTTGCAGCGGGAACATAGGTCAAATCGGAAAAAGTTAGAGGGTGTCCTTTACGAATATAGTAAACAAAGCCTTTGTACGTAAGATACAGATCCAGAGATAACAAGCCTGCGATGGCTTGCAAAGATGCAGTTGAAACTATTCTACAAGTTCTCAGGAGAGCTAGTAAAAAGGTCCTTTTGACACTGTCTAGTTTAGTTTGAACTGTAATAAGTTTGGTTCTGCGAAACCATATGCTGGCTGCATATGTGATGATTGGAATAAATACTGTGTAGTATAGAATTCTGAGGGTTCCCTTTTTTTAAACTCTAGTCCTGCCGAGAAATTTTGAATAACACGGCCGTAAAAGTTTTCACTTTTTTGGAAAGATTCTGGATGTGTGGTAAGAATGACAATTTTTCATCAAAAATAACACCAAGATGCTTACGAGTGGTAACAAGTGGTAGAGATACTCCATTAAACTTGACAACATGAGGTCTGTTATGGTCTAGTTTTCCGTGAAATATCATCATCATCTTGGCTTTAGTGGTGACACTCTTAATTTATTTTTCAGAGTCCAATCCAGAGTTAGCCCGTTGTTCCATTTGGGACCTGGAGTTACCATATACTAAGATGGAGAGATCGTTTGCAAAGGCAATCATTTGCACATCGGCCGTGTTGGAGGAGGAAGACAGCCAATCATCAAGGACGACGTTCCTCACAAGAAGGCCAAGAATGGAACCCTGGGGATACCCTCGAGAAACAGCTTTGGATACAGATTGTGTTTGGTTTGGATGTACATTCAGCAAAGTAACTTTTGAACAAAAGAAAGTTTGTTATTTGGTTTTTAGGAGCATTAGCAACTAAGGCCATATTGTTCCGGGTTGATATGAGGTGGTCATTCCCTGACCTTTCCGCATCCTCCATATTTGGTGGTCACGGGCTCGAACCCCGGTCTAATCAAGAAGCGTATGCTACGTACTGCTGCTCCTGCTCACCTGGCTACGGAGGCTCCACAAAACAAAGAGACGTTCTAACCAGTTAAAACGAGTTCTCCTGTCTGTATAGGTAACAACGAGCAATTATAACGCGCCATAAGACATTCTCCCACCAAACATTGTCGAAGGCGCCTTCAAAATCAATAAAAACTGCCAGTGCATATTTGTAAGTAGAGCTATCAATTATCTTTTTCAATTCAAAAAGCGCATCTTCACAACTACAACCAGGCTTAAATCCATACTGAAGAGAGGAAGATAGATTACTTTCCAAAAGAAGTTGATTACATCTGTATGCCATGAGCTTTTCCAGTAACTTGCCGAAGTGGGACAATAAAGCGATAGGTCTGTATGATTTAGGATCACTTGGTGGTTTACCTGGTTTTGGGATTATTCTAATGAGAGCAGTCTTCCAAATAACAGGGAAATTCGCAGCTACAAGACACTTGTTGAAGAGTTTCAAAAGATGGTTTGGTCTAATAGAGTAGAGTCTTTTTTTGAAAATGGTTTCCAGTAGATCAGTTCCTGGGCATTTGTTATTACTCATAGAAGACACTGCATTTGTAAGCTCTTCCATAGTAAATGAAGAAGTAGAAATGGGAGAATCATATTGCTACTTTCCTTTCCTAACTCCAGAGTGGGAGGCAGCATCAACAGTTCTATCATCATTGGGAAAAAGCCTCTCAAGTATTTGATTGGAAGTTTGCGTTCCGTTCAGAGTTTCAGTATTATTTGAGATTATTGTATTAAAGATATTACCAGGAGTTAATTTATTTCTACTGGTTTTACATATAATACCCCATGGACCTTGGTTTCCAGTTGTATGTGCAAAATTCTGTCAAGATTTGACCTTACTATTATATATTGCTTTAGTATATATATCCTCTTCTCATTTTGATAATTTAAATGTAACCTATTGACCTCAAGTAAAGGCTGTCTATTTTTGTTGTTTTTGATTATCTTAAATGGCATCTATGAAGGGATGGAGGGCATGAGGTCTAAACTTGCAGATGATGTAAAGATCAGTAGAGTAGTTAATAATCGCCGCCAAGCAGAGCTTCTTCAGAGTGACCTAAATAGACTTCCGGGATGGTCAGAAAAGTGGCAGCTTTGGTTTGGATTTTTTTTTTTTTTTTTTTTTTAGGAGCATTAGCAACTAAGGCCATATTGCTCCGGGATATGCGGTGGTCATTCCCTGACCTTTCCGCATCTTCCATATTTGGTAGTGACGGGCTCGAACCCTGGTCTAATCAAGAAGCGTGTGCTACGCACTGCTGCTCCTTCCCACCTGGCTACGGAGGCGCACTATATGCTTTAATTCAGAAAAATGCAAGGTCTTACAACTGGGGAAAAGTAACTCCAAAATAACTTATACACTTGGTGGAGTTGAACTAAAGTCAGTAGTGGAGGAACAGGACTTGGGAGTTATGATACGGTCAGGCATGAAGTTATCCGAGAATTGTGGACAGGTTGCAATGTTGCATGGTGTCCTATCGATGATTTATCGAACATTTACTAGTAGAGATAACGACGTCATAATCAGGAGCGGATTAAGGTCGGTTGAGGCCCCGGGCGCAGAAGAAAATATTGGGCCCCTTAAAAAAAAGAGAGAGACAGGGAAAATAAAAATACATGTTAACCATTTTTTTAAATAAATAAAAAATATTATGTACTATTAATGTTTTATTTCCAATAAAATTTGAATATAATATATGTATAATATAATTAATAATAGCATAATAATAATCACAAAGTTTTGAACTAATAGTTGAACATATTAGCTTAACTATTAGTTGAACTAATATGTTCAACTAATTTGTTGGGGTTTTTCGTGGGCCCTTCAGAAGTAGGGGCCCAGGGCGCGCGCCCGGTGCGCCCGCCGTTAAATCCGCCTCAGGTCATAATCACATAAAGGTTATTTTATAACCTTTATGTGATTAAATTATAAACAATTATTATTTTTTTTAAATTAGTACCGAAAAATCGGTATTTTTTGTATCAATACCGGTATTTCAATACCAGAAAAAAATTACCGGAATCCCGGTATTGTAAGCCCTACTGCCAACTTTTGTATCATCTACAAACTTCGACATTAAGCCTGATATACCTTCATCAATATTATTGATAAATATACAAAACAACAGTGGGTCTAACACTGAACCCTGGAGGACTCCACTAATAACATTAGTCCACGAAGAGCAGCGTCCATTGATTACCACTTTGTCTTCTCCCACTCAAAATACCACCCTTTTAATGGTATTTTCTTATCATTAAATAAAAATCAAAGCCAAAAATAACAAATAAAAATCGTACCTCCACAGCCATAGGATGCCCTGCACCATTCCTTGTTTTCTTGATCTGTTGAAATAATGTTTCTTAAAAAACTCTCGGTGTGATTATAGTAGCTGTTGGTGGCAGTAGTGGCGTTGATGGAATATGTCTCATTATGTGACTCCTTTAAATTCATTATACTCAATTTGGTGTCCATTTGAAGCAAAGAGAACATTGTCAAGCTGCAAGAACATAGAAAAAAGGTACGTTACACGAATATTTCACAAAAATGGCATGCAATAAAAATCAGGAATTGCAAATTGCTTTTCTTACCTCTTAAATTACAGTTTCGATTGCCTTTTTATTTTCACAAAGTTAAGAAAGTTAAGGAACGAATATAAAAGGAAAAATAACTCAAAAACCATCCAATAGATTGTGGCATAACGATAATAGGACATTATTTTTAATGCCTTAATAATGAACAAAAACTGAACAAATTTCTATCCTAAATAGGATAGAATTCATGAATACAAAGAATTCATGAACTGCCAAACATATGGCGCTTCAATAACTCCATGCAAACGTACATCTTAAATCGTGTGTGTAATCATGGATAATAACACGGAGCTTATCTCGATACCTTACAGCCGTGAGAGCTACTCGAGGGAAACACATAGCGATGTATTGTGGCCAGTGACAATAATTCAAGCCCAAACCATTAAACCACCATCTCCAAACATTTTGCCATCTCCGATGTTAGTGGAATAGAATCTGTTTCCACATTCCTCCAGGTGAAAGTGTGTCGATAATTCGATTGAAGACTATTTTGACTCGTCAATGAAGAGCACCATGGTTCGCTGCTCCGAGTCCAGTCGACATGCCATCAGCACCAGTTAAAACGAGTTCTCTTGTGTATAGGGTTAAAGATAACGCAGACAGCTTGTGGTCGTGCCTAAAGATTCCTCTCGTGAAGACTTCTAATGACGGTATGTCCAGATACAACCCCTGCTGTAATGCAGCAAGCCCTGAAGCAAGTTGCCTTGATGCGAGTCTACATGAGGCATGGAAGTTATGGCTGGATAACAGTCATCTTGCATGAAGGTTATACTTTATCAGTCTCCGAACTTTTTGATCACACATCGTACTTACATATGTCATCCAAATGTTTCGTACTTGTATTATGATAATCAGTTTACCAAATGACCAAATGTTCTTTATTAGTCCAGCAGAGCATTATAATGATGACGTTGCCTTGGAGGCGGGGGAGAGTTCACACTTTCTATTGGGTGTTATATTTCTGGTGCATAATGGGTGGCGTGGTTTTGCTCATTCTTTACCATTTTTAAATTATGGAAATTTTTAAACTTCCATCTTTAAAACGGTCAACTTCTTTATAACTCTGGACAACAGAAAACATCACGAATATAGATGTAAACAGTTTAAACCATTATATACAGTATGAAAAAAATTATTGCATAACATAGACAGGAATTTTGTATTTTAATTTTACCCATAAGTTCTATTAATTGATAATCAGCAGTATCGATCTGTGTATACATTGTGTTACTTTCTTTTTAATGGGACATCGCAGTTTAGGTTAATATTCTGCCATGTATTACGCAAGTGATATATGGCAGAATAAACAAAATAAAGAACGTTAAATAATCAAAATATTAGTCCTTACCCTCAACCTTTCTTTTCAGCAACATCCGGCGATAATAATATTAAAAATGATAACATCTACTTGGTGAATGTCAGCCCAACATTTTCTCAACTACACTTGAAATTTTACGCGTATAAAGAGGAACTAGCAAGAAAACGGATGGAGTAGCTGTGTTGCTATATCCTCCCACGTGACGCACGTTACAATTTTTTGCTGTAGTTGGCAACCCCAGCAAACTGTGATTAATTTACTTTCTCAATTTTCATTTTAAAATAATAACAATGCAGTAGGAATAATTTGTAAAGATGGTGCTACAACCCCGCAGCTTAACAAAGATTTGATAGAAGTTTAAAGTTGTTTAGGATAGAAATTTAATATGATGGGAGGGTTCTCACACTTCAAAAATTAGCTGCTTTGTGAACTTTACCTTTTCAATGTATCTTTGTCGAACAAAATGATAGGATGCGCCATAATATTGTTATACCGTGACACTTTCGGAAGTGGATCAAAATCGGAAGTTTATGAATAATAACGGAGAAACTGAAGGCCTCTCACAGTAAGTGAAAAACAGGAAAAGCAAGATATTTTAACTTCTGCACAAAGCATCCGGACCCACGTCAGTTTCACATAGATATTACTGCAACTCCATTAAGTAGCATGTGCTGTCATTTAGGGACCTTTATGACACACTTCACCCTCCTAGGTAGGCTTTCCACGAACGAATAATAGAAACAGCGGTATCGTCCTCCATTCCTTCTGCAAAACAGTGACCAGTTGAGCTACCGATGCGGAACATTTTAGTTTTGGACTGGAACATTGGGCGGCCCTCATCCGATGTTCCAGTTAATTTCACAGGTGTTCCATAGGGCTGACTTCGAACTCGGCGTCGGCCAGTTCAATATTTGTCATATCTATTAACCATTGTCGAATAGCACAGAGGGCATGGATAGGTTACCAATTCCTTAAATGCTGATCTCCAGGTATATAATATCTTTATTGCAATTAGCGAAAATAAGTAAATTTTACATGGATGCCTGATGCAATCAATGCCCATAACAGCAAAAATGCTAGGGGTTTAACATAGAAATGTTAAACCTCTAAAAACAAAAAAATAAGTTGTAAACACTTGAAAATAGATTTTTTCTTTTTTTTCACAATATCAACAAACCGATCAAGGAAAAACAGTGATAGTCACTCGGTTGAAGATGAGAGCTGCTCCCTGATGATACGTCTTCTGTAGGCTTTGTCCTCAATGAATTTCTTGTAGTCAGCATCCATATCTTGGACGTTTTGGAGCATCTCCATTGGCAGGAACTGTCGGCCTTCCTGAGCCTCCACGCCACGGACTGTAAAGAAGGGAGGGCCCTTAAAAGTCTCGGGGGGATTCTCCAATTACAAATCTGCCAAAAACTTGGCGTGTTGACTTCACCCGCTATCATTTTAATGGTAAGCGGAGGGTCACGATTCGTTCTGAGACTTTTCTGTGATTTAGAAGTTTGGTCATTTCTGAAGTATGTATGAGGAATTCTCCAATAGGGAAAGATAAGTTAATTAATTTCAATATTTCTAAAGCTCAGTCCGCCCTATATTGTATTATTGTATTATTGTAGAATTTTTAGGCGCATCAGCAATATTGTTCATGTTGCACCGTATATATGTTTGTAAATTGTGTGTGTGTGGTCGATTATTTGTTTACTGGACGAAACAGATCATCCAGTGTTTCTGGGATGAAAAAAAAAAAAAAAACATGCTACCCTCGCTTGAGACCGACTGGCTTGTAGCCGTGAAGGGTATTGTGTACGGCATGTGCGTTTTGTATGCAATAAAGAGTTCTTCTTCTTCTTCTAACTTAGCCACGTTGTGAAAGAGGCCCATAAAAAATTCCTTATCTCATCGAAGGAATTTGAAGTCGGGTCGTCCACCTGGTGATATAGGGAAGATCGTGATTATACAAACTGTGTTTTACTGACGAGAACCCGTCTTATATCTTGCAAATATAATTCTTCTGCTTCTATGCTTATCTTCAATGACATTGATTTCTAGACAAGATCTCCTATTTCTATTAGGGATTATTCTAACTTCTAATCTCTCTTGGCATAAGCACATCACGAATATTGCTTCCTCTGCATCACTCTCAGCATTACTTTTCATGAAAACAGCTACTTACTCTGCACAAACCTGAAATTCGCCCTAGCATGGAATATTGTTCCAAAATCAGGTGTGGTGCCCCCCAAAACCTCTCTCAGGCTTCTAGACTCCATTTAAAAGAGAGCAGTTAGGTAAATTAATGCCCCATCCCTTACAAAGTCTCTCCATAGGCATTTGTCACATAGCCATTCTTTATATACAGATACTTCCATTGGCACTGTTCCTCTGAATTGACATCTGTAATTTCCCTTCTCTTTCAAACCAGTGTGAACACGTACCGCAACTAGTCAGCATCCTTTTACTGCCAACTTCAAACCACGGAACGAACTTTTCTTCGTCCTCGTTTATTTCTTCAGTTTCCGTTTTCTGGAACAATCTTCCTTCATACGTATTTCCTGAAAATTACAGTCTACAGAAATTAAAGTCTAATGTCAACAAATATCTTTTTTCATCTCCTCAAACTTCAACTCACGCACGGCGTGTGCTTGCGCGAGTTGAATGTCATGTACGTATATGCTCCTCATAGATGTCAAGTTATAGATACTTCTCCTTGACCGTACAGCTTGATTCAGGTATCAATGGATTCCTGAATCAAGGAATCCATTGGTACGCTACCATTCCTGGTAACGTCGGGCCCCACTAGGGGCCCGGCGACTGACAGGCCGGATGAACGATGGGCACAATATACTACATTCCCCACACACTGACGATCTGGCATTGACAGGGCACTGTCACTCGATACAGAGAACGTACGCGGAGATGGGAGAAATCCCAGGAGCCGTTAGACCCTCAACATGCCCAATACCAATGGATTCCTCTTCTTCCGCCCAACACGGATGAGCCATCATCTCCGTCATCAAATAAACAGGTATTTCATATAATTTTATACTTCTGCTAATGCCTGAATGCTTCCATTACATTAGTTCTAACCCGCATACAGCAAGCAAACGCTCTATTGCTCTAAAGCCTTATGGTGACAACGTGGTCAACCTTGAGAAGTCACAAAGCCCAGCGCTGCTTAACTCCCCGGAGGACGGCAACCTTCCCTACTCCTTCATGATTCTCATAATGTTTTTATACAATGTCAATACTCCTTCAGCATGCAGAAAATACAATAGCTGCTCTGATATCAATACTAATCCTTAATTTTCAGAAGTGCACTTAAAGGTATAACCAGTCTTATTCCAACTCCAAAGGGCACAGCATCGTCAAGAACACCTAAAATAGAAGCGATTAATTCTTGTATCTCACTGCTGCGCAGAAAAGTAAATTAGTCGGACTAATTTCATCCTAAAGGCAAAGTATGTAAGAATCAGAAATGTCAATAAGCCATCCCATGAAGTAGACCAGGAAGCAATAATCCAATGCACATCATGTCACCGATTTTACTGTGTTGCCTGTACCAAATGCGATATAAAGTGATTCAACAAGCAGCGATGTCAAAAGTACATTTGCACATTTTGCAAAGAACAAATGCAGCGGAATGTGTTGCTATCCAGGATGACTCGGAGGTAGAAAATAACCAAATAGACGTCCAAACATCAAACTTTAGTCAGACTCAAGCTGCAAGTCAGCCTGACTCAGTACCAGATAACCTGGAATGTGAGATGGATCCAGAGGTCTGCAGTCAACAACCAGTCATCAAGACACATTAAAACTCCGTGGATGCAGGAAGGAAAGCCAAGCTGAAAGTGCCTTCCTTAATGATGAGCAGAACAGGTTCCTGAAAAACGTTGATGGCATCTGTGCACAATGTATGAAATTTCTCTCCATGCAAACTGCAAAATTTCTGCAAAACATAATGTGTAAATTCACATCAATCTCTGACAGTCTGCAGAAACTATCTGAAGAGCTTCGTGCATAGAACAATGACATGAAACAAGAAATAGGGCTCCTAACCAATCACGTGCGTCAACTAGCAACCTTATTTATGCCCAACGAAAACAGTATACCGAGCAACGATGCACTTAATGTGGCCCAGGGAACCACAGAAAAAAGGCCACAAGAAGTAGAAATGATATATGATTCCAACGTTCAAGGGATTTCTATTCCCCAAATTATATATCATCCAATGGCTCATACACCTCTCACCCTTAGTCCAATGACAGTTATAAAACAACGAGGTATGATCAGCTCAATAGCAAAGATGCATGTCTCAATGAAGGTATCTCTCGCAAACCTGCATCTAACAACACTGGGGGTGCCACTCAAAGACCTCTCAGGCAACCCTCTGAATGGTACCGACCCAAAATAATACCAAACCTAAAAGGTTATAAGAGACAATCCATACTGGAAAGAGTGCATTAAGACCCACATTTGCACCAGTAGTCACCTGCCAAAAAAGATGCTCAGAATATTCAGAAGATCTCACTAGCAAGGCTTATAGGCAGCATCTACTCCCTGCGCAAGGCATCTCTCACTGATCAACAGGTTCACTCAAAAGAAACTCGGATGTTATATTCAATGGAACATGGAAGACAACAGGGCAATAGAGATGCCACAGAACTTTCTTCCAAGGGGATTCATTCTAATTCATACACATCACAGCGATTCAGACTCGTAGCCATATCTTTGTATCTCGACTAGAACCGACTACTAAACCAGGCAGAATTAAGGCCATGCTTGCGGAAGTACACAGAGCAAATATTGATGTGAGACAGAGAAGAACCGGGTATCCAACCTAAGCCTCTTTCATCTTTACATGCCAACCAGAGAAGATGAGCTTTGTGCTTCCAGTTGGCTTTGGCCAACCCTCGTCAAACCCTTCCTAGATCAGAAGCCAAGAACCGCAATAAACAACCTACATAAACATCAAACGCAATAGCAATTAAAGCTACCAAGCTCCCAAGCCAACAAAACTCATGAGAAATCTGATAACTCCACTGAGAAAAAACTTACTACAGGAAAAATAACTGCTCACATATCATTCAATCCAACTCTCACCTGATGATAATGGCAATCCCCAGAGCTCCAGACCTGTGATGGATATCCCTGTACACATCACAATGCACAGTAGACCAGTCCGAACCTTAAAAAGATACTTACCACATGTACGAACGCCAGTTACTATGGCCACCACCATTCGAATTGTCTATCAAAATGCAAGAAGTATTTGTAAAGCTAGACACTGTTGAACAGCTTCTCCTCTCGAAACCCTTAATATTCTCTGCATTTCCGAAATGTGGCTTGGGAATGGGCGGGACTCCCTTGCCTGTGTTCCTCAGACTTGGTATCAGATGCACTGTTCCTCTAGATAGGATCATATAGGAGGGTAAGTCGCAATACTCTATAATACCACTATCTTCTCATTGGCACAGTCTGTGGTAACCCAATCCCTTGCATTTGAAGCTGCTATGGTGTCCCTCAAGCTCAACACCAACCTGATAGACATAAATAACAACAGTATATATTCCACCAGGACCAAACAATGACATCATTGAAGATGTAATCCAGAGGTTGGTAAATCACCTCCACACCTCTGCTAAGCACGTTATCCGTGGAGATTTAAATCTTCCACCTACTCTCGCACATCTTAGTAGGAAACTGATTAGCAGTATGTATTCACTGGGTATCAGTCTACTTAAATGCCACTCCACGAGATGATCTGATCTCCTGGATCTGATATTCTCTTCAGCACCATGTGCCCTCGAAGACAGTCCTCACAATCTCTTTCAATATTACGAACCCATTGCCGTACTTCTGTACTTAGCCGAGCCTAACTTCGATATCCAAGGCCCCAAAAAGATTAAAAAAAAAATCATAGCACTGAAATTCATTGATCCACCACGATGTCTCGAAGCCCCCTCCTCGGTACCTTGAAAGGCCCTCAATAACTGCGATCTCGAGCTAGCTGTTGACCTCATGACCAGATGGATTCGAACCATTGCAAGCTATGGTGCTACAAAAATTATTTGCATCACTCCCCGTTCGAGAGCTGTACAAGATCGAATTGCCTTCTCCAGAGCCTGGACAGTGTTTAACCGCTAGAAATCATCTGCAATTAAAAAGCATTTAAATGCAACCCTACGAAAAGGCAAACCGTTTTATGACTCTCAGCACACAGGAATTAATAAAATACTGGACCTTGAACTATGGAAGGACCTTATTCTACGGTTCTCAAATACTGTGGCCCCGATGTATCCAGGCAACTTTCCGGTCAACAACGTCCTTACTGATATGCTTGCCAATGTTCGCATCACCAGGAAGCAGCCTTTAACTGCTATAAATGGATTGCCGTCCACTGCTACTGTAGGTCCCGACCTTTTGCCACGATTCATGATAAATGCCTCAGCACGTTTATCATCGATCCTCTACTATCAATTTTTAACCGTGTCTTAACACAGCTCTACTTTCCCCCACTCTGGAACAGATATGTTGTGAGGCCACATCCTAAATGCCAATCTGCAACCCTCATTAAACAGTTCAAGCCAGTCTCTCATTCTTCCAGCCTCTTTAAACTCATGGAGAAGACATTACGTTTAACCATCACCAACCAAATCATGCCTCACAAACCCCCACAGATTCACAATGCCATACCCGGAAGATCCACAGTCACCAATTTAACATCTACAACTAGCACCATTCTCAGAGCACTAGAAGCTAAAACAGAGCTTGCCGTCACGTACCTGGAAGCTGCCTTCGACTCAATCAGTATCCCCTCGCTTGTTCATCTCCTAGAAAATTACTTCTACATAAAAGGTGGCATGTTGTGGTTTATCAAAACCCTGTTTTATGACAGAACCATTCTTCTTAAAGCGGATCAAGACACAATCTCGAGAAAGATTACTGTGGGAGTTACCCAAGGCGGAGTCTTCTCCGAGCATTATTCACTGCAGTCATTATTCCGTTTGTGCAACAGAGAGAAGACATACTCTGCTATGCCGATGATATTAAATTATATACTCAGATTAACCCCAGCCTACAGATCTAAAACATTAATAAAAATATCAATGAAAAGTTGCACCACTTAGGATCCTATCTCTATCACTTTGGCCTTTTCTTTGTCTTTTCTTTGAAGCACCAACCCACTGAAGTCCAAACTTCTCTAGACGGCATTTCCTTTCCAGTGGTCAAGATGCATACGGACTTGGGAGTTGTCTTTGATTATAAACTCAGCTTCAACCCCCACATCGACAAGCTCATAACAAAATTCTGCCAAATGCGCTGGACTACCAAAAAACAACTGCTCCACGTCAGGGATCTGGATGTAACTCGTTTGTACGTATACACTTCTGTATACTCCGTCATATTATATGCCTCAGAAATTTGTGCGTCCGCAGCCCCCCCCCCCACTAACATCAAGCGCGTGCACTCGACCGAATACTGGTTCGTTCATTGGATCACATAAACTTCGTCATCCACCCCAGCAAAGAAGAATTGCGATGGCGAACTCGCTAAACTTTGCCCGACTACCAAATCTTGTGAGGGAAAAATGCTTTGTCTTCATTGCCAAAATGACTACCGGCATAATCTCGGAGCCAAACATTCTGGGAACTGTGCGGTTGGAGAATTCCTCAACCCGGACTGAGGTCAGCTCCCACACTTATAGCCAGCCCTAATAGACTAGCCCTAAGCGACCGTTTTCTCCCCATGCAGATGCTTATCACAGTCCAAGCAATCGACGGCGATTTCTACATATTTTCCAAGGATCGCAAATACCGGAGACAGATCCTTGATGACCTAAACTTTTTAAATTAATTTAAAAAGTGTCTGTATAATATTGTATATAATGTCAAAAATACTGTATAATATCTTTATGAATAATTTAACTGAAACTTATTATATTGTTGGCCCTGAGGGATGAACCCGAATTTTGCTGTGGGCCCCGTCCTCAAGGCCTTTGTCCACCAGCCAATGTGAAGCTCCTGGCATTCCCTGTGAAGGGTACATTAATGTTAATATACCCATTAACATTAATATTAATGAATGTTAATGTATATAAAATTGTATATATATCTTTTTGTAAATATTGTATATATTTGTATATATGTAATAATTGTGTGTGTACAAATAAACGGGGAAAAAAAAAAAATGTGAAAGGTACATTGTATCGTCCCCAAGTGTAAAACTTTGCATTTATCAGCATTAAAACATAGCTGCTACTTCTTTGACCATCTTTGAAGTCTGTTCAAGTCATCCTGAAGGAGCGTTGCACGGCACACATCACGTCATCTGCAAATTTTGACATCACATCTTCTATCCCTTCGTCGATGTCAATTATGAAAATGAGAAACAACAGTGGTCCAAGAACTGTTGGACAGGTACTATCCTTGAAGGACAGGTACCAATCTCAAGAGTATCCATTAATCACAGCCCGCACTCCATCTTAGAATCATTATCAGTAATCCAACCCTATTCAAGTTTATACAGTAACCTCTCATGGATGACCGAGTCAAATGCTTTGCTAAAATCCAATTAAGCTACTGTATTTCGAAATCGTTCCCTAAATCCAGCTCATGGGTAACTTGTGTCAAAACAGCCTACTAAGTTAGTTAAGCATGATTTGCCTTAACAAAGCCATGCTGCGTGTTCTTCCGAATACCATATCTATCTAAATGTCCCTGGATTTCACTCTTAAATATTGCTTCTAAGACCATCGAAGTCAGTCTAAACGGTATGTGCCGAACAAGCAGCGAACAGCGCTGCTTGTTCGGCACATCCTGAGGTGTATTAGGCCGATTCCTCTCTATGCTTCAGAAATTTGGTCATCTGCCCCTGCCTCATACCTTCAGAAGTATCTCAGTTTAGAGTACTGCTTGCTTAGATGGATGAACAGGGTGGTAGGCCACCCCCCCTAACTATCTCCAGATCTATCCTACAAGCAAATCTGGGCACCACTCCCTGGAGACATATCATCATGACAAAAAATGTCCTCACGCTTGCACACTTATAACGAGGGGAATTGATGCTCCATCGGTATCCACATTAATCTCTGGCCCTAGGAGAGCAAGAGGGGAGCACCCCGGCTCCTGTCTCCCTCTACGTCTTACGCTGTCAAGCATTGATTCCCTGAGGAACATGTTTCCAGCCAATTGTCATCGGATCTTCAATAAATTTAGGATTCACCCTTATAGGTTCTGTGAAGACAAGCCCTACAGGAAGGAAATCCTCAAGAACTGCTACCAGATTATGAAATTATAATACTCACCTGCTCCTGGACAGACTGTTTTTTTTTTTTTTTTTTTTTTTTTAACTTGCCTATTTGTATATGACAAAGACTTTTTGTCTTCATGCAATCATATATTTTGTATATTACTTCTGGCACAGAGCCGTGCCGGGGTGACCCAAGGTTTTTTGGGAAATAAACTGATTTTAATAATAATAATAATAAAAATGTAGTTACCAAAGTCTTAGAACCGCTTTTATGTATTGGCGATACATTGTCAATTCTCCAATCCAAACGAATCTCCCCTTAGCCCAAAGGTACCCTCATAATTCACCTCAATGGTTCATTTGACTCCCTCGCACTCTTCCTCAAAACTACAGGGTATATGCCATCAACTTTGGGAGCCTTACTTACCTTTATGCTTAAACGTTTTTCTAACAAACAATCATATGTAACTACATCACTAATTTCATATGGCTCAGTCTCTTCTCAGCATGGTCTTTCGTCAGTAAAGACCGATGCAAAGTATCTATTCAACTCATACACACCACCATTTGAGTTATCTAAGACCGATGCAAAGTATCTATTCAACTCATACACACCACCATTTGAGTTATCTAAGACTTTCCCACACCTAATGCACAAGGGTCCGATCTGATTAGCTTTCTGCTTTGTTGTATTCACATACATGAAAAATTCTATGTCCCCCCCACCCCCATTCTTTGCTCTTTTAGCCAATGCTTTCTCATACGCAGCCTTGGTCTCTCTCACCTTATTTGTCGAACTATTACAGATAAACTTGTACTTGTAGGTTTCAGTACTTTTCATCACTCTGTAACTGTCCCATGATATATTTTTTCTGCTCTTTTTAACCGGTTAGCTTCGCAGTCACCCATTTCGGCATCCTCCTCCCGCAATATATAAGGTATAAGGTATAAGGTATAAGGTATGTTAGTGTCTAACGGCTCCTGGGATTTCTCCCATCTCCGCGGGTGTACATTGTATCGGGGCCAGAGATTTGAAGTGTGTGGGGGTCATGTGCTGTGTATTGTGTTGTGCCCTTTGTTCCTCCGGTCTATTAGCCGCCGAGCCCCTAGTGGGACCCGACGTTACCACACCATGCCACGGGGAGGCTGACCGGGTGTACCACTGTAGCTAGAGTACTCTGGCGGGTCCTGCCACCTACTTTCCTGGGATTTCAGTGGCTAGGACCAGATTTAAGAATGAGATGATCGCTGTTTCTTGAGCAACGGTTGTAATTTTAACAGAGCGTAGGGTTGTTCGCTGATAACTTGTTCTAGGGCCAAATAGGTCGGGCAGTAATTTTGATGTTTTTAGATTTAGACCTGTGGGGGCATGAGTGTGTGTGTATATAAAAATATATATACACACACACCCACACACAAATATATATATATATATATATAAACTAAAAAAAAAAAAAAAAAAAAACGTTGTGCAAGAGAAAAGTAAGGGAGGAAGGCAAAAAGACTGGAGGGTAGGAAACAGAAGAAAGGGGCCAATAGAGAAGATGGCCCCTGATGACAGTGTGGCATGCCCAACGCCTCACCAGAGAGAAGAGTGGGGTGGCGGGTGGACGAAAACCACCTCCCCACAAAAAAAAAAATAAAAATAAAAATAAAAAATAATAATAATAAATAAATAAAAAAAAAATCATTCTGTAAGAGAAAAATAGGGGGGGGGGAGTAAAGAACGGATGGCAGGAAACAGAAGAAGCCGGAAAAAAAAAAAAAAAAAAATGAGAGAGAGATATACCCCGCAAGTTCAGGGTAGGTACAGCTAGCACGGCCAGTCAGTTGCAGCCGACAACTTGCTGGAAATCCAGCAGTGTGAGTGCTGCTATGGTGGATGGGTCATGTTCAGTAAGGTCTAGTTCAGGTGCCGTCATTGGGACTCCATTTGGTGAGTCTTTGTCGCATCCAGACTGAAGGCTGGTCCAGTAGTCCATCAGAACGAACAGTGGGGGTGGTCAAAACCGGGAGTCCAACATTAATGGTCAAGTCCAGGGATCGATGCTAGGCCTCTTCTTGATGAGATGTGTCACGTCTGGTCGAGAAAAGTTTGTCCAGGAATCAATGATGAGGAATTTGTCAAAGTATGTGTGGACCCTGTCTTTGATTGCACTGCTGGTCAAGTCTTGTGCAAGTTGGTCCAAGGCATTAGCATTCATGGCTCAATGATGAATAGCAACAATTGGCAGTCATGGTTGTTATGACCTATTGATTCGGATACTAAGGTGGTGGTAGTGCTTTCTGCCTGGTAAATAAGTCCATTGCAAATTGAGTCAGAGCTCGGTAAGTTTCTTCATTCTGTAGGGTGAGGTGTTCTTGATTTTGGTAGTTGAAGCGTAGTTTTGTTATTAGGATCCTCCTGAAGTCCTCGTAGATTTCACAGCTGTGGGCAAGGTGCTCCCACGTCTGATCCTCTCCACAGTGGCAGCGGGGTGAGTCTGAAATTCTGAAGTCATGTAGTTTTTTCTGGAAGGAGCCATGTCCAGTGAGGAGGTAGGTAGCATAGAGTCCTGGTGAAAACCAGACAGGTGTGAGGGGGTAGAAGGCCCTGACATCAGGGAGGAATCTTTTGGTGACAGCGCCTTTAGTTGATGTCTGCCATCTTTCTTGCCAGGTGTCTGTTAGATGTTCATTAAGTCTCATCTTTTCAGCGTTTCTATTATTTGCTGGGTCAGTGGTGAAACCTGCACAAGTAACTGCTCTTCCTTTGGCTATTTGGTAGAGCAACCCATGACGAACAATCTCCAGGTCCAGAGGAAGAGATCCAGTGAGGACCTGTAGCGCATGGGTGCTGACAGTGCGACAAGCACGCGAGGACAGAAGGAGAAGAGAGCGCTGGATAGTTCCTAGGCGCGATCTGTTTACTACGGTATTGGCCTTCTTGTACCAGACTCCAGAAGCATAGGTGATAACCGGGATGAAAACTGCCTTATAGAAGAGTGACAGCGTTCTCTTCTTTAAGCCCGCAATATATAATTGAAGGTATGCGTTCATGGCTTCTGTGATTTTTGCTTTTAAAGTATTCCATAATTCAAATGGAGTCGCCATCCCTCGGCAACCGCCAAATTCACAGATGCGATATAGCACTTTAAATTGGTCCCTCTTTTGAGGCTTTTACCTTTAACTACTGCAACATCTTTCTTCATCTTCCAACAGACGATTGCATGATCACTTCCTGACAATGGTTCTTGTACTTTAAGCCCTGTGGTGTCATTTGATTCGTTAATAATGATGAAGTCAATTTTTTTTTAATATCCATATTGTATATTTATATTCTTAATTAGTACATTTAGTCTGGATGCTTTTTGGAGTGAAGTATACGTCTTTAGATGTGTGTGTATTCATGAACCACTTCGCATGTTGTGCAGTCTAGAAAACCCGGATAAACTCACTGGGGGGGGGACTCCGATCCCTTCTCCTGAAACTGGTTAGCTGTTTGAGACCTTCAGAAATTTCTCCAGTCGTTGACGGAATTGGAACCCAGAGAGGCCCACTTGTCCAGTCGTCAAACGTGAGAGTGCAGTAATGCACGTGCGTTTGATTGGACCGTAGTTCAAGTCCGTACGACTGCTAACACTTAATGATTTTATTTATTGTCAAAATAATTAATTGTAATCTCTTATATCCTAGTTTGAAGTCCTGAAATACCACAAAATACAATAATATTCTTATATTATGTCTTCAAAAGTCCTTTGACCAAATATGGCTATCTCGGAGTATAAACAAAATTTATTTATTTACTATATTTTACTTCTTTGGATTAATCCGGTTTTAAAATTCTCGAACATTTTTGTATAATTAAATAACATCATGGCTGTACTGAATTTTTTTTAAAGAACTTTTACAAATGCTTACTTTCAAAATACACTGGGAACAACTAAAATAATTGACAAGACCATAACGCATTTTTTATAAAATCTTTAATAAATTCGTTTATAGCTGTCACTGATTTGACAAAGATGACGTCACTTTTATAGTAAGGCCAGTATATTGATGGATTCAATTTTTTATATGGCTCAACTACCACGTTAGTTTATCACGGTAAAATTGCACACGTCCTACAACACAAAATATATTATTGTATCCAGATAGTTGCTTTCATCATGGCTGCTAAATGGAATCACAGGTACATGTAGCTAGCATGCATCACAAGTTTTGCAGATTTGGCGCAATAAGTATATTATAGATTCCATCGCGTCCTTCATGTAAGGCTGAGAGAGCCACCGTAATGTGGAAACAAAAAAAAAACAGCAGAGTTAGTCATAATGAACACTCCAAAGTTAATTGCACAGAGAGAAAACCCTTTGTGACTAGCCCTGACGGAATATTGTATACTCTTGTTAAAATAAACGATTTATTTTTGAAACTTAAATATAAAAATAGTATACTGTATGCAGAGATGCAGGTTATCATCTTATCGTTGCATATTTCGAAATGACTACTTAACGCATGCGTATTCATCCTCTTGGTCCCAACAAAACGGGCCTGTCCGGGAAATATTTGAAACTCGTAAAAGTAGAAATAAAAAATGGGGTACGCATACGAATTACTTTACAACCGCACACTTATGGTCCCTAATTTCTAGAAGATTGGTACTCACTAAGTGCCACCTATGTGCTCAAAAATCTGGCCGACATCTTCACCTTAACGTAATTCTAAACTATAACAAAGCACACTGAAATGCTGATTTTTTTTGGGGGGGATTTAAACAACTGCGTTTTATTATTCTTTATATATTTTTACTACTGTTGAAAGAAAATATTGGTTTTCTTAAAGTCGGTGCCTACACGAAACTTATTTGCATTAAATATTCTAGTGTCTAATCTGCTGGGGGTTTCTCCGATATATATCTTATTATAGCGTGCATCAGGAAACACGTAAAACATATTACAAAAGGCAAGAACAAATCTGAATCTGCAGAACACTAATATTTTGCAAAAAAGGCATTTAATTTAAAAAATTATTTTAGTATCATTGGAATTGAAAGATACTCTAACAAAAGGAAATAGGCCGTGTTTAACAATCTCACAATCAGTAGAAATAGTGGCAGAATGTCGAAGATATTTTTGGTCGGACTATTCAGACACCACTTGCAGTGGCTTTTGATTTTAACATCGGGACCTTCTGAGAAGTATCAAACCTACGAAGACAATGGCTCGCATAAAAGCATTAAGGAAAGTAGAATATGTTTTTTTTTTCGAAGACTATGGTACAAATTATCCTAAATTACATAATCAAAAATTGTTCTTCAGGAATGAACTGAAACTTTAGGATTCGAACCTATGATAAATAAAATGGTAGCTTTTACGATTCTGATGGAATTATAGCTAGCATTTTCCAGGTTTTCAAGGTGAGAGATCTTAAAGGAACAGAAACACGCGAAAGATGTATGTATTGAGCACAGGACATTAATGCAGCTGGTTATACCAAAACATGAAATAGCATTTCCATTCTACTAAAATTCTGTTTGGCTAGTTGAAAGTGTATACAGAACTACAGCTTAAAATTTTGATGAATTATCTTTTCAGGGATCCAAAGTAAGAATATCTTTAATGGTTTAATTAATCAATAGAACGAATAAGCGAAGTTGAAACTGGGCATCGGATCGAGTTCCGAAATATGATATATTTGGACAAGGACTACTCAACAATTTTGGCCCCATCTCTTTTCTTTTTGAAGTGGTAACAGGCTATAAAAGCCACTGGCTCCGGTTCATGTTGATGGCTGGGAATTTTTTTTTTCCTTTTGGTGCAACAAATAGCAGACTGATATTTATTTTCGTATTATGAATCCGGATCAGCTTGCAATTTGTTTGCAGTTCCACTCCTCCGCGGGATATAACGCTCTTTGCTTACGCTTGTTTAATAGGCGACAAAACCACTAAAAATAAACCTCATTACGACTTGTACGCCTTGATTCAACATGGCACCAATTTAACACGCGAGGATGCATAATCTCGGACTTAATTACACCAGCCTTGACTCACATAAATCAGAAAACCTATTCACAATTGAATTCATTTACACGTTATATTCACAACCGCACGCACATGGTTCTGCTTCTTCTTTTTTTTAAATTAAATATAATCCGTTATTTTTACATTAATATATTTACACTCGTCACTACACCCTCTGTTGGTTCCTTCACTTGTCTCCGTCAACCCCTTCGTAGATAGGGTTGCTTTTCAGCATGACGGAGGTAGTTGTATAAGGCTTGCTAGGAACGTAGTTACTGTCCCGGTTGTCCGCATCTTCGTCTGTGGGTAGGGGTGGAAGCTCGCGCAGTTTTACGGGCTCCAAGTCCAGCTGGTTGTAATCGGACGACTGCAATTGCTCTGTGCTTGACTGGAGGTCGTCAGCATTACGTTGCGCACTTTCTCGTAATAACCTGGACAATCTCTTTTTGTCGTAGTCGATCTTTGCATACACAGGGGGTGGAGGAGGAAGTGCGGGTGGTCTGTTCTTTTGTTTCATCTCAGATTTCCTCGAGAACTTCGGTCTGCCCAGCCGGGAAAATTGCTTTTTTAGCAACCTGTTCTTGCTTTTAGGATTCACTCTTCCGTACACGCTTTCGTAAGCAGTGTCCGGGGGTTTGTGTTTCTTGAATCCGTTGATTTTCCCGTAAGTGGAATTCACCCTTGCGTAGATGGAGTCCGAAACAACAACCGGTGCTGCCTGCGGTGGGGGTGGCGGTAGGTAACTTACGATGGCCTCTTCGGTCTCCTTTGGGTCGTACAAATTATTCCTCGTTGCTTTTGGAAATACCGTCTCGTAACAGATGTCGTTCTGATACACTGCTTCTGTGGTGGTTCCATTCTGGTTGTTGCTGACGAATGTAGACGAAGATATTTCCGTACTATGCGATGGGGGAGTGGCCTTCTTGAGACGTCTCCTACAAGAAATTAGAATTAGTGTTAGTAAAATGATGTTAGAAAGCAGTTTAAGCGGTTAGTCTTAATGAGATTTTATTTAATAACCCGTAGCAATCACCAGGACGGCCACTTCAGGGTACTCGATCATGACCGTGGGAAAGTGGGCCAGGTCCAGTAGATTCACATAAATTAGACCCAGACCTACCCACCGGAGGTAGTACTAAACCGGTGGGTGTAGGGAAATCCCTGGTGGCCCAAGCCACGGAGAGGGTTAAAATAAAAAATAAATAATAAATAAAATAATGATAAAAAATATATAATAATAATAAAAAAAAAAACATAGTAAGATAACTTACTGTTAGGAGCAGAAAGTCGTTTCCTGCTCAAAACTTTAGCTCTAGTTTTAGATATACATATACAGCAGTGTACAAATTAATAGAAACAAGCCACTTATTCAGCCTTCGTGGTAGCACAGTTGGTAGGATCGTCGTCCTCCCAGCCGCGTGAGAGGGCGGCAATCGAATCCCGTCGATGACAGGGAAATTTTTTATGGGCCTTTTTCACAACGTGGCTGATTTAGTCGGTCTCAGGCGAGGATAGCTTTTTTGGCATTTATGGATCATGAGACCTAACTTGAATCAAGAATTGAATCATTTGTTGTGCAGTCCATTTTTCTCAAATTTTCCTTTAAAAGTTGCCCAAAATTTTTCTATGTAATTAATGTCCGGTGAGTTACCTGTCAAATCAAGACATGTAACATTATTTTCCTGCATGAAAGCTTTAACGGCTCTCGAAGAATGGCAAGGTGCGTGATGCTGCTGGAACACACCTAGGTCGCTCAATGACGGAATAACGCGTGTTTCCAAAATTTGCAAATATTTCATCATTCCATCAATACAAACTATGTCACAGGGTCCTTTGCTGAAAACGAACCCCAAAACAATTTTTACAGTACATTTAACCATCTGTTGAATGTGCTTCACAGAAACCGGTTCTCCATCTTGTTTTCGAACGTAATGAGAGCGCTTGCCTTGAACAATAAAGCGAGTCTCGTTGGAAAACAGCACTTCCTTCCACTGTTCAGTTGCCCATTCAGCATATTTCTTTGCCCAATCCAATCGTTTTTCTTCATATTCTCTGTTAGAAGCTGTTTTTGTTGGAATGCGCCTTGACTTTGATCACCTCCCAAAGGGTTTGTGACACACTGTGGAGTCATGGACATGAATTCCAGCATCGGCAAGTTCTTTTTGAAGATAAAAACGTTTTATGTGGGTCAATCTTAGATTTTTTTTTTTTAAAGGATTGCGTCATCTCTAACTAGTTTTTCGCTTCGGAAACCGACCCTGTCTCTTTCTCGCGTTACAGAACTTATTTACAGCACTCACTCCACATGTGTTTGCTATTTTTCTTTGAGTCACTGGCGTTTGTTGAGACAATTTTTGTTCTTTTCGTTGGTGTGATATTCATAGCTGAAACATGAAAAAATACACTTCAAAAAACCAAACTGCAAAATTTCTATTAAAATGAGCTAATTATAAGGAAAATTAATTAAAGCAATACTACTCTGTTTAAAATAATATATTTTTTTCTGAAGTGACAATATAATTTCCTTCCACAGCTTTCAGCACATAAAACCAACATTTTCTGCATTGCAAGTGGTTGTTTCCATTAATTTGCACTTTACTCTATACAGGGTGTCTCAAAAATACACGGCATAACTTCAGGAATGAGATCCTCGTATGTACACAATAAAAATATTTTATATCAACATAGTTCCGGAAATGCTTGGTTTCAGAGTTTTGAAGGTCTGTCTATGACACTTAACTGTTCACATCACCTTATAGTAACTGTTCAAAATGTCCACCTTCTGCCTGAATACAGGCCACACATCGGCGTCTCATGGACTCGCGAAGACGATGCCAAATTCCTGGTAAGTTTCGTATTGTACCACAACCTTCCACAATTCGATTGCGGAGAGCTTCCACATCAGTTGGCGTTCTCGCAACACTCTCCAAATAGTCGAATGTTGAACAGCCAGTTGCATTGCTATTCTGCGTGTGCTGATTCCAGGAGTGGCATGCACAACATCCAAAATCTCCTCCTCTACTTCAGGAGTCGTAGATCTTGGTCGTCCTCTGTCGGTAGCACGAGGTGTTAAGGTCCCATGTTCACAAAGGCGGCGATGGATACCTTCAATCGTTTTCCTGACTCGACATCTTCGTTCTGGGACCCTTTCGCGGTACAAACGACGAGCCGCCAGAGCATTGCCGTTCGCCAAACCATACATAAAGTGCATATACGCTTGCTCCTTATTTGAGTACATGGTCGGAATGGAAAACCACCAGATTCTGTCAGTACCTTGCGATGAAGGAAATCCCCTGCGGGAGATAAGACATTCCGGTTAATAACTCGGGAACCAAGCATTTCCGGAACTATATTGATATAAAATATTTTTATTGTCTACATATGAGGAACTCATTCCTGAAGTTATGCCGCGTATTTTTGAGACACCCTGTATATTACAATTAGGTACATTATCAACCATAAAGTAAAGTATATTCCATGCACACAGTATTCGAGATCGTATGCTATCTTATTTAGTACATCCCCCCCACGAAGCTTTCACACCGAGAAATCAAGTTTCCTGGATCTTCCTTGGGTTCCCTTACCTTCAGTAATTACATTAATGCCCTTTCCTTTACATTGGATAAGTTCCATTCTTCACTTCTGAAATAAGCAGATAATATCAAATGCTTTGCACTTACGTTATCCTACCAAAAGCCTTCGTCCCCCCCCCCCCAATGTCGTGTACGGAATGCAAACGAGATGTATGCAGAAGAGGAATAGGTTTAAAAGTATGTAGCCATGTAGGCAATAGCAGAGATAGCACAAACAAGCAGCAGAATGAGTCGCGCAAGGAAAAATGAAATATGGTTTCAGGAACACGAAGATGATAACTGGACCAAGATCCAGAGTTGAGTCGAAGTAGGTTTTTAGGACCATCAGCGACTAAGGCCATATTGGTCTGCATAAACTGTCTATAAATTGATTATATGTTCTGTGGTCGATTTTCTGTTTGTTGGACGAAAAACCAGAGTTCTGGGATTAAAAACCATGCTACCCTCGCCTGAGATCAACTCAGCCACGTTATGAAAAAGACCCATAAAAATTCCTCACGTCATTGACCATCTCTAACTCAGGTCTTTTCCAACCGGTGTGAGGAGGACGGCGATTCTACCAACTGTGCTGCCCACGAACGCTTCCAGGATCCAGACGTGAATTCGATGGAACCTTCAAATGAAGTGGTATGCCGGATCTGGCCTCGTCCAATACAACACTCTTCAACAGATGAACTTGATGACTGCATTGAAGGAAGTATAAAAACAAATTCCTGCTGCCTACTACAGGTCAAAGTAATCCAGAACGGTTTGATATAGAAATGGGGGCCGAAGGTGGACCCGGGCCTTATTAACATGTTCATTAAAACTCTTGTTTTTTCAAAGCGTTGGTATCCGAACACTTTTTTGTTGGACAGTGTGTACTTTTTTTTTTTGATCAACATCGTAATCATCGTGGTAAACTTAATTCGCTCTTCAATTTTGCGTGATTGTAAACAATGTTAGTGGCAAACACTGATATAATCTGTTGCCAGTAGAGAGCGTAAAGAACTAAGAAGACGAATTATTTTATCTATCGTACGATAAAAGTTACTATTGCTTTGGTGCTGTCTTCTGAGTAGTTGCTTTGAAAAATATAACAGAGATCCTTTGTGGATCCAGTTTCTTTTGCGCGAAATTAAATCAGTTGGAATTTCTGAGTTTGCTCTTAATATGATGCTGTAGTGTACAGAATATAATCCAATTTATACAAGAATAAATTATGCATTTGTACAATACAGCGTATATCTATGGTCGTAATAAATATTTCGGAGGTTTATAAAACTGTTATTTAAGAGATAAAAATAAACACCGAAATTTTAGAGCGACTTCTTATATGATGCTGATCATTAACTAACTTTTTTTTCTTAAAATTGGCCCAGAAGTTTGTAAAATTCCTCCTGGAACACCCTGTACATCTGAAAAAAAAAAAATATATATATATATTTTTTGAATCGGGGAGAATTGGAACAGTAATACAAAGACTTACCTGTTACGGATGATGATAATTAGAAGTATGACCACAATATTCAAAAAGATGACCACCAGTACCACTGCCACAATGACACCTGTAATCAAAACACGTAATTCAATTAACACTGTTCTATGCAAATATAATTCTGTGAACTGAAAACTCATTAATATTAATAATAAACCTGTTCAACACTTTGTTCTTGTTTGTATATTATCATTATAATACTCGTTAAGTGTGACAACACCTTCTTAACAAGTGATAATTTCATTTAATGATATTCCAGGGACGCTATATTTTTACCTGACCAAATAGCTTCTGGTTTTCTTCTTTATGGGATTATCTTGAAAATAAGCGGGATTAAGAGACTCGTAAATGTGAACTGAAAAGCAACGATTCATTTCAATAAATCTCAAAAATTCCAACAAACAATATTTTAGTTGGACGTCGTGAACACGCATAAACCACCAAAAAAGGAAAGAATCTGAAAAAGGATAAATAAATAGCAGCCTGAGAGACTTAATAAAAAAAAAAAAAAGCGAAAAATTCGTTCATTTACTCCAGCCAATTTTCATATAAACGTGTATTTGCAAACTCTGTAGATAAATTTGAATTGAATCCCAGGATGGATATTTATCGACGATGACGTAAGGCTGTTAAAATTCTCCCATGATTCCATACTGCGACAATATCATTAACATCATAGCCGAAGAGCCCTGGTGGGTAGCACAGTTGGTAGAATCCCCGTCCTCCCCACACCGGGTGGAAAAACCGGAGTTCGAGTCCCGTCGATGATGCGATGAAGTTTTATGGGCCTTTTCACAACGTGGCTGAGTTAGTCAGTCTCAGGCGAGGGTAGCATGGTTTTTTCTCCTGGAGACTCTGTTGCTGATGCTCCTAAAACCCAACTACAAGAACAACGACAAATAGCTGACAAAATTTTCAAAATGAATAAAAATCTCCAACTGTCCTAACAAAATACGGTAGTAAATCAAAAATTAACAGTACTTTTTTTGTGTGTAAAACTAACACCCCGTGTGAAAGTGCGCTTCCAGGGTTATCATACCTAATACGTTGTTAGACAAGTCTACACGCGAGTCGCCAAGTTGCCTGCAATCAGTCTGTTTTATACAGTCGAGGTGTGAAGCGTTTGGAGAAGTATTACAGGAGTAGCAACATGGATTCATCACTACCAGACCAAAATCAATAGGAAAGGCCAGATATACACGTTATCCTCAACAACCACAAAACTCAAAGGGTGCCTTCTTCGGATAGATTCATATCGACGTTCTTTTGGAAGTTGAACGGGCCTGTAAAGGAACATTATCAGAAATGTGGGCAGACTCTCAATACGGAAAGGCATTGTGCCATGTTAGAAGAGAAACTTAAACTTGCTATACGCAGTAAATCGAGATGTTTGCTCTTAACGATTGTGCTGCAGCACGACAGTGATTGACCTCATTCAAACGATACAAAAACTTCATTTTGAACTTTTCACTCACCCATCATACATTCCAGACCTCACTCATTTGGACTATTACCTTTTTGGCTCTCTGGAAAGCATTAAACGGGCATCGATTTTCAAATGACGAAGAAGTCAAAGACATGGTACTTAAGTGAATAACCAAAAATATTTTTCTGAGACAATGTTAAGAAGCTTGTAGACCGATGTCAGAAGCGTTTGGAAAAGGGGACTATGTGGAAATGTAGTCCTAAAATTTTAGATTATTTTCCTTTTCTTCATTTAATAAAAAATAAATTACTTAACTTTCTGATTTACCTACGTCATTGGGTCAGCTTCCTTTTTGTGAAATTGTTCTTTTCAATGTGTGATGTTCGTTATTCCAAGAAAGGAACCGAAGCCCTCGTAGGTAACACAGTTGTTAGAATTGCCGTCCTTCTCACACCGGGTGGAAAAGACCTGGGTTGGAATTAAGTCAATGATGCGAGATGTTTTTATGGGTATTTTTCACAATGTGGCTGAGTTAGTCGGTCTCAGGCGAACGGTAACATGGTTCATTCTCCTGGAAACTCGGATTTTTCATCTAGCAAACTCCTAATCATCACAGAAAACAAGCAATTTACAGACATATTATTTATACGGCGCATTGTGGCCTAAATTGCTTATCCGGTAAAATTTGCCGATGAGCCTAAATCCCTACAACAACATTGTATTTCTTGTAGGTTTTATTGTAACGTCTGGATAAATACTCTAAAAAACTGAAAGCCTGTGACTGATGCTAATTCCCAATGGCAGCAATAACTCCTACGTTCTTCACTATGTCTTCAGAATAGCAGCTAGTGTCATCTGCTTGCTCTTCAGAAGAGTTCGCGGTAATAATAATTAAAGGAAAGATTTTTCCTAAATAATCTTTATTTTGTATATTCTGCTGTATAGCTAAAATATTACTTTATATGAAAATGAATACAAGATATTGATTTCATTGATTTCATTAATTTCATTTATGTATTTATACGAGTATACACTGCTTTGATGTAATCATATAACGATTTTTAACGTACCGGTCATAGGGACTCTATCTTCAGAATTCTCGATAAGATTTTCATTTTCACCTGGAAAAAAAGAAAATCATTATTTATGAGGAACTTTTAGGGTATGATTTTAAAAGAATGCTTCATAATTTTAATACATACGGATACAACTCGGAGAGAATCTAGTGCTTATATGATGCCCAGTTTCCACCATTATTTCAATCGCGATTTAAAAGAAACTCATGTTTATACATTCAAATTTCGGATTCAAAATTTCTCTATATGTCAAACTCAACCAGCTCAAACTGTTTAAGGAAAACAGTATCACGAAACAGATCCAGTTATCCTAAATCGGCCCGTTTTTAATGACATTTTAAGTCAGTGATAATTGAACACTCCATGGCATGACCATTACAAGGCTACTAATCACACCCGGAGATTATTTAATTCCTTTCAGAATTAAATAATCTGTGCCACAGCAGCTAGAGATGGATTAGAAATAATCCAGAAGATGATCGATGGGTTTGAGATCTGGTCAGTTTGCGACAAAGCAAGAATGATGAAATCTTCTGAACATTCTAACAAATAGTTGGGTTAAAGGTGCATTGTCCTGTTGAGAGATGCTTTCGCTGTTGAAGGAACAGCAGAAATTCTTCCCGGTATACTTGTAACAAAGTTCAGATGTCTAAGACTGCCGGACATTATGGTGCTTATATCAAAGGGCCAAGAACTACCAACAAAAAACTTCCCAGATCATAGCACTACTACTAGGACGGCCCACACTGTCTAAACCATTCAGTATATCAGGTCCACTGCCTCTCGTTACTTTTTTTCCATACGCGGTGTCTACTGTCGGATAGCGCAAAAGGAGACACGATTTGTTCTTTTCCCAGCTGTCAACTGTTCAGTCGCGACATTGGCGGCACCATGCAAAGTTGCAGTCGTCAGGGTGTGGGAGGGTAACTTGGACGTGTTTAACCAATGGAAAGTTTAGCGCCTTTGGGCAGGAGATGTGTTTGGATTGATCAGCAATGCTGGATTTAGGTAGTCTGGTGCTCTGGAACACATATATTTACAGGCCCTTTACATAAGATCGGGGAAGATCCTGGATAAACAATAATTTCGTTCTTCCGGAGTCTCTCACGACCTTAGACCCTGGAACAACTGAGCCAGCCCGGTAAATCCGACCTTGCTGACCAATGTTGCGTTCCTAGGATACTCCACTGTCACTGGCCCATTGGCGTTCACCAAATGTTCCGTCCTTCTCTCACTCCGTTTAGCCCTTTTCAGTTTGCCACCAAATCATCTGTGATGACGTTGCGTTACACCTAGTTTTCCAGTCTGGGCATATCTTCACAAAAACAGCTCTGGAATAACTTAACGACCTGTTTCAGAGAGAAGAGAAGGAAAAGAAATAAATAAAGATATCGTTTCTTTTTCTAATTTTATTCTTAGTTCGGAGATAATCTAAGGCACTTTCTGTCCAGCATGAAGTCTATATTGGGAACTTCTCATTTAAAACTTCGTACATAAGCACGTAAAATAGATATAATTATCAGACAAGAGACCTTGGCCATCGGGAAATATATTACAGCATAAATATAATAACTTTAATAGTCATAATTACTGTTAAATAATTTCTAGAATTGTTTTTATTATTCATCCCATCATCTTACCTACTATCGAGCACAAATTACCAGGAGAGCTCCATCTGCCATCTTCTCCACATCTTACAACTGCAACGGATACATTTCGCCTATCAGTGCAATACACAGATGCCAAACTACCGAATGTTGTGGTACCGTTGACCAATTTGAATTTTTCTTTGTCACCGCTCAGCCTCGGATAACCGCAAGTGATAACTACGAAGAGAAAAGTAAGGAATCCATATCATGAAAAATTATTACAATTAATTTCACTGACCTACTTATAGTTGAGATAGAAAGCTGAAATTAGGCACTTTTTCCTCTACGCACGAAGGAAAAGTTGTAACTCTTGCCACAAACAAATGTATTATTTCTAAAAATATTTCGGAAGACTCTTATAGATTATTTTGAAAATAAATCACTGGCCAAAAAAAATTAGAAACCTTTTTCAATTGGCATGAATAAATTAATTAAACGTAAGGTATGCAAATGTAAGTTGCCACACACGTATGATCTTTGGTATCAGATAAATACTCTACGCCTTCCTGGGGATTCTTAGTCGATCCATGGGAAAGACAGGTGATCGTTCCGATTTTCATAAATTTGTTATTGTTGGAGCACGTTTATAAAGAGCCACAATTGAGAAAACAAGGGAAATCACAGGTGTGTCGAAAACAACCATCTCAAAAGTATACAGTGACTGGAAGATGAAAGGAGAATGTATGTCTAAGAGGAAGAAATGAGACAGAAAGTCGGTAGTCCAAGAACAAGATCGCAGCAATTTAAAGCGAATTGTGCGTTAGAATAGAAAGCCCAGTAAATGAAAAATTCAATTTAAGCAAAGAAAGAACCATTTTCGGCCGAACTATACAGCACGAGTTGTAGAATCTGCGATTTGGTAGTCGAATGAAAGATATTTCTTTCTGTAAAAAATCGAAATATTCGACTGTAGTAGTGCTGCCAACGACAAGACTGGACTGTGGAAAAATGATAAAAGGCTATTTAGTTTGACGAGTCTTGATTTACGCTTTTTTTTTTTTTTTACACCATTGGTAGGGTGAATGGTAAGGTGTGGCGTAAACCTCAGTGAAGCCATGCTTACAGACTGTCTCGTGTCCACCACTCAAGCGGCTGGAGGTGGTAACATGGAATGGGCTATGTTCGGTTGGTAACCAGTGGACTTTGGATGGTTTTGGGCATTCAGTTGAGTCCGCCACAGTGCATGAGCAGTTGTGGCCCACCTCCCCGTGGTGCACACGGACATTGGGCAGGCTTTCCATGTGATCGCCTACCACACACACACACACACACACACACACACACACACACACACACACACACACACACACATACACACACACACACACACACACACACACACACACACACACACACACACACACACACACACACACACACACACACACACACTTCTGGCCTTTTACAGAGTTTTGTATTCAACACAGTGTACAAAGGCGGAGTTGAACTGAAGTTCAGGTGCCGTCCTACATAAGACACTATACATGTCCACATGTCTGTTGGTATGGACTCGGTTCGCTCATACCGTTAGAAGGGGCCATCCCTCAATGGAAACACAACTAAGACTCTGACTCAGCTTGTTCAAAGACACCACAGAAGACCAGAAGAACCCCATCTTGCCTTGTTGAGCACCTGGACTAAAGGACATCCAAGGTTGTCATATGACTCAACATACACTGTTTCTCTCTTGAACGGTGCTTTCTTTCCCTTCTCGTGGGGAGAGGGGGCTTTGCCCCACTCCTTCCCTTCCCCAAATCTCTTCCCTCTGGTGGAGCACGGGCCTGCTCCACTGAAATTGCGGGGCCATCCTCTCTATCGGCCCCTTACTTCCTTTTCTTCCCTCCAGTCTTCAGTCTCCCCATCCCCTTCACTGTTGACTTTCACAGCGTTTTCAGCCCTACGCGTCCAAATTTAAGTACATCAAAATTTCCTGCCCGATCCATTTAGGCATATAGAAAATATTATTTCAGCGTATAGCCCCTCGCAAGCATCTAAATTATTCTAACAAACGCTAATAACTAACCGCGAACAGCACTTTTTTTTTTTTTTTTTTTTTTTTTATAGGTTCTAGCCACTGAAATCCCAGGAAAGTAGGTGGCAGAACCCGCCAGAGTACTATACAGGTAACACCCAGTCGGCCTCCCCGTGGCGAGGTATGGTAACGTCGGGTCCCATTAGGGGCCCGGCGGCTAACAGGCTGGATGAACAAGGGCACAACATGCTACATACCACATGACCCATATACTTTTAAATCCCTGGCTTGTCCGATACAGTGTACATATGCGGAGATGGGAGAAATCCCAGGAGCCGTTAGACCCAAATATACCTATACCTATACCTATACCGTTAGAAGGTAGTATTACTTCAATGAATACTTCTGTCGTATCGAACCAACTTCACCCTGTAATGCTTCAATTTTTAGCCGGATTGCGATGGATTCTTTCAAGTTTGTTTGTTGTTGGGTTTCAGGCGCACCAGCAGCTTAGGCTATATTGCGCCGTATATCATCATCTTCTTCTTCTTCTTCAGCCATTGTCGATCCACTGCAGGATGAAGGCCTCCTCAATACGTTTACAGCAACTGCGGTCTTGTGCTTTCTGTTGCCATTGTATGTGCCCAGAAAATTTCACAAGTTCATCGATCCAACTCATCTTTGATATTTTTCTTGGACGTTTAGAGTCAAACGGTATCCATTCCAAAATTCGTATGGGTCATCTATCGTCAGTTCTTCTTCTTAAGTAATCGGTCCATTTCCACTTTAAACGCTGTGTTGTTTCAATTATGTTACAGAAATTGCGTATGTTCTGTGGTGGATTTGGTGTTCGCTGTACGAAAAACCCGAGTTTCTGGGAGAAAAAGTCAGGCTACCCACGCCTGAGACCGACTAACTCAGCCACGTTGTGAAAAAGACACGGAAAAATTCCATGCGTCATTGACAGGATTGGAACTTGGGTCTTTTACTGATGCGGGATGAACGGTGATTATACCAAATCTGCTCCTCAAGAGGGCGATTCTTTCAAGAGGACGACACAACTATCCACCGAGCAATAATAAAACCCGAATAGTTCGAGGAACAATTCCAAGGTTCCCGACAACTACCCTGGCAGCATAATTCTCAAAATCTGAATCCAAATGAGAATGTTTGAGATTTATTGAAAAGGGCAGTTTGGCTTCTCAGTTCTCTACCGACCTACAACAGCTTAAAAAAATATCCTGATGGAAGAATGGTGAAATCTGGAGCTAGACTGCCTCAGACATCTAGTGAAATTCATACCACGACAAGTATGGGTCGTATTCGGGCAAAGGTGACCCTTACTAGATTGGGTTCTAAATACTGAATAAAGGTTTCAACTTTTTTGGCCATTGGGTGTATACCATAAACTATTTTAAATATAAAAATACTTTTTTATATATTTTTCAGCCTTCATAAGTTTAATAAATGTGATTTTTAAAACTTGAAATACAGAATTTAAAAAAATATTTTAAATTATTTTGATTAATTTTTGTAAAGATATTGGCTACTTACTTAGACAAGCAGGCATACTAACATTCCAGCCTCCAGTTTCCATACATTGTCTCGCTTTAGATCCTTTTAAGTGATAGCCATGGGGACACGAATAAGTAGCGATTGTGCCACGAATGATATTTTGTCGATTGGAGCTTGTAAAGTTTACATGACCGATAAAGTCGTGCGTGTCATTCGGACACGTGATCACTGCGAAAGTAAAAACAGATAAATAAATGCAAATCAATCAGCGGAGCACTAGTATAATTTAAACTGGGTGCATCAGCTTTTATTACAAAGCATATTATCTGGGAGGGAAATTTCTGGAAGGTGCGTAGTTTATAAATAGATTTTATTTTATTAATTTTTTTATATAATTTACACTACCATAGGTTAGTTATGCATTCAACATAAATCAAAACAATAATGCAAATTATATGATATACAAAAACAATAATTAATATACAGGCTATGCATTACAGACTGTATATTTGATTTTAATAAATTTATCCGACATTAATTTCATTCACTATGCTGGAGGCGAATCTTGGATTCGTCACTGTGATCCCGAAAACAAGAGGTAGTTCAAAGAACTTCGTCATTAAAATCACATCCAAAATAATTCAAAAGTCCAAGAATCACCCAACAAAATAATATTGATTTTTTTAAGGGTTATTAGCATATAGGCGTAATGTTCCTGTTGTTTTTATCACGTCCGTCCGCATGCTATAACTCGGCTCCCAGTGGGATAAATTTTCATAAAATTTTATATTTGGGACTTATAGAAAGATTTTTCAAGCCATCCCAAAATTTCATTAAAATCGGACCAATAAAAATCAGACAATTATTATTTCTTTGTCTGACCGTGTATTTTTATTTCAAAAGAAAATACGTGAAAGTCGAACCGTCCCAAATTTCATTAAAATCAGACCAATAGAATCCGACAATTATTATGTTTTTTTTTTTTTTTTTATTTATTTATTCATACCACATAGTTATACATGTATAGTATACTGTAGCTGAAGCACTGGATATTATGTCTGTTTCTAATGCGCTGGTTGGAGGAATGAGGAGCCGCCGACTGGGCTAGCCGGGTGGGTAAAGTACCTGCCTAGCAACCCAAAGGTCGCGGGTTCGAATCCCGCCTCGAGCTTGGATCAAAGTACTGCAAAAACCTTGGGAGGTGCATTATGACCACATAAGCCGATGCTCCACCAAAAAAAAAAAAAAAAAAGAATGAAGGGGCCATGCGGCGGATGCGCAGAAACGACATGTTGTCGGTTTCCGCATAAAAGTTGTTGCTCTTTGTCGTTTTTTTTTTTTTTTTATAAATTATTATAAATCTGAATTATTACTATCTGCTACGACGCCCGAAATGTAACGCACTGTATACATTAACTAACTTCTTCGGGATTATGTGGGTGTTACCATACAAAATCTTTAGTAAAAAAGGTAAACTGCAGCCATTATCAACCCACTGAAGGGTGGAAGCCTCCTCAACAATTCATGCTGAGGGAAATGGACCGTAATCTGTCACGCTGTTCCAGTGCAGGTTGGCAGATCGATCGTATTTAGCAGAAAGGGGCTTGAACCCCGGTCTACACAAAAAGAGGGTGCTACTACAATCCTGCTCCTGACCACTCGGCTACGGAGGCCAATCTTTGGTAATTGGTAAAAGTGAGACAATTAATTCAGCCCAACACAAAGAAATACTTCATAAGAGTAAATTCCTGATAACACAACAACATGTGACTTCACTGTAAACGTTAAACATTGACAAGAATTGAATCGCTGGGATTTGAAGTTCCGTATCCTTCACATAATGCAGATTCGGCTCCAGCGTTTTTTTCTTTTTCTTCTTTTTTTTGTTCCTACGTTTAAAAACATTTCTGAGGCAACAGATTTGACGCTGATTAAAAAGAAAATTAGCAATTAGCAAGGGTAAGGAAAGAATACATTCTGAAAAGCAAGGATAATAAATATAACTTGAGTGAAGGATATAATTTTCGTTATGTCTAATCTAAAATAAGTAAACAATGGTGGTAATCAAACACGTATCCGTAATAATTACAGGAATACAATGCTCTTGAGAACTGTGTACTTGCATTTTAAAATTATCCACAGTACAGAGTTTTTTTTAATTCGACAAACTTCCTCATACTAGCTGCTACCAATTTCTGCGGTGTTCATTGGACACTTTTATAGCTGCTTTTGCTGTTATTTCTTTTGCAAAGAGTGTCGAACCGGCTCATTATTGTACGAATACTTTTGAAATTACAGTTTAAATCATTTTGCGCTAAATGTTTAAGGATATTTGTTAAAATCCAAATTTCATTTTATTTCTGCACTTCGCTGCAAAACTTGGGGGAATAAGTAAATCTTAGTTCAGGAAGTACGTCGAGAATCCCGCATCGATTTCTGTCTCTTTGACAAAGTACGATGTAAAGCAACAGCCAGCATAAGATAAACACGATGGATGTCTAGACGTTGTCTCAAATGAAACCAGACTCGTGATACCGACTAACTTCCTTGACGAAGTAGGAAGTTGCAGAGTGAAAAGCAATCAACGAAAGCGAAATCTTAAAATTGACTCGAGTTTGATCTCTCTCTCTCTCTCTCTCTCTCTCATTTGATAATTTTTTATAGTAAATTAAACGCAAACCGGAATACCACTAAAAAATGATCTGATTTTGACCGACCAATGTTGGTGATAACGTTGAGAGGGATTCTAGGAATAAATTATTAAATCTTCAAACGATTACAATAAATCTTATTTGAGTTATCGATGAAAAATATTTACATTATTGAAAATTAATATGGGGTGTACTTGAACACAAGTGGCTTACATTCGGTAGATGAGGTGTTAAAAGTGGCTGTTGTTTTAGTCTTTTAGGCGCATCAGCGACTGAGACCATATTGCTCTATATACATCATGTCTGTAAACTGCGTGTGTTCTGCGATATATTTGCTGGACGAAAATCCCGAGTATCCCCGAGAAAAATCCATACAATTCTCGCCTGAGACCGACTAACTCAGCCAGGTTGTGAAAAAGTCCCATAGAAATCCATCGAGTCATTGACGGGATTCGAACTCGGGTCTTTGCCACACAGTTGGTAATACCAACTGTGCTGCCCACGAGGGCTATGATGGGGAGCATACAGTTCCATGGCGCTCAAGGTTGCTTCCAGAAAACGACTGCGAACTGTGCGAGGGACCACAATAACACTCCTAATGTGAAGTAAAAGTGGCTGATCTGTTCATCAGACACCCGCTGGAAACGCAGCCACTGCCTTCCTTTTCCCATTGTGTACAATATAGATGAACCGTAGACACCTTTGGTTCAACTCGTCCAGCAATATCTCGGAAGAACATCCCCCACTTGTAGGCCGACTTCCGTCCTCTTTCGAAGTCCGTCAGTTGGACATACGGAGAAATCTGTCTCCTTGTCGACATTATTCTAGGAATATACCAATTAAAATTTAGCTCAATACATTACTGGTCACTGTATCCGACTGAATACTAGTATAAAACAGCAAGAATTCTGTCAAAGTTACTTCCGTAAATAGTTATTAGTTTCATAATACGCATGCGAGTTCGAAACAGTTGGACATTTCATTTTGGATGCCACGGTTTTTATCATAAGCACAGCCTCGAAATTGAGATAGGCAGATGGAGCTCTCAATGCACGCAAAACAAATTTAAATTAGAAGATAGACAAAACGTTCTCGGGAGACTGACGCTCGGATAAAATTTAAGTTATCCTTTCCCGTTTGAATGGGATCGTCCATTTCTTCCATTCCTCTTCCTCTCGCAATGACAACTGGAAACAAATGACAATTCGAAAAGCGATTCTCTTTTTGAGCAGCATGAGAATTTTTTATGGAAGCTTTAATTTTAACTTTGCAATGTGTTTTAAATGGTCAGTTTTAAATGGGCGCACTTAGATGAAAATCTTTTCGGTATTTTTAAACAGTTCAATTCCGTTTTCATTTGCAAACAGACAGCAGAGGTGAGGCACTTTAAGAGAAGCCTCGCTGTTTGGTGGCGTACTTCTAGGAATACAGTAAATTTTCATCAGAAATTTTTAAGTAGTTTTTATATGGAAGGAAAGATCAGTATTTTCAACTCTGTTCACAAACAGTGTTTTATCTCTTTTAATGCTGAATCAAATTCTCTGCGAATTCAATCATTTATTCCTTCAATCCCTCTTAATATTACTGCAACTTTTGGCCAAAATCAGATCACTTCGTAGTGTTCCTGTTTTGGGTTCCTTTAGTGCGGGGGTGGCCAACTTAATTTGCGATGCGATCTACTTTTTTTTCTTCTTCAAAATGTGCCGCGATCTACCATCTCAAGAATTTCATTATACATGGTTAAAAAAGTTAATCAACACATATTGATTATTGTTGTTTGTAAATGTTAAAATTAAATACAATTCTGAATTCTTATTTTAAATTAACATATATTTAAATTTTTAATTTATGTGAAGTTTGCATCTTCGTGTCATCTGCCAAGCTTTCAAAATTCGGGATATACTGTGAGATAAGGCCAACAGTAAAGAATCTTCTGTATGCAAGTCCGTAAGAGTAGAGCGACTCTTCGTCTTTGTTTGTTTCAAAGAAGAAAAGGCAGATTCACTCAGAGATATGTGGAACCTAAAACCGGAATTTAAAAGTTTACTGCATTTTTTACAATGCAGATTATGAATGAAGTAAATGCGTGTCTCTCCCACTCCCTTCGCCTGGTAGGTTCCCCACTGCCAGCTAACATATCCTACCCCCAGAGCAGGATGGGCAGTTTGACCTTCCTACCGGATTTGACACCACATGGACCTGACAACCAACACCGATGAAGACATACTGCGGCTTTGCTGCCGACACTTCATTTGGCGATCTGAACTGGGTACTATAACCCTCCCCTTCCAGCCCTCCCATTCTTCTACCTGTTTTGCCCCCAGTCTTCAGTCACCCCCACCACTCTAACTAAACCGACCGAGTACATCCCCTAACAATGCCGCCAAATTCTAATCAACGTCTAAATTCTACCGCTTTCTTGTAAACTTTTTCGGCCAAATTCTAGTGCTCACCCCTCCCCCTTTTTTCTATATTGGCGCTGCCACTGAAATCCTTGGAAAATTAGGTGGTGGAGCCTGCCAGAGTACTTAAATAATCTACTGGTTGCCCGACTTGCCTCCTCTTGGCAACGGCGGGTCCCAATAGGGGCCCAATGGCTAAATGGTCAGAGACACTACACAACATTTCACTCCCCACACAATTTTTAAATCTCTGGCCTCCGCAGACTTCTGTGTCACATACAAAGAATACAACACAGAGATGGGGGGGGGGAAGCCCTGGTGCCGTCAGACAACTAACACACTTTACATTTTTTACACATTTGGGTATTTCTCTCGGCAAAGATATTTCGAAAAGTCTTTTTCTGATGATCTTGCGGTTCGGTCAAACACAAGTAGTTGCTCTTGACATCTCAAAGGCTTTTGATCGTGTTTGGCATAAAGGTCTTCTAAACAAGCTTCCATCTTATGGTTTGTCAACTGTTTTTAGTAATTGATTATCCAGTTTTCTCTCTGATCGCTCACTGAAGGTAATGGTAGATGGCTCTCTGTCTTCTAACTTCTCCACTAATGCCGGTGTATCCCAAGGTTCAGTTCTTTCCCCTACTCTTTTCTCTCTTGTATATTAATGACCTTCTTCCATTGACTGGAAATCCTATCCATAGTTTTGCCGATGATAGCACATTGCATTCCACTTTCCATTTTGAGAAACCTTGTCCTGCTCAATCAGCTTCAACTTCTCGAAAATCTGCTACCAATTCTTAAATGCCGATCTTCAGGTAATTCTCCAGTGGGGCAAAGACAACTTAATTGATTTCAATCCTTTTAAAACTCAGTCTTGTCTTATATCTCGCAAAAAAGGATTCTTCTGCTCCTATGCTTATCTCTGCTGACACTCCGATTTCTAGGCAAGTTGATATATCTTTTTTGGGGATTACCCTGACTTCTAATCTCTCTTGGTACAAGCACATTACAAATATTGCTTCCTCTGCATCTAAAAAACTTGGTTTTCTCTTTCGCTCTCGGCGTTACTTTTCTCCCAAACAGCTGCTCACTCTGTATAAATCGCAAATCCGCCCTGCCATGGAATATTGTTCCCACATCTGGGGTGGTGCCCCCAAAACCTCTCTCAGGCTTCTTGATTCCATTCAGAAGAGGGCAGTTAGGTTAATTAATGATTCATCTCTAACAGAATCTCTCCACTAGCTGTCTCATAGACGCACTGTTTCTGCTGCATGCCTCTTCTACAGATACTTCCATGGGCACTGTTCTTCTGAATTGGCTTCTATAATTCCTGCTCTCTCTTTCAAAACAGTCCGAACACGTGCCGCCACTAGCCAACATCCATTTACTGTCCAACTTCAAACCCACAGAACCAAATTTTCATCGTCCTCATTTATTCATTCAACTGCCGTTTTCTGGAACAACCTTCCTTCATACGTATTTCCTGAAAATTACAATCTACAGAAGTTCAAGTCCAATGTAAACAACAAATATATTCTTTTGTCTTCTCAACCTCCAACCCAAGCACGGTACTAAGTACTCTAGGTTCTAATACCTCTCGTGTTTGAGGTTTACATAAAAAAAAAAAAAAAAAAAAAATCTGGCTTTTAGGAAGATATTGTTTCACAATGTGATAATTTCATTTTCAAGTAAAAATTTCTGCATGTGAAAAATCTCGGCGGTTTTCTCTGGAATTTGTTTCGTATCTAAGTCGAGATTGGATGGATAAGAAATACTGCTAATGTTTTCAATAGTTTCAAAATCATCCACAACTTTTTCAATTTCAGAAACATATTTCTCACTATTAAATTCAAAAACAGGATATCACATTGAGCTGGATATCACCATTCTTCTCTCTCTCTCTCTCTCTCTCTCTCTCTCTCTCTCTCTCTCTCTCTCTCTCTCTCTCCCCGACTTTCTTCAATATTATGAAGAAAAATTTTTATCTTTTGAACAAAGATAAGTTTTACAAAAAAAGATCAACAAGAAATCGCGCAGCGCATCAACCCATCCACCATTATTTCCTCCAAATACTCACCAGAACACAATGGGGCAGTCCCCGACCATTTTCCAGTGGGCAAACAGTACCTTCGCACCTGCTTGTCTGGTCTGTAACCAGGAAGGCAGTAATACTGTATCATATTTCCTGTGTAGTTGATAACAGAGTGAAGGGGTTCATCGGGTTTCCCGCATGCATATCGGTCTAAAGTGAAAATAAAAGATAAAATTAACATTCAAAGCAAAATTATAAGCTTTTGTAAGCCTTTCACTAAATATTGGATACTTTTATATCTTACTCTCCGAAACATATAATTAAGTGTAAATAAAAACCCGGAGTTTAATAGGCTAGTTCCTACAACGCCTAATAAGTTCAGTGTTTTATTACAATTTATTCTAGTTTTAATTTTCAGTGTTCTACTTTTGTAAAAAAAAAAAAAAAAAAAATGTAAATGATAAATTACGCAATAGCTAATGAACAAACGATATATTTTTTTTTACAAAAATAATATTACTGAGTGTATTTCGCAGCGCAATAACAGGAGAGGGCAGCACTCTGTTTTTATGAAGCGTTATGGGTAAGAATGTTCAAAAAGTTGAAAAATCGAGTTATTTAATTTATGAATACAGTAGTTCCTTATAGATTTTATAGCGCCAATTATAGAGTTCACAGAGGACGCTTCTAATTTAACGCTTATAGCATCCAAATGTTCAATCCGACTCAGGTAAAGACCTAAAAAAAGCTCATTTTTTATTTTAAATTAGTTATTATATGAGTCGTGATATCCAAAGGGGATGCAGAGTGCATCGTTAGGGATAGAGGACGTGCAATCCCTAAGGACTGATCTTCTGTCTTAGTACCCAGACGATAATCCTGTGACAGGCTGTTTTCATGCCAATAAATCATGTATTTATTTATTAACTATATAATGCCTTGCGCATTTAGTCTTCATAAAATTTATTTATTAAATATTAAAATTAACTTTTCGCATGAGATGTGCGTGTAATATTCCATCAAAAAAAAAAAAAAAAATCCGTCATCGAACATACCTCGGACCACATGAAAGAGATCGAACTCATAACAAATGCCGAAAGCGTCGGCCAAAAACATTCAGTAACACCTAGACACTACGTTCAAAATCCTTGAGAAATTGCAGCTCGGCCGATAACACCATTAAGGTTGAACAAATAGCCGGTTTTAACTCATCTCTGCTTTGTCTTGTGGTGATTACCGGAGAGGATTTAGAAATAAGCTTCCCGACACGGTGGATATAAAACACAATTCGCAGGTTGTTCCACGAATCGAAACAGTCGCTGAAGATTTTTCAGTAATGCCCTCCCATTCTCATAAAAAAGCAGACATTTTTATGCCAGTTATACGTTCGTTTATAAATTTTATTTAGCTGTATCTTTTTTAAATGTACGTTTTGAACATTTATATTGCTTAACAATCTAAGAGTTACTTAATAACATTTCGCACCTTTCATGATAAAAATTTCCACTTCACAGAAGCCGAAATATTGAGTGACGGCGCCACTGTCTTGGATGTGAAGATATTGCCCCATTACCCCTCCATCGTCGCAGTCGAACAGAACCCGTCTACTAGCTGTAAATGAAAATAAAGATCGTGAACAACACAATATTAACATAAAATGAAGAAGAAAACAAATCCATCTGTTTACAGAGCCGTGTCAAGACTGTTAAACCAGAATAGAAACAAGAAAATGTCATTCTGCACTATATGAAAAGATCCCAGTAATACTCTGTTTTGTCGCCCCTGAAAGCCCAGAGGCCGGATGCGGTCGCTTCCATTCTTCCATGTTAACACGGCTCTGATTATTTACACAATTCATAAGAAACATTTAAAATTATAACGAAGAACTCGTATTTTAATTGTGAAAATCTCAGACAATAGACTAAGAGGAGGGAAGGGGGTAATAAAAGATTTGCATTCACCAGAAGTACTTGTGATAGAAATATGAATTCTTTTTGTTTGATACCTTGAACCCTCTACACTAACCACACAAATTTTGGTTTCGATCTGACAATTCGTGTCTTTTTCTTTGCATCGCTGAATAAAGTGAAGAATAGCAATGGATAAAATGGAATACGGATCAGTGATTGGGTTCTCTATTTGCAAGGGGAAAACACTCAAAACAGTCTACGAGGAAATGGTTGCTGTTTGTGGAGAAGACTGACCAGATTACAGCCTTGCTGTTGCACATTGGTATAAAAGCAAGCTTATACAGCATTAGCAAAAAAACAAAAGAAAACTTCCCATTTCGCCCATCCGGTCACTCCAAATGTTTATCTAGTTCAGCTCTTAATGTATTTAAGCTATTAACTTCCACAACAACAGATGGAAGTCTGTTCCAGCAATCAACCACCCGCTGGCTAAAGGCAAACTTCCACACATCAATTCTACAACTGTCTTTCCTCAATTTGAATCTGTGCCCCTCAGGTTCTTAATCTCAGCAAGTGGAAATATCCTATCAGCATTGCGCCTGCTCAAACCATTCAAGGAGTTATACACCTCGGTCAGATCACCTCGCAGGTGCCTAGTCTTCAGACTCTGCAATTTGCAGAACTTAAGCTTGTCTCGGTAACAGCAACCCTTTGTTCCCCTTCTCTGTACTCATTCTAGCAACTCTACATCCTTCCTAAAATGAGACTTCCAGACCTGTACGCAGTACTCAAGGTGTGGCCCGACCATTGTCTTATACTAGTGGTTTTCAACCGGGATGCCGCAACAACATTCCAAGGGTGCCATGTAATTTGGGTTTAAGTTACTTAAACTTATTTTTTTTAAATTTATATATAATTTGCATTATGAATTGCAATTTTGTTTATAATAATAATAAATAAATAAATACATTTTCTGTTTATACTCCGGGACGACCAAATGAGAGGTCATTTGGTCAAACGGGTCAGAGGAGTTCACAAGATAGACAGAATACAAGAAACAGCACCGTATTCAGCAGTCACGGGCTTGAACCCCGATCACTCAAGGCACGTGTACTTATAGCTATAGTATTTTAATAACTATCTTATAACATATTTTTAAAATATTATATATATACACACACCACACACACACACAGAGAATCGGATCGAACAGGCAGAAAATTGAGTACGGGTGCCACAAAATAAAATAAATTACTTAGGGGTAGCGTTATTAAAAAAAGGTCGAAAACCACTGCCTTATAGAGAGGTATAATCATCTTCTTGTCTCTGCTAGTAAAATTCCTAAATATCATTGACAAAACTCCATGATCTGCTTTGGCAGTCCGTCTGCGCTACTCAGAGAACTTCACATCTGACTGCACAAATACCACCAGGTCTTTTTCATTCGCCACCTCCCCGAGTGTAGTACCACACAGTTGGTACGTTTCTCTTGGGTTACTGCTACCCATATGCAGTACTTGGCATTTCTCAATATTAAACTTCCTAAATATCATTGACAAAACTCCATGATCTGCTTTGGCAGTCCGTCTGCGCTACTCAGAGAACTTCACATCTGACTGCACAAATACCACCAGGTCTTTTTCATTCGCCACCTCCCCGAGTGTAGTACCACACAGTTGGTACGTTTCTCTTGGGTTACTGCTACCCATATGCAGTACTTGGCATTTCTCAATATTAAACTTCCTAAATATCATTGACAAAACTCCATGATCTGCTTTGGCAGTCCGTCTGCGCTACTCAGAGAACTTCACATCTGACTGCACAAATACCACCAGGTCTTTTTCATTCGCCACCTCCCCGAGTGTAGTACCACACAGTTGGTACGTTTCTCTTGGGTTACTGCTACCCATATGCAGTACTTGGCATTTCTCAATATTAAACTTCAGTTGCCACTTCTCAGCCCATCTACCTAACTTTTCCAGATCCTGTTGCAGTAGTATACTGTTTTTACTATCATTAACAATCCTACCAACCTTTGTATCATCTACAAACTTCGACACTAAGCCTGATATACCTTCATCGATATCATTGATAAATACACAAAACAGCAATGGGCCCAGCACCGAACCCTGGGGGACTCCACTAATACTGTCTTCCACTGAACCATCCCTTTATCCATTGCAGCAACTTGTCCTTAATGCCATACCGCTCTAATTTGTACCGCAGTCTTCCATGTGCAACAGTATCAAAAGCTTTCCTGAAATCCAAGTATATGATTTCAAAATTATTTTTAGCATTTAGTTCCTTTGAGACTACATCGTAGTATCCAATCAAATTGGTCAGACAAGACTTCCCCTTAACAAACCCATGCTGTGTCTGAACTATTACTGCAGTCTTGTCTAGGTGATCCTGCATCACTTCTTCAACCAGTGACTCCATTATTTTCCCCGGAATAGAAGTTAAACTAACAGTTCCGAGGAATATAATGGAGTCACTGGTTAAAGAAGTGATGCAGAATCACCTAGACAAGAATGTTGCAAATATCGAGGCATTAATTCTGGAAGATCCCTATATTAGCATCAAAGAACTAGCTGCAGACCTCCAAATTAGTTTAGGGTCTGTGGAGAACATCATCCATCATCATGCATATGAGTAAAGTGTGTACTAGATGGATTCCTAGACGTCTGCCGTCTAACAAAAGAAGGAAAAGCACAACGCGTACATTAAATGTTGTCGATGTGCCAGGAAAAGTACGAGTTTTATCGCGGTTGGTCACTATAGATGAAACCTGGATCCATCACTATGATCCCGAAACTAAACAAATGCCAAAACAATGGAAGCATGCAGAATCACCCCTTCCCCCCCCCCCCCCAAAAAAAGGCAAATGCGCAATCAAGTGCTGTCAAGATGATTCCATTAGTATCTTGAGATCGGAATGGTGTAATACTAACAGATTATCTTCAAAAGGGCTGTACTGTGATGGCAAAGTATTGTTCCAACCTACTCATAAAGCAATGTGCTGCTATAAAAGACAGGGAAAGCTGTCAAATGGAATGCGCCTGCTCCACGTTAGCGTCCCTGCGCATTCTTTGCATACTGCAGTGAGGGATATCCACGGATTTCAAATATTGCAGCATCCTGCTTATTCCTCTAACCTTGCACCTTCGGATTTTCTGCCCTGAGGTCCTTTCTTCGTGGAAAACACTTTGCTGTCTGTTTCAACCTTCTATCACATCTACTTCTGGATGAATATAAACTTTGTGAACCACCTCTTCGTATAGCTTAAATAGACAATAGCTTACAGCAAAGGTTCTGAAACTTTGAGATACTATAATCCTGTAAAGTGATAAATGAGTTTTTTATTATTTTTTTTTTAATTAAAAAAATCCCCCTTCCGTATAAGTTGGTCACGCCCCTCCGGGAGGATCAAGGCAGTTTAAGAACCTTTAGCATATAACTTCAAGTAATTCCAATTTTGTTTTTCTCTTTACAAGCAAGAGGAAAACAAAAATGGGATTAAAAGTAAAAAGTACTCTTTTACTTACAAAATTTCCCGGTGAATGATGCACACAACCAATATCTGGCACGGGATCTGCCTTCGTCACGGATTAAATAAATACGGAAAGAATATTCTGAAAATAAGCAAAATTAAGTATTATTATATTTTAATTACGTTATGGTATTTGCACATTAAGCAAATTTCAGATGAGCAGCAGTACGCTCTATTGTACTAGAAGAACAAAGATCAATACTACAGTACGACAAAAAAAAAAATTAGAGACCATGCCTGGTCCTTGGCAAAATATGTTTTTTTCTCGTAAATTAACCAAGTTCGGCTTCCAGTAATTTTCCTCAAAACTCAGCTTTCTTTCAAACATCACTTCAAGACTCAAACTAGTTTTTCAATAATCTCCGAAGGCATCCAGAATTTATGAACAGAATTCGTGACTACCGGTTCCATCCACAGATGGCAGCACCTCTCAGACGCAGGAGTCAGAAAACTGAAAGGATCGCAACAAAGGCGCACTCAAATTTCTAGTGACGTCACGTAAAATCTCTTTCTCAGATAATAAACCTCGAACTGTCGGTTCTTCGAGAGCATCGGCATCACCCAGTTCACTTCGGCAGTGTTCCTTCAAAGTTTCTATTCTCAAAGTTGGAATCTATTCAGACTTTTTTTTTATTTTTCACTGAAGAAAATATCAGCCAAAACATTCGTGTGTAATCAGCACCGTCGACAATAAACTCCAATTATACAGATGGGTGCCCGAGTTATCCTGGCATCGTCCCTCGTATTTTATATCTTCAAAAAAAGCACCGAAAACATTTTTTATATTTGTGTTTTCGTATGTAGGCTATCGCTATCGTTTCTTGGCAACCCTATCGCAGTTTCCAGTGGTGCCATATGTCGCGTGATCGTCAGGCGCCTGTAACATTTTTTTTTTCTATGTTCTCTAAAGAAACTTAGTAAGAACAGTATGTGCAGAATGAAAAGTTAAATCATGTTTATTACTGCTGGTAAATCAACGAACCGTAAACATAAAATCAGCACTAAAGAAACTTTTTAGTGCTGAACTCACCTCTTTGTGCATAGTCTTCTCCTACTGTAATTGCAACTGCGCGGACATTGTAGTTCCTTCTCATGTCCAACCTCCACCATCGAGAGTCCGGTCTGCCAATATACATACACGTCCTGTTATCACCGTCGACCCCATAGTCCGGAGGATAGCTGATCAAGGTATATGCAGAAGCAACAGCACCGGATAGGCTGACGCTCGTATCTGCATTACAAACAAAAACACAAACATTTGATTTAAGTAATCTTAGTATTTATTCATTTTTAATTTAATTTATTTCGTGTATCTATATAATTCGTTCCATTTGCCTGGCAAGCATGTCTTTCGACTTATGTAACAAAATTGTCCCCAATTCCTGGATGACACAAGTCTTATGGCATATACCTATAATCTTAAGGAAGGTGACAATTGAGTGCATTGAACCATTGAGGCTAATTATGAGAGCATCACTGGACTCGGGAGTAATTCCGTTGGATTGGAAAAGCGCCAATGTACCTCCAATACATAAGGGCGATTCTAAGAGTGAAGTGGGAAATTACTGGCCGATTACTCTAACTTCGGGAGTAGGGAAAATCATGGAGACAATGATCAAGGGTGGAATTCAGGATCATTTAGATAGAAATGGAATTCTGAAGGATACTCAGCATGGTTTTGTAAACGGAAAATCATGTTTAACTAATCTGGTTAGCTATTTTGAGGGTCACTCAACAGCTACACTTAGGGAATAATTCCGACATTGTTTATTTGGATTGCAGAAACGCATTTGACTTAGTCCCACACAAGAGGTTACTTTATAAGCTGGAACAAGTTGGAATCACAGGCAAAAGGTGAATAGCTGGATGGCTTCAGGGTAGGAGGCAGAGGGTTGTGATAAATGGTTATTCCTCAGATTGGTTAATGTAAGAAGTGGGGTTTCCCAAGGATCAATATTAGGACCACTGTTGTTTTTGATTATCATAAATGACATCGATTAAGGGATAGAGGGCGTGATGTCTAAATTTGCAGATGATGTAAATATTGGTATTGGTAGAGTCGTTAATGATCACCGCCAAGCAGAGCTTTTTCAGAGTAACTTAGATAGACTTCAGAAATGGTCAGAAAAATGGAAGCTATCATTTAATCCAGCAAAGTGTAAGGTATTGCACATGGGGAACAGTAACCCCAAAATAACTTATACACTTGGCAGAGTTTAACTAAAGCCAGTAGTCGAGGAAGGGGACTTGGGTATTACGATACGGTCAGACATGAAGTTCTCAACATTGTAGACTGGTTGCAAGGAAGGCCCATGGTGTCCTATCGATGATTTATCGAACAATTGTTAGTAGGGATAAGGACGTCATAATCCCATCATATAAAGCTATTGTTAGACCACACTTGAAATACGTACTGTGTTCAAGTATGGAGACCGCACCTAAAGAAAGACATTGTGCTTCTTGAAAGGGTCAAAGACGGGTAACTCGCCTGGTGATATCGGCAAAATGGCGTCCATATGAGGAAAGACTTCGAATATGTGGGTTGCAGAACTTGCTAACTATGCACCCTAGAGGGGCATAAGTAAAATGAATTAGGACGAAATTTTCACGGTTATAAATGATTCTAGAACAAGGGGCAAAATTTCAAGTTACGGGGAGGGATGTTTAGACTGAATTGCAGGAAGTTTTAGTTTAGCCAGCGAGTTATAAATTACTAGAATAAGTTATATGGGCGGTAGAGGCTGACAGTTTGAGGAAATTAAAATGTCAGCTGGATTACCTAAGGGAGGAAGGGAACGCTTAGGTTGTCTATTCCCTTTTCTCTTATTAATTTTTTCTTATTATTATTATTATTTTATTTATTTTTATTTTATTTTATTATTTTTCTTTTTTGACTGGTGCAGCATAAACCATAGGCTTCCTGGCACCATGTGGCCATTGCTAATACTAATACTAAAGTCTTCAATCACTCTGCAAGTGCTGTACTTTTTTTGCTGTAGCTACTACTATACGTACACAGAAAACAACTCTTTGGAAGTCCGAGAGATCTTGTCCGTTCCCCATTTCTGATTTACTGATTTTCACATTAGTCTCGTCGCGAGTTTTATAGGGCTTTCTTGGACAAGCCACACACCATGTAATCTTCTAAATTGTATATTTTTGCATAGCTGGTTGAACAGATCCCAAAGTCCCATGGTTCTTATAAAGAGTACAACGGATTTTTGCAATCATTATGTTATTATCGAAACAGATTATACAGTATTTAATATTCAATAATGATATCGTCCGGAAAGTATAAATTTCAGCTTCAAATTTCATTTAAAAGTTTAAAATACAAATATTTTATCGCATAATAATACGATAGAATATTTACATTTACTGCGATTAAATCTGAATTAAATAGAAATTTGAATCCGTAATAGTAAAATGTTTTTTCCTCCACTTTTCATGGAACAGGTACTGACCTCGTCAGAAAAACATCTGCTATACACAGGCTGCAACTGAGTACAGTACTGTACACAGTCCCGTATTACCATTATCAAAAATACGCACATGCGCACTTCTCTAATGTGTATTTTAGTTTTATTTCTGTAGTGGCGACATATAATTTAAGATGTTTACTGAATGGCTTTCCTAAATCATTAAATGTAATCGCGTAGTTTGCAGGGATCACGAGACACATGCTGTGTTTACTTCTTAATGGTGCGTGAGATGTTGCCAAGTGCGTATCACATTTGCTACACTGGCTTGCTTTACATCACACAACCATGGAACGGATTTCACTAATATTCCAACAACGTTATTAATTGTAGCGTAGTTAACAGTTTCTCGAATAAGAGTTAAATGACAATAATTTATTCACAAGAAGTGCTGAGAATGATTGTCGAACGCAATGAATTGGTTTAGTAATGCCATTGACAAAATTACACAAGGAAGCAAGGTTTATGTACAACAGTTGTCACAGAGCTTTATATAGCTTTAAAGAGTAAATCGTGTACGAAACTAATCTTAGAAATCAGATGGCTTTATTCTTCTCCTAAGGTCAAACTGTCTTTACCTACAGAAGATATATTGCAAAAATACACTAGCGCGCCCCCTTGTAACGGGCGAATAATTCTAATACATTTTTACATATAGTTTTTGGCACTAAACTATTTTACTAGTATCTTAATAATTTGTTCGTGACAGTTTTTTATGTTTAAAAAATACTTTTTATATTTTTAATATTTTTAATAAATTTATAAAATATTATTGTTATGGATAATCCTTTAGTACCGAGGTAAAATTACAAAAAGATCGGAAATCTAAACTAGCGATAATTACTTCTCAACTGCTTGTGTATTAATGGAGGAGATTGATTAAAGGGACGTGAACATTAAAACTAGTTAAAATTAAATTGCATAGAAGAAAGTATACCTTTTTCAATGATCGACATATGGGTTTCGCTATATCAGGTAATTGGTGAACCAAGAGTCCGAACGGAGAACTTTTAAACCATCGTCAGTTGGTTCAAAATGGTAAGGAAGGGGGGTTTAAGAGAGTTTTTAAACTGCTTTAAAAACAAGAGCCAATGTACACAAAAAAAACAAACAAACAATTTTTCTTATTGCATTAACAACAAGACGATCAAAAAAGTTAGTTCTACCAAAAATTTGGGTATTTTCATCAAAGAATCATTTTCCTTTGATGTCCATGTATCAAACATTTGTGAGCGCAGCTAGCAAAAAACTAGGATTTCTTAAAACAATTAACCGAGACTTCAATCAATTGGCACTATTCATATTTCTTTACAAAATTTATGTTAGGCCAGCCCTAGAATATATCTCCCAGGTCTGGTCCCCACATGCAGCTTACCAAAAACAAGAAATTGAAAATATCCAAAAAAGAGCAATACAATATGTCTGTTTTAAAAATGGATTAGAATATAATGAGAAATCTTAACCAAGAGTGGTGTATATTCTTTGGACTTGAAACGCTGGAAGAGAGAAGAGACAAAGCCGATCTACTCCTATTTAACCAGCTGTTAAATAGTACCATAAATTGCCCTGACCTCGTCTCACAAATTAACTTCAACTCACCAAAAAGAGCTTTAAGAAACCATCCACTGCTTAAACCATCCTATGCAAGAACAAATTATGGATACTACAACAGGACTTCAAGATCAATCAACAATGCAAATCTGGAGATATCTGATACCCCTGGACACTTCAAGAGGCAACGGAAATTTGTAACCGCACTCGTCCCAAGCCTTTAAATTGCCCTTTCCTTCATTTATGTACCTTTTCCATTTTTTACTTGATGAAATTTGTATTCCAAGTCTCTGCTTTGGAGGTGCGTCACAGATTACCAGTATTTATCGATTCAGTAAAACAAAAAATAAAATAAATAAATAGCTTTAAGGGCAATACTCATCGAACTCGTACAATAACTTGTGGAATTTTCTTCAAGCTCGAAGCGATAACTCAAAACCTTCAACACACAGCCTCCACGTGTACGAAAAACTACATAACACATGCAAAACCTGTTTTGACCTTCATTCTTTCTTTCCTTTTACGCGACTTATTTATGACGTGAATAATTTCCTAATATCATTGAGAAGTTTTCATTTGGCTGAGACGTTTGCTTCAGGCTGCGTCTACCTGACCTAAATGACAACTTCGCCAGCCATTGAGACCTATAAAGAACACTAATAGGTTTACTAATCTTGATATAATGGACATCTACTAAAGTGTACCAACAAAACTACTTACACAAAGGATTTTCAAGGTAATGTTAGGCAATACATATTCTAGCGTCCAGGTCGTAAAAATAAAATACAGATTATTACCGAAATGACCCCAATTTCAAATAGCACAACCTAGGAAGGAAGACACACATGTCACAGGCAACCCACAATTCACATTTGTATATGTACACAATTCTGATAAGGCAGTGCGTTACATTTCAGGCATATTCTATTTTTAAATAACTAATTATCTTGTTACTAAGTAATTAACTAATAATATATAGAAAAATAACTGTTTTCACTACACTGCACACGCTTCACAACGTAATGTTCAGTCACTTTACTGTAATGTACTTATTTCATCCTCGTTCTTTAATAAAAATAGAAATACATATTTCACGGATCTTTTGTGATTTAAAAAAATGCAACATGTACCTCACTTCGTAATATTCAACTAACATTTTTGTAAGGTCCTTGAGGTTTGAAACAGATTCTCTCAGTTATGACAAGCTAGGGCTTGTTATTTGGGAGTATAAAACTCTGATGGAACTGATATTCAGGTGACACTTGAGTCAAGTGGACAGAATTTTGGCAAAATCCGGTCGTTCGGCGATACCCAAATCCTTGCTTGTCCCTTCACGATGGTGGGGCTGTTAGTAAATCTGGATATAACCCCCCATATGCAAATCCTGAAATACAGCACCTAGTACTGTATACTACAGGGGACCAAACAGGCGTGAACCAACGTAAACATGGGTCGAGGTGCAGCGTCCACACCACGCAGAGTCTCTCTGTTAATAGGTAATACTGTACTAGGTGATGGATGACTCTCATCAACCAGTACAATACCACCACTTTGCTTACTGGAGGCTTGAAGTGGCGAAACCCACGTTTAGTCTCTAGAACAAAGCTCCTGCATTCTCCCCTTCTCTTCCACCATGTGGCGTGTCTTTTCAGGTTATGACAAGCGTCATGGCGAGATCCGATCTACCTTACATTTCGAGGGTACACTTATAATACTGTGTTTGCAAGTTGATCGCTAGATAGTCCACCAGACAGAACCTACTGGTAACTCTGTAAAAGACATCCGGTCAGCTCGTACAGTGGTCGCCACTTTTTTTGGTCACGCACCCTTATTTTACTTAAAATCGACTAGCGCACGTCCCGGAATAAAAAATTAAATATATATGTTTAATATTTTTTAAAATTTATAAAAAATTTACATGGTATGCATTATATCTAGAATCATATATATATAAAATCACATATAATTTGAAAAGATCACAAAAGATTACAAGCACAATCCATCCTTTATTGATCTACATTTGTTCAGTAAGTTAAACGAGGATGGCAGATACACTCCGATTCTACTCTGACAAATATTATTACTAATATCAATTTATTTCCAAAGAAATGTCCCTTTACAGCTATAGCTAGAGGACACGGGTTACATGATAATAATGAATAAATATTGCCATACTATTTACAATCTATGTACAGAGTACTCAAATGAGTTAATACATACATGGCCTAAAACAGCATCTGATTACATAAATACAACATAAATATGTAGATACATAAATACAACAATAAGTGGGTAATATAGAATCACAGAAGTTATATCACCTAGAGTGTGACCATGACATATATATCTGCCAGAGAGGCAGATCTGTACGTTTTGTCCTTGCACAGCTTCTGACAGTCAAGGGATAACCCATTAAATATTTCCATGGAATTAAATGGAAACATGTTATCCAGGGAGGTCATGCTACGCAGCTTGGATCTGTATGGCAATGCGCTGGTATGACTTCTATTACGATCTGACGATCTAGCAATGATATCCCAGATAACAGGTGAGCTTCATTTTCCGGAGAGAAGCTGGGCAAAGATAACGAGGTTCCTGGAGATTATATGATACTTCCAAGGTAGCATATTTAGATTAGAGAGCATGCCAGATTTTGAGATTGTAGGTGCTAGGCATGCGATTTTATTTAGCCATTTTAAAATCCGGTACTGTATTCCAGGGATAGGAACCTGGTTTGGTATGGTGGAGGTGCCGAGGACCATATATAGTTGAGGCATACAACGGAATTAGGGTTATGCAACAGAGAATATAGTTAATGATAAGATACAGGTTATGGAAGTTGGAGTTCTCCTGTTTCACTGCCCATATAGCTGCATGTGTTTTTTTCCGAGTGGCATTAAAATGAGGCAAGAACGTAAGGTCTTTATCCCAGGTGAGGCCCAAATTTTTATGCTAGGTGACTTTTTTTAACTAGAGAGTTCCCAATCATGATGTTAACATCGTTTATATTTCTCTTTTTGGTGATAGTAAGTTGAGCAGTTTTTTCGTTGTTAATGGAGAGCCCAATCGCGTTAAGGTAATTTTCAAGTTGTAACTGTCGGTTGGAGATCACTGTGGTAGACTAGAGAGACTGGTGGCATTTTGTAACAACAAAGAACTTTATATCATCGGCATACGTGGTAAAGTTAGCATGATTTGAGAGGAAGGGTTCCAAGCGGCAAAGAGGGCGGCACAGAGAACCCCCCCCCCCTTGAGGGAGCCATCTGGAGCAGATAATTTGATGATGATGATTATGATATCTTATCCATAGGGTCCTGGTCTGTAAAAGCTTCTTAAGGAGATCTAATAGATGGCTAGAGATTTTGAAGTAATTGCCCAGTATGGCGCATAGTGCAGGAATGGACAGATTGTCGAAAGCTGCCTTGATGTCGAGAAACACAATATCGAGTTGTTCTTTGTTGCTTAATGTATGTTCTACTCTGAAAAGTGTATCCATGAGGTTGGCGATAGTGGATCGTCCAGATAGAATACTATGGAGGTATGGAGGGTTGTGGCCAAACAGGCCGCCGTAGCCTAGTGGTCAGGCGCGCGGGTGCATAAGTACACGTGCCTTGAGTGACCGGGGTTCAATCCCGTGACTGCTGAATACGGTGCTGTTTCTTGTATTCTGTCTATCTTGTTAACTCCTCTGACTGTTTGGTCGTCCCGGAGTATAAACAGAAAATTTATTTATTTATAAGATGGGTGAGAATAAGAAAGATGGCCTTTTCCATGATTTTGAGACCATGTCCACATTTTCCATGATTTTGAGAAAGGTGCATTCTACAGAAATTGGTCTGTAATCGTTGGGCGTTTTTGGATTAGACTTCTTTGGAATGGGAGAGACATAATATGTGTTCCAGATGGAAGGGTAAGCTCCTGTTGCGAGTATGGAGTTGTATGTATCAAGCAGATTGTCGATGATGTATGTCAGGGCCAGTAGTGGACTTGTTGGGAAGATTGTTGATGATTTCAATCAGGCGTTCCTTGGAGATGGCTGTTTTATCCAGTGGAGTTTGGTTTGATGGCGGATTGACCTGTATTAAGAGGATATAGTGGTGGAGGAGTCCGAGTAGTGTATGCGACGGACGTTATCGAGGCAGCGTTATGTCAAGGAGGTGGATATATTCTGCTGCGTGTATGCCATCTCCAAAAATTTCATTACTTCATACATGCCCCCCAACATTTTCGTTACTACTGAATACATCATGAATAATCAAACTAATAGAACAAACTTATCTGCGAAAAGATCTAAACCTCCCAAAAATCCCAATTATCGGTTGATTCAACCACCACTCATTTGAGTTGTCCAAATTATTCGATGTACGATTCCTTTCGCTTCAAAGGTGGTAGTTGTGCATATGATATTCACATGGAAGCAGCTGGTCGACACACGTGAGGTTTTTGCAATTACTAATGATCTCGCACAGCTTGTTCATTTACCTATCAGAATACCAGACAACCCTAACTACACAGCCAACACTCTCGATCTTTCTCTCACAAACAACCCGTTCAAGTAGGCGCCACAGGCTCATCCAGGGGAGAAGGGGTGGTCTGAGGAGGCTAAGGTCCCCGAGAATATTTTTTTATACAATATTATAGAAATGTACTGTCACAGCTGAGGCAAGCTACCAATAGGGAACGTAGCAGCATCTCCGAAACAAAATCTCTCAATTCGCTACTGATAGGTACTTCACGCACACTCTCCTATAAATATTAATACTTATTTGAAATTCAATATGGAGGAATTAAATTTAGAGAAGCTAATAAAAAAATAATTATAATAAAACCTTACCACAAATGGGAGGACTTCCCGACCACCTTCCATCTCGCTGACAAGTAACCGAGGCCTTACCAAGAAGAACGTAACCAGAATTGCAAATAAATGTCACCTCCTCGTCCTCATCATACACCTTTCTCCACGGTGAAGGCCGACCCTGGATGGGCGATCCTGGAAAACCACATTGAGCGCCTGGAAAAAAAGAATAATTTTACGCAAAACCAAAGTAATCATAATGCCAACGAGTTAATCCTGAATTACAGAAATGAATAAATCAGACTACTGAAATCGATAATAATTGAAATATAAAAGTTATTCCGAGGAATAGCAAAAATTATTGACAAAAATTCCCTGTTCAACGTAGACTGAGCGCTGCTGTATTGGTTGCCATAAAAACAGTTGCAATGCGGTTATAAACTGTCACAGAGTGGCTAGTGAGGTGACTTGTTGTCCTGTTTGGCGGTTTGGTAACAAATAATAATACTGTAATTACTATTTTGTTTTATCGTAAATGTCCCTATTCATGGAAACATACAGCTTGTGCACGAGGACAAGGTGTACCTTATGTAGTTGGAGGTGTTTACACTCTATGCCATTTTACTAATAATTATTATAGAAGAAGAGTTCCACAGAATATCCAAAACGTAGCCTATGAAGTTGCAGTAAACTGAGAGTACCGGATCAAGGGCTTTGTATCTTCTATATGTTTCAATAAAAGGAAAATTTTGTTACTACCAACACGTAACTACAGATCAGATAATTTGAAATACTACGAAAGCTGCCACACAATGCCCTTTAGTAATTATATTATATTTTAATTAATATTATATTTTAATTAATTAACAGATATAACAATTATCTGTATGTACTCAATGATCTCAAACGTTCCAGTAATGACCAATTTTATTCCGACGCTATATTTCATCCCACCTTATTATTCAGCCAGAAGTCTAATTAGAGTGTGGAGAAGGGAATCCAAAAAGTAAATAAAAATAAAATAAGAGAAAAAGACCGCGTACAACACCCTCGCAAGTACTGAGAGAGACCGATGGCCTTTTCGTCGTTCGATGAAACGATGCTGTGATTTCGGAAAGCCTTTATGTGGTTGGTAATTGCCCAAGGAAACAATATCCTCAATGCCACCCAGGTGCTATTAAAGCAAACGAGGGTTAAGTCCCATAACGGGTCTCCAGTTAACGATCCATTTCTCCCCATTGATGGAGCTCACTGTTTGTTCTTAGAGAGTTTTCACACTTGGCTAATAGCAAGGAAAAGAACCGAAAACAAAAGAGTGTAAAGCAGAACGACTTTGATGTTTCTGGTTGTTGCCCTTTACGTGTGTTTCTAATACCGGGGTTTTCTACTCGTTATGATTTCAGGAAAAGGCAAAACAAACAAACAAGAAAATGGTGTATATAAAAAGAAAAAACCTGCTTGTAAAAATTCCCAGATAAGTGCGAAACCAATTGGAGAAGATAGACTGGCTGCCAAAGAAAGGCGCCGAAGAGTCTGGGAGCCCCTCGTCAAATGAAAAGAGGTCATTCCCATCTATAGACAAATCTCGACGACCAATAAAAGAATTCCACACATCCTCTGGTATTTGAATTTTGTGAACAATTTAGGGTATTGATATTTTGCCAACAAAAATAAATAAAATAAAATATAAAAATAAATAAATAATAATAAAATATATGCATGCTAAAAAATCATTTCCCAGCAACTTCCGGAAAACTCTTAATAACTCAAAAACGGGCGTCGACCAGAAATAATTTAATAAAATAAAAATCTTGGAAGTAATCAAGATAGTTCTTCTTATTCGTGCTAGATGGCACTACAACAATACCAAAGTGCGTTGTCCTTTTGTTATAATTTTAGTCTCCGTTGTTTTTTAGCACGCCGGAAGTGAAAAGAATGAGTGCAATCTCGTGAATCGACATTCTATTTTTAATTCAGACAATAGAAGGCCATTGCCTTCCTTCTTCATCTCCTCTTGTTCTAAAGGAATTTCTTTCGAACCCACCCTCCTCTGATGAACACAATACGTTGCGGCTACCAATTAAATCGAAGCGCCCGATTATGTTATTTTTAATAAGATAACATCTTCAAGGAATAATGAATCAGAATCTCACAGAAAGAGAACCACCAATTCTGTCGAACAAACAGCTTCTGAAGGTAACTGCTCTTCCTTAGAATCTTATCTTTTAGTACTGGAGTGTGATGATATCAATATCCTTCCTGTAGCGTCATATTTATTGTTGAGTTCATCGCTTCTACAGATGCCTTCTCTCGTACTCCTCTATGTTATGTTTTTTTTTTTCTCTCTCTCTCTCCGTGCTGTCAGTATTTCCAGCTTTCTGTTTTTATCTCTCCCTCTCTGCTTATCTTTTATTTATATATCTGCTATCTAATCATACATCTTTTTTCTCCCAAAGCACCCTTCAAAGCTCTCAAGGTGTCCAATTCCATCTTGCGGTATGAATTTCTTATAATACTATATATTATTATTATAAATATAATAATTATTATTATTTTTTTTGTTTTGCTACATATTGACACAGTGCATACCCTTTGTAAATTGTGTGAATGTTCCAAAGATTGGTTGATTTCTTATAGGGTTTTTTTAAGCATAGGGGCTTAGGCCATATTGTTCCCGATATATTATGTCTGTAAACTGCGTGTGTTCTGTGGTTGATTTGCCTGTTTGCTGGACGAAAAACCATGCTACCCTCGCCTGAGACCAAATAACCAAGCCACGTTGTGAAAAAGTCCATAAAAATTCCTCACGCCATCGACGGAATTCGGATTCAGGTCTTTTCCACTCGGTGTGGTGAGGACGATGATTCTCCAAACCGTGCTAACTGGGACTGTTTTAATTTATTCGTTATTTCGCGGGGAGGGGGTAATTTTCAGTTTGTTTTTTTTTATCTGGTTAATTTCGGGTGATTTTTTTCTATTAAAAAAGAACACAACTCATATGAACAATAAAACTTTTTTAAGAACTGATTAAAAATCACACAAGGACTGTCCCATCTCAACTTTATAATGATGGGTATACGCGAGACGAAAAAACCCGAAATAATCCACGAAGGGAGAACCCTACTTAGCGAACCCTGTCCGCCTGAAATTGGCCAACTGCAATCCTGATTGAAAATCCCCTTAAGAATTCCTACAGTCTCGAACAGGATTCGAGTCCACACCTCTTCAATCGAGTGACGAAACCTCTATACCGTCACGGAGGTTAATTCTGGGAAAAGGTACAGAAGAGGAGCAGAGAAGGAAAGACAGACGAAGTAAAACCAGAATAGCCGACTCACTGCTGAGACGAACCAAACCCTTAATTAAATCTTTTTCATCCACACAATTTCGTTCAGGGTGTGAATCGGTCACCTTTCACCTGAAACCAAAACGGACAATAGAGGGCGTCCCGTTTCGTCGAAGGTGTTTTCGAGTGAATCATTTACAGCGAATGATTTCTAGGTGGGCAACGTGAAGGCAGAGTCGATGAAGCCACAGGTTGTGGAACACCAATCTCCACCCATCGCCGGATTTGGGAGGGACGCAAGAAAAGAAAGAAGTGTTCAGTATGCCTTCCTTCCCTTCCAAACGTTAGAGATCTCGCAAGATTAACAAACCGTAACACCTGTCTACTTCTTTGCGCCTTTCCGCAACGTTAAGGCTGCAGTGCATACAAATGAGCCCAGGACAGAATCAGTGTGTAAAAGCACCTATTCATGGAACCTGATACAGCTTGTACGTAGCAGAGGTGGACAAAAGAGATAAAAGGAAAGATGGCTCGTCTTTCATTCATTCGTGTTTCGTCTTAATATGCACCACAATAATACTTGTCAACTTAATATACGACACTTCCGTATGCATTTCTTATAATGTGATATATGCTCTGTTTGCTTAACAATCCGAGTTGAACCAGCTGCAGTTATAGGGCTGACATATCTGTTTCTGTGACATTTTTCATGTTGACATCGTTAGAGTTTAAAAAAAAATCTCTTTTCAAACCAAAATAAACATTTTTTAAAAAAATCAGCTTATTCTATGAGATAACCACGTGAGTTTACTGTTTTGGTAATTAAATAGGTCGCAGGTTGGAACCTGCGACCTATTTAATTACCAAAGTACCTACCTATTTAATAACCTACCTCTTAGTCGCAGGTTGGAACCTGCTCGCCGTGACAAATCTGGCATTTGTCACGGCGAGCAGGTTCCAACATGCGACTTATAGAATTCTCCCCGAACTGAAAACTGGGTTATAAAATATTAACGAAAAATTAATATTTTTCGTCATTTATTAAACCTTTCGATCGACAATTGGTTTTATCCTCAGAAAAGAAGGGAAATGGCATGGCGAGATATCTGGTGAGTAAGGTAGGTACGCGCGTCACCTAAGGGCGGATCCAAGAGACAGCAGAATCAATAATCTCCCCCTTACTGATCCACAACTGGCGCCACCAAATATTATTTTTAATTACACAATGGAATTTTATGCTAAGCGCTTGAAATAGAAAAACTATTTTATGTTTATATAGTAAATTCGCGAAGATGTGGGAAACCACCGATGGCGCCTTCAACAAAACACTATATATAGGAAATTTAATATACACTGAGTGATGACTGAATTATGACCAGCTACCTCCACTAGCTGATTTTTTTTTTTTTTTTTTTTAGTAGGGTTTGAGGAGCATCAGCGACTAAGACCACATTGCGACTAAGACCACAGTGAAACTTCTCCTAACGGACACCTCTCGTTAACGGACACCTCTCTACAACGGACATTTTCAAATTCCCCAACTCACCTCCATTGGTTTTAACGTGTTTGCAGCTTCTGTCTAGCGGACATTCTCTGTAACGGAAGCGGACAGGCAATCTGCACTGTTTCGTTGAGATTAGCACTTAATTTGATCTCCCCATAACGGACAGCGGGCGAGCTCACGGCCCTTTTTCTAGGAACGTTTCTTCCACGTTGCCTCAATCGTGTGTTTATTTTCTATTTCCGATTCTCTGAATTTTATCAAGGTTTACGTCGCGGTTCTAAACCCTTTTTCAAGAATTTTAAGGCACGTGTAAAACTTCTGATGAATTCGGTGTGTGCAGGGGGGGGGTGAATATGGTCGGCCTTTCGTCTTTTCAGTTTCAGTTTTCAGTTTTGTTCCGTGTCGTGTGAAGTGCACAATGTCTTCTCGTAAACATTTAACTTTAAAAGATAGTCGAACTCATTAATGCGTATGATCGGCAAAAAAAAATAGTGTTCGCAATCACGCTGCAAAATTCAAAATCGGGAAGACGCAGGTAAGCGACATCCTAAAGAAAAAAAATTAACTGCTCAAACAATTTTGGCAACACGGAAATAATCAGGTTCAAAAATCATTCCCGAAAACTGTTGGACTGTTGGACTAAAAAAATTCCCATTAATGGGCCTATTATTAGGGAAAAGGCTTTGGAGGTTGCGAAATCTATGGGAGTAAATGAGTTCAAAGCTTCTGTGGGATGGCTAGACAAGTTCAAAACTCGGCATAAAATTTCTTGGAAAACCGTAAGTGGTGAAGGTGGATCTGTTGATACTGGGGTTGTAACAGAGTGGACCGTCAAATTGGAAGATTCATGTCGTGATTTTGAAGCTAAGGATATTTACAACTGTGACGAAACAGGGTTGTTTTTTTTAAAAGCTCTTCCTGAAAACACAATGAGTCTAAAAAACGAAAAGTGCCAGGGCGGAAAAATTTCTAAGGAACGCTTGACTGTACTATTGTGTACAAATATGCTGGGAAACTTTGAACAACCTCTTGTTATAGGAAACCCACAAAATCCTCGTTGTTTCAAGGGCATAAAGTTGAATCTTTTGGATGTTGACTGGAAGTCTAATAAAAAAGCGTGGACGAGATATCATGAGCGAATGGATAAGTCACTTTAACCAAAACATGATTCGTCAAAACAGAAAAATTATTCTTTTCATGGATAATGCTGGATCTCACCCGCACATTGAATTGTCCAACATTCAAATCGTTTTTCTGCCACCAAACAGATCTGCAGAGTGTCAGCCCTTGGATCAAGGGATAATAAAAAATTTTAAACTTCACTACAGAAAACGTGTTTTAAGACATCTCATTGCAAACGTGAACGATGTAACATGTACGAGTGACCTTGCAAAGAAAATCAATGCGATTCAATGGATTTCCTCTTCAGTAAACGCAATTAGAAAATAAACTGTCGTGAACTGTTTTGTAAAGTCTGGCTTCTCAAACGCAAAAATTGAAGTTGTGAATAGCAATGTGGAGCACCAAGAAGAACAAGAACTTCAACATCTATTGATAATGTACGATACTTCCGCTACAAGTGACCCTGGCTACAAAGATATAGACTCGAACCTCACTACAGAAGATGGTGCTCTAGATATCAACGACATTATCATCGATATTTTTCAAGAAGTTCCTCATGAGGATGAAGAAATGGAAGGAGGTCATTCTGTCGAAGAACATATTAACGACGAACCACCGATGAAAATAGAAGAGGGGCTCATACAGATCAATCGTTTAAAAATGTTTTTCGCCGCTGAAGAAGATACTGAAGGACTTTCGATGGTTTCTTCGCTCCAAACAAATGTTGAAAACAAAATTATCAGCCGGAAGAAGGTGCAGAAGAAAATAAGTGATTACTGTATGCATTTTTCTTAAGATAAAGTCATAATATGCATAGCACAATTGTATGTATATTATTTACAAAAATATTGTGCAAAATCTGTATATATTTTAATTTAATTTTACATTAAACGTTTAACGATTTTTCTTTATCTCTTGTGTATGTAATTGTATATTATTTACAAAAATATTGTTCAAAATCTGTATAAATTTTAATTTAATTTTACATTAAACGTTTAACGATTTTTCTTTCTTTCTTTTTTTTTCTCCCTCAGACTTCTTGTTAGCGGACACTTTTCTCTAACGGACACATTTTCGTTCCCCATGGCTGTCCGTTAAAGGGAAGTTTCACTGTATATTGTCTGTAAATTGCGTGTGTTCTGAGGTCGACTTTCTGATTGGTTTGACGAAAAATCCAAGTTTCCGGGAGAAAAAACCGTGCTACCCTCGTCCTGGACCGACTAACACAGCCACGTTGTGAAAAAAAGGCCCTTAAATTCCTCCCGTCATCGACTGGACTCGAACTCAGGTCTTTTCCACCCGGTGAGAGGAGGACAGCGATCCTACTAACTGTGCTACCCACGAGGGCTTGACTTCACACAGATGTCTGAGACGTCTGTAGAAATCTACAGCTATTCTGCCTGAAAAGCTTTCCGCAGTGTTGGAATAGATGACGGTTGCGTAACCATACGCCTCAATTCCCGTTCCAAAACATCGAACAAATGTTCAACTGGATTGAGGTGAGGCGAATTTGAAAGCCAATCAAGATGCGGGATATCTTCACTGTGTTCCTTCAGACAACTCATCCACAGTGCGGGCGGGCCCGATGACATGGCGTATAATAAACTTCTTGGAAGATCCTGTTTCTGTCCGGGAAAACAAAATGCAACATACCAGAGTACACGTGGTCTCCTAAGAGTGAAACATTGGTCCACACACACTAAGGTCCTGGTTCTTGCCAGAAAAACATGCCCCATATTAAGCAACCACCGCCACCTGGCTAGATAGTGGGCACCATGCACGACGGGTCCATGGACTAAAGTTGCTTACAACACACGAAGGCATCAGTCGGCGTGTTACGAAAAACCAAATTATGATATTAGGGTCCTCTGTAGATGATTACATCTACCCGTATATTTATTTTGGCTTTAAATTGGTGTTCTCTCTGGTCGATTTGTTTGATTGCTGGACGAAAAAAACCCCAGGTTCTCGGGAAAAAAACCTTGCTATCTACGCCTGAGACCGACTAACTCAGCCACAGAGAAAAAAAGGAGATTCGAACCCGAGCCTTTTCCACCCGGTGTGGGGAGGACGGTGACGATACCAGTGTGCTACCGCGCAGACGTCGGCGTGTTACAGAGAGAGTACAGAGTACTCTCTCTGTAACAGAGTATTTTTTGGGTCTAACGGCACCAGGGATTTACCCCATCTCCGCGTATGTTCTTTGTATCGAGGACAGTACGCTGTCAAGGCCAGAGGTTTAAAAGTGTGTGGATCATGTATTGTGTAATATGTTGTGCCCCTTGTTCCTCTGGCTTGTTAGCCGCCAGGCCCCAGATGGGACCTGTCGTTTACGTACTCCGCCACGTGGAGGCCAGCCAGGTGTTCCCTTATAGTTTGCTCTGGCAGGTCCTACCACCTATTTTCCTGAGATTTCAGTGGCTAGGACCTAAAAAAAAAAAAAAAAAAATTAAAAAAAAAAATAATAATAATAATAATAATAAAATAAAATAAATAAATAAATAAAAAAAAAATAGAAAATAAAATAATAATAATAAAAAAAAAAAAAAAACATTAAAATAATAATTCTTCTTTTCTTTTGGGCACAGATGGTACATTATACGCAACTTAGAGGGGCTATACGGGATAAGCGCTGGAGGTAATAATATTTCCTAATGGATCGGTCATGAATTTTGGTGTTTTAAATTTGTACGTGTGGGGCAAGCGCTGTTGTAAAGAGAAAGATGGGAGGGGAGGTGGAAGACTGGGGGGGTTGGAAATTGGAAGTAAGGGGTCTATAGGGAAGATGACCCCTGTTGAAATAGTGGGGCATGCCCATGCCCCACCAGAGGAGAAAGAGGGGTGGCAGGAGGGGGAGGAGACAGCAGGCCGTCCCCTCCCCCCACTTGCTAGGGAAAGAGGAGTAAAAAGCAGGCTAGACAGAGCCAGGGCACTATGGCTGTATGGCATCATAAGATGTAATCTTCAAGGTCCGAGTCCAAGTTGCAATCTTCGTCTTTGCATTGGTTCAGTGGTGGTCCAAGTCCAGAAGTCAGGTCCAGTTCGTCACGCTCATGTGTTGTATCTGCCTCAGGTGGTCATTAGTTCAGAGTTTCGCAGTCTTTCATAGGTTAGTGATATGTGGCAGGGATCTTTGTCTTTCAAAGAGTTCGCGGACAAAGACGGTGAAAGCCCGGTAATTATCTTCTTCTTGCAATATTATTTCTTCTCTGTTTTTTAGCAAGGAGTTGATGCGTGTATATAGCTGACATCTGAGGTCCTCGTAGTTGTCACAGTCATGGATAAGATGTTCCCATGTTTCCTCCTGACCGCAGTTACAGCTCGGGTTGTCAGAGATTCCCAGCTAGTAGAGTTTCCCTCTGAAGGAGCCATGTCCCGTAAGAAGGAAGGTGGTGTGCAAGCCAGGGGAAAACCAGGACGGGGAAATAGGATATACCCTGCTGACATCGGGTATAAATTTTTTGGTGACTTGCCCTTTTGTGGTAAGATTCCATCTATTTTGCCAGATAGATTGCAGGTGTTCCGTTAACCTCTTCTTTTCTGAGGATTTGCTTTTTTGTGGATCTGTTGTGTAACCTAGATAAGTTGTGGTTCTTCCTTTCGAATGTTGGTGTAGCAGCCCACAGCGGACAATCTCCAGGTCCAAGGGAAGGAAGCCTGCCAGGACCTGGAGCGCATGGGTGCTCACCGTGCAGCAGGCTCTAGTTGTTGTCAAAAGTATGGATCGGTGGATCGACTCCAGCTTTTTCTTGTTGACTGCTGTGTTTGCTTTCTGATACCAGGCACCTGCACCATAGGAAAGGATAGGGATGAAGAGGGCTTTGTATAGAAGAGAGAGGGCCCTCTTCTTTAGTCCCCAGTCCCTGCTGGTGATTTTGGTTATCAGGGCCGAGAGCCTTCTTGTTTTCGTTCTGAGGTAACAGAGATGAGATGTGAAGTTCAAGTTTCGGTCTAGTGTTATTCCTAAGTATTTTAGTTCCTGTTTGAGTTTGATGGTCGCTCCATTTATTTTGATTAGTGGAGGTCTACCAGGGTCAAGGGTACCCCTGAGGAGTATTGAGTTTGTTTTTTCGGTTGAGATTGTTAGAAGATTCCTCTTGGCCCAATCCTGTAGCATTTGTGTGGCATGATTGCCTATGGCCTCCAGTTGAGCCCTGCTGTCTGCTTGAAGCATCATAATCAGATCATCAGCGTATGCCTGTGTAATGACATTTGGAACATCCAGGTTTAAAAACTCATCAAGCACCAGGTTCCAGAGGAGCGGCCCCAGGACGGATCCCTGGGGGCAGCCCCTGTAAACCGGTCTGGATACAGAGGTAAAGGGAGTGCTGACAGTGATTCTTCGGTTTTCCAGGTAAGATTTCATGCAGCGAAATAGATTTGATGGGATTTCAGCCCGTCGGAGCCTGGCCAGAACGCTGGGCCACCAGAGGGAGTCAAAGGCTCCAGCGAAGTCAATTGAGATGATGAGGAAATATTTCCTATTACAGTTTCTGACTGCATCAATGATCCTCTCGAAGGCATCAGTGGTGGAGCATCCCCTCCTGAAACCAAATTGGTTTCTTGACATCAATTGAGCATTCTGGTGACGGTTTTCAATTCTGTGGTAGATAAGTCGCTCAACGAGCTTGCTCAGCATCGACAGCAGAGCGATAGGCCTGTATGAGCCTGGCATGTCCTGGGGTTTAGTGGGGTTTTTCAGAATAAGTCTGACTCGGGCTGTCTTCCACGAAGTTGGAAAGAAACCCTCTGTGAGGCATTGATTTGCTAGGTTTAATATAGTATCCGGTATAATTTCCACTGCCTTTTTTAGTATTTCCGGCTCTATTTGATCTTCACCGGGAGTTTTTCTGTTTTGCATTTTGGCTGCAGCTATGTTGAGTTCCGTTATCGTGAAAGGAGGCTCCACTGTCTGGGTGGTGTATTTATCATTCTCCTCGCAGAGAGTTCTCTGTTCATGCGTGTGTGGAATTGTTGAAGGTAGGAGGATATGGTCCAATATATTATTAATGGAAGAGTGCCAGGATCTAGTGTATGTCCCTTGAGGTGTTAAGGTGGCAGCAACGACTTCTCCCCTGGGCAATTTACTGGTGGTGATTTTATATACCAATCCCCAGGGGTCTGCATTTCCCACTGTGGAGACAAAGTCTTCCCAGGAGTATCTCTTTCTTGTTTTAATTTGAGCCGTATATTGGTTCCTGACCTCCCGGTATTGCTGTCTGAGTATGTCAACCTCTGCTTGGGGCCAAGATCTGCGTGCCCTTTGGAACCTTTTTCGGGCATTATTCACTCGCTGTCTTATTGCCTGGAGTTCTGGTGACCACCAGTGGACCACTTTGGGAACGGGCTTCTTCTTCCTGATGGCTGTGTTTGCTGCTTCAGTTATAAGCTGCGTTACTTTTTGTTGGTGTTGGTCAGGATTGAGATATTTTGGGTCGAAATTTCTGGCTTTTTCCATCAATGTTTGTTGGAATAAGTTCCAGTCTGCTTTTTGGATGGCGTATCTTGGCGAGAGGAATCTAGGTGGATGCTGTGCTACGAGGGAGTGGTGGAGGTCAAAGGTTAGGACTCTGTGGTCTGAGGTAGTCCAGTGTTCTTGTACCACCCAGGGGGAGAGATGCCCAACAATCGATCGAGTGGCCAGAGTTACATCTATATTTGACTCCCATAGTGTGCTGGAGAAAGTTGATGGTTGATTAGGTCTGTTCAGAACTGCTAGATTACTGTTGGAGATGTAATCCTCCAGGCGCTGACCATTTCTGGCACCCCCACGGTCTGGTCTCTCACTGTGCCAAGCAGGGGATCTGCAGTTGGCGTCCATTCCTACTATGAGTTTGGCATTCTGCATTTGTAGTTGGATATTTTGCAAATATCTTGTTACGGGCAATATATCTTCTCCCGGACGGGCATATATAGAGGTGACATAAAATTCCCCTAGCGGTGAGGCTATATGGGCACATACGGCCCAGTTTGTACATAGGTCTGAGATCTTGGTTACCATGAGGTCAGGATTCCGGACAGCGATGGCAGCCCACGGGTTGTCTCCATCAACTTGTACGATCTTGTAATGTAGGGGGTAGCCTTTTACTTCTTTGTTGTAGGTGTAAGGCTCCTGTAGCATTAGTATGTCATAATTTTCTTCCATGGCTTTTTTAGCCATTTGTGCGGCAACAGCCTTAGATCTCTGAGCGTTGTGCTGTGCGAATTTGATCTTTGTTTGATTATAGTGATTCCTGTTATTCCCCATAGTCGGTTCTGTTTTGTTGTGCACTCTTAGCCTTTATGTAGATTGGACACTTATTATCCCGTAGTGAGTGATCAAATGGCAGCTTCTTTTCTTTACAATTCACACAAATTGCAGGTTCTGCTTTCCTGGGGCAAAATGCGAATTCATGTCCGATGTCTGCACAATGCCCACAGGTAGGCTGTGTTTGCTTACAGGTGTGGGTTGTAGCATTTGGGAACAGCCACATGCTCACGAAAACGATGGCTGCCCCAGTTTATATAGATTCTTGTTTGTTGGCTCAATGATTTCCAGGCCGCTGCTGAGAGCTCTATGATCCAATTTATGGCATTTCCGTTTCTGGATTTAGTTTTATATTTCGGCATAATGTGTTGCCCTGATTCTTCCTCCATGAGTGTCTGCTTCAAGTTTTTGCAGTATATTTCCTCTGTTAATTCTTCTGCCGTTGTTTCTTTGTCTACATCAAATACAATGATGCTTGGCCCTTTCCGTCTAGGAGGCTCTGCTAGGAGTCCCAGCGTTGGAATTTTGGGGTTGCTGAATATACCTTTTATGTCCTCCGCGGTTTCAGTTTCAGTTAACACCCCTACGTTTCTTGTTTTCCGAATAGATCTAATCTTAGTATGCTTGAAGTCACCCTTCAGTTTTTCTACTATTGTTTGTTTTACTTCTTCACTGGTCTTGTGTGTTTCTGTAGAGGCTGGCTTTAGTACAACTAGATGCTGTTTTGGTATGAGGGTTTTTCTCTGTGCTGTTGTGGTTCGGTTTGTAATGGTGCTTTCATTTGGCTTGTTTAGGTTGGTCCTCAGCGCTTGGGAGTAGGTAGGGACGCGCTGTAGCATTTCCTTTGCCCTACTGTTTTGATAGACTTGAAGTTTGGCTAAGGCAACCTCTTTTTCCAAGTTGGTCTGGACTAGGATTGTCTCCATTTTCATCCATAATCCCACTATTTCCCCCCGGAGTGCAGTCGTAATCCTATTATGTTGATCTTTAAATAGGCTTTCTAGGGCAGTCCTTAGAATAAGAGACTGCTCCAGTGCAGTGCCTTCAGGCAGTCTGGGATCCAGTGGGGTTTCTTGTTTTTCCTGCCCTTTTTCTGTCACATTTTCTTGTTGGGAGATAGTCTGCTCCGTTTGGTCTTTGTTCTCGCTTTTGGAGCGGGTTTTCATCTCCGATCTGGGAGCTGTGGATTGCTTACCCTTTCTCTTTGCTGTGGATGCTGTTAGGGTACTGTCCAAATCTTCGTTATTCTCTATAAGTGTTGGGTCATCGTTATTTATAGCCTTTTTCAGAGGCGTACTTGGATTTTTCGATTTTACGGCCAGGTCCGGATTATCGGGATTGTTTCGGTTTATCGGTTCCATATTTTCCCCGAATGAAGAGTTCTGAACGGCAACTACTGAATTGCTTAGCTGCAGGAGTGCAATGCTTAGTGCAGATTCTGTTTAAGCTTGTTGACCTAAGCTTGTCAGGTGGGGGGGGGGGGAGAGATCTCAACCCTAATCACCAAAATACCTGGATGTTGTGCTTAGTTTATTATTCGTTCTGGGAGGTCAGCACTGTGCACATTATTATCTATATTCTCAATATCATGATGTAGTGACATTACCTGGCTTTTATTAATCCTGTGTTAAATATATTTAGTACCCCTAAAATGTTTTGGATATAGATGTCTTGAAGTAGCAAGTAACTCGCACTAACGGTCACTCAGACACGGTCGGCGTGTTACACCAGGTATTTGGACTCATCCGACCAGTACACTGATTTTCAGTGCTCCAGTGTTCAAGCAGTGTGTTGCTGACACCACAGCATTCGCCGTCGACTATGATCTGAGGAAAGGATCGTCTGCTGTGGAACCCTATATGTCTGAGTGTGCAGCACATCGTAATTTGGGATATTGTCTTTGTATGGAACCAGTCTGGGCGGGTAGCACCGTGGTATCGTCACGGTCCTCCCCACATCGGGTGGATGGCGTGAGGAACGTTAGTGGAAATTGTGTTTAGGGTAAAATGGCACCAGGGGTTTCCCCCATCTCCGCGTAGTTTACATTGTGGGTGTACCACTTGACTGGAAATGCCAGAGATTTAAAAGTGTATGGACTCTGTATATGTGTAATGTCATGTACCGTTGTTCTTCTGGTCCTTTAGCCACCAGATCCCTGCTGAGGGCCGACGTTGCCCCACTTTCGCCCAGTGGAGAAAGACCAGGTACCCAGTAGTACATAGTTCACTCTGGCAGGTTCTGCCATCTAATTTCCTGAGATTTCAGTGGCTAGGACCTAAAAAGAAAAATAAAATTGATGCGATCGCGCAGTGGGGAAGCGCTAGGAGAAGGCAAAAATGATGGGCTAAATTGATTTTAGATTGTTGAGTTTAGGTTGTGTGGGGTGTTCACTGGCATCCAGGCAGAGTAGGGGGGAGACTGAAGGCTGGGGGAATAGACAGAAATATGGAGCTGATAGGGAAGATAGCTCCAGTTTACAGTGGGACATACCCATGCCCCACCAGAGGGAAAAGAAGGGGGACAGCAAGCCGTCTTCTCCCCCCCCGCTGGGGAATGGAGGAAAGTAGGTCAGACAAGGGAGCTGGCCCAGATCGTCAAATAGGGCGTAGATGCAGAGATTGCAGTTCGGTCGATGAAGAGTCAGGGGTGGACCTTCCAGGTAATGTCCAGTTCTCCGGACTAGAACCGGTTCGAGTCAATAGTGGTTCTGCTTGGTCAGTCATAGAGAGTCATACATGGGAATGAGTCCCGTCCATGTATCAATGTTTAGGAGAACTGAAATTCTCCTCTTGTTTTTAGATCTATGATCATTAAATATTCATGGTTTGTCATTAATAGTGAGTCGCCCAACCATCCGTAGGTCAGTCATCGTGGGTCAGTACAACCATCAGTGGATCAGCGAGGAACGTTAATGGGCTTTTTTCACTCCTTGGATGAGTTAGTCGGTCTCAGGCATAGATAGCAAGGGTTTTTTTTTTTTTTTTTTCAGGAAAAACTGAGGCTTTTCGTCCAGCAAAGCGGGCAAATCGACAGAGAACACACGCAATTTACAGACAAAATACATATATGGGTGGATGAAATAACTTTGAGTGACCCTAATAAATAGTTTTTGCATGTAATCACACAATACATCCTCAAGATTCCGCTTCCACTAACAGGTAATTCAGAGTAGTTGGTGTGGTGCCCGCTGACGCTTTTCGGGCAGGCTTGTATCGGAGAAATTGGGGCTCCAGTGGAGGGTTAGACCACCCCGATGAGCCTGTTGGATTGCATTGTGGTTATTTCCTCGATGGATGACATGTAATGCTGTAGTGTTATTGTGGTTCCAGGGACTGTATGTGGAGATACTGAATGAGGTATTCCCCTTTACTGTTAACTGCTGTACCGCTGGGACGGTTCAGGTTTGACGAAAAGTTGACTTCTTCATTCTGACTATAATTCCTGGTTTAGACATCTACTTCCTGGATTGGACTTCTCATTTTGAATCTTCATATTGGATCTACAAATGTCAATTGGATCTTCAGACATCATCGTAATCTTATATTGGGATTTTATAGTGTCAGATACCTTCATGGTATTGCATTGTGATATGGACCCGACATTGAGAACGAATGAATTGACCCTCTACGAGGGAATCTGAGATAATTGTACATCAACATTGTTAGTGGTACAGCATTGAAAATAGATTGCGGAGTTGCCGGAAAGCTGGCTGGGACCGCATAGTACAATAAATAAATTTAAAAAATAATAATAAAATTTGCATTTCCCACAATGAGCACGTACAACGCGCTAAACCCTTCGCTTACCACAAATATTCACCTTCAGTAATCCTTTACAGAGCATTTTATGCTCATGGTCACGGATTCCAATTCTATGCCTAATGGGGTTCTGTAAAACAAACAAAAAAAAAAAGTCAGTCTTTCGCACGCAGCTCAGAACGAGGACTAATCGGACATTGAATGGGTAGAATTTTTTTGTTTTATTCGCAAATGAAGAGTTTAGGTTTCAAACTTAAATCAAATAATTAGGACAGACTCGGCTACCGTAGTATATAATAAATGTTCTTATTTCTACAACAGCCTCAAAGACACAAACGCGTTTGTTCTAGTAGTAAAATTATTTATTTGCAAGGATACTCCAACGATATTCAACATTAAAATATAATCGATATGGCAAAATATAGTGAATTCCAAAGTGTCATATGAAAAGGATGGCGGTGACGAAAATGGTGAAAACGGATGTGATTTGTCGCTCGCTGCTCATTTGGAAAGGTCAGAGTTCAAATCGTGGATGCAAAACAACCTATAACTGGTGCTGAATAAAAGCATATATCAGTGAATAACAGCGTGTGGTGTGAAAATGATTTCTGGGACAGGCACTGAGGGTGAGGATAGGAGTTATCGATCCTAACTTATAAAGCATGTACGCAATAATACTTATTCTGAATTTAAAACAAAATTACACATTTTTGGCTTCGTAAGTTCGTAAGATTTTAACGTGACCTTTTTGTTGAGACACATGGGACAGGGGTCAACGTTTCCGCCATGCGGGAGAAAAAGATTCTTCTTTTTGAAATTAAGGCGACAACTCGTCAAAAATGATTGATCACGTGAGTAGTTCCAGGAAAAGTGTTGGTCTCTGACTTTCAAAAATTTACTTCCAACAGAAAAATGTGGATAGAGAAGATAACGCTGTGAAAACTGTTGAGTTATTCAGTGATAAGATCTTAAATCTCGAAACCTGAATACAAGAAGGAATTCTGGGAGATACTGCATAATACCAAGACGACTTAACGATTTTGTTAACCATATTTACTGATATTTTTAAAGCTAATAGTTCTTGATAACCAGAAGGAATGGGTTTAACAAAGAGAAAAAAAATATAATATAACATTCTTCGGGAGAAATTAATATTATAGTTGTTAATATAATTAATCAACAAATATTAAAATGACGTTACATTTAGCAAAAAATTTCTGCATTGAAACATCTTTATTAGCTGCTATCTCGAAAAAGCTTTGTGTTGACAAGTTCCAATGGATTTCAAGATGGCGCCAGTTTCCGGAATGAAAAATATGTAAGTCATTAACTTCGAACAATTTCCTGATTTTACGGTACTCGTTTACTTACACAACAAGAAATTCAAGCTATATTCAGTCACCGGCATAAATGTCACAAAGTATTGATTTTGAAAAGTAGTTTTTAAAAAAGTTATTTGCTGACTTTGGCTGCTTGTGCCATGCTTAATGAATAGGGGATATTCTTCAAGCACGAGAGAATTCGCAGATTGGGATGTAGGGTGAGGAATAGATTATCTCGGTTACGATACATCCTTGGATCTGTTGTTGTAGGGTTTTCAGTGCATCAGCGACTTAGGCCATATTGCCTAAAATGGGATCAACTTGTTTACCAATCTTTATTAAAATATTTTATATTATTCATAAAAAAAAAACTTAAATAATAGTTAAGAAATTTCTAGAATATCCCATGATTTCTAGAAACTAAAAATTTCTAGAAATCATGGGATTTCTAGAAACTAAAACATTTAGCAATAATATAAATTGAGGAATATGAGCTGTCACTTATAAAATCGAACACCCGTAATTCAGAAAGAGTGTTTGGTGTAAGTTTTGTGTTTCGTGATAAACATGAAAAGAAATAATGACCTGGGAATCGAAAACAGAAGTGCTATTATAACTCTGTATAAAGAAAGTTAATCCATGACAAGTATGGGCAAAAAACTAGGTGTTTCATTTAAATGCGTACAAACGACCATTCGACGATTCAAGGAGACTGGCAGATTCAAGGACAAACCACGATCAGGACGAGAGGAGGCAACAACGGAAGCACTAGATAAGTCAATAACACTGACACTAGTGTGCAAAACGTAAGGACCAGCACTATTTCTAAAGGTCACAACTACAAAATCTTTACTTAAGGTCTCTTTACTGATGAGAGTAGATTCAGTCTCAGCAGCAATTCTGGACTTCAGCTAATGTGGCGAGAGGTTGGCACACGGTATCACCACGCAAACATCACTGAAAGGGATCGATATGGCGGTCCAGCTGTTCTCGTCTGGGAAGGCGTTATTTTGGATGGACGTACAAAACTCCAGATTGGTGGTGTCAAGGAGATTGGTAATAGTGGACCTATTCGGTAATGAAGAATGAATTTGTGGTGGGGCATTTGGAAGTATGTGAGTTATTAGAGTTGGAAGGAGGGCTCTTTCTAGTAGTTTCAGGAGACATGAGGAATTGGAGATGGGAGTGAAAAGCATTTCCAATGACGGCGTTCTTATTTTTGGGTGTGGCCTTACTAGATATACATTCCATTGAGGGGGTAAGATACGGCTGGTCAGCACTGCATTGAAGATGCTAACAAGGGGCTGGATGATATATGGTCCCAGGTATCTCAACATGAACTGCGGTATTCCATCAGCACCCACAGCTATAGAGGACGGGTAGTAGCAGCATAGACAGTCGTACAATATTAGGACGCTGCAGGAGATACAAAACATTGACGCTTACCGTCACAAGTTCATTTTGATTGCTGCGAGGGAACTACAGTATAGCATCCTCTGCTGTAGCTTAGCTGCTGAATCGCAGACCTCTGCTTGGTAAATAATTGCTGTCTGCACTCTATGCACACATTGAAATGTGTCTGGATCTCAAATGTGGAGTAAAATTTTACGTGCAGTGCTTGTATGCGGTCATGGAAGATTCCCAAATCTAAGTGTCTGAAAACTGTTGGAATCTAGAACCCTAAAGGGAAAGACTTAAATCAGACAGCATTTTGTTGGCCTTATGGCCTTAGTTTCTTTGGTGCAACTAAGACTACGAGGAGTCGGTATACTTTGTCTGCAAATTGCGTGTATTCTGTCGCAGATTTGTCTATTTGCTGGATGACAGGTTATGTAGATAACTTGAAGATCATGACTCCAATCTCTTCAATAATATATGTAATAACCCCGTCTAATCACTTATTTATTACACTTTTCGTTGTCATTCAATTCTACAAAGTCGTCATTCAATTCTACTGCAGCCCTTGCGGCAGTACAGCAGTTATAATCACTGTCCTTCCACACCGGGTGGAAAACACCTGAATTCGAATCCTGTCAATGAGGCCAGGAATTTTTATGGGCCTTTTTCACAAAATGGCTGTGCCAGTCGGTTTCAGGAGATGGCAACATGGTTTTTCTTCCGAAAACTGGGGTTTTTCGTCCAGAAAAACAGACAAATAAACCAGAGAACACACCCAATTTATGGACATATTTCACATGGACAGATGCTTTAGTTCTCGGGTGTTCCTATATGACACTACTTTTTTTCCTTGGGGATAAGGAGATAATGGGAATTGAAGGCAGTAACTGCTGGAGGCAGGATGAAAGTAGTTACCAATGCAAAAGCCAGGGCAAGCCGATTATATCCTCTGATTGGTAGGCATTTAGGGCATGGAGATGTAGTTCACCTAATGTTTGAACCAGGTGATTTTCCAAGTGAACAGTTCAATACTTCTACAGTCATTGTTGCATTGGGTGGCGGAGGAAAGTAAATTGTATTGATATCAACTTATGCATGATAGGAGAACGAAAAGCGCGATATTTCATGTTCATCCGAATTGGAACAGCAGTGCTTCAGAGGTGCAAAACTTTCTGAATGAACGAGGATTGCTACAACTTCCTCTGAAATGGTCCCAGGATGTGAAGAAAGCTTCATGTCACGACTGAGACACGAGAAAAATCTGAAGGGTGCCTGTCCAACTTGTTCCTAATGCTTCTAGAGCTTTGCTAGAAAATCCTAAGGGAGTCGCTAGAAGGAATACATTTTCTTAGTGTCACCCTATGGCCTGTATCCCTAAAATTGTTGGTAGGATAGTCGAATGGAAATTAACCGGACTGCTGGGAGAGATGCACTGGAGAGAGAGAGCGAGAGTTCTCTCCCTAGTCAGCTATCATATGCTTCTACTTCTTCATATGTAATTTTAAATAATTTTAAAAGATGCATAGAAGAGATCCTTCGTGATTGGTTTTTCAACTTGGACTGGAACGTTTAAAGGCTTTTTAATCTTTCATGAAATCTGATGAGAGGAGCGTGGTTGGGAAAAGTCTGAACACAAAAAGGTGTTTCATAGCTGATCCTTTTGCTTTAGGCACTACCTCTGAACCTGATGATGTAGATATGCCTATGGTTAACTGGTGGGTGTGTTTAGGTGCCTTATTTTTTGCGAATTTTGAGGACATTAACCATAACTGGAAAGGCGAGAGGTGATTTCTTTAAATACTCAGACTGGGATTCCTGCAGCGCAACTTTCTCTATACTCTGTATTATCGGTCATCCATTCTGATATTTCTTCCTTCTACCCTAGTGCAGGTGACTTGTGATTGATTTCATATTTGAACTTTACTACACATTTCACAGTGTTTGTTCAGGAACAGAAAGGGGGGGACCAGATAATGACACCGGGGCAACTACTGGACCGGATATTTGGAAAATTCACTTTCGCATCTCATCTATCAAAAAGGTTAACCTCCCATTTTTTTGTAGACGTTCATGGCTCTCGCGGGCATCACAGTGGATATATTCTCATAATTTATTTCGCGGAGTGATTTTGCTGGCGAGCTTTGTTAAAATACTCTTTCGTTTTTGATACACGAGTGCATTCACATTTGTCGTTTTGATCAGCTGCAATCACCACACAGCCAACAAGCTCTCAAGTGCTTTCTCATTTTAGTTATGAATCGAATAGAAAACCAAATCTAACAAAAACTTTCGGTGGCACTGCATACAGAAAAAATAGAATTTTTACTATGCTGCATTACTAGAGATATTTTATTTATTATTATTATTTATTTATTTTTTTTTTTTTTTTTTTTGTCATTACTGTAGACTCACAACTACTGTACAACAATTTATTTAAATTTGTGTTTAAAGAAAATTCACTGCTGTAAAACTATTCGAGATTTTGTGATTTCGGGAAGCTACAAATTGGGCCAAATTGGGTTCCATTCAATCCTAAGAACTCTCTAAATTCGTAGTGGTACGGATTCAACGAAGTGTCGAAAGTATGCCATAGGGATGTTGAACCATTGCTTAACACGGTTTTACAAATTGTATAGTTTTGGATATCTACTTTGAAGAGCTTGATCCACCTCATCCTACCACTTCACTCCATTTGATCCAGCTCAAATAGAATGAGATTTGGTGATCGGGGAAGCCACCGCAGTATGTTGAATTCACTTTCCTGTTCTTGCAACCAGTTCTCTAAAATTCTGGCCTTGTGACAAGGCCCATTCTTCTGTTGAAATAAGTTACTTACAGACAGATATACTGCAGCCGTGAAGGGATGCACTTGGTCGAAAAAAATTTCGGACCACGCACAGTTCCTTTCCTGGTATGAAGGAGTTAATATGCTCCGCAAAAACACTTTCATTGCTTATATCTGACAAAATGGGTCCATGGACTCCAGATGTTTATGCCATATTCTGTTCCTTCCCTCAGCGTGAAAGAACAAGAATGGGATTAGTCAGACCAAGCAACATTTTTCCACTCCTCCGCTGCCCAGCGTTCGTATTACTAGCCTACTATAACCGTACATTCTTATTTTATGCTAAAAGCACTGGAACCCGGTTCGGTCGTAGACCAGATTGCTTCATCCGTGGAAAGTTACGATGAGATAAGTGTTCTAAAATGGTACTTTGATTATCACTACTGTCCTGAGTTGTTATTTTCGTTGTCCCAAGCAGATCCTGTTCTGTCCCAGTGCAAGATCTGTTTGGTACAACGAAATCTTTTTGAAAAAACTTAATAATGGAACTCAGAAACATCTTATCAAGCATCACGCATGTGCAGTGGGTCACCTCAAGTACTGTTATCTCACTTTTACAAAGTGAGATAATAGTACTTTGAAGTAGTCCTTCCCTTCAGCAATTGCTCTTACATCATGTTGGTAGGTCCCTCATTCCAGTTAGCTACTCTTGTTGATGTCGAATGTGTCAACTCAAGCACATATTCAATAATCCAAAAACGTTCAGCTGATTAATTACCACTATTAAATATAATAACATAATCAAACTTTTTATAGGGCTGAAAAAATTACAGATCACTGTATGTCCTTGATACATTCGCTGAGTAGGCTTACTGGCGCGTAACAAATAAATATCATTACTAAGAAATAGCTTCTAAAATGAGTGACATTCAGCCACACTATTGGGTCGTCTACGTTCTATTCAAAGCATTATTGCAGAACAAAAGTAGGGGGTACGCTTTGAAGTCCCAAAATGGAAACAGTTTTTGATGTTTCATCGTCAGACGTGTCACGGCCACGAAATTGGGTCATGAAGTTGCGACATCACGCCGCCAAGCATTGAACGTACCCCGTATGTATTTTCGAAAGATATGAGGTTCGAATTCCGTTACGCTATCGGATATAAAAAGCCGTTCCGACTGTCTAACATATCTGTCAATTAAACGGCAAAATGGACATGCTCTCAGGCAATGTTTAATGATAAATGCAAAACAAAATTTATTTTGTCAACGTCACCTCACACTTACCGAAGCTTACAGCATATATCTGATTGTCTCTGTTCACTCCGCTTCCCCTCGCAGATGATATCGTTAACAGGTCAGGTAAGGTCAACCCACGACAGTAGTACGCAAATCCCACAGTTCAGATGTCTCAGAATGACGCCATCTGGATATTAAATACGCTCAAGGTCGTGAGTCAGTCATTACATCAGCCGTGACGCGAGCTGACAAATTCTTACAAAGTGATCTGTAGGTCAGAGGTGGGAGATGTCATTATGAGCATCTTGATGTAGTTCAGTAACGCATTGTGTGAACGAATCCGCCCACATCCTCTTTCTCCTCCTACACCTGGGTTGTATATAACATTGCAAGAATATCGGTGAACTCCCAAAGCCAAATTATTACAACAGCAAGAATCCACCTGCTGCATTTTTCCCAGATGAATCCTAACTGAACCGATCATCATATTGATTCTAATTTCAACGAATTTGGAAAATTGGCGAACGAATTCTTCAAATCCTACGAGAAATGAAAATATTCTAAGTTATTGTCTTAGAATCAGCGACTTAGAATATACTGCGTCGTATATATTACGTGGGTTAATTGCGTGTGTTCTGTGGTCGATCTGCTGTTTGTTGGACAAAAAAACAGTTTCCGGGAGGCAAAAAATGCAACCCTGAGACTGACTAGCTCAAGCAAGTTATGAAAAAAGCCCATAAAATTCCTAGAGTCGTTAACGGAATCGAACCCGGGCCTTTTCCACACGGTGTGGGGAGGAGAGCGATTATATGCATTATGCTACCTGCGAGGGCATATTTTAAGAGAATAAGAGTCTAAAGCTCTGACCAATACACGAAGGTGATTCAAACAAAAAACCGCAGAATCAGTATTGTATCAAACGAAAAAAAAATAATTGAACCCTTGTGGAGTGTTGATGTATCGTACATTTGCTTGTATAGATAGAGAGATAGGATTTCTCGTGTAAGGAAATCCTAGAGCTTCCTTGCGCTATATGGCTAATACTAATACTATTTCCTTGAAGTCTGTTGTAACCACTAAATGAATTCACTAACAATGTGCAGACGTCATCTTTAAAATATTAAATAATTGATCGCATCTCTTTCCTCATAACGTTAGTTCTGCGCTGTACATGACACAGGAGATTAGGTTTGAAGCGTGGTTTCATCCTTCATACTCCGAGGATGTCACTTCTCGTCAGAGGAAGAGGCTAACTTTTCAATACGCATGGCTCTTAAGACCGGCTAAAGACAATTCTCTCGAGGAATATACTCATTGGTTTGGAGATGGTAGAGCGTAATAAGGACTGCATTGAAGTTTTCCATATTCTTATACACACTGGCCAAAAAAACCCGAACCTCTGTATTAAGACATTCACAGGCAGAAGAAATGCGAATAAATGCAAGTACTGTAGGTGCAAAGGAAACTGTGACATGGGGTGATGACGTGTTGCCTCGTTGAGTGCAAAGTCTGCACAGGATGTTCGATCACAGTAATCTGAAGGCAGAATGGAGAAAACGCGTGATCTGTCAGACTTCGAAGTCAGTGTTATCGTGGGTGCAATTTTAGCAGGAGCCACGATTCAAAAAACGAAAGACCTAGCTGGTTTCTCAAAAGCACCCATCTCAAAAGTTTTATGACTGGAAAGCAAGCCGTTCTTCCACATTGCGAAGGTGTAAATGTGGCAGAAAAACAACACTTCAAGACCGAAGTCATTGTGCTCTAAGGATACGTCCATGTGCAGCAAATAACATTGACCAAGCCCAGAACTGCCCTATTTCAGCACGTACTATGCGCAAGAAATTGAAGAAATTGGGAATTGGCAGTCACTTGCCTTTTCGGAAGCCACTTGTTTCAGAGAAAAGCAGTGGTGCCGAGACCGTCGTGATTGGACAGTGGAACAATGGAAGAAAGTCGTGTAGTCAGACGAATCAGGATACACTTTGTTTTGCACTAATGGTAGGCAGAGAGTGTGGCGAGAACCTCACGAACGATGGATCCAATTTGCCTTGTTAAAGAAAACCCAAGCATATGGAACAATGGGAGTAATGGGGTATGTTTTCTTGGCACACACTGGGTCCATCGTTTCTGGTGGAAGGTCGGATGTCATCCAGGGAGTACCTGAATTTTGTATCAGATCTACTGCACCCTGCAACGTTACACTTTTATCCCGAAGGTGATGGCTGCTGACACGCTACAGATGAAAATGCAACAGTGAATCGTGCCAGAATCGTGTAAGAATGGTTCAAAGAACATGACACAGGTTTCCACCATCTTCCCTGGCTCCCACGTTCACCCGATCTCAATCATATTGAGAATGTGTGGGATATGCTCGAGAGAGAGAGAGAGAGAGAGAGATTCGGCAACGAAATCCTCTTTCTTCAAGTTTGTCGCAGCTACGCGATATTTTGCTCGAAGAATGGTTGCAATTAGACCAAAACGTACAAAAACACCTTACAGAATCCATGCCGTGCCACACACTTGCTGTTATTCGACACAAAGGCGGCCAGATTCAATACTGAATAAAGGTTCATATTTCTTTGGCCACTGTGTGTAAAAGAACTGGTATATTTTACTGGATGTGGTATTCATTATAATAGACAATTACAGTATATAGGATATAAAATGAATCCCTCTTTGAGATTTATTTGAGCAATTTTAGATTTCTCAGTCTGGAAACAAACAAGATGTCTTATTTTGGGATACATAGTACGAAATATTCGACGAACTTGTGTTGCACAAGAGTAACTAGCTTCCAAGATCAGAAAAAAAAGGGCAAGATCTCAGGCAAGATCAGAAAAAAAAAATGTTCAAGCAAATGTAGAGAGCGTTTCTCTAATTTGTTATAATTTATGCGAAGGGGGCAATATATTAGTCGAATTACCCTATAGCAAAATCAGCTGATCAAAGAGAGGAGGAGTAAATACAGTACTCAGTTTGACCCGCTTATGGGGATTTTTTTCAATATCCGCCAGTAAGCTCAAAAATCAAACATGCGCTCCTGAATACAAGATTTCGTTAATTTTAGTGTTTCGATTAATTAACCCGGTCTTAACTGAGATAATATTCAACGTTTCATAGCTTAAAAACACTTAAAAATAGAGCAGATGAAAAATCACTTTGGGCAATGAATTAATTGAAATCGCCTCGTCATTATAAGACAGGCAGCACCCCCTGTTGGTAGTGGTAAATGTTTTGAAGTGCGATGTTTTGAAATTCGATATTTGAGCTTATTATCTACATTTTACCAACATTACACATTTTAACGCGCGATTAAAATCAACTAAATATAAACAATCCCCTCCGCGATTATTTCAAGACTTTTAAAGCGGCTAAAAACAACTTGTTGGCGAAAGAGTTGACTCATATCCTTCCCAAGGCGCAGTAATTAATCACTAAGTAAGGAAAAAAAAAAAAAAAAAAATTAAAATACAAGCGTATCTATCAAGGTCGCCCGCTTGTTTTGTGGATAAAACTCGACGTGGGGCTTTACGCAATGTTTCGTGGCCCGCTATGGAACACGTGATTTGCCAGAATCGCCAGCAGGAAATTGCACCGCGTATGTCTCAAGATGTAACAGCGATTTCTTTGTGCAAATACCAAAGCTTCCTCGCTACGCGTTCTCGGAAGAAGTCGAAAGAAATATTTCGCAGAAAGGGTCATTTTAAATCTGTACTCGCTTAATTCACATTAATACCGATAGGTGTCGCGCTGAATTTTTAAAATTTTCTATTTATAGACAGTAAACAAAATTAGTCGTAGGTTTGGGTTGAACATATCTGGTGAAAGGAAATGGTTTAAAATAATAAAACAGTAATAAAGGAATCAGGGTGGTTTCGAAACCCAAGTTGAAGACGACAACGGAAACTCAATCAAGAATTTTTAGGCCAAACTGACCTTCATGTAAGAGCACAACTTCTTTTTCGCATATCACTTAAAGAGATTCGATTCTCAAAAGAGTTTTATTCGCTCTATTACGTAACACGTTGGCTTTGTCAAGGTGAATTTAATAACACTAGGCCATTAAAGACAGCCAAACTTGTGTCCTTCTCCCTATAAAGGAAGGTCGTTTGGATATCCTCTTCCTGTTGTCGATCATGTGACATCCTCAAAGTTTCGCTCCATTACCTGCGTCTACAACTTTTTGAACATGATATACATCTGTTTCACTCTTGAAGTCATGTTGTAATGTCCATTTTTTAACCATGGGATATATCTGGCTAAGCTTTTACTGCATACCAAGGAATGGCGTCCTTGAAGATTCTTCTGTTCATCGTAACTTCCTCTAGATGCTTTGAATATCTTAATATCAATTCATTTCTTCGCTATGTTGCAATGCAATTTGTCTTATGCGTACAGATAACGTGGTGAAAGAAATGGCTTGCTGGTAGTTGCAATTAAAATTAAAAAATGGAGCATTATTTAATCCACGCTAATTACTGGTTTTGTAATTCTTGTCATTCCACTAGTTTAACCGCAGTAGTTAAAATAAATTATTACAATCACAAAGCAGTTTTGTTACTTCATAATGCAATTCGCAATGAACTCCTTAAACTATCTTGGAAGTGAACTTATAATTCCTTCCGCAAGATGACAGTAATGCATACACTGGTAAACAAAATTAAGGTAATAATTTATCGTCGATATTTTAATTATAATAGATCAGAAGCGAAAATAAGCTGCACCTTCACGCTGATGGAACTCTTATTAGCCGATGCAACTAGGCATGTTTTTCTTGTCTTTAATATACTGAAGATGATCACCCAAGACATCACTTTTGGCAACATATTGTTGAGCTTGTCCATATGCAAATGATCTTAAATACTTTATTACTTCTAAAGATCCAAGGAATATGCCGAAAGTTATTGACAAAATTACCAAGGAACTCAGAGCGAATATTTCCTGGAGTTTACTGGATTAACAATAAATCCTCATGAAACAGCGAGTTCGAATCCCGTCGATGACGGAAGAAATTTTTATGGGTATTTTTCACAACGTGGCTGAGATAGTCGGTCTCAAGAGAGGGTATCATGGTTTTTTTCTCCCGGAAACTCGGGTTTTTCGTCCAGCAAACAGAAAATCGACCTCGAAACACACGCAATTTACGCGGAGAACATATCTTAGCCGCCGATGCTCCTAAAATCCAATAACAACAGCAACAACGATGGCAAGGAACTCATTTACCATATCCAGATCCTTCCTCTTCTCCAATCTTTACTTTATACGTTGAGAAAATTAAAGTATTAGCCGAAATGATAACAGTACAGGTCTGTACAAAGTCGTTCAAGGTCCACAGACGGAAATGAGGCGACAAGTTGACCGTTCCTTTCCCCTGAGGAGTTCACTGAATAATACAGAATGCGTTAAAAGAATGTTTCCGATAAATTCATATGTTTAATTAGTTACATATCCTTCCAGACAAATTCTGTAAGGAAATCACCTCCAGGAAACAAATCATGGCCCAGATACACCGACACATCGCACCGTGATGCTAACTGTGAAAGGTCAACCATTTTTATATCTGGGGCGAAGCAACCACGAACTTAAAAGTGATGTAACTTGACAACGGATGGTGATGCAACACCCAGGACGGTAAGAGTGTTTAAAGCGACAGGTGACTCACTGCTTGCGAATTACTACACCTGCATTTGAAGTTGTTGATTTTAGGATAGTTGTTTATGGATTAGATAAATATATATACATATATGAAACCATCTTCAGTGTTTAAAAACAGCGAAAGGGAAAACATACGATGAATAAAACGACGTCACATGGAACCTTTTGACTTCCTTTCAAACCAGAATTTTTCAACTCTAACGTTTGTAACAAGGAAGTAATTTTCAAAACTATGTACAAACCCATCTGGAAGAAATGCTGTGGCTTTTGCTATTAATAGTAACCTCAAACAGCTGGTTCATTTACCTACTAAAATACCAGACAGATCTAACCGCACATTTCTGGTTACTACAGATCACAACTTAGTGGTCTCTTCTCCAGTGCTTCATCTCCCCACAACTTAGTTTCGTATCTTCTTTAGATTGAAGGGTTTTTGTTTACTTTTTTCATCGGGATTTTAATAAACCACTAGAGTATTTCACTACATGCACAACTATAATTATGTTTATAATAGACTATAACAGATTTTATATAGAGTATAACAAGCATCGCATTACAAGCGTGGATTATATTGTAATTCAATGTTTTTATTGTTTTTGTTTAGTAAGAGCAATAGGACTTCTATCTTTTCTCTTTTTTTTTTTTCACATCAACACATTATTTAATATACCTTCATTTTTAATATCATTCACACTTTTAGAACCTTTTAGAGGTTACCCTTAATCTCGAGGAAGGAATTCAACACAAAGAATTCCGAAACGTAGCCAATGAACTTATTGCCATATTTTGAAATGGTTTCGGGTTTTATTTTTGTAAAATTCTATTTCTGATCCGTGCCCGCGCTCATGGCCAGAAATCCAATCTGTGAGGTATTGATATAACTCCAGTTTGACGTGCGTCAGTCTCTCGGTTTTGGTGCTATGGTTGTTAAAAATGTCGAATAACTTTTTAAAGCACTTTCTCTGTACTTCGTGTCATTACCGATGCTGTGGCATAAAATGTCGCACAGTGATTAATGGGACATTAAAGGAGAAGATAAAATGCCTCGGAAACTGCTGACTGAACATGGCAGAATGTGTCAGGAAATAACTCGACTGAATTATCAAGTGTCGGCAGTATATTTTTCTGTACATTATGTACACGACGTTGTAACTGTCTTGCTGATAGAAAGGAGTTAGCAAACGTCTTCCTGTTTTTTTCTACTAAAAGCCACGTGACCTAGTATCGGATCTAAGTGTGACGTGAATGTTTTTATTCACAAAGCACATTGCCTTTCCACTCCACTTATGAGTAATAGGCGATGCCCATATCTTATGCATCCAGATAAAGTGCATCCAACCAGCTGCCCTACTTTGCAGGGAACAGGATACAAATATCACAAACATAACGATCCTGTAAATTTATTTATTTATTTATTTATAGATAAATAACTTTGTTGAATGATAAAAAATCGCAGGGCATTATTAGAAGTCAAGTCAGGGTTTGCCACTTTTGTCAAATTAATTAGTTTCGCTGGGTGATACTGTATACACTACCATCAAAAAGTAGCGGGACATTCTCATACAGGAATGGTTTGCTCTTACAAAAATAAACTCCCATGCAGAATGTAAAAAAAAAACGGAGTCTATACTGTCTAGGCTGCATCGAAACATGTGCGACCCACTTCAGGGATGGATTTAGGACCTAAAAACAATAATAAAAGTTCGTGTAAACATAGGTCTGATTTCAACTTGTTTCCGAGTTACAGACATTTTTGTGTTCCAGCAATTACATGCTTACTTTTACAGGAAATGCTCAAAATGACCACTGTGCGCCTGAATACAAGCCTGCAAGCGCCTCATCATAGACCTCCTCCCCAGCTGAAAAGTTCCAGATGTCTGTCGGATTTGCTGTTCTGGTGCTGATGGGTCTACCAACATCTGAAATTCGTTTTCTAAATGAACCAGTTTCCGCAAGGTGTTCGTGTATTCTCTGAAAGGTCTTCTTATTTGGCACAGGACGACTGGGGTTTTAAGTTTTCTGCATACGGATATCTTATCTCGGCTGCATTGCATCTAGCAAGTCCATACATGAGATGCACGTCTGCCACTCTCGATCTGAATAAGCCTCCATTATCACAGCCAATGAACAGTTTCAAAATGTTAATAACAAGCTCCCGTCAGAAGAACTAAGTGCAACACACAAAGAACACTACGGGATCTTGTTTACATTACAGCAAGGCCCTCTTTGAGATATCGAGCACTGTTTGTAAACACTTGAATGGAGCCACCTATGCTAACTCAGATTGTGGAAAGAATTGCTGGAACCCAAAAATGGCTATAATTCGGAAATATGTCCTAAATCCATCCCTGAACTTGTGGGTCTCACAAGTTATGATATGAATAGTATGAACTGTTAACGATGGTGTTATTTAGATTTTTATATATACATTAAGTGGCTACTTTATTAGCTACATCTGCCCTTTTCATGAAATGGAGCGCTACTTCAGTAACGTGCGATATAATTATAATTCTAGTCTCAATTCTAATCTCAACGATATCCCTTTCCACTTGCACTCTGCCAAACTCTATGTACTTTTTCTGAGAGAATCTCAGTTATCGGTTGATTCAACTACTGCTCATCTCAGATGCCCAAATTATTCGCTGTATGATTCCTTTCGCCTCAAAGGTGGTACTTGTGCATATGTCCATTCCGATATTCCCTGTTAGAGACTTGGTAATTTGGAATCTCCTCTTTTTGATCTTCTCTGGCTTAAAATCTCTCTACCTCATTCTGTCAAATTCATCTGTTGTCTCTACCGTTCTCCCAACTCCACTAATCACTTGGAGCTCTTTGATTTCCTCTCATTGCAACTTGACTTTCTCCAGTCCAACTTTCCTGACAGTGAGGTAATTTTCCTTGGTGATTTTAATGTTCACAACTCCAGCTGGCTTCCATTTTCTAGTCGTACCGACCCAGCTGGTCGAGATGCTGAGGCTTTTGCAATTTCTAATGACCTTGCACAGATTGTTCATTTACCTACAAGAATACCGGACAATCTTAACCATACAGCCAACACGCTTTATCTTTTTCTCACAAACAACCCTTCTAAGTACACGGTCGAAGTGAGTGGTCCTTTAAGCACCTCAGATCACAACTTGGTGATTGTCTCTTCTCCAATGTAACCTGTATCTCATGGCTATTCCCAACCTCGTATTGTTTGGCATTACAAGAATACAAAATGGGATTATCTGCGAGATTTCTTTTCTTTGTGGGGGGAAGGTCTTATTTTTTTCTTTATTATTGTATTCTCTATTGGTTTGCTTATTCAATTGCATGAGATAAACAGTAATAAAGTGAAGTGCCCTCAAACCTCTGATACCCACTTACGCTACCTGACTGCAATAACTAATCAGAATTTTCCTGGTCCAGAGGGCGTTCTGATTTCCCTCGGTCTTGATAGAACCTAATTATGTCGGCAAGCCAGTGTCTGAGTCTATGAATAATTACAAACAATTATAATACTTTTGAAACAGCTTTAATACATGTCATAATATATAAAAGTACATATAATACATATTATAAATTTCATAATTACAATATCTACAAATACTTCTCAGAGTGAAGACAGGTCAAACATTGTACCAGCAGATTCTAATCTGGTTATATCATTGGGTTTACCTTCTCTTGGTGAACAACATAGGCATACTTTAACAATTCCACTATTTATTCTTGCCCTATAACAGGTTAGGCTATCTTGCTTAATATATATATATAATTCCTTCTAACATTATGGGAATCTTCTACTCTTGAAGCCATTCCAATTCAGTTTTAACACCAAATCCATTTATCCTATTTCTAAATACCCTTAAGATATTGGCTAGATGTGCGTAATAAGCTGCGATCTATTTTAATTTCTACCTTCGGTACGAAATACATTCTATAAGTGTCAGGTTTCTTAATTTACGAAAATTTTTTCTTCTATAAAGCATTAATTTACTCTGCTCTCCTTAAAGTTTGTCGCGACTTCACCTTATCCTTTAAATTAACATAAATTCATTGGGTTATGCTCAGATGCCTGACGTAACCATCTCCTTTTGTGTAATTCTGGCCTTAATCGTTTCTCTTAACATTTCATTTACCTAAAGCACTCAATCTATTACTTAGGGATGCAAGAGCCTTAATATATGCATATATACAAACATACAAGCACTTTAGTCCTAGCACATCCACTTATGCTGTCTTACAATTTCCATTTTCGCTGCCACACTCCTTTTTTCTTTACTGCCCATTTTCAAGCCCACACACACATGTATATATTTATGCCTTGGAATTTACTTTGTGGCTTATATAGCATGAAAGTAACGATCCACTTTATTTCTATCTTGCTCTTGCCTTGTCCTAAGTTGGTGTTTCCTCTGGGTATTTACTGCTGTTGCTTCCACCTTTCTGAAGGTCCTCTGGTGATCGGCGATTATTACATCTAAAAGATGGCCTTCATTCCAGTTTGGTAGGCTGTACGGCTGACGGATTGTGGTAGACAATAAAGGGTCGGCTCCACACTTCTCCCATAGATTCCATCTCTCCGTAGGGACATCGCTTTACTTGCAGATCCTTTCTCACTGTCAGGCACATAATTATCTTAACTTTCACTCACTATCGTTAATTTCTTTCACTTCTCTCGCATCACCGATCTTGTTCCGGCCTACACTCAGACTACCACTTCGATTGTGCTCCGACTTCTCTATGTCTCCTCCACTATCTTTTTCCCCCAAAATCACATGTCAATTTCTCTCTCATCTATTCGTTCGTCCTTCATCGCCTGATCTCTTCCACCAATCGCGTCGAATTCCTTTCTTAACTTTTATTTCCCGCCAATTTTCTTACTAAGAATAGCGTATTCTTTATTGCTATTTCTTATTGTCTTTAAAATTTCTTCCTTACAGCCCTCCCAGAGAATCGCTTACAGCAGCCCTCTTCCACAATTTGTCACGGGCCTTCACTGATTCGGCGTGACCACTAATCCTTTCCTGTTGCTTGGTTTATGCCAGGCTCCTTACTTGCCCTTATTTCTAGTGTGGTGTCCCTTTGTCAATTTTAAGTGAACCTTTTAGTCACCATTATCTATGCCTGAGCTCTTAATCGCCCCTTCTGTCAAACTTCGAGTTGTTCTAAGTGACATTATCACTTAGAACAATTAAATTTATACTAATATTTTAGTTGATACTAAATAAAACCTTCTTTACTTACTCTTTCACTCGACTAGACCCAAATACACCAGATCATGCAAAATCCACCCTTACATATTTTTTTCCTTGTCGGATTACTGTTTCAGAATTTCTGATGTCAGCGTTTGCTCAGATCGTGTCAGTGAAATTATTCTTGCAGAAATGGAATCCTTTATCCCACACTCCGCTTTAAAATCTCGTCCTTTATCTAAACCTTGGTTTTCCAATAAATGTGCTACGGCTGTTCAAGAGAAGAATGTTGCATATCGTAATTGGCTTGTTTCTAATTCTTCAGTTTCGTTTTCTGCCTACACCAAAGCTTGCAACAACTGTAAAGAAGTTATTAATCAGTTCAAACTAGAGTGTGAACAGGCTAAGAGTAGAAAACTTGCTTCTTGCCATAATGGTAGCCGAGCATTCTGGTCTCTTGCCAAAGCTATTGGCCGCAACCTTTGCCCACCTCTGTCCAAACCAGATGGTTCTGTTGTCATTTCAGCCGAGGATATAGCTGACCTGCTAGCATCCTATTTTTCTTCCAACTCATGTATTAATGATCTTGGTAAAACACCTCCCACCATTCCCAAAACGCTCCATTCAATGCCTCCTGTGGTCTTCCATCAAAAGGATGTCAAAAGGATTTTGACGAATCTTGATGCTAAGAAAGCTCCAGGTTCCCATGGTATTTCTCCACTTGTTCTCAAAACCTGTGCTCCTGAATTTATTCCTGTTCTTTGCCACCTCTTTTCACTTTTTATTCCAAAGGTGTTTTACCTTCTGCTTGTAAATTTGCGCATATCCTGCCAGTTCCTAAAAAGAGTGACAAATCCCTCACATCCAATTATCGTCCCATTGCAATTACTTCTACTCTTTCTAAAGTAATGGAGAAATCAATTAACCGCCAACGCTTAAACTTCCTAGAAACCTTCCGTCTGATCAACGATCGCCAGTATGGATTCCGTCAGTGTCGATCCACTGGTGATATTCTGGCTTATGTTACCCATTTATGGACTAATTCAATGGAAAAGTTCGGTGATACACAAGCACATGCTCTTGACATCTCAAAGGCTTTCGATCGTGTTTGGCATAAAGGTCTTCTAAATAAGCTTCCATCTTATGGTTTGCCCACTGTTTTTTGCAATTGGTTATCCAGTTTTCTCTCTAATCGCTCACTGAAGGCGATGGTAGATGGCTCTCGGTCTTCTAACTTCTCCACTAATGCAAGTGTACCCCAAAGTTCAGTTCTTTCTCCCACTCTTTTCTTCTTGTATATTAATGACCTTCTTCCATTGACTGGAAATCCTATCCATAGTTTGCCGATGATAACACATTGCATTCCACTTTCCATTTTGAGAAACCTTGCCCTGCTCAATCAGTGTCAACTTCTCGGATATCTGCTACCAATTCCTTCAATGCCGATATCCAGGTTATTCTCCAGTGGGGCAAAGACAACTGAGTTGATTTCAATCCTTCTAAAACCCAGTCTTCTGCTCCTCTGCTTATCTTTGGTGACACTCCGATTTCTAGGCAAAATGATATATCTGTTTTGGGAATTAGCCTGATTTCTAATCTCTCTTGGCACAAGCACATTACAAATATTGCTTCCTCTGCATCTAAAAAACTTGGTCTTTTCTCTTTCGCTCACGGCGTTACTTTTATTCCAAACAGCTGTTTACTCTGTACAAATCGCAATTCCGCTCAACCATGGAACATTGTTCCCACAACTGGGGTGCTGTCCCTAAAACCTCCCTTAGGCTTCTAGTTTGCATTCAGAAGAGGGCAGTTAGGTTAATTAATGATTCATCTCTAACAGAGTCTCTGCACTCTCTGTCTCACAGACGTACTGTTTCTGCTGCATGCCTTTTCTACAGATACTTCCATGGGCACTGTTCTTCTGAATTGGCTTCTATAATTCCCGCTCTCTCTTTCAAAACAGTCCGATCACGTTCCGCCACCAGCCAACATCCATTTACTGTCCAACTTCAAACCCACAGAACCAACTTTTCATCTTCCTCATTTATTCATTCAACTGCCGTTTTCTGGAACAACCTTCCTTCATACGTATTTCCTGAAAATTACAGTCTACAGAAGTTGAGTCCAATGTCAACAAATATCTTCTTTCGTCTTCCCAATCTCCAACCCATGCACGGTACTAAGTACTATAGGTTCTAATACCTCTCGTGTTTGGGGCTTACATAAAAAAAAAATAATAATAAAAATAAAGGTGGGAAGACATGTACGTATATTGTATGCGGCAAGATGAAAAAAACTCCTTTGACCTTAAGTCAAAGGAGTTTTTTAAGTATAAACAGGAAATTCTAATTATATAAGTGATTTTGAACGTGGTATGAGTATATGGGACACTGCAACTCTGCTCGGATTTTCACGTCCGACTGTGTCTGGTGTATAGAAATTGGTCCAATGACTAAATAACGTCCAAGCAACGGCGATCCTGTGATTAGAAACAGCTCGTTGATGGGCGAGGCCAACACAGGCTGACCAAGACTTGTGCAGAATGACAGAAGGCTACAGTCAGTCAAATAACAATCCAGTACAACGGTGGTAATCAAAAAGTCATTTCAGAATGCACAACTCGTCGTACCTTGTCACGGATGCGATATCGCAGTCGGGAACCGTACCGGGTTCTACTCATGTCAGCAAAAAAACAAGAATGGGCTCGGGAACACCAACGCTGGATAAATGAGGATTAAAAATAAGTTGCTGGTCTAATGAATCTCGGTTCCTGCTGTTTCCTCTTTCCTGCTGATGGAACGATAAGAATATGACGAAAACAGCATGGTCCATGGACCCAGCATGCCAGATGTAATGGCTTGGGGAGTTCTTTGGTTATACACAGTGGGCTCCTTGATACCAGTGGAACAACGAACTCTTAAGAGTAAAGATCCTCAACCACACAAATTGCTAAACTATGGAAAGTAATTGAGTCAACATAGCCCAGCACCCCTGTGGCACGCTTTCGACACCTCGCCGAGTGCATGCCACTACGAATTTAGGCTATTCTGAAAGTTAAAGGGCAATTTTCGCTATTGGGTTAAGTGTACCTAATAAAGTAGCCATCAGTGGGGGAGAGAGAGATTTACTGAGTGGCAGCAGAAATTCTGCTCACGATACTCTAAAACATTCCCGCCCTCCCTCAAAGGCAAAATATGGTATTATGAGCACATGCATATATAAATATGTTGGAAGAAAAATTTGGATACATTTGTTAAGACAGCATACAAAGTAAATTGCAAAATTTATATCTTGTTCTGACATCATATATTGCCAGAATATTTGTCGCTAAGAATTCTAATAATCCCCCGCCGCCACCCTCTCGCTTATATTAGCCAAAATTTTCCGTTTTACTTACTTTTCAAAAGTTGGTAATCCCGAAGATTTTTTTCTATGCATCAATACAAAACAAAAGCAGCAAAATAAAGTTCCATTTTGCACTCTAGTACAGCACCAGACAAAAAGAATTCGTTGGGGTGAACTCATGGTTTCAGAAGTTAATATAACAGCCCTCAGTTAACAACGTCACGCAATTTTTGTTGCGGAATACCGATATGGAACGTGAGCCATGCATATCAGCGAGGGCGTGCAATCAGCCCGCAACCCAACAGTTCCCAAGCATACACAAATAAACATTTTCTACAAAGTTAATAATTATGTGAATTCATTACAGTCAGAATATAGAGTAGAATTATTGTCTTATTTCGCCATTTCACACTTGCTGCCACCTACAGGTCTTCATATATTATTTTACCGGAAACGATTAATCATCCATTATCAGAGAAATCGATGTCCAGCCATCCTCTTTTTTGATGACGAATTCGAAAAGTTACTTTAAACTTCACAGTTAGCTTATATTTTCGGTTTTTTTTTTAAATATATGATTAAATTATTGCTTTTGTCTATCTGTTTATTTTGGTTTTAAATTCCTTGAATGCAAACACAAAATAAAATCTTTTATATTTATTTTTTATTTATAAACACAGTCATCTAAGATGTACTCCCTAAATTTTTCTGTATCTAATTTATTTCCAAAAAGAAATGACGAGAAATACGCGAGTAAATATGGTAAATCTATTGCAATATTACTCCTCTTTTTAATACATTGGTATGTTTTAATACTGGTCACGAAATAGTGCATGTTCGTTAACTTGCAACTCCTATACCATAGCAAATACTCATCTAGTAGATGTATTCTGATTTAAACTGGTATCCAAAAGTTACGTTACAACAACTACTGTTGTTCTAGATCGCGGGGCCCCTGGGCAAATGTAATTGCATTATTTCGGGGACCCACTCTTCCTGCTTCCTTGGGTTCCTGGAGCCACTGCACCGCACCTTGGTAAATTTGGCCTTGGGTTAGGGTTAGGTGGTTTATGCTGGAAACTCGGGTTGTGTCGAGCAAAGAGGCAAACTGACTGATAATGAACGCAATCACAACACAATGAGTATACTGACGCCTCATGGCTATAGCAGCATTGATGCTTAACACATCCTTTACTCTTTCCACTTCTATCTCGCGATGTTGCCATGACCTTGAAATCACCATCCTTGATTCACTTAAAGCTCTGGCCGCCTGAGCAAGCAAGCAACTGTCCTATCATAATGCCAATGGCCATCTACCGCTCTGAATCTTATAACCTCTATACATTCTAAAACAAGAGAAAAATCTACTCAGATGCGATCTGCATTGAATCAGATTAGAAAGTGAGTGGAGCTGTTTTAGTGCACACTTTTATAGACCAGCTAAAAAAGTTTGCATATTCCTGAACTTAATATCGTATTCTGACATCATATTCTGATTTAATACTAAACTATATCAGAGTACTTTACAACAAATATCGTGTAAGTTTTATGCGGTTAAAATTTATGCAGTTTTCTGGAGTTTAAATGGGACATTTCGTAACTTCACTTTTTAACTTATAACGCGGCCACGTTATAGGGTGATTCGTGTTAATACGTGTTTTTTTTTTTAAATAATTATTGTAATTTTTAAAATTAAGGTAACCATATTTGGTTACCTTAATTTTAATGTGGAAATATAATATAATTCTAATTCCTCGAAATTCTAATGAAGTAAAATCAGACATCTCTCATATTGTCAAGTTATACTTCACAACTGGGTTGTCATCATTGCAACACGGTACCTGCCCACCCACCGATGAGGTGTCAATAATCTCCGAAACGGTGCCGTATGGGTGAAGGTATCAGCTGAGAATAAGTAACTCGAGGTCGAATAAGTAAGTTGAGGTTGTGCAATATCGTGATAACTTGTTGTGTCACAATATGAGATATACTTGATGATGCCAATTTATAACTACTTAAGTGATTGAGTACGTACAGAAATGATGCTATTGCACTAACTTGTACGCTGGTTATTAAAAATGACTAAAAATCGCATGTTCTGGCAGAAAAACCTGAAGTTTGTATTTAAAAGACAGAGACGTGTTGGTTTCTTTAATTTTAACTGGCAGGTTCCCAAAATTCATTTTATAAACTTATTTTCGAGCACATTTTATGTGTCCTAGCCTTTGTAAATTAACAGTAAGTAGATTTTTTTTTTTTTTTTTTTTTATATATTTTGGATCTTTTGAGATTTAAAATTTATAGCTGGCACGAGAGACTACGTTAGAGTGAATTTGGCACTTCACTTCTCAAAGGTTACCAACCCCTGTTCCAAGGGATCGCGGTTAGCAGCTATTATTACAGATTCTTTGCTTGAGATCCTCTATTGTTGTTGCTAATGGTGGGATACGAACTCTTTCTTTCGCGTATCCTTAATGAAAGAGGTCATAAAGGAGTGAGCTCTGGGGAATAATGTAGGTCATTGAATGTGACCCCACCAGCCCACTCCAATGATCAGGAGAGGTCTCTTCAAGGAATGCTATTAAGGCATTAGGAAAAAGTGATGCGGAACCTTCCTGAAAAATAATATTTGTCCTCTAACAGCTGGAGCATCAGCAATAAATGTAACACATTAAGGTTGAAGGATGATTATTTCAATCTGTTATTTGTCTTACGGTAGAGAGCTTTTTTTTTTTTTTTTGAAATATCATTTTGAATAACTATATGAATATTGTATATTCAGGGCATCAAAAAGTTCGTTCCCACAGGAAGATTTAATAATCTTATTACTGTATTTAGAACCACCAGTAGGAGAACGCAGTGACAGCAGGGGACCTTGATGTTAGCGGCAGGTACTTTGTTATGAGATTTGGTCTAATTCTGTGGTGTCGCATGTTCCGATTTGATTCATTACTCCGCGAGATAGTGGTTTAAATGCTACACATCGAAGCAGACGGTATTCTACTGCGAAGAAAGGGCTTTCGTTGTGATTGGGGCTGCTGATGCCCTGAACTCTTCCCCGTGTAGTACGGAGCGTGCCTGCTACCGACACAGACCACAAACAGCAATCAATCTTCAACAAATATATCAGAATCGCTTATTACTTCTAGTATTAAATTGGTACACAAAACGTTCAAGATATTCAGAGAGAAAATATAAGAAACACAATTTTCTTTAATCAAATGGGTTGACTGGCACTTATCCTTATTAAATTACACGTATGTGATTGCAATCCATATTTGGCAGAATCACGTGCTTCAATCTAAGTTTACGACCATGCTTCCGCTATTTCTGACAGCCACGTGGAATTTCCGTTTTTCTAATTAAATGTTCTTTTAGTTTTAACAGAGCAGGATACAAACCAGCTAACCTCTAAACACAGACCCGTTCTCACTGACACTGGGCCACGGAAAACAATTCGTTCAGAGTACACGCCACACAATCTGCAAATAACCTGCTTCATCTGTACCGAGAGGAAACATGCTTGGGTGGGGAAAATATGCAAGAAAACCTCGCTAATTGTGTCAATTACGAAGCACCAGAGGCGAATGGAGGTGACACGCCGATGTAGGGAAGTGGGCTGTTTAAATGACGTCGAAGGTTACGCGCAATAACATAACAGCTGTCAGGATTATCACAAACAACGCTAATAAAAGGCCTACACGAAAGGGCAGCGTGTACACCGACTCATTAAGCGACTCAATGGCCGTTTAAAACACACGCAGAGAAAAAAAAAAAAAATTAAGTTCTCGTTAGTTGTCATAGCAACCCATAAGCGGGGAACAATTGGGTTGAATCAAAATGGAATCAGTGTCAAAAAGGAAGTGTTTTCGACTGGACGGTTCAAAGTTTCATTTCCAGCAGAACTAATAAACTTCCGCTGGCACCATTTCTGGGCTTGCGTTCCACTCACGTGACTACTTTTTCATAAGGGGGGAAGACAAAAAAAATATAAACACCACATCCGGCTGGAAGTGTGGATAAGCGTTAAGTGGCGAAATTTTATCCAATTTAAGGCTTTAAACGCATGCTCTTCTCGACTGACACTATCGAACCTCCGTCCGTAAGTTAAGGACGAACCGACGGTGCTTCAAATGAAGTGGCGTCGCCTGGAACTTTAACTTTGAGACTCGACAACATACGGATTGAGTTCACTCTATTTGAAAGGAATTTTTATCCTCGGTGAAACGATGAGGTACAGTTTCGGGGGGGGGGGACTCAGTTTTGATTCAGGATAACGCCAGTTTGTTCTAAAACCTAGGGCACAGGCGCTTCTGATGAAATGTTCTGTAGGCCAGTGGGCGGAGCTACAGACTCTAGACATAAACTATACACTGTACAGTACTTTGATGGCAACTGCATAAGCACTTCGAGGTTACCTAATAACAGCGTGTTCGTCCAGCCCACGCATCGGAAATCTAGTGTAGCCCGAGCGCGCGTACACACACTCTCGGTGTCGTATTTCGCTTTCCGCTTCGATTAACGCAGAGTCTTTAATGGCCCCACCGTTTACGACTCCCAAAACGATGTCGGGGTATTCCAAACAATGCAATTTTTTGTATCAATTGGCGAAAACCAACGGTACAGATACATTTGAGAGAAAGGAGAAGGCAGACACAGAAAGAAAGAGAAAAAGACCGAAAGAGGGAATGGACCTAGAGATAGAAAGACAGAGAGAGGGAGAGAAAAACAGAGTGAGAGAGAGACAGGAAAAGGCAGAGAGAGAGAGACAGAAGGGAAAGGTGGACAGAGAGAAAGACGGAGGACAGAGACACAGAGAAAGACAGAAATGGTGGCGCCTCCGTAGCCAGGTGGGAAGGAGCAGCTGTGCGTAGCACACGCTTCTTGATTAGACCGGGGTTCGAGCCCGTGACCACCGAATATGGAGGATGCGGAAAGGTCAGGGAATGACTACCGCATATCCCCGGAGCAATATGGCCTTAGTTGCTAATGCTCCTAAAAACCAAATAACAAACAAACAAACAAACAGAAATGGTGAAACAGAAAGAGGGATGGAGAAACACAGAAAGAGTGAGAAACAGACAGACAGGAAAAGGCAGAAAGAGATAGAGAGCGAAAGAAAAGAGACAGACAGAAATAGTAAGAAAAACAGAAATAGAGAGAGAGAGAGAGAGAGAGAGAGAGAGAGAGAGAGAGAGAGAGAGAGACAGACAAAAAGTGAAAGCAGGATAGAGAGGCACACACAAAACGATAAAAACAGAATATGTGTGAGAGAAAGAGAAGGAGACAGACACAGAGAAAGACAGAAATAGTAAGTTAAGGAGAAGAATAAATAGAGAGACACAGTGACACAAAAACAAAAAGAGTAACAGAAGAAAGAGAGGGAGTCGGAGGTAGAATACGCAGAGTGAAAAAAAGAGAGAAAGATAGAAACAATAAGGAAAGCAGAGAGTGTGAGAGACAGGCTTAGAGAGAGAGAGAGAGAGAGAGAGAGAGAGAGAGGACAGCCAAAGAAAATTACAAAGTGTGCGTGCATGTATGCGTGCACATGTGAGAGAGTGAGGAGGAAAAAAAAAGAAAGAGATGGAGACAGAAAGACAGAGGAGAGAGAAAAGAAGAAGATAAGGTAAAAGACAGATGGATGTTCGTATGATTCCAGCTGTGGCTGCATGAAACAAACCCAGCAAGAGGTTCTTGTCCATCGAGCAAGGAGGGCGCTTGTTTCCAAGACGGCAAAGTTGAATGACTCTGCTGCAGGACAAAGGGTTCCCACCAATTCCCACACTCTTCAATGAACGCACGTCAAACAGGAATACGTCGTGGGGAGAGCAGAAAGCCCCAGTCATCCTTCCGTATCGCAGTTACCGCAAGGTAACTGAACAGGTTTCAACGCCTTCCTTTCCATTCTGCCGTTAGCCTTGATTGGGGACAGGTGGTCCCCTGTCCAACCTCCGCATCAGACGGAACACCTGGCGAGGAAGGAAGAACGCGTGTGTAATGCGCTTACAGGAGATGGCCGAGTGCGTCCATTTCCTACTTCTGACTCTCCCATCACAAACGGACCAAGAACGTGCCACGCTGCTGACGGAATGAACGCGCTAATCCGTTTGCGTCAGTATTTCTTCGCTAACCCAGTCCAAAAGAAAAGGAACGAGAAATGATTCTTATAGCTTTAATTGCATTAGCCCAAAACCAACTGCCCCCGCCCCTTGCCTACCCCGAATCTAATTTATGAATAAGCCCCGTAAAAATTAATGTTTTACAGTTTTTAATGGCGTTTTAATAGAGCAGAGCTCATCCAAAACACACGCACACACACACACACACACAGAAAGGTGTTCCCATGTGCCGAGCCACGCATGCGTGACTCTCGTTTATATTCTCGTAATTGCTGCCAACAAATATCTCCTCCCCTTCTTAAAACTTTCTAAAATTAACACTTCCATTAACAAACCGAGCAGATAGCAAGGCAAAATTCAGCCAACTGTCAAATTACATCCGTTACGTAGTACGAGTTATTACGTCATTAAAAGTTGTTGCGTAAGACCTTAAATAGAAAATACTTTCTTATCATCCTCAGCTGCAATCGTCTGATGTCATGTCATTGCGCTTCCTGGCTAGCAGAAGACCCCACCTACAGGTGGAAATTAAAATGACGCCGAGTACAGTCTTGTTGCTATGCTGTTTATCAGTTTTTTGTTTTTTTTTCTTTCTTCGATGTATCCTTCATAGTATAGTACAGTCGGCTTGACATACGACTGCCAGCTGGAAAGGTTGAAGTTTCCAAAAGTTCGGTGTTTCAGCAAACGAACAACAGACAAGTCTGTACAGGGTTAGAAAACGCTGTACAGACAATGTACTCTTATGTTTTTTTTTGTTTGTTTTGTTTTTTTAAACAAACGTGTATTGCAAAGAACGTTATAGAGTTTTGAGTACTCACCCTACGTAATGCCTTTCATACAGTATATTCTTAAACGACGTCTAAAAAACAATACTGTACACGTATATGCAGTTTATGTTGTATAGGGAATGGTTCTGAGTAAAGTAATTGTATATAAAGTGCAACTTCCGGTATGACAACTGGCGTATGAATATATTATTTATTATCAAAGCTCTTCTTAAAACAAGTTTGTTTGTTTTCACGATATTCGCTTGAGTTTTGCATCTACAAAGATAAATCCTTTATCTTTCGAAAAGTCTCAACAAATAATCGAGTTTTTGGTATTGACAAGAATTCTAGGATTAATTTTTTAAATACGAAATTAAGTAATTAATGCGTTTGCGCAGACTGGCTGACATTGTAAATTGAGATATTAGAAACACAACGATAACAGTTAAACCAGAAGAGTAATGGAGCGTGTTTTTATTACTTCGGATTTACGCGATTATGTTCCGGTTTCTCTCTCTGTTTCTTGATCCTTTTGACAGAAAAACCAAAGTGATATAAATGGGAAATATAAATAGAAAAGGATGTTGTCACCGGAAAGGTAATTTACTGATTAAATAAACTAACAACTGAAAGTTAAACTTTAACCTTACTTTTGACTTTTACATTACTCGTATCTTTAATTCGGTAATAAAATATTTTTTTAAAGTTAAACTCATATTGATAACGTCTCCTTTATTTTTAAATATAAACGAGCCATTATCAGCGAATATTTAAAACATTCACATTTTCTATAAAAATACAGTTCTTTTAAGCGTTCCATTTAACAAAACGAACTTACCTGAAGTATTATCCACTAGCTGGAAGACTAGGAAAATGGATATTATCACCTTGGATAGCGTAGTAATCCATAACACCAACATCTTCTCCACAGTCTGCTGTACTTAATCGTCTGCAGTTACACCAAACTTTAAAGTTCACTACAATAAGACTTAAAAATGTCTGGAGTGGAGTTTTTATTTATCCTTGCTCTGATAGCGAATTCAGAGTGTGGTGATAAGGCGGTGGAACAGCGCAATCCATATCGAATTCAAGCGCACTCATATTTGGATTATCTGCAGAAACACTTGTCGAGCAACACATATCTACACTTTGTTGTCTTATGACAACGTAATGAACATATCGTGGCGCCTACAGGACGTCCGCTCAACCGCATTTCCTCACCATCGTCTCACCTGGCGTTCCGTTATAGCCATAATGATCTCCCACGAAGTCTACGTTTTTATACTTTTACACGCTTCCATTTTCTTTCGTTCGTAAATAAAACACCAAAGAGCAGCAAAGGCAGTCAAAACTGACTTTTGCATAGCTTTTCTACTTCATACTCCATCGGCAGACGATGAGGCATGCTTCACGTGCATTGTCATGGCAACTCACAAGCAGTGGACTACACGCGGACAAATTGTCTCCAGCTGTATTCGCGCGAGACTGCGCTTCGCGGGAGCACGCTCTTTCGGTTGGCAACAGCAACACCAGCGATCCTGGCGAGCGCTGTTATGGACACAGCAGACTGTTGGTCTTCTGCCAATCAACAAATATATTCAACACAGTTTCAGCGCCCTCGTGCGTGAACGAAATTGCGCTGTAGAAAAGACTGGCATTTGATAAGAGAGTGTCTTCTGATTACGAATTTTTAAAAAGCGAAATTTCGAAAATAAAAAAAGTAACTTATTACCACTCTATTCATTTAATTTACTATAATTTAATTCGGGATAATTAAATTTTGATAATTCTACAATTTTCTTTCGAATTTTAAAAATACATGTAGATCTGCCTTCAGGAATTTAATTTATTATATTAATTTATTAATTATATTCATATATGTATTTAGATATTTAGCCCGTGCCATTGAGGTATGTACGTACACAATTATTAGCGTTTATTCCTTGTTAAATTTTAATAAAAAAAAATATTTTTAATATATTTTAATATATATTTTTTTTCTTTTAATAAGAAATGAAACACGCTTCGAAAAAATGTTAACTATATATATAAACAGGAAATTTTTAAATGCTTTGGCCACAGGATATATATATATAAACACAGGATATGTGTAATATATCTATATATATATATATAAACACAGGATATATTCCTGTGGCCAAAGCAGTTCAAAATTCTTGGATTTAAAGGTTCATTGCAACAGTTAACTGCTTTGGAAATTAAAATGAAAGCAAGTAAATACATTTAAATAGCACAAAACATGACAACTTGTAATTTCGGGGATATAATTACAAAAAGAGATTGCCGGAACTACATTCTATTAAAAGATATTATTTTAAACCTCTTAAAGCTCGTTTTTTGTGATTAAACAAATATGTACGTAATTATTTTTGTTCTTTTCATTTTACAAATGCTAAGCAAGCATTACTAACACACCCGATAGTGGATGGAGGTGAAAGTTGTGCAGAATTCGTGGTACATCAAAATTTCCGCACCACAGCATGATAAAATTTTTCCTTAGAACTGTAGGCATATTTTATGATGAAAGATCTCATTTTACTTCGGCATCACCAGCCTATCACGTTAATAACGTCATCAATCACCGGCCAAACTAGGCTTAGGAAATACTTAAACCTGCCTTACGCTTAACTATTTATTAAAAGCGGCTGCCTTGCTATAGTAATTGGGATATGGAGTAATCAGTAGGAAATCGTGGCATTATTATCTATTAAAACCTATCTATTATTAAATATCTTATAACGTTATTCAGTTAAGCCAAACTGTCATCCAATACTACGCTGAATATTAATAAAATTAAATCATCCACACTACAGTTACAGCAACAGGTTTTCAAATTTGTTTGCAGCATGTTAACTTGCCCTCTTTTTGGAATGATCGAATAGTTAAACGTAATTTTTTTTAACTTTCTAGATTGAGTTTCAATTTAGGGATTGCACTTTTCACGGCCTTAGCTTTTGGCATTCACCGAGAGCATTCCATTTATTATCCCTGCTAGCAACCACTCTCTCGTGAATAACCAAGGCCGCAGTCCGGAACTTCCCTGGGATGACTCACTCCCCTCCTGGTCCATGTATATTAGCTATTGTTGTGAGTAAGCGTAGTTGCAAATGCTGGCTTCATCCCTTCTATCTGTTCGCTGATGTCATTATTACCATGAAGCCATTATAAAAGGAGGACGGGATCTACTATCGATTTCCCCGTTTACAATACTCCCCTCCCAAAACAGCATATTCATTGGAACCTCCTACACCCTTTCAATTATTCTTATGTACTTCTGCTATAAAATTTTTAGTTAACTTATGCAGTACTGGAGCGTATTTGCATTTCTTTTTGGTTTGGTTTAACGTTCAAGTTTTCTGCTGATTGATATTAAAATATGATTCTTTCTTCTGAATAAATTCAACAAAATGTTCCTGATGAAATGTCCAGCTACTCCCGTGTGATTTAATAACATTTCTTAGTACTTAAAATTCGTAGTTTGTGCATTTAAATTAAAATGGTTCGTTATAACTTACTTCTGATGTCTCCATTTTCAATAATGCTTCTTGAAACTTATATTAAATGAAAGACCGAACCTAATTACACGCAGCTCAGAAAACGGAACAAAAATCTCCTTCCCTTTGCCTTCTGTAATAACGAGAGCCATGAAATTCTTTTCTACTTTTTACCAATGTTGAACATCCAGATGACTTTGATTTCGTTATAAAAAATTTCGAAAATAACGTATAAATACCGAGAATGAAAAAATAGACAACCGAAGTGCAAAATTCGTTTGAATTATCAGAGTGGAAAAGGTAGCACTCAAGAAAAACGTGGTTTTTATTAAATTTTGGCAAAATTTCGGTAATATGTGAAAATACAATATTTAAAAAGTACACGAGAGATAGCTGATTTTCGACTGGAAACTTTGCAGAAGACTTAAGTCCCCAGCGAGCTCTTGGTTGGACTTGAAGCAAAAATATCCATTCCTGTGAGTTTCACTACTTATCAAAATCGGCCTGAGAATGGCAAAAGCTTTTCCAGATTCAGATCTTTCCCACATACCAACGTAGAATTTGTGTAATGTGAAATAGTTGGATGCAGGGTTATAGTACAGACCATTAGATGGTGAAGAATAGGACGAAAGCCTCTACATGCAGATGGAATGTGAGATCAAGTGTGAATATCTTATTAGGGGTGATTTCAATTTGCCCACTATGGATTGGAACAAGTGGGAGGGAGATACCATGAGGGACAAAATTTGTAAATACACTAGAATACTAGACGATTATCATTTTGTATCAGCGTGTTAGAGAAAATATCACGGGTAAGAATATTCTAGACCTGACCATCAACCCACACGAACCAGATGGTACATAAGGTCACAGTATATAGGAACGTTTATCAAAAAGTGGTCGAGCTTTCCTTAGTTGGAAGTTGAAGAGGTTGCAGTTACTAAAAGTAAAGGCATGGGATTTAATTTCAGAAAAAATAAACTGTGACAGTTTAAACTGTTATATGGCACCTACCAGCTAGGAGAATAGCAGGAATGTTTCTGGTATGTGAATACAAAGAAAGAGAAAACGAATCAGATCGGACCTTCGCGTAATGAATATATGTAGGTACATCTTGGGGAAAGATGGATGTTGTTGTTGTAGGGTTTCAGGAGCATCAGCGACTAAGGCTATATTGCTCCGTCTATATTGCCTGTAAATTGCGCGTTCTGTGGTCGATTTTCTGTTTGCTGTACGAAAAACTGGAGTTTCCGGAAGAAAACCCATGCTACCCTCGCCTGAAACCGACTAACTCAGCCACGTCGTGAAAAATGCCCACAAAAATTCCTCACGTCATAGACAGAACTCGAACTGAGGTCTTTCCACCCGGTGTGGGAGGACGACGATTCTACAAACCGTGCTACCCACGAGGGCAAGATGGATATAGAAAAGTCTAAGATAACCCAGCTGATGAATTTAACAGCACTTCTTATCAATCTTTACAGACGAAAATAATAGAGGCTAGGCGGGTGAGGCTGAACAGTATGAAATTAGCAATGTTGAAATTACAGCTGAGTGTTTATTAGAAAAACCTTTCTGGTCTAAAGGAAAATAAAGACCTGGAATTGATGACATATATTTAGTAATAATGAGGAAGGCGGCAAGCGAATCTATTGAACAATTAAGATTAATTATGAAGGCATAATTGGACTAGGAGAGAAACATCCCCATGGATTGGAGAGGTGCCAGTGTATCGCTAATACATAAAGGCGGTTCTAAGAGTGAAGTGGGTAACTTCAGACTGGTTAGTTGACAATAGTGGTAGGGAAAATCATGGTGGCAGTGATAAAGAATGTAACACAAGGAAATTTAGATAGAAACAGAATTCTGAAGGATACGTTGAACTATTTTGTTAGGGGGAATCATGGTTAAATAACTCGTTTATCTATTTTGAGACGGTTTTTCGTGAACTGAATGTAGGAAATAATTTCGAAATTATTTATTTGGATTTTAGGAAATAATTTGATTCAGTCCCTCATGAGAGGTTATCGTATACGCTGGATTATGTTCAGATTACGAGTTAAGTTTCTAAGATGGATCACAGAGTGGTTGCAGGGAAAGAGGCGCAGAACGTTGCGATTAATGCCTACTCTTCGGATTACCAACCCGCACTAGACCAGCGTGGCAGATTATGGTCCATTTCCTTCAGCATGAATTGTTGAGGAGGCTTCCATCCTGCAGTGGGTTGATAATGGCTGCACTTTACCTTTTTTTTTTTACCTTCGGATTAGTTTAACGTTAGAAGTGGGTTCCCACCAGTCTTCGGTTGTGGGACCACTGTTGTGCGTGATTTTCATAAATGATATCGAGAAGGATTAAAAGACGTGATATCAAAATTTGCAGATGACGTAAAGATTGGAAAAGTGGTTAATGATCAGCTCCAAGCAGCACTCCTTTAGGATGACTTGGATAAGCTTCAGCGATGATTAGAAGAGAGGCGAGCATGTTTCGATGCAGCAGAATACATAATCTTCCATTGTGGAACAGCAATCCGAGAAATAACTTATATTTGATGAAGTTGAATTAAAAACAGTAGAAAAGAAAGAGATACAGTCGGACATGAAGTTCTCCGAGCAGTAGAGAGGTGGCAAGGATGGCCCATTGTATCCTATCGTTGATTTATTGTTGTTGTTGTTGTTGTCTCTGTCTCTATCTCTCTCAGTATTCCAATATAATAGCAAAAATAAGGTATATACTTAAGAGAAAGAAGCTTTATTCTAATTTCAAATACAAAATAAATTGTTGACGTTAATTTCTCGTTATTAGTTGAATGTTTCCTGAATTCATAATAAAATGAGCGAAGTTTATATCGCTTTGAAGTTTAATAAAATACATAGGTGACACCTGTTTTGCGTTCGTTATGCGGCGCGAACCAGGCTTCTGTTATTATCATCTTATTGTACTTATTATGCATTATAATTGCCCGTATGGCAGAACAATGCTCGCTGTTTCGTTACTAAAGTCCCATGACACCAACACACAGACCTCAATATTAAAATGGGTTTTCATCCACACTTGGAATTTACCAAATAACCACAGCATCGAATTCAGACAGTTAACTGACGTTGACACTCCAGTAGGCGGGCAATTTCCAGTAGTTCTCAACGATGATCAGATGAGCTCTGAGTGAGTGGTATTTCCTCTGCGATCCCTGACTCATGAGAGATTCGCTCTTCCTTTGTAATTTTGCATATGTCAGATATCTGCATGAAAAGAATTGGGTATATTAAGGAAAGCTGAAATTGGATGATCTATATATAATTATGATGATATTTTGTTAGTTTAAGCGCAGCAAACTATGGAACGGTTGATATACAGTTATGTGGTTTAACCTCGTACGTCAGAATTTCTTGGCGGTATACCCCTGATATAAAATTGATAACATGACGTATCAATACTCTCGGAGTTGATTCGATAAAGAAACAAACTGTCGTATGAGGGCCATTCGAGAAATACTTCATCTTCCCGTGTGTATTATGTCAGTAAAATGTTTGTGTTCGTTGGTCTGCTTGTTTGTTTGTTTTGTTATGGAAGAAAAACCAGAGTTTCCAGGGAGGGATGCTTGCTGTTCTCGCATGAGACCGACTAACTAAGTCACTGAGTAAAAGAAGCTCATAAAAGTTCTTTGCGTCATTGAGGGGATTCGAACCCGTGCCTTTTCTACGCGGTGTGGGGAGGACAGTGATTACAACCACTGCTACCAGCGAAAACTAGAGCTATTTCGACAGCCTCGACAGTAACAATAAAACCAACCTTATCAATGTCCCTTCCGAAGGAAAAAAATTCAAAAGGTGGCGATGCCTCTTATACAAAACAGTGACTGTATTTATAATTCCAGACTATATTGCTATACGATGATTCTGATTTTTTTTTTAAAGGTTGTACTCTTTACAATATCAAGGTTGTGGCTAAACATCTTACGTACCGGGCTCAGGTTTCCAGAGGATGCCCCCAAAGGTCGGTGTTGGGGCCCCTCCTCTGGAACGCTGTACTAGATCAATGGTTAAGGAGGGTACACGATGGTATCAACAAGATAGCTTATGCCAACGACTTGGTGATCGTTCTTAATGGATGCTCAAGGAGAATAATTGAAGAAAAATAAATTGAGCCTGTCTTGGATGATTTGATGGCATGGGCTACAGTTAACAAATTGAGAATGTCCTCCAGCAAAACCACTTTTATGACTTTCAAGAACCACTTTAGCTATAAGAGACCTCCCAGAATCCGACTAAATAATACCCAAATCCGCTATATATCCCAAACTAAATACTTAGGTATCACCTTAGATGATAAACTCAGTTTTCTGCTTCATGTGATAAAACTCAGGGACAAAATCCGTAATTTCACAGCCTCTGTCATTAGGATCTCCAAAAAAGTCTCGGGATTATCAAAGAAAACATTGTCCCTTTACAACAAAACCATATTCTTGCTTATTATATCATACGCAGCAAGTGTTTGGTGCCAAAAAGTATCAAAAGTAAAATTGAAACAAACTTATCTCCACACAAAGATCCGTTCTTCTGACAATCAATAATATTCCGAGGACAGTTTCAAACAACGCACTCCAAATACTTGGCGGTACGATCCCTGTAGATTTATATACGTATTGCTTTTCGGGGTTTGACTTACTACCTGAAAAAAGGACAGTCTAAGACATTGCTTGGAATTACAACTGACCCTGCGAGGGTAGCACAGTGGTATCGTCACCGTCCTCCCCACACCGGGTGGAAAAGGCCCGGGTTCGAATCCCGTCGATGACGCGAGGAATTTTAGTGGCTTTTTTCACAGCGTGGTGAGCTAGTCGGTCTCAGGCGCAGATAGCAAGGTTTCCCCCCCAGAAACTGAGGTTTTTTCGTCCAGCAAACAGGCAAATCGACCAGAGAACACATGCAATTTATAGACTAAATAAATATATGGGTAGATGTAATCATTTACAGGGACCCTAAAATAAAATTAGAACTGACCTAGCCAATGACTTCAAAGGAGAGAAGAAAAGGATTTGGACGGAACTTACTGGTGTCTGGCAAAAAAGATTGGACGAGAGTGACTTTGGACATGTAACAAGAAAGTACATCACGCAAGTGGAATTCTCAACAGCCCTTGCAGTTATTTCATGATTTAGGTCTTTTATGACAACTTCTTATCTGATAACAGGACATAGGTCACTCCGGGATAAGTTATTTGAGCGTAGTCTGGAGCCTGACCCGTATTGCACATGCGGAGAAAATGAAACTTGGATTCACGTTCTTCTGAAATGTCCATTGTACTCACAACCTAGAGAAAATTTAATGACTGTGGTTCCAAACTTATTGGAGAACAATGTAAATATTCTAGTTGAAGATCGTGATAATTTTATTGCACTGCAAACTTTCTCAAGAACTGTGTTTGCAATGAGAACTGAGCTAAGGACTTCGGCTTATTCTGGAAGTTGACTTCACAACAAGGATCAAATAGAAGAAACAGGCTATTTTGAACTATAAATCACAATGACTTCTAGACACATTATATTCTTTTAGTGTGTTTATGTATTTAAAACTTAGTTGGTTGTATTTAATTTAATTGTATATCGTTCTCAGAAACTCTGAACTTTGTACATAAAAAAAATGCTTCACAGTGGTACTAGGTTTAATTGTGGAGGTTTCTCCACTGGTACAAAATTTTTATTTTTATTTTTTCTTGCTCCCAGGTCTGGGCAAACTGGGGACGGGATTGCTGCCACCCACTGATATTGCACTACCTCCTGTGGGTGCGGGACTTTTGCATTGCGGCATAAACAGAGACAGTAGACCCGAGCCCGGCTCCTCGTGCCTGGGGCCAGCGGCTGCCCTTGTATTGGCTGCTCCCTGGTAGCGAAGTGGCCTGACAGTAAAACTTTCTCGGGCCATTTTCGTAGAGGGTCTACGCCATAAAAGATGAACTAGGTGGAGATGTTGACTTGAAAAATCTTCCTGAAGGCAGCAAATATATAAAATTTCATAAAAATTCGTCCACCGAGCCACATTGCTCTTAAAAACCTTCTCCTTGTGGCTATATACCCAAGTTCTTCCATTAGATGAACCTGGTATATATCGAGATTAGTGACTCTGAGAATCTTTTTCCACTTTTACAGAGGCTAGTTCCATTAAACGTGAAATATATTGCACCCGTTGTTGAGTGAGCATTAAAGTTCACGATGAATTTATTTTGGACAGTAACTGATTGGTGGAACTCCTTTTGTGATTTTCTACGTATACTTTGTGCGCAGACGACCACTCTTGTAAGTTCCTTGACCTCTTTTGGGATCCTTTGAACACAGTTACTGAGACAACACGAACAATTTTCAGGAATGGAATCTCTTTTTGGTAAGAGACACGATTCCCCAATCAGTATTCAACTTTGTCATTACCAACTGCTTTCTGCTCTTACGACGTTTCAGAATTCAGAACTCGCAACATTCCGAAGTCACTGGAATATTGTGAAGCTCTGAAATCCGTCGTCCTGCTAAGTCTATCTTATTGGCAATCCACCGTCAAGTTCACTGGGTTTGTTTCCTTTTGGTATGTCCGCTTTAAACGTATCTATATCTTCTTCAGCTTTATTTATTTTTCGGCACATACCGCACTGCCCTCTACAGTAGTTGCGTAATCAATTTATTGCATAAAATGTAATTACTCGTTAGTGCTCCCGTACTTTTGATATCAAGTGTATGCGGTATTTGTAATTGTCTTTTAAGATAAACAGAACGTGATCTGGAATTGTTATTTGTTGTATTAGGATTTCAGGAGCATCAGCGATTAAGGCCATATTGTTCCTTGTATATTTTTCTGTAAATTGCGTTTTTTCTGAGGTCGGTTTTCTATTTGCTGGACGAAAAGCCGGAGTTTCCGGGAACACAAACATGCTACCCTCGCCTGAGACCAACTAACTCAGCCACGTTGTGAAAAAGACCAATAAAAATTCATTCCATAATCGACGAGACTCGAACTGAGGTCTTTCCCACCAGGTGTGGAGAGGACGGTGATCCTACAAACTGTGCTACCCACAAGGGCAGGATGGCTAGGATCCTGATAAACGTTATGGTTATTCTTGTTATGGATTTTACAGAACAAAGCTGTTCTGGCTTTATTGTGTCATTATTGTTGAGCCTAAACAGGGCCGTGCAACTGCAGAGTCGCTGGAAGCGACATACCCCAGGCCTCAACACAGGATGGAACTAAAACTTCTCTTAAAGGGTTATAATATAGCTATGACAAAAGAAATCGGGCTCCCAAAACCAACCATGCATTAGGATCTCCAAGATACCATTGCACGATCCTGATCCTAAATGTGGTTAGACTCTTACCTCTTTCATCTTCTCGTCGATATCACTTAACATGTTCCATAATTCTGCTGATTTATCATTCCTGGACTTTTGTCGGCTGTCTGCCGCTTTCATATTGTCCTGCAGTTCTCGAAGGTCTTTGGTGATCACTACGATTCTTCTTTTTCTCTTTAATAATTCTTCAGCGTCAGAACTATTGATGATGGAAACCAACTCGACATCGCGTCTGGAGAGAGAAATTTTTATGTAATGATCACATTAAAACAATAATTCAAAGCAATATAGTAATAAAATATACTATCCTCAAAAAAGTATCTGGACACACGTCGGATTCATTGACTGCAGCAGGTGTTACATTTTTCCTGCAGAACAGTGACCAGTTCAGCTACCAGTATTGGTCCGTTCCTCAAAAGATGTTCCAGTACAATTCACAGGGTTCTATTCGGAACTCTGAGCTGACCGTTCCAACTTTTATAACTACCTCCACGAACTACCCTCAAACAGCAGCAGAGGTATGATATGGGACATTATCCAGTTAGAACAAGCATGGGTCTGTACCAAAGAAATGCCGCATCGTAGAGAACATGGAATTGTCCAAAATGTTATGGTAGGCTTTGGTATTCGTGGTTCCCCGCACAACCAACAAAGGTCCTAGGTATACAATGAGAAACAACACCACATCATAACTCTACCTCCTCCGAACTCCACTGCTAGCACAATATACTCCAACAGTATACGTTCTCCAGGCATTCTCCGCGTCCGTCCATCTGATCGGAACAGGGTTAGTGAGATTCATTACTCCAATTTTTAGTGCATATAGCAGAATCAATTTTTACCGCTAAATGCACCAATTACAGAGTTCGTTGAACCATGCAAGGCAGGACTATTGATTGCAGTTATTGATGTTTGGCTTACGAGCCGCCGCTTTCCATTTTGCAAGAATATCTGACAACAGTCTCATCAGATATTCCTGCAAATTGGAGTATCTGACGAAACTGTCGTGCTACCCTCCCGTCAAGCGAGATAACATCACCGTCGACCCTGGATAGTGTAGCTAGTCAGCAGTTGCACAAATAGACAAGCCAGAAACGTAACATTTGATAATAGCATCCTTCTCTATCGACTAACTCAGCCATGTTGTGAAAAAACGCCATAAAAATTCGTCGCGTCATTAACGGGATTCGAGCTCAGGCTTCTACCACCTGATGTGAGAGTAGGGCGATTATAGCCACGGGGATTAATAGACTATGAAAAAAGGGGTGTCCGGATACTTTGTGGTGAGCTAGTATAATTATAGATACTACTTCGTATGTACTTACCCTTCGTTAAACTGAATATCTGACAAAACGTTCTTAATATGGGTTTTTAATTCTATAACACCTTGATGGACCTAAAAGGAATATATAAAAAAATTGCATCAAAATAACATCCTGCCATTACCGTTAACTCTTACGCTACTATAGCGACACCTTGCTGAAAACTTTTTAAACTATTTTATGTCACTGCCACTCACTTCAATAGTTATATTGATTTCTTTCTGATATTCAATTTTCGAATATAAATCAGCACAATGAATCTTCTGGTTAGGTTAGTTAACATTTAAATAATACTCGTTAATCTCTTCAGTTAAAATGCTTTATTTAACTACTATCAACACTGTTGTGGCATGTACAAAACCTTAAACACAATGAAGGAGTTTATTTCCCAGAAATTGTTTGATTTTTACTTTACTAACTGTAAAATGGCTCTTTGATGGTGTTTCTGAAAGCAAATATATGTCCACGGGATTTCAATATTGTATATATATGTCAGACAGACCTGCAAGACAATGAAGTATACAAAAACGTGTACAGTACGAGGGAGCGTATCTTTTCAAGTAATTCCAGACCTGGAAAGAATACCGATAAACTTGAAAGTTACGAACGTGCTTATGCATTGTTTTTGTCCAGTTTACTACCTTTGGTAACCTTAAACTTATAAATTTTAAGCGGCTCTTGAAGGGCTTTCTTCTCAGATTTCAACAGATACGCCTTTCTTAATACTGAGCGATTTATGGATCCTGTAATGCCTTAAATGTTTACCTTCTTTTCATAGGTAGATCCCGCCATATTATCGAATAATACGACCTCTTAGAGATGTGCCTGTTTCATACGATGTATCATTCCTTTCCATTATCGATACGATATGAAACTACACTGGTGTGCAAATCGTAAGGACCAACACTATTTCTAAAGGTTACAACCACAGAATCTTTACTTAAGTTACTCTTTACTAATGAGAACAGATTCAGTCTCAGCAGCGATTCTGGACGTCAGCAAATCTAGCGAGAGGTTGCCACACGGTATCACCCCGCAAACATCACTTAAAGGGATATGGCGGTCGAGGTGTTCTCGTCTGGGGAGGCGTTATCTTGGATGGACGTACACAACTCCTGAGAGGCGGTACTGTAACCCTTGCATGCTACTGTACTGAGGTAATCCTTCCCGAGTTCGTGTTTATGGATGATAACGCCACATCCAATAGCACTGCAGCTGTGATATGCTTTTGGAAAGTGAGGACATTGTTCGTATGGATTGGCCTGCCCATTCCGACGATCTAAATCCCATCGAACACATATGGGACGTTCTGGGGAGACACCTAGCGGCACGTCCACACCCACCAGAAAATGTTCACCAGCTGAAGATGGCGCTGACAGAGTAATGGACGATGTTACCGCAAGAACTTATCAATAACATTGTTCTAAGTATGGACAGGCGGTGCAAAGCTTGCATCGATATTAGGGGTGGCCATATCTCCTACTGAGGACCACCTCTTCCCTTCGTTCCATTTTTGACAGTGATGCATATGTATCATGGCAGCCAGTGCTATGTTGCCATTTTTGAATAAAATCCCTCTGTACCGTTTTGTGTCCATTGTTGTGTCGGTGTTGTTTAATTCATCATTTCTGTACCTCACGAGGTTCCTTTGTTACTCTTTTCCCATATCCAGGCCACTCCTATGAGAAGCTACAGATGAAAACCTGACCGGTCCTTAAATTTTGCACACCAGTATACGTTGGTTGATGGTTGGTTGATATGTTGTTTAATGGCTCAAGGGCGGCTAAGGCCATATTGTGCCTGATTCTATTCGATAGTGCAATTACTAGTTAAAATCTGTAAAATAATCCCGTCTGCTTTAAGAAATAAAAGAACTCAGCTAGATTTGTATTGTCTCCAATCAGATGGGGTAATGTCAAAGGTTCTTGCAGATGTGAAAGCAATTTGAAAATTTTGTTTCGATAATTATTATAATGATTGCAATTTATTAGAATATGCCTCATCGTAAGTGTAGTCTGACAAAATGTACAAATAGGCGGATCTTCCCCCTTGAGTAGATAAATATGGGTTAGATACGTATGCCCAATACGTGTCCTAGCCAGGATCACCTCCTCTTGCCTATTTGATCGCATGCTTGATGGCCACAACTTAGGTTCCTGTTTAAATTGAAGCAGTTTATTGCCGCACTGAGCCTGCCAGATTTGCAACCATTGCTCTTCACACACGTTTTTTATGATTGATTTGTAGTCTGTGTATGGCACTTGGTAGTTAGGAGATCTTGCAGTGATTGGATGTTTAGCGGCTTGATCTGCGTATTCATTTCCTTTGATGCCTACATGACTTGGTATCCAACAGAAACTGTCTGGGTTTACAGCTTGTAACGCAATAATCTGTGATCTAATTTGCTTCAAGACGGGGTGGATTGGTTTGGATAGATTTTTCAATGATTTTATTGCACTCAGAGAACCAGTAAACGTAGTAACAGTTCCATATGCCATCGTTTTCCGTCTTCGCTTTTGAAATTGGAGAAGATATAGTTGCTGATTTCTTACCTCGTTATAAGCTTGACTTTAGGAGGGTGTCTACCCTCCTAAAGTCAAGCTTATAACGTAAAAGTAAAGCCTAGAAGTTAATAAAATCACTGGTCAAGAAGTTTGAAAAACATTTGTTCAATATCTAGTTGGGTCTCCTTTTGTCCTGAATTACAGAGCTCGTACACTTCGTGGCATTAATTCCACCAAGTGTCTGAGGAAGTCTTGCTCGAGATTTGACCGTTCTTCTACCAAGCTATTTGTCAGCTACTGTATATGTGCATCGGTAGACAACTGCGAAGTCAAACTGCCGTTTCCAGTATGTCCCAGCAGACTAGATGTTGGAAATCTTGGTACCGTTCCTCGAACCATTCAGATACAATTTTTGCACGGTGGATAGTTGAGTTGTCGTCTTGAACGAATCCATCGCAATCCGCGTAAGTATTAAACATTGCAGGGTGATTTTGGCATTCAAAAGTTTGCTCTTTTCATAAAACGTTACCTTTATTTATTACTCATCAGAGTAAACGAAGTTAAGGCTGTTAATCGGGACTTTGAAATGGCTGAATTAAAAAGTATATTTTAGGCGCGCTCACAAAGTCCAAAATGCACCTACTATTTTCACAATATCCGTCCATCTGTACACATGTAATAACTCGGCTCCCAATTAACATATTTTCATAAAATTTTATATTTGGATTTTTAAGTTTTGTCGAGCCAGTCCAAATTTCATTAAAATCTTATAAAAAAAGAAATCCTACAATTAGGCAATTTTTCCCCCGTAATATAGTTTACATCTCGGGTTAGCCATACACTATAATTATCCTGAAACATTGAAAATTCTGTTTATTACAATGCGTTGATTAGTGGAATGAACAGGCAATGCAGCAAATGTACAGAAAAGATTTTTTTTTTTTTTGGTTCAAAAGCACTGTGTATATCACAGCGACTGCTTTTTTAAAGAGTTCATTTTTTGTTAATAATTTATTAAATACAATATTATTATTATTAGCCACATTGGCCACCCGTAGTATTAGTATTGGCCATGTGGTACAAGGAAGCCAGGCATTTGCTTCATCAGACAAAAAAGAAAAACTATACATGTAAACTTCCTCAAGTACTGATTCAGCTAACCCAAAGCAGTTGGCTCCAACTATCCGTGAAGGCAACTTGTTCCAATGATTATTAATTAGCTGGCTAGAGATAAACTTCCTACAATCCAGTCTATAATTATTTCCTCTTAGTTCGAATTTATGCTCCCTGGTTATAGCGTCATTTAATCAGTGAAAATGTCACCTTCATTCATTTACCATCCTCTCTTAGGGGCTGATTAACCCTAATCCGAGTCCTTTTAAAGTATCTAATTACCAAGCTCTGAAACCCACATATTCAGTCCCCCTACTAATATTGGCACCCTTTAGTCAATTTTTCCAGGTGTCCTACCTTTCTTAGGACCTTTTCAAGAAGCTGCCTTTTTCAGGTGTGGACTGTCTACCTTAACGGAGTATTCAAGTGTGGTCTCGCAATTGCCTTATATAGTGGAATTATAATCTCCCATCATCCTGAACTGCATGAACCTAAAAAGTGGGGGGTCCCAGAATGGGGGCAAAAAGAGTTTGCCAAAAGAGTGTTTAAATTAACTTTATTCAATGCATAGTTTTAGAATCAATCCATAGTTTTTCTTTACGCTCCTGGTCCACACTAATTGCCTGAGAACGTAGTGACAAACAACCAATAATTCGCGATAAGAAACCAAAATGGCCACATGATGGTCGGCCCATTACTCATTAGGCCATTTCACAAAACTACCTCAACACAATCACGTGCTGGATCGTCTCTAAGCGGTTCAAATGCATAGCATATCTGAACTCATCATTTTTTTCCTCCTTTCCCGGATAATAAATGTATTTTCTTTAAACGAGGGTTTTTCCAACTTGTACTTCCTTCTGGCTGCTGAGATAGCAGTTTCGCTCGAGAACAGAACGCGTGCTTCTGAAGTATTTAATTCTCCTGATCAACTAATATCAATCCAGTCATGCTTTTATCACTAATCTTTTCTGAATGGTTAAAAAGGTGTCACTGAAGTTACAGAATATTATAAATTAGAAGTTTTTAAAATATAGATTATTATAAATAACTTAAAATATAAATTTTCTGAAAGTACAAGGAAAATGCATATGTGTATCGTTCCTTTATTCTTGTCTGGTTTGTACGTGCATCGATTCTAAGCTAAGAATAACCCGTGGGGGAAAACCCATACACCTGCACCTAAGACTCAATAATTATAGAGTCAAGTGAAAGAGTATAATTTTTCGTTATGTATTCGCATTCGTTAGCATTTATTACCTCAATGTCATCTCGTTCTATTGAGATTTAAAACAAACAAACAAACAAAATATACATACTGACCTTAAGCAGCCAATTTTCGGCTAATTTTTTCTTGTTGAGGTTAGATTCCATCACTTTTATTGCATACCTGAGTAGGCCACTTTTCTGAAAAAGAAAATGAACAGAACACTTTTCAATTCAGTCACTGTACAGCAATCAAACAAAATAAGCAGTCACGATGAATTTACAATGTACACACAAAGTGTATCAATTTTGAACGTGGCATGAAATTCGGCGCCAGACACGGCGGTTTGACTATCTCGGAAGCTTCCATCCTGCTGAGGGTTCCTTCTACGACTATGTCGCTAGAGCATCGACATTGGTCCTATACATTTTCTTTCCTAAATCCTTTTATCTTCTTTTCCCTCCCCTTGTTTTTCTCTCTCCCATTAAATTAATGGGTGGGATCATTGCTGGTGCCTTCGTTTTTGGGCCATGGAAAACACAGGATTTTGCTAGCACCCGATAGTTTCACATTACCACTAGTGAGAAAAGTAATTTTTGTTTCAATGAGGGAGAGTACGTGATAGTTACAACCCACTTCCTCTTGGCACACGCGGCTACTGGACAGACTTTCCAAGTGATCATCTTTAGAACAAATGGAGAACAAAGGGGATCAAAAGGGTGACACCAGTAATTACAGACTTATCAGTTTAACTTCTGTTTCAGGGAATAAAAATGGAGTCATTGGTTAAAGAAGCTTTGTAGGATCATCTAGACAAGACTGCAATTATAGTTCAGACACAGAATGGGTTTATTAAAGGGAAGTCTCGTCTGACCAATTTGATTGGACACTACGATGTGGTCACAAAGGAACTGAATGTCAAAAATAATTTTGATATCATATACTTGGATTTCAAGAAAGCTTTTGATACCGTTGCACATGGAAGACTGCTGTACAAATTGGAGCGGTAAGGCATTAAGGTTAAGTTGCTACAATGGATAAAGGGATGGTTGAGTGGGAGAAGACAGAGGATGGTAATAAATGGACACTGCTCTTCCTGTACTAATGTTATTAGTGGAGTTCTCCGGGGTCCGGTTTTGCCCATTGTTATTTTGTATATTTATATACCTTCATAAGGCTCCGGTACAGGTTAACCGGTTGTTAACCTGTCTCTGTGGTTGTTAATGACAGTAATGACAGTAAGCTACTGCAACAGGATCTAGAAAAGTTGAGCAGATGGGCTGACAGATGGCAACTGAAGTTTAACATTGACAAATAAAAAGTTGATTAGTTGGTTGTTTGGGTTTTACTGGCGCATCAGCAACTAGGGCTATAATGCCCCAAAACCAGGTCCTATACTAGATAACAGCAAAAATTGTAGTGACGTAATTGCTTAGATCACTATGTCAATATGTACAAAAATATAAATATGTACGAGGTAAACTAATATAAAGATATATTTAAATACAAGCATAAAGATTTATTGATTTTAAAAACCTAAAAACAGGCGACAAATTGTCGTCAGATAAAATCTGACTGGTATATAAGGCTCAGTCAGATGGCTAAAAACGTTAAAATACGTAAAAGGTTGCTGTCTGTATCGTGGACATTCGGTTAAAATATGACGAGTGGTTAAAAAGGTGTCAAAATTGTCACACATAGGAGAGTCCTCTGCCCTCACAAATAAAAAGTACTGCATATGGGTAGCAGTAACCCCAGAGTGACATATCGACGGCGATGTACTACACTCAGGATAGTGGAGAATGAAAAACAACTGGGATAATTGTGCAGTCAGATATGAAGTTTTCTGCGCAGTGCAAACAGGCGGCCAGAGCAGTTCATGGATACTTGTTAAAGATACACAAGAATTTTTCTAGCCGGGATAAGGAAGTGATTATCCCTTTGTATAATGCAATGGTCAGGCCACACCTTGAATACTGCATACAAGTCTGGAGGCCCCTTATTTTAGGAAGGATGTAGAGCTGCTGGAACGAGTATAGAGAAGAGTAATGAGATTGGTGAGAGAAACAAAAGGTTATCCCAAGAAAGGCATAAGTACTGCAAATTGCAGCGTCTGGAGACCAGTCACCTGAGAGGTGTTCAGACTGAGGTGTATAAGGCCTTGAATGGTTTGACCAAGCTCAATATTGATGGGATTCTTCTTCTTGCTCAGATTATGCACCTGAGGCCATAAATTCAAATTGAAGAAAGACTGTTGGAAAATAGATGTACGAAAATTTTCCTTTAGCGAACGGGTGGTTGATTGCTGGAACAAACTTCCATCTGTCGTTGTGGAAGCTGATGGCTGAAATAAATTCAAGGAAGAACTGGACAAACGTTTAGAGCAAATGAATGGGTGAATTTTTTTTTTTTTTTTTTTTTGTCTGACGCTGTATAAGCTTGTTTTCTTGCATCATATGCCACTGCCACTACCAAGGCCAAATCCTTTCTTCTTGCATCATATGCCACTACTAATTCCAATTCCTTCCTGGTGACAAAATGGCCGGAAACAACACAAAACACAAACGTAACATTACACACATTTTTTACTTTTGCTTTTACTTTTTACACACACTCTGCCCATTTTACAGAGTTTTATATCATCACAATTCACCATGACGCAGATTAACTGTCGTTCAGGAGTCGCCCTATATAAACTACTAAACGTATCTACCTGGTCCAATAGCCAACGGCGATCCACCCTCGTGGATAGCACAGTTGGTAGAATCATTGTCCTTCCCACACCGACTGGAAAAAAAACCTTATTTGGAATCCTGTCAATGATGCGAGAAATTTTTATGGACATTTTTTAGAACGTGGCCAAGTTATTCGGGCTCAGGCGTATAAAACATGCTACTAGTAGTATGTTTTTTACGCACAGTATTTCTTGTCTCATTCTTGTTTTTGCACATGCCCTTGCCCGCATTTTAAAAATATAGCTTTTTTTTTTACATCAATATATGCTATTTCTAAGAGTGGATGGAAACAGCACGGGGCAAGTGGACTGTGGTGTCCTCACTCCTGCTTTAAACTATGCTCTCTGCTGTTTGTGTTAGGGTGTCTATAGATTGGCAATGCAAGTCACGCTTACACAACAAACAATACCCCGGCCCACTACCCTTACAATGCATACAACGAAAGGTTTCTGTTGACCTTATCTTATATAAAAAATGTATACTAAGTTGGCCAAAGTGATTAAACATTTTTTGCACGCAGTACGTTATTTAAAACGCAATAAGTAACCGCATAATAAACTGATAGTAATAAATAAATAAAATAAATAAACTGATAATAATAATAATAAAATCATACGAGTCATCATCATTTTCAATCCACTGCAGGATGAAGGCCTTTCCAGGATAACAGGAGTGTACTATGTTTACGAGGTGGTTTAGAAAAGATTTATATTCCCCCAGAAATAGTTCCGATGGAATGATGACATCTTTTTGTTTGATGTCTTGAAATCTCTATAGCAACCACACAAATTTTGGTTTCGATCTGACAATTCATATGTAAATTTTATTTTATTTTATTTTTTATTCTATTTATTATTATTTATTTTATTTTATTTATTTATTTTTTTTTTACAGCGCTGAATGAAATGAAGAGTCACAATGGATAACGTGGAATTTAGATCAGTGATTCGGTTCCTCTTTCTACAAGGGAAAACACCCAAAACAATTCACGAAGAACAGGTCACTGTTTGTGGAGAAGACTGTGCAGGTTAGTGTTGTTGCATATTAGTAGTAGTAGCAGTAGTAGTAGCAGTAGTAGTAGCAGTGGCATGTGATGCAAGAAACCAAGTGTATGAGCTTATGCAGCATCGCAAAAAAAAAAAAAAAATCCCACCATTCCCTCCAAATGCCTGTCCAGTTCCTCCTTAAATTTATTCAACCTATCAACTTCCACAACGACAGACGGAAGTTTGTTCCAGCAATTAACCACCCGCTGGCTAAAGGCAAATTTCCGCACATCTATTCTACATCTGTCTTTTCTTAATTTGAATTTATGCCCCCTTAGGTTCGTAATCTGAACAAGTGGAAGGATCCCATCAGAATTCAGCGTGCTCAACCCATTCAAGGCCTTATACACCTCAATCAGATCACCGAGCAAGTGTCTAGTCTCCAGCCACTGCAATTTGCAGAACTTAAGCCTCTCTTGGTAAGAGGATCCCTTCATTCCCCTCACCAATCTAGTTGCCCTTCTCTGTACACGCTCAAGTAAATCTACATCCCTCCTAAAATGAGGCCTCCAGACCTGTACGCAGTACTCAAGGCGTGGCCTGACCATTGCCTTATACAGAGGGATAATCACCTCCTTTTCCCTGCTAGCAAAATTCCTATATATCATTGACAAAACTCCATGACCTGCCTGCCCTGGCAGCCTGTCTGCACTGCTCAGAAAACTTCATATCTGACAGCACAATTACTCCCAGGTCTTTTTCATTTTCTACCACCTTAAGTGTAGTACCACACAGTTGGTACGTTTCTCTGGGGTTACTTCTACCTATGCAGTATTTTGCATTTGTCAAGGTCAAACTTCAGTTGCCACTTCTTAGCCCATCTGCCCAAATTATCTAGATCCTGTTGCAGTAGCACACTGCCATTATTGTCATTAACAACCCTGTCAACCTTTGTATCATCTGCAAACTTCGACATTAAGCCTGATATACCTTCATCAATATCACTGATAAATATACAAAACAACAGTGGACCTAACACCGAACCCTGTGGGACTCCACTAATAGCATTAGTCCAAGAAGAGCAGCACCCATTGATTACCACCCTCTGTTTTCTCCCCACTCAACCATCCTTTTATCCATTGTAGCAAGTTACCCTTAATACCATTCTGTTCCAATTTGTACGATAGTCTTCCATGCGCAACAGTGTCAAAAGCTTTCCTGAAATCCAAATATATGATATCAAAAATATTTTTTGCATCCAGTTCCTTTGTAACCACATCATAATATCCTATCAAATTTGTCAGACAAGACTTTCCCTTAACAAACCCATGCTGTGTCTGAATTATTGCTGCAGTCTTGTCTAGATGATCCTGCAATGCATCTTTAACCAGTGACTCCATTATTTTACCCGGAACAGAAGTTAAACTAACTGGTCTGTAATTACTCGTGTCACCTCTCGATCCCCCTTTATGAATTGGGGTCACATTTGCACATCTCCAGTCCGTGGGAACCTCCCCTGAGTCCAAGGACGCTCTCATAATTATGGCTAAGGGTATAGTTGCTTAGTTGCTTTGCCGCTTTCTTTAATATAACTGGATAGATCCCATCCACCCCAGGTGCTTTTCTTATGTTTAACTTCAACAATTTCTCCTCCACTTTGCTCTCAGTTATTACAAAATCATTAAGTATCCTGCTACAATTTGATAACCTTCTGCCATTTTCAAACCTTAATAATTCCTCATGTGTGAATGTAGATACAAAGTACTCATTCAGTTCGTTTGCTATCTGAGCAGGATCATCAACAGTCGAACCATCGATGTCAAGTGGACCAATCAGATTCATCCCCTTCCTTTTAGAGTTTATATAAGTAAAGAAATCCTTGCTGTTTTTCTTAGCATCTTTTGCCAAGGATTTCTCGTAATCTGCCTTCGCCTGCCTAACCTCCTTTGTGACCTGATTACAGACTAGCTTATATCTGCCATAGGCTTCTGAGTCATTAAACAATTCAAATGTGGAAAAACCTGAATGCATGATGAAGATATCCCAGGACGCCCAGCAGATGTTGTAACAGAAGAGAGTGTTGCAAATATTGAGGCATTAATCCTGGAAGATCCCCGTATTAGCGTCAAAGAACTAGCTGCAGAACTCCAAATTAGTGTAGGGTCTGTGGAGAGCAGTGTCCCTCAACAGTTGTATATGAGTAAATTGTTTGCTAGATGGATTACCCTTACCAGAAGAAGGAAAGGACACAATGTGCACATTAAATGTTGTCAATGTGCCAGGAAAAGCAAGAGGAGATTTTTCACGGCTGGTCACCATGAATGAAACTTGGATCCATCACTGTGATCCAGAAACTAAACAAATGTCGAAACAACGAAAGAAAGCAAGCAGAATCACCACCTCCGTGGGACATGGGCATGTCCCACTGACGTACCTGGGGTCGTCTTCTCTATTGGCCCCCATATTTCAGTCTCTCCCCCCACTCCTTCTAAACATTTTTTGAAGGAGTGGGGGGAAAGACTGAAAGAGACCGAGAGACATCATTAGCTGCAATAAAACTTTAATAATGCACGCATTATTTCACGGCCTTAATTTGCTGCGCAGAAATCTGAATAGTCAAATTATTTGCTGTTCCTTTGATGGAATAAAGCATCAATAGGTCGTAGACCGTGGACACCAAGAAAGATGTCTGCCTCGCAAAGAAAATGTTTAACCGAACAAACAAGACATTTAATGACAGCTCTTTTCGCTATAATAAGTTAGCTTAAGTAGACCGGAAAAGATATCGCTGGCTAATATAACACACACTGGACAATTCTTTTATGCATAAATCTACTTTTGAGGTCACTGAATGGATTTGTAATAAAACCGTCGAAGACAAACGAAACAGAACAGTAAAAGAACAAATCAGAAACTCGACATTGTCTTTGGAACAAAACATTCATTATTTATTAATATATGCATAGGAAACTAGAATATCCAAATAGGGTTAATAATGGTCTTACTTCTTCTATCCGCCTTTTTTCCTTTTTGTATACTGATTGTACCACAAGCTTTGCGCTCTCAATTTTCTCTAAGAAAAGTTTGTTTCTCTTTCCTGCTGTAGAAACAACAATACGAGAGAGAAGGATTAGCTGCAATGAAAACAAACAAAAAATGTGATGCATTCTTCAAAAACAAGAGGTAAATTAACCTCAACAAAAACTCCATCAACTGAAAGCATGAAACAGTTAAAGTTTTGACACCTAACACTGTAACCTGTATCAATTATATCATCTTTGTCGACATTTCACATTAAATTCCGATTTTACATCCTCTGCGATCAAAAAAATTAAAAACATATCAATCTCTGTACCATTTTATGTTCGTGGCCTGAGAGGACTCTACTAGGCTATGGTCTGTTTCTGAATGACGTCAACAAGATGGCAGCATAGTGATAGCAGCAGACAAGAAAATAATGTTCCAAAAAAGATTATTACTACATTTAATACCACTCATATACCACGTGAAATTAATAATACAGTTTATTAAGCTATTCGCCTAAACTACTATACATTAAGGTGACGTTTCAGGCATCTTACCGATACCCATCATCAGACCATTCTGTTGGGGGAACAGAAAATAGAAAGGGCTAAAAATTTGCATATATTACGATTACAATTACCAATATTACAATTATTATTAGAAATATACAATTCCAATTTGTAATTGTAATTGTAACAGTTTCATCGTGGAATTTTTATATTTCACAGATTCGGTAGTTTCGGGGGACGTGATTGCACAGCTCTCGAAACTACCGAATATTTTATTGTCAGAACGGGAACAGAACAAAATTCTTACCAAAATACACACTAGAAATGACGAGAGCAGATAAACCGTTCGTAATCCTAAATATCTCCACGTTACTTGGGGCAAAGGACCTGGAGGTACTTCCCTCAGGAATTCAATAATTATCGACCTATTGACTTGTGTAATACGAACGTAGGATTTCGGAACAACTGTTTCTCCCCCAAATATTTCGTAGAATCTTCGAGAATCATCTCGGAAGCAAGTGTGCAGACGAGACCATATTTTTATTTCGCAACTCTGCATCCTAGAATTCAATTGCGAAGATACAAGACGGGTGGTTGTTTCTTCAAGCAGATGACTAACTGCCACTGGAAACAAAGGCCTTCTTTCAGGATGTAATGGCAAGCTACGGTTGGTGTCTTTGAGTTGTTTAACAGAGTGTGGATATTTTATTGTTTTTCTTTCAGCGGGGTGCTTCAATATAAACGTCTCACATCCCCTAAATTCTACTCCTCTTTCCAATGTATAAGGCATCGTGCCCTTCCTCGGGATTCTGTGAATATCTTCGTAAATGTCCAGCGAAATGGACAGTGAAACGGCTGGTAAAAGATCGTCGACGAGTCCGTAGCTTACAAGAACAGAATAAGATGTCGCCCTGCATTTAAACACGTTGATTTTATTAAAAGGAACGTCGAAACATGAGGTACTGAAAGGATCTATTCCGAATATAAACAATGCCACGTTGGAGATGATAACTTCTAAAAGTGTGCGCAATTTTCCTGCAACGAAAGAAATACTATTTAGATTATTAGGAAATTATATTACAACGTCTAGTAATGTCGTTTGGAATTCACACGTTTAACTCCTACCAATGTCTTTTTACCTGGGAATTGTAATTCTGGAATGTCTTCGATGACGAATGTGTAACACTCAACCCTTAGAATGCTAAAATAAAACAATAAAAACCACAACATGTTTTACATGCAATGCATGCATGCATGTTTTTAAGTTCCCGCTAAGTGGGAAAACGTCGAAGAATAATAAAATTGAAATTATTTTAATTGTTAGAAAAACAAGCGATTTAAAGCGGTATTGTGACGTCATCAGAAAATGTACATTTCAAAACGATTGTTAGACGATTCTGTTTGTAATGATCTGATCTTTTCGCTTTTCATCCTCTAATTTCCTGCGAAGTAGGGTTCGATCTCGGCTTCAGAAGTATAAAGGGACTCGTGTGTTTTGAGGGGTTGAAGGCGGAGGGAAGATACGAACCTTATCTGAAATCATAGTTTGATACTTAAAGAGGCAGACAGCATACATAGTACAGTGTTTAAGTACAGGGGCTAATTTATCTCTAAAGTTCTAAAGTCCAAGTGGAACTTAGGAAATGATCAATACCTTTGACATAGCAAGAGCAACGAACTGATTGAACGATCAAACAGGTCATTGTAGTGCGCTTCGATAGACACTTTAATTGACCTCGGCTAGCAACAACACTGTCTTACTTCCTCGCTTAGACATGGGGGCATTTCTGGTTTGTCTACCCTTTTCCAGTAATGAACTCCATGCGGGCATACGGAAGAAGGTGGCCTTTTATTCTTCTTCGGTGACACAAACTTTCCCTATTTAAGTTAAGCGTACTAAAGTGACAAAATATGGAGATATCAAGAACTACCCTAATTAGTCTTATAACCTATGACTCAAGATTTATGTGCCGAAAATAACGAAAACTCTAAGGAAATTTCATCAAAGCCGCACACAGAGAGTATACGTGAGGTATGCAGAGACAGATAGACATGCGCGTGCCTTTTTTCTTTTTTTTTTTTTTTATTTAAAAATACCTGTCTAGAAGATATTGCGCAGTTGCTTTTTATCTTCTGACAGACTAGAATAGAATTTGTACCGCACCCCTTTCATCCTGAATATGACTCAGCGTTGAAGGTACCTGGAATTCTTACGACAGAATGTTTATATTGTCATTAAATCCATTTTTGGCAATGTGAATCCATTTTCTGCCAGTGTTTCAACTGGTTCCACGCTAACCACACAAATGTCCGACAGTGAATAATTTTATGCTTAAAATCATACACTTAACCTTAATGTTATCTTCTTTTGTATATAGTAGTATTTTCTTTTGTTCGCGTAGGCTATGTATATTCGCGTTCTAGTAAGATTTAAGTGGAGTACAAATGGAATAATTTTACCTTTAAAATAAAATGAAAATTTAAAACGAAACGTGGTCTGTACAGTCCACAAGATGGCAGCACTACAAAGAGATAACACGTGAAAATCGTTCAAGATGATTTTCTTTGCAGTGAAATAGGGTATAGAATAGAAACAGAAACAGAAAAACAATGAGGCAAAAATATCTATATCGGGACACGGAAATACCTCGGTCCTGCACTGTTCAAAATAATGTGGATTTTTTTTTTCTTTTTTTTTTTTTTACTGCTACATGATCATTAAAGCTTACTGTTGTTGTTGTAGGGTTTAAGGGGCATCAGCGACTAAGGCCATAGTGTTCCGTCTATACTATCTTTAAATTGCGTGTGTTCTGTGGTCTATTTGCTGTTTTCTGGACGAAAGGCCATGCTACCCTCGCCTGAGACCGACTAACTCAGCCACGTTGTGAAAAAGGCCCATAAAAATTCCTCCAGTTATCGACGATACTTGAACTCGGGTCTTTTCCATCCTAAAGCTTAATGATACTTCGGACACTACTTTATCCCTTTCCTTTAACTGCTTTAATTCACCCCCTTAGAATATTTTGGGACCGCCACTAGTTTGGGCAACTCACTTTCCATGGACCTAGTCCACCCCCACCGACAAATTTCTGCGAACCACAGAACAGTTTTCCAAACAACAAATTTTAATTCACCGTTACAATTTAATTAGCTCTAGTCTCGCGAAAACCAGTTGTAATCAGCCTTCTGCTCTAAGCGGGACTCTGCTGTAGTCACCTTTCCTCTTCAAGAGCATCTCGCGGAATGTATGATGACTCTTTCTATGATTAAAGCCAGCCCCTTTCAAAATCGGCCTTGTGGTAGGCAATGGCATACCACCACATTATCTGATGCCACAGAGACCATAACAAAACCAACTCCAAAAACTGCTGTTAAAGGAAGACCTGCAACTAGGTGGAAGGATGGGATCAGTGAACTTTTGGGCGTGACATTTTGCGATACCGCTAGTATAGCACATGATCGATGCAGTTGGAGGAATTTGTTGGTGGCCACAGCAGCTTCTCATGGAACTATGTGACTGGAAGAAGAAGAAGTCTCGCGGACAGATAAATTTTATTTAAATTTAAAGCACGGCTATAAAATAACCACCCATTCAAACTGGAGAGTCGTTGAATTTCGTACACCGTGCAGAAAAGGCCTCGATTCGATTTCTGGCGGATGAGATGAACTTCTACGAGCTTTTTTCGTAGAGTGGTTCAATCAGTGAATCAATTGGTCTCGGGCAAAAATTGCGTGGTTGTTTCTCTCCCGCAAAACATAAAAACCGACCACAGAACGTGCAATTTACAAACAATATACTGGCGCCTCATCTCTCTACTTACTATCATGTTAAATGGAATGTGTCCCTTTACACAGCCAAATGGCCAAAACTTTAATATTAATACACCCAATTAAAAAGTAAATATGTCACTACATTTATACTCTGTGTGTGATTCGAGACAAACTTCAGATTAGATCTTCTATCGTGTTCCAAGAAACATGCAGATGCTTTTAAGGTTACTAAAGACTATTTTGGAACGGAAGACTAGGATTAAGTTCGTGTCTTCCTGCATATTGGTGTTTTAATTAGGTATGCTGTAGCATGGACATTCAGTGATGAATCCAGCCAGTGCTAACAAGCTATTTCCACCTTGTCTTGCTTCTATGAGGGAGACTTCACGCTTTGCTTATTTTCCCAAGACTAATTCTATCTTATTATGCGTAAAAAGCAATTTCTAAAGAACGAATCCAAACAACATGGCAGTTGCTCGAATTGAATCTTCTCTGCTTCTTTAGCACAAGCCGAAGATTTATAGGCTATTCAGCGATTCGTCACTCCTTTGTCGCTCTCCTGAGGGGAGGTCGTGTTCATGAGTATGCTTTCGGGATGAAATGCAAGTATTATGTCTCGGAGGTACCCTAATCTTCACCAAAATTGTTAACTACATCCTCCATAAAAGACCTATAAGTAATTCCTTCGGTTATTAATGGCATTTTCAGCCCTTTTCAAACCAAAGACAAAGACACAGCCACTGGTGCTCACGAAGATCCGAATTGAAACTACAGTTCCTTCTGGGGTTAGTAACAGTAATAGTAATAGAGGCATGTGATGCAAGAAAGCAAGTTGCATCACATGATTGGCTGTGATAGGCTGGGTATTTGTACATCTCCAGCCCGTGTGGGACTTCCCTAGAGTCCAAGAATGCTCTCATAATTATGGCTAAGGGTTTGCTTAGTTCCTTTGCCGCCTCCTTTAATACAAGTGGATAACGTTAATACTCTTGCTAGACATGAATCAAGGCTTGTCTAGATTTCTAGACAGGACTTTTCTAAAGATGAAGCTTCAACTGCAATATACAGTATATGGTGTTATATGCGTGAAAAAAATAAATGTGTTTTTAATTAAATGTGGAATGACCATATAAATCTTTTTAAGAGGCTCAAATATAAAATTTCATGGAAATCCGCCCATTGGAAGTCAAGTTATTGATGAGGACGGAACAATAAGAACAATAATAATTGCTGATTTCTATTCCACCAATTTTAATGAAATTTAGACAAATCTTTTTAAAGAGCCCAAATATAAAATTATCTCTCCACTGGGAGTCGTGTTGTTACACGCGGAAGGATGGACATGGCGAAGACAATAGTCACATTATGCATATATGTCGATGCACCTAACAACATGTTAGGTTCTGTCAAATGAGTAATGAGACATTAAAACGAGCAAATTGCAAAACCCCCACAATATGTGTTGACATACAGTGTCACACAACAGACTTTGAGCACGCGAAGCAGTTCCAAAGAAAGCATGTTCAATTTCCACATGCGTACAAGAGGACTGAGACACACGACTCTTGCCCGATAAGAGTACGAATGCGTTCTTCTTCCTCTCGTCCATGGATGCTTTGAGCGCAAAATCACAACTTGGCTGACTATTGTCAGTTAAGTTAATCTGTATGATCACGCACGTCCACTCATATTGTCCCCAAATGCTCTATTATCCCTAACCCCATGCAATTTGTCGTAGCTAAGTCGTTGTTGTAGTAGAGTTTTACGAGCATTAGCGACTAAGGCCATATTGCTCCGTGTATGTTGTCTGTAAATTGCGTGTGTTCCGTGGTCGATTTTCTGTTTGCTGGATGAAAAACCCGAGTTTCCAGGATAAAAACATGCTACCCTCGCCTGAGACCGACTAACTCAGCCAAGATGTGAAAAGGACCCATAAAATTCCTCACATCATCGACGGGACTCGAACTTGTGTCTTTTCCACCCGGTGTGGGGAGGACAGCGATTCTACCAACTGTGCTACCCACGAGGGCGTATCTAAGTCGCCGATCCTCCACCAAATTAATTCGCCAATATGTCAGCAAGAATAAAATTCCATTCACCTGGATGTCAGCGAATTTTATTCACTACTAGCAACAACATCGCGACCTCCACTGAAATTCCCTCTTAATGGTTTCCGTATTTCATATTGGCAGCTCAATGACGTTGCAATTCCTTACAATACAATGCTTTTCAAATTGTTATAATTTTATTACTTCCTTCACTTTATTGTTACGTATTTCCTTTTGACTTTATTATTACGTATATTTTCCCCTGAATATTGTTGTTTTTTATTACTTATGTAATTCAATGAAAATGCTGTTATTGCAAGCGGTTTTGTGCAACTACGAAATATGAGCTCTTTGTCGTATTCGTTAGTAGATGACCCAGAGTTCATTTCAAACGCTGAGCGATTGCACATATCTAACAAATTTTCCGAAGGAAATTATAGTTGAATACCTGTGTCGTTGTTGCTGAGGAATTCCCAAGACAATTTACAACATCGTCAAGAATTACAAGTCCAGGTTTCATTTAGCTCAAGAATTATTATTGAAGTTTTTTTCAGGAGCATCAGCAACTAAGGCCATATTGCCCCGTATATACTGTCTCTAAATTGCATGTATTCTGTTTGCTAGACGAAAAACCCGAGTTTCCGGGAGAAAAATCTATGATACCTTCGCCTGAGATCGACGAACTCAACCACGTTGTGAAAAAGGCCAATAAAAATTCCTCACGTCATCGACGGGATTCGAACTCAAGTTTTTTCCACCCGCTGTGAGGAGGACGGTGATTCTACCAACTGTGCTCCCCACGAAGGGTTAGCTCACAAGTCTTTTGGCCGATTCAGTTCAATCGAGTTCTAATCTGTTAAGTTCCCCGTGATAGGCTTGAGTACTGCGTACAGGTCTGGAGGCCTCATTTTAGGAAGGATGTAGATTTACTTGAGCGTGTACAGAGAAGGGCAACAAGATTGGTGAGGGGAATGAAGGGATCCTCTTACCAAGAGAGGCTTAAGTTCTGCAAATTGCAGTGGCTGGAGACTAGGCACCTGCGCGGTGATCTGATTGAGGTATATAAGGCCTGGAATGGGTTGAGCACGCTGAATTCTGATGGGATCCTTCCACTTGTTCAGATTACGAACCTAAGGGGGCATAAATTCAAATTAAGAAAAGACAGATGTAGAATAGATGTGCGAAAATTTGCCTTTAGCCAGCGGGTGGTTAATTGCTGGAACAAACTTCCATCTGTCGTTGTGGAAGTTGATAGCTTGAATAAATTCAAGGAGGAACTGGACAGGCATTTGGAGGGAATGGTGTGGTTTTTTTTTTTTGGCTGATGCTGCATAAGCTCATACATTTGCTTTCTTGCATCTCATGCCACTACTACTACTACTACTACTACTACTACTACTACTACTACTACTACTACTACTACTACTACTACTACTACTACTACTACTACTACCACCACCACCACCACCACCACCTCTTTAGAGTCTGCGCGGGTAGCACAGTGGTATGGGCACTGTCCACTCCATAACGGGTGAGAAAGGCCCAGGTTCGAATTTTTGCCTCCTTAGAGAAAATTCTTTCACTTGCAAATTCAATGCAAAATTTAATTCGTACTAATTCGAAAAGACTGTGATAATGAATTTTGCTTTCTTTCCATCAGTTTAGTGATGACTCTCTTTAAAAATTACAGCTGTGAATTACAGGCTCCGAAGAAGCGATAAGTGTTTGCCTTTTTATTTACATAATTGTTATTTTATATTGTACTTAATACATAGTCTTATAGTTATAGTTACGCTGGTTATTTTTATTTTTAATTTAGATAAGGAGTTTTTGTAGATTACTACTTAATATACGTAAAACCGTTATTTCGTTCGAATCTTGCAGCCATTGTTTTTGTATATAGTGGTAGGGAATTCAAATTTTTAATTGAGATAACTAGGTATCTCTAACGTATAATTATATAGCGTAATACGCTTCACTGTTTCTATTAGATAGCGTAGTATTGACATTTAATTAATTTAATTTATTGATCTTATTAATTTAAAATATCGTGCCCCAAACTAGAGCAGCAAAGCAACGGGCGCAAAGTGGTAGGAGTGCTGTGACTCGGGGGAGAACTGAGGGAGGCGATTCTCCAACGCATCAAAGCCTAAAAAAATGTGCGACTTGTGAAATGATTGCCGAACTCTCTGGAACGGAACATGACATTGCTATGGGGGATGTCTTTGTGTGTGCGCGATGTAAGGAGTGTAAAGAAATCAGGCAACAACTCAGCGTTGTTGTGGGCCTATATGAGAGCTTGAAGGACAGGGTGGATGCCCTCGAAGGATCTAAATTGAGGGGCCCATCAAGCTCTCAACTGCCCACATCAACGCCAGAGCTTGCACTTGGTCATCATGCAACACAGCGGCAACCTCCCAAGGCAGAATCGCTGGTCCCAAAGGAACTAGTAGTTGTTGGAGACTCTATTGTCAGGGAAACGGGAAACATGCTTTGTAAAAAGGATAGGTGGAACATGACCGGGGTATGTCTGCCAGGGGCAAAGGTTGATGACGTTGTAGAGCGGATATCATATTTTAAGGGCACAAAAGGTGATATAGTTGTACACGTTGGCACTAATGATATTAAGAGTAGGAGACCGGCAGAATTACTTAACAAGTACAGGTCACTATTGGAAAAAAGCCGGGTTGAATTTGAAAATGTCTGCAATTCTGCCCAGACACGATAGGAGGGAGTATATGATGAGAGCCTTGTCGATCAATTCGGCCCTGGAAAGATTGTGCAATGCTCAAGGGATAGAATTTTTTTCAGCCTGGCCTGTACTTCTTAACAGGAGAGACTGCTTCTACAGGGATGGGATACATTTAAATAGAAAGGGTGCAAGAATATTTGCTGATGCTATCGAGGCAGTGTTAGGTGGGTCGGAAAACTGCTAGCTTGGCGGGGATACGAGGACTAATAGATTAACAGTAGCCGCAGGCAGAGGTGAAGGTGGTGAAAGTGATTCTTGCACAACTTCTATTAGAATAAGTAGCGACCTGGAGCGAGGGGTGTTGGGGGTTTCAGGGACGGATGGCAGTCATCGTGAAATAGGTGGGTATATGGGATGTGTTAGGGTAACTAGGAATAGGGGCATGTATGCTTGCATGTATAACAATGCTAAAAGTTTGTAAATAAATTTGATGAATTTGAAGTGTTGATCAAAACATCAAAGGCGGATATTGTTGGGATATCAGAGCCGTGGTGTCACTGATATAAGGAATGCAGAACTGGAATTTGGGGAGTACAATGTGTACAGAAAGGATAGACAGGATAGTAAGGGAGGAGGTGTTATGCTGTTAATTAAGAAAAACTTAAAATCAAAAGAAGTGCACCCAGTTGATACAGATGAACAGTGCACTGTTGAGTCAGTTTGGTGTGACATAAGCACTGCGAAATCAAAAATAAGAGTAGGAGTGTGTTATAGGCCTAATGACTCGAATGAGTACAATGAACAATTGTACAGAGAAATAGAGTGGGCTAGTACATCGGAATGTCTTATAATGGGGGATTTTAACTTCACAGATATTGACTGGAACTTGTGGGTTGGTCACTCACACACTAGTCAGACTTTTGTGGATTTATTGGATGATTGTTTTCTGCAGCAGCATATTTGAGAGGCAACCACAAAGAGTAATACTCTTGATCTGGTTATCAGCAGTGATCATTCGTGTATTAAGAATTTGCAGATAAAGGAACCACTAGGTGGCAGTGTACTGATGTGGGATATACTTAAAGATATAACTACCATCAGGGGTAAAGGAAAGGGTATTTTGCTTCCGTAAAGGTGAATATAGTGGTCTAAGACAGTTTTTGAGTTCTGTAGAGTGGGACCAATTGATGATGTTACCAACAGTAAATTCTAAGTGGGAAGCATTCAAGGAATTAATCGTGGATGCTACTAAAAGTTTCATACCTATTAAGAAATATTGTTCAAGGTTTAGGCCTAAATGGATGTCAGATGAACTAATGAGACTCGTGACGAGAGAAGAAAAATGCATGGGATGCATATAAATTATCAAGCGACTCAGAAGCTTATGGCAGATATAAGCTAGTCTGTAATCTGGTCACAAAGGAGGTTAGGGAGGCGAAGGCAGATTACGAGAAATCCTTGGCAAAAGATGCTAAGAAAAACAGCAAGGATTTCTTTACTTATATAAACTCTAAAAGGAAGGGGATGAATCTGATTGGTCCACTTGACATCGATGGTTCGACTGTGATGATCCGATCAGATAGCAAACAAACTGAATGAGTATTTTGCATCTACATTCACACATGAGGAATTATTAAGGTTTGAAAATGGCAGAAGGTTATCGAAATGTAGCATGGTACTTAATGATTTTGTAATAACTGTGAGCAAAGTGGAGGAGAAATTGTTGAAGTTAAACATAAGAAAAGCACATGGGGTGGATGGGATCTATCCAGTTATATTAAAGGAGGCAGCAAAGCAACTAAGTAAACCCTTAGCCATAATTATGAGAGCATCCTTGGACTCAGGGGAGGTTCCCACGGACTGAAGATGTGCAAATGTATCCCCAATTCACAAAGGAGAATCGAAGGGTGACACGAGTAATTACAGACCAGTTAGTTTAACTTCTGTTCCGGGTAAAATAATGGAGTCACTGGTTAAAGATGCATTGCAGGATCATCTAGACAAGACTTCAGCAATAATTCAGACACAGCATGGGTTTGTTAAGGGAAAGTCTTGCCTGACAAATTTGATTGGATACTATGATGTGGTTACAAAGGAACTGGATGCAAAAAATAATTTTGATATCATATATTTGGATTTCAGGAAAGCTTTTGACACTGTTGCGTATGGAAGATATTGTACAAATTGGAGCACAATGGTATTAAGGGTAAGTTGCTACAATGTATAAAAGAATGGTTGAGTGGGGAGAAGACAGACGGTGGTAATCAATGGGTACTGCTCTTCCTGGACTGATGTTATTAGTGGAGTCCCACAGGGTTCGGTGTTGGGTTCACTGTTGTTTTGTATATTTATCAATGATATTGATGAAGGTATATTAGGCTTAATGTCGAAATTTGCAGATGATACAAAGGTTGGCAGGGTTGTTAATGACAGTAATGGCAGTGTGCTACTGCAACAGGATCTAGATAATGTGGGCAAATGGGCTAAGAAGCGGAAACTGAAGTTTAACCTTGACAAATGCAAAGTACTGCATATGGGTAGAAGTAACCCCAGAGAAACGTACCAACTCTGTGGTACTACCCTTAAGGTGGTAGAAAATGAAAAAGACCTGGGAGTAATTGTGCAGGCAGATATGAAGTTTTCTGAGCAATGCAGACAGGCGGCCAGGGCAGGTCATGGGGTTTTGTCAATGATATATAGGAATTTTGCTAACAGGGAAAAGGGGATGATTGTCCCTCTGTATAAGACAATGGTCAGGCCACGCCTTGTGTACTGCGTACAGGTCTGGAGGCCTCATTTTAGGAAGGATGTAGATTTGCTTGAGCGTGTACAGCGAAGGGCAACTAGATTGGTGAGGGGAATGAAAGGATCCTCTTACCAAGAGAGGCTTAGTTCTGCAAATTGCAGTGGCTGGAGACTAGGCACCTGCGCGGTGAACTGATTGGGGTGTATAAGGCCTTGAATGAGTTGAGCACGCTGAATTCTAATGGGATCCTTCCACTTGTTCAGATTACGAACCTAAGGGGGAATAAATTGAAATTAAGAAAAGACAGATGTAGAATAGATGTGCGGAAATTTGCCTTTAGCCAGCGGGCGGTTAATTGCTGGAACAAACTTCCATCTGTCGTTGTGGAAGTTGATAGGTTAAATAAATTTAAGGAGGAACTGGACAGGCATTTAGAGGGAATGGTGTGATTTTTTTTTTTTTTTTTTTTTTTGGCTGATGCTGGAGAAGCTCATACACTTGCTTTCTTGCATCACATGCCACTACTACTACTACTACGACTACTACTTCGGCAACGGATACTATAGGATTTTCTATTTGAACACGTTGTGCCCGAAAGCAGAATAAGATCCCTATGAAATAGAGCCGGATTTGTTCATAGATTTTGAAACAGGAGTCGGTAACCTTTTTCTATATGAGTGCCATTTTTATTCGTTACAACTGTTAAAATCTTCGTGCCACTTGGGAAGTTTATCCGAAAGAAAATAATAATAATAAATAAATAATAAGGCTATTTTTTTATTCAGGAATATAAAAAATAAGCAATCTTATATATTTTATTGTGAAATAACAATCTTAACATGACATGTTTTTGTATGTGGTGGAATAAAAACTAGACGAACAAAGGAAAGGGATTTGGGGATTAAAATATAAACAAACGCAGAGTTCTCCATGCAGTGTAGGCGAGTCAAAGGGGTTTACGGTATCCTGTCCATGATTTAGTGGACAATTTCTCGTAGACAGAGGGTTGTCATAATCCCACTGTAAAAGGCAATTGCGAGATCGCACTTCAAATACTGTGTCCAAGTACAGGGACCTCATCGAAAAAAAAAGGCATTAAAGCTCATGAATAGGTCCAAATATGGTCAAAACACCTGGTTAGATTGGTAAATGGGTGGTAAAATGAGGAAAGACTCCCAATATGTGGACTACAGAAATAGGTACCGTACATGGGATCCAACTGAGGTTTACAAGGTTTCGAATAAAGTTCTGAGAGGTGACAATAAAATGAATGATGAAATTTTCATGGTAATAAGTGAACTAAAACTTGTCGGCATAAATTGACATCAAGGGGAAAGAGATTTAGACTGGATTGTAGAAAGTTATCTGTTAATTTACCGAGTTGTTAATTACTGAAATAAATTACCTTCGTCGGGAGTTAAACCTGACAGCTTTGGAAATTCAGAGGTTCGCTGGATCATTTATGTGAAGAGTGAAACATATAGGTAGTTTCTTTTCTTTATTCTATTTATTTATTTTTATTATTTTGTTGGTGCGGAAAAAGTTTAGGACTTCTTTGCACCATATGGCTGAGGCTAATGTTAATAGTATTACCAAATCAGTTCTGCAGAGCGAGATTCACGTTACACGTTCTTCCAGTTTAATAAAGGTGTTTGGGAAACACTTACTTCATTGGGTTGTTCTAAGTGTAAAGATGGATGATATCATGATCTGGGTAGGTTTCTCGTAGGTAGGCTCAGTGGTCGAAGTGCATTGAACCATCAATCCTGCGTCCCCTCGTGGATAGCGAGGCGCCAGAAGCGGGCGACATTGACACTTTTTGTGAAAGAATCGGGAAATTCTAACCCGTGGAGTTTACTATATAAACTGTCTCGTGACAAATTCAGGTATGGGAAAGTGTTCAATACTGTAACCACGGATATCAGTGAGACTATCGGTTGGAAGGACTCCGTTGAGATAATTCTGAGCTATTTCCAACTGACGATCCTCAGGAAGATACTGAGTATCAAACTGGTATACGTTGAGATAATCGGCTCTATGTAGCTAGAGAACATACTGCGGAGTTTACGATGGAAGAACTTACAAGAGTTTTGAAGAAGCTTAATCTCACAAAATGTCCTGGAATTGATTTAGTCGAGAATATATTTATAACGAGCTTCTATAAATCGTTACCTAATATCCTTTTATTAATATATAACAAATGTCTAACAGAAGGGCTGTTTCCAACGCAATGGAAGATATTGCATTATTGAAGTTAGTGAGAAAACCTGGGAAGCCACTATCTGAACCTAAATCATATCGCCCTATCGCTCTTTTGGCAAACCTTGGTAAAATCCTTGAAAGGTTAATGGCATAACGGTAACCGACCTGCTGGTGCAACAGGATATGATATCGACTCAGCAATATGGGTTCACTCCTGGGAAATCCTGTGAAGATTGTCTAGTGGCATTTCGAACGCATATTGAGAATTCTACATCCAAATATGAATTAGCAATCTACGTTGATTTCGAAGGGGCATTTGATACTGTTTGGTGGGAGGCAGCGATGGCTCAGTTAAGAAACCCTGAATGTTCCAAGGAATTATATATGCTTTTCAACAGTTACTTTTCAAATAGATATGTGCTAGTGAAGTCCAAGCACTTTGAACTACGAAAACAGGTTGTGAGAGGGTGTCCTCAAGGCTCCGTCTTGGGACCCCTTATTTGGAACCTAGTCTTACAAAATTTGTTTGTTCGCATATTCCCTAATTGTAAGGTGCTGGCATTTGCAGATGATCTGACAATTATAATTGCAGGACGATCTCGCTCACTCTTAGAACAGAGAGCTAGTAGTGTGCTGACAGACTTAAGTTCTTGGGCTCAAAGCTATAAGCTTGTTATTAGTCCTTACAAAACTAAAATGATGTTATTTAAAACAGCTTTAGATATAAATCGACCTCCTCAGATCAAGTTGAATGGCATACAGTTACCTATGGTCCTTGATACCAAATACCTGGGAATTATTGTGGACAGTAAGTTATCATTTCACCAGCACTTATTATATTTAAGCAATAAAATCAGGAAATTTTCTGGTACTATCATTGGAATTTCAAAGTCTGACTGGGGCCAATCACATAAAACACTGTTTCTGTATTACAAGGTAGTATTCCTTCTTATAACTACGTACGCTGCAGGAGCCTGGTTCCATAGAGTTAAAATAGCTACGTTTCGGGCTAAACTAAATTCCATACAACGCATCGTGTTTCTTGGTATTCTAAGAGTGTGCAGAACGGTGACCACTGCCGCGCTGCAGGTGTTGGCCGTAGCGCTACCCCTGGATCTACATTTGTTGTATCGTGGTTTTTGCTACCGTATTAAGAGGGAAATTCCTACAGAACTTTTTGGTATAGAGATAAATATTCGCTCTGACTGTAGAGGCGAAAAGAAAAGATGTATGAATGAAATAATCAATTTATGGCAGACAAGATGGGATACCATACCTACTGGAAGAGTGACCAACTTGTTTATCCAGAACGTGACTTTTCTGAATGATAAAAAGGTTCGCAATTGGTTTACACCTAGTTTACAGTCGTCATTTTTGTTAACAGGGCACGGGTCAATGAATGAGAAATTATATGCATTAGGACTAAGTAACACGGACCTTTGTTTTTGCGGGGCCAAGGAAGGCTGGCAGCACATACTATATGATTGTCGAATATATGACAATGCCAGGACAGCGATACGTGAAATTCTTGAGAGTATAGCTCCAGGAGAAGAAGCTATATTTTTAAGAGACTGTAGTAAGTTTCAGATGTTCCAAGTACAGTATTTGCTAAAGAAGTGTTTGAACTAAGGAAAAGTATGATTCCAGTGATACGAGGTTGATCAAATCCATCTAGCTGGATGCATCGAAGTGTTTTTATGCTGCCGTTCTTAATGGTTGCACAACTGGAAGATCTACTCTCTCTCTCTCTCTCTCTCTCTCTCTCTCTCTCTCTCTCTCTCTCTCTCTCTCTCTCTCTCTCTCTCTCTTTCTCTCTCTCCCCTTCGGTTTTTCCCCCTTTCGGTTTTTGGTATATATATATGTAAGTATGTATATGTATACTAAAAACAAATATATATATATATATATATATATATATATAAAAATATATATATATATATATTTTTTTTTTTTTTTTTTTTGTTATCTTAGTTAATTATTTTTATTCTTTTCTTTCTCTTCCTTTCGGGTTTTTATTTTATTTTATTTATTGTTTATTTATTTTATTTATTTATTTTTTTTCCCCTCTGGAGTGGGCCCCAGAGAAGGATTTTTTTTTTTTTTTTTTTTTTTGTTGTCTCATACTCTGAGACCATAGGTGTCCCATCTACTGGAACTGGCCCACCTTCCCGTGGTGTGGACGACTACCCAGAATCATCTGTCCAGGTGACTGATGCTTCTAGGTTGCCAAGTGGCCAGAACATAACAACAGAACACACATAATACACACAAAACCTCCGTCACATACATATCTGGCCCATTTGTAGTGATACTGTTCTTCACAGAGATACGAGGCGGAGTTGAACTGACGTTCTAGGAGCCGGCCCTTACATAAACACATGTCCACATGTCATCATCACCCACGAACCAGATGACATAATAGGGATGACAGTACAGGAACCGGTCGCAGGAATTGGTCACGGGGTTCTAAAGTGGACGATGCAGGGAGAGGTAGCAGCAATTAAAGGCAAAGGAATAGGTTATAATTTTAGGAAAGGAAATTACGACGGCTTAAGATGATACATGGCCTCTATTAACTGGGTAGATATCTCACAGAGACCGAATACAATTGAATGATCGTATACCTTTAAAACATTAATTAATAAAGCCTTGAATACGTATATACCATTAAAACAATTCTGCACGAGGAGGATTCCTAGTTGGATGAATAATGAAGTTGCCAGATTACTTGAGCAGAAAAAGATGGGATGGAAAAGTTACAAAGCAATAAAAAGTACTGAAGACTATAACAGCTACAAATTGATCTGTAATAGTGCCACAGAAATGGTTAGGCTGGCAAAGGCAGATTATGGGAATCACTGGCAAAGAGAGCAAAGCGGCGGATAAGGAATTCTTCACATATATAAATGCAGAGAAGAGAAGGACAAACCAGACCGGACCCTTATATAATGGACGTCGGAGAGTATTAGATATCACAGGTAAGTTTGAGGATGAACTCAACAGTTACTTTGCATCGATATTTACAGGGAAATTCTGGGAGTGAAGTTGAAAAAAATGCAATTAATGACGTTGAAATTCCACATGTTTATATAACGAAAAAACTTTCGAGCCTACAGGCTAGTAAAGCTCTTGGGGCTGATGACATATACCCTACAATCTTAGGTGCGGCAGCAAGTGAGTGCATTGAACCATTGAGGCTAATTATAAGAGCTTCACTCGAGTCGGGAATGATTCCATTGGATTGGAAAAGTGCCAGTGTATCTCCAATACCAAAGGGCAATTCTAAGAGTGAAGTGGAAAATTACTGGCCGGTTATTCTAACTTCAATAGTTGGGAAGATCATGCAGACAATGATGAAGGGTGGATTCAAGATCATTTAGTTCAAAATGGAATTCAAAAGTATATTCAACGCAGTTTTTTGTAAAGGGAAAATCATGTTTCACTAATCTGGTTAGCTATTTTGACAGAGTCACTCAAGAGCTGGAATTATGGAATAATTTCGGCATTGTTTATTTAGATTTTATTATTATTATTTATTTATTTATTATTATTATTATATGGTTAATAATAATAATAATAATAATAATAATGTCTTTTGCATTCATTTTTACAAATAAAAACACTTTTGAACAAAGAGAAAACAGGGGTAGACATATAATGATCTCTGAGAAGAACCTACCAAATTATTGAAACTAAAAGAGAGTAAGATTCATCGGTAGATGGGGTGCATCCTGTTGAATTCTGCTAAATGTAAAGTTTCATTTGGAGAAAAGAAACTGGAATGATATACAGATTAGGGTCCACAGAAACGGTTTAAGATGAGAAAGATTTATAGGTTATGATACAAGTAGATCAGAAGTCTTCCTTAAATCGTGAGCAGGTGGCCTATAAAGTTGAGGGTAATTTATCAACGATCAATAGTACCTTTGTTAGCTGAGAGAAACTTCTAGAGAGAGAGAGAGAGAGAGAGAGAGAGAGAGAGAGAGAGAGAGAGAGAGAGAGAGTCCAAGGAAAGGCAACCAACTAGATTGGTTTTCCTTATGACAAACGTCTGAGATGTGGGCTGTAGAAGACGAATAAGGGGACACAAAATATAAAATTTTGCGAAGATTAGATCTCGTGAAGCTCACTTTCATGCACCGTGTTGTTGATCATTGGAATAAGTTGCCTCCCAAGGTATTCGAAGCAAAGAATTCGATTTTTAATTTTTAGAAATGGGCAAATCAATATAATCATTATTATTTGCAGATTGCATTGCCATTCCTTGATCTATTTAAGTTATTGCTTAATCACGATCGTCTTGAACTATAAACAGAAAATTTATTTATTTTATTTATAAGAACATCATAGATGTTCTTATATTCTCTCTCTCTTGCAAACTACACTGATTAGTCTCTTTATCTGTTAACAAACTATTTTTGAAATGAATTGCGCAGAAATTATGTTATCTAAGTAGTCCAATGTTAATAATGGTAAAATTGAGATAATGATAATCACTGGCATCAAATCAGTGAGTGACAGAGGCGCTTCGCACTGAAGAAACAACAAAAAGGTGAATGTAGGTCAGGGGCACGAATGCAGCTGTTGTGTTGTATCATCTTACGTAGAAACCTGATTGCTATCTTAAGTTTAATGTTTTTCATGCCCGTAAATATTCTTCACAGTGCTTAAAATAAGAAGTCTTTTTTTTTTTTTTTTTTTTTATCGAAGGCTGCATTCTTCGCCTTCTGACGAGCAGCAAACAATTCACAGACCTTGAATTTTGATAGGTTTAACTCCAGTAGGCGTCAAGCCAACCTTCAAGTTAAAAACTAAGTTAGCTAATGTACTCAGTGCGTTACATTTCAGGAGCGTTTAAACTTGTTTTTTTTTTTTTCTTAAATTAATTAAAGTTTTTTTCTTTTCCTATGATTAATAAAAGTGAAAAGTAAATACAGTTATCTCCTCATCAATTAATTATAATAACTTTTATAGTGTTACGATCTCGAAACTTAGCCGCTCAGTTTAATTACAATTGCATAATATTTATTGCTCTTCTCCCATATACTTTTAAGTCTCTTTTCACCCTATATAAGTATCAGTTCACAAACGAGATCACATCCACGAGTCTTGCGTGACAGTAAACGGGAAATTTGTACGGAATGTCTAAAAGACTACATTTAATCTATGAATTTATTTTTTACATACAAATTCTAGAAAAAATATATAATTGTCGAATTTCTATTTGTCCGATTTTAATGACATTTATTTGGCTCGATAAATATTTAGATTCGAAGCTCAGATACGAAATTTCATAAAAGTCCGTCCACTGGGATCCCTCTGTTACTTAAAGACGCACAAGGTGAAGGCAAATAAGGAGCTTGGCATATAAATATATGTAGGCGAACGCGCCTAAAAAAATGAAGCTGATTACATTTAACCTTACATTACTTTGGTCTTATATCAGATTTGATTTGAATTTCAAGGAATAATAATAATAATACAACTATTATTTGTTTTATTGACTAATTTATATGGGTTATAATTTATCTTTTCGAATCATACAAATTTTAACCCAATCTGCAATACAGATAGCTCGTGATTTTATTTTTTCTAAATTAAACTTCATATTAAATAAGCGACTACGACTGTCACATTTTAAATTCCTAATGCTGGGTGCCAAAATGAACAAATTTGGAGGCTTGTCTTATTTTTGAAACTCTTGTCACTTAATTAAATGTTCTAAATTTTGGCTTCGCTTTACATGAATTCATTATTTATGTCTCACTTTTCAGCATCATTATTTTTTGCTGAGTTCTACTAATCACAGTGTTTCCCAACCTTTTTCGAGTCGCGACCCCCTTTTCGAGTCGCGACCCCCTTAGCCAAGTAACCTGCGACCCCCGCCATATTTGCATAAAAAGGCATTTTTAATAGGGTAAAGAAAACACATTAAAAATAGATTTTTCAGAATATAATTGTGCAATTGTTTGGGTAATTGTACAGGCAGATATGAAGTTTTTTTGAGCAGTGCAGAAGGTCTGCAAGAGTAGCTCATGGTGTCTTGTCAATGATATATAGGAATTTTTCTAGAAGGGATAAGGAGGTGATTATCCCCTTGTATAAGACAATGGTCAGGCTACACCTTGAGTACTGTATACAGATCTGGAGACCTCATTTTAAGAAGGATGTAGAGTTGCTAGAACGAGTACAAAGAAGGGCAACAAGATTAGCGAATAGAACAAATGGTTTCTCTTACGAAGAAGGCTTAAGTTTTGCAAATTACAGTGTCTGGAGACTAGGCACCGGCGAGGTGATCTGATTGAGGTGTATAAAGCCTTGAATGGTTTGAGCATGCTCAATGCTGATGGGATTTTCCTCTTGCTCAGAATAATCGCCTGAGAAGGCATAAATTCAAATTGAGGAAAGACAGATGTAGACTAGATGTGCGGAAATTTGCCTTTAGCCAGCGGGTGGTTGATTTCTGGAACAAACTTCCATCTGTCGTTGTAGAAATTGATAGATTCAAGGCAGGACTAGACAAACATTTGGAGCGAGTGGATGAGTGAAATGAGAAGGGTCTATTTTTTTTTTTTTGGCTGATGCTATATAAGCTTGCTTTCTTGCATCATGTGCCTTTGCTAATGCTAATAATTCTAACCTAATATTTAATACAATGGTTGTACTTGCATCTGGGCAACCAGCTTCAAAATTCACGGCTGTTTGTTAAAGCCAACCTCATGTCATCCTCAACATTCATTATTGCCAGTTTGCATTAGACGGCCCATTGCGGATATTATTGAATTACATCATTGCAAGCATGGCGGCGTCAGCAAAACATACGGGGTGATCTTCAACTGCGTTAAAAGAGCAACTCACCTTTATTCGACGGTCCGTATTCGACAGTCTGTTATTCACACATCGAGACACCGATTAAAAATGAGAGAAAATCTTTATTGTACAGTAAAGATACAATAATGTGCCCGCCACAGCCAGGAGGCCAGGGGCTTATGAATTTTGATATTGAATTTTTTGCATCATAGTGAATATTTTTTTCAGTTTACTATTTGTTACATAGAATTCTATTCTAATCATAACACTGCATTTGTATATTTTATTTTTAGGAAGTGAATCGCCGCGGCGAAAATTTGAAAAAATATTCAAGGCCCGCCATAGCAAATAATAAAAATAATATAAAATGTTTAATATGTATGAACATGGCGGGCTTTTAATATTTTTTAAGTATCCGCTGCAGTGGACCTTAAAAATCAGTGTTACAACCATAGTAGAATATTGCAGTGTAGCCATATATATGCCAATATTAAAATAAATAAGTGTTGAAAACCTTCGTGGTGAAATTTCCTATAAAAATAATTGCAACTAAAAATAACCACGGCGACCCCCCAGAAAACATTTGCGACCCCCTTGAGGGTCGCGACCACAGGTTGGAAACCCGGGTACTAATGCATAAAAATAAATTGTCTGTTTATACTCATAGACGACCACATCGCAACAGAGGATGTTCAAAAAAGAGAGAATACCGTGACATAATCGTAAGCAGCAGCCACATGAGCTTAAACTACGGTCAACTCAACTGCGTACATTACTGTACCCTTTTGTTTGACCACTCAGCTATGGTGGCCATTTATTTCCGTATCCGTTGCTTATGTTGATAAATATGATTTTATCATTATTTTTTTATTCTTGACAGCATATGATATTAGATATTTGTGGTATTTATTTTAATCCATTTATAACCTGTGCTTGTCGGACACCTTCAAGAGTTCAAAGATTAGTCAGTTTTTTCAATTTTTGAGTAATTGTCCAGAGTTGACAATGACAATCAAATTTTCTGACAAGTATTTGTATCTCTACATTTAAATTGTTAATTTTTTTTCCTGGTAACTAAAGCTGACGCTATTTGTCTTCGATAACACCACTTTTCGAGGATTTTCATCCTCGAAAAGTGGTGTTATCGATTTTCAAATAAAATGCACCATTTTATTTGAAATTACACCATTTTATTTGAAAATCGATAACACCACTTTTCAAATATAATGGTGTAAACCATTTTATTTGAAATAAAATCTTCAGATAAAATGGTGTAAACCATTTTATTTGAAAAGGGAATAAATAAATAATAACACAAGGGGTCGTAGCGTGCAGAGGGTTGAAACAAGCTGTCAAATCCACGTCTTGACAAGTAAACATTAAATACTGCCGTTATTTTTGTTTTTATTTTTTTCTACAAACAAAATTAGTTTAAGTTGGTTTCAGAAGTGCACCAATAACATTTTTAGAGAAAATCGAGGATGAGGAAGGACTTTCCCATTGAAGAAAAAAAAAAAAGAAAAGAAACAGCATAGCAAAATTTTAATTTAGAAATCGTTAAATCTAAACTATAATAATCAAATTTCAACAACAAATTCAAAAATGTCTGGCCAAATATGACAAACAAATTTCAAACTAAAAATAGCCTAAAGCTAAAAATCAGCGATAAACCCTGGTGTCTTTTAATTTGAAACAACTTGTGCGAATGTAGATCGATGTACACCTCTCTCAATGTATATATATTGTCTTTTTTTTTAAAAAAAACTTAAAAATTTAGGCAACCTTGTTTCTTTATTACCGAAGTAGACAAGTTTTAAGTTGTTACGATCTACAAGGGGCAGGCTGTTAACTGTTATCACTAACTTAGTTAACTAAGATATCACTGACTTAGTTAATATATTCACATAAGAATATCATTCACCGTTCAAAACAATTTTACCATCGACTCTTTCCGAAAGCACACCTATGCATAATACCTGTACTTAGACACAGATTTGCTTCACACCTCAGTAATCACATCGATCCAGTATGTCCTACGATCTCGGCATCCATATCACACTGTAGCTTGTTATCTCTCCATTCCACTCTTCTCTTCGTATTATTATGCGAATTTTTATTTTGTTAACGTGCAGATTTAATACTAACATTCACAGATATTTTTGTTATTCAGGTAGGTTTGTTTTGTATTGTACGTTGGATAGCACTGTAAACTTAATCACTGTAATTTCTGTAATTTGCTAAAATAAAACGTTTACCTTTCTAGTTTAATTAAATGTTACTGACTATCACCGAAGCTATAGCCATTGTAGAAAACGAACAGAACATACCATAATAAAATTAGGCCTAGTGAAATAAATTGAAGCTTGAAATATCAGATTTAATGCACGCACGAGTGACATCTAGTGTTTAAAATATTAAATATATATAAAATTGAAAATACTTAGAATGTTTATAATAAAATTATATTATATTATATCATAAATATATTATAATAAAATTGTATTTTTATTATAAAATGTATGAAATTTAATTATATTAAGATATAAAACTAAAGATTGAAATATTTTACCCGATGTAAATAATTGTACATAAAGGTAAATTTATTAATTCAAGGGAAAACGTTAAAAGTTACGTGGTCAGAAAGAACTGTTTTAATTTCTGATTTTTCCTAGTTAATACAATTAGATAACGCCTATGTATGCTTTTCACATAAGAAATTAAAAATGTGTGAGATTATTACTTGAAAAAAATATATTGATTTCCAACTATACATAAATATAAACGGAGTTAAGAATTTCATATTTTTATTCATTTCAAAATTTCAAAAATATAGTTTAATATGACATTAAAGCCGTTAGGATTTCCACACAAATTTTAATAGAAATAAGGCACATCCATGTCAAGTATTATAATAAATATGCAAGAATTAATTTTTATGAAAACATTATCAAATAAGTAAATAAATAAAATAAGTAAAAAACGTTTCAAAAAGATCTGGATAATAAGATTGCTTAAAACATCAATATGAAAATAACAGTATTCTTATGGGATTTTTTTTAGAATGAATACATTTTATCACTATTGCAGATGAGTGAAGTTTCTTAAAGTTACTTATATCATTATTATGTATCTAAAATGTAAGCTATAGTGTAGGAAGACAGCCTCATCACCAAGTTTAAATTGATGGCAGTGCGACTGCACTAAACCGCAGGTTTAAAGAGGTTCTACATTCTCTAAAAATATGTCTGACTAAATTTATTTATAAAAGTTTTGAATTATAAGAGGCCTTGATAAGCAAAGCCTCTTACAATATAAGTTTAATGTAGGTTTATTTTACGCGAAGTCAAATAAAAGACTGGGAAACAGGAACTGTTGTCACTGGCCTCACACTGAAAGCATATTTAAATATTATGGCCTTGTGGTCAAGTTATATTTGTAATATTGGCCTGGTGGGATTATGGATGTATTTTGTTTCTAGTTTCTCAAAGAGTTCTTGCCTTTCCAGATTTCATACTGCAATAAATTCGTGCAAAACGGCTAAAATATACAATGCAACTGTTATCTATATTCCACTAACTTCGCGTGTGGCACGAAGCACGCAAGCAACCGTTGAATTGCTTATCTGAACGGTTTGAATGAACTTATAAAAACAATTTCATTCAGAGCTATTCATTCGCTCAATATCATTCAGAACTGTACAGAATTATTTAGAAATGCTTTATTTGCTGAGTGATGGAGTATCCACTGGGCATACACCTTATGGCACCCAAGGTTCTGAACGATGGTACATCAATCCTACACTGATGTTTAATTATTCTCTGATAAATTAATGAACATCCATCTGTGAACGGTAAATGAAAAAAAAAATCCCTTTTATTGTGTAATAAAATGTTGGCTTTCTTTAGTAGTAGTAGTAGTAGCAGTGGCATTTGATGCAAGAAAGCAAGTGTATGAGCTTATGCAGCATCAGCCAAAAAAAAAAAAAAAAAAAAAAATCACACCATTCCCTCCAAATTCCTGTCCAGTTCCTCCTTAAATTTATTCAACCTATCAACTTCCAGAACGACAGATGGAAGTTTGTTCCAGCAATTAACCACCCGCTGGCTAAAGGCAAATTTCCGCACATCTATTCTACATCTGTCTTTTCTTGAATTTATGCCCCCTTAGGTTCGTAATCTGAACAAGTGGAAGGATCCCATCAGAATTCAGCGTGCTCAACCCATTCAAGGCCTTATATACCTCAAAGTATTTTGTAGTTTTGCATTACATTTACATGTTTTGCGTGTATATTATGAAATGAAATGTGTAACCTTATTACATGACTAATTTTAGATAAACATCCCAGTTCAAAAATTTACGTTTTATATTATGAAGTAAACCGTTTGCCTCTATAGAACCTTATATTTATTGCATGGCTAATTTTACATTTGGTTTGTTAAAATAGCAGCACGCACTTGTACTCTTAAAGAGTGAATCTTTGAATAAATGTATAATTTGTAAATGTCATTTTTGTTTTGTTTTCATTTTATCTGTATTTAAATAAATACATTAATGAATTAGTCATTTTTTGGATTTATATTATGTAATATGGAATATTTTTGAAATTATGATTACTGTATTTCCTTTTTCAGATTGTTACGAAACAATCAAGGAGAAGGAATAGAGGATATACCCACCTCATCCCTTCTTTAAAAATCGGAAAAGCGAATGAATGATTAACGTGGCACATTAATGATGCATAAATTATTATTTCATTAATGCATTGCGTTTTTAATCGTCAGCCAACTTTTAAAAAACCAGACCTTTTTTTTTTTTTTTTGGTTTTTCTGGGGTTCAGTCCCGAATTAAAAAGAAGGTGCGGAAATAAACTAAAACCCAAAATAAATCTTTACGAATTATGTGTATAGGAAACACTTTCCAATTAAATACAATAAAAACTGAAATTCTGGAGTATATGAATCATTTTGTTGTACCGAATTTTCGTTCTAATGAATATCGCTGAAAATTATTTCACAAGAATCATTATTTGTCTGAATAAGTTCTGCTGCACTTTTCTAATATATAGAATTAGTAATAAGTTCTTTGTGAACCTTAATTCACAGATGGAATTTGAAAATAATTCGTTGTACTAAATTTTTCTTAAAAATTCTTTCGTTTGATGGGACTTACACAACACTGATAATAAGGAAATTCAGCTAAGACTTTAAAATATTTTCATTGTAGTGAAAATTTTATTAAAACGGTATTCGTTGTAACGGGTGTTTACTGTATTTCGTTATACACTTATGGGGTGAGAAGAGTAAAATTTTGTTTCTTTTTGTGTGGCGCTGGAAATTGTGATGCTGCAGCTGAAATTAAAATTCTAAATATAAAGAAACGTATCCCGATAAAAATTATTTGGAATATGTTCAATAGCGAAACTACAAATTCTGGTGTCCCCTTCCCCCAGGAGATTCGCAAACGGACCCATGTGCTCTCTAACGACCAATTAAAACCAATTATTGGTCTCACTGTGACGGACTTAGCGGTATGGTAGTTTCGCTACTGAATATGTTTGTTCCCCCATAAGTGCTAATCTCCAAAGTTCACAGGATTTTTCAACACTTGTGTTTTATTCACAATCACTATTTATTAGCTAATCTCGGAGGATAAGAAAATATGTTTTCTTATCCTCTTTGAAGAACCAAAGCTGATAGCGTATTGTAACAGCATCTTCTTAAGAGGAATCTCCATAGTCCAGTGATTCAAATGTAGTAGGTTGAAAGTGTGATAGGAATGCAAACTAGTGGGAGAAATTATTATCAAATGACTGGTGGAGAAAATGCTGAACTGTCAAGATGGCCTTGGCTGGATATAAAACGTATTCAACCATATTTGAAAAATTTTTTCAGGACGTCTCTAAGTCATTATTTTATCTTATCTTCCTTCATGGATTAGGCGATCCGCCTGTTCCGATCTCGAAGAGGTCTGCCCATCTTTTCTTTGGTCTTCCTCTGTCTCTTTTTCCTTTTGCTCTATATGTATAAGCTAATTTAGGGAATCTATTATCTTCCATTCTTTCTACATGTTCTTTCCATCTTTGTCTATATTCTATAATTTTTCCATTAATTCAGTAAATCTTTAATTCCTTTCTAATATTTACGTTTGGTATTTTATCTAATTTTGCACATCCTTTAACATATCTTAAAAATTTCATTTCTGCAGCTTGTATTCTATTAATGTCTCATGTGCTATCATCGGTATCAATGTTTCAGAACCATAAAGAAGTGTTGGTATTGCCATTACTTTGTAAAATTTCAATTGTGTTTCTTTCCTTGTTTTCTTAGCCAGAGCTCTTTTATTGTTCCACATATATTTTGAAATTTCGCCAATTTCTGGTTCATATTTTCTTCGATATCATAGGTTATATCACATCCTAGATATTTAAAATGTTTTACTTGTTCTAATATTTTATTGTCTATAACTATTTTTGTTCTACCGTATTTTTCCCTTTAAAAGCCATTATTCTAGTTTTCATCGTTGATATTTTAACTTTATATTCTTCTTTTATTTGGTTTAATTTAAATACTGCTATTTGTAAATTATCTTCACTATCTGGAATAATTAATTGATCATCTGCAAATAACAGTGTATTAATCATATTCTTTGTATTTAAATATATACCTGTATTAATTTCTTCTTTCATTTACATTTCATATCCTCGATATATATGTTATACAGTGTTGGTGATAAGCTACATCCTTGTCTAACTCCTTGATTTATTATACTTTCTTCTGTTAATTTATTACTATTTTTGTTCCTTGATATAAACTTTGTATTATTTTTATAAGATGCTTTGGGTATCCTTTGTTACTCAATATGTCCCATAGTTTTCGTCTGTTTACTCCATCAAATGCTTTTTCATAATCTATTAATGCTTTTTTCTTTTTTTTTTTTTTTTTGTAAACCCCAAACACGAGAGGTTGTAGAAGCTATAGTACTTAGAACCGTGCTTGGGTTGGAGGTTGAGTAGATGAAAGAGGATATTTGTTGACATTGGACTTGAACTTCTGTAGACTGTAATTTTCAGGAAATGCGTATGAAGGAAGGTTGTTTCACAAAACGGCAGTTGAATGAATAAACGAGGAATATGAAAAGTTGGTTCTGTGAGTTTGAAGTTGGACAGTAAATTGGCTGGTGGCGGCACGTGTTCGGACTGTTTTGAAAGAGAGAGAGCGGGAATTATAGAAGCCAATTTAGAAGAACAGTGCCCATAGAAGTATCTGTAGAAGAGGCACGCAGCAGAAACAGTACGTCTATGAGACAGCGAGTGGAGAGACTCTGTTAGAGGTGAGTCATTAATTAACCTAACTGCCCTCTTCTGAACGGAATCAAGAAGCCTGAGAGAGATTTTGGGGGCACCACCCCAGATGTGGGAACAATATTCCATGGCAGGGCGGATTTGCGATTTATACAGAGTGAGCAGCTGTTTGGAAGAAAAGTAAAGCCGAGAGCGAAAGAGAAAACCAAGTTTTTTAGATGCAGATGAAGCAATATTTGTAATGTACTTGTGCCAATAGAGATTAGAGGTCAGGGTAATCCCCAAAAGAGATATATCATTTTGCCTAGAAATCGGAGTGGCACCAAAGATAAGCATAGGAGCAGAAGAATCGTTTTTGCGAGATATAAGACAAGACTGAGTTTTAGAAGGATTGAAATCAACTAAGTTGTCTTTACCCCGCTGGAGAATTACCTGGAGATCGGCATTTAAGGAATTGGCAGCAAATATTAGAGAAGTTGAAGCTGATTGAGCGGGGCAAGGTTTCTGAAAATGGAAAGTGGGATGCAATGTGCTATCATCGGCAAAACTATGGATAGGATGGAAGAAGGTCATTAATATACAAGAGGAAAAGAGTGGGAGAAAGAACTGAACCTTGGGAGACACCGGCATTAGTGGAGAAGTTAGAAGACAGAGAGCTATCTACAATCACCCTCAGTGAGCGATCAGAAAGAAAACTGGATAACCAATTTCAAAAAACAGTTGGCAAACCATAAGATGGAAGCTTGTTTAGAAGACCTTTATGCCAGACATGATCAAAAGACTTTGAGATGTCAAGAGCAACTGCTTGTGTTTCACCGAACTTTTCCATTGAATTTGTCCACAAATGGGTAACATAAGCCAGAATATCACCAGTGGATCGACACTGATAGAATCCATACTGGCGATCGTTGATCAGACGGAAGGTTTCTATGAAGTTTAAGAGTTGGCGCTTAATTGATATCTCCATTACTTTAGAAAGAGTAGAAGTAATTGCAATTGGACGATAATTGGATGGGAGGGATTTGTCACCCTTTTTAGGAACTGGCTGGATATGAGCAAATTTCCAAGCAGAAGGAAAAACACCTTTGGAATAAGAAAGCGAAAAAAGGCATCAAAGAATAGGTGTAAATTCAGGAGCACAGGTTTTGAGAACAAGTGGAGAAATACCATCGGGACCTGGAGCTTTCTTAGCATCAAGATTTGTTAAAATCCTTCTGACATCCTTTTGACGGAAGACCACAGGAGGCATTGAATGGAGCGTTTTGGGAATAGTGGGAGGTGTTTTACCAATATCATTAATACATGAGTTGGAAGAAAAATGAGATGCTAGCAGATCAGCTTTATCCTTGACCGAAGTGACAACAGAACCATTTGGTTTGGACAGAAGTGGGGACAGAGGTCGGATGCTAAATGCGTTTCTAAATTAAACTGTTTTCGTTTTTCTATTATTTGTTTTAATATAAATATATTATCTGTACATGATCTTCCTTTTCTGAATCCTGCCTGTTCTTCTATTAATATTTCATTAGAGATAATTTTAATTTTCTTATTTATTATTTTGCTATCTTTTATATACTGTATTTAGTATGTTAATCTTACTATAATTCTTTGTATCACATCTGTTTCCTTTTTTAAATATTGAAATAATTTTTGCTATCTCCCATTCTTCTGGTATTTTATATTGTTTCCAACCTTTATTAAATGAATTTAGTATCCTGTCCTTTAAAAAACTTCCACCATACTTGATCAGTTCTGCATTTATACCATCCATTCCTTCTGCTTTCCTATTTTTTGTAGCTTTCAATGCCTTTTACAATTCTTCCTTCGTTATCGGATCTATGTCACTAACTGGGTCTAACTGTATCTCTTCTGTTTGATATGTTGGGTCTTTCCTCAATTCTTCATAATGTTTTTTCCATTGTTCTTCCTTTATTATAATTATTCTTGAAGTGTCTTTCTCTGTGCTATTCAAGTGTTTCATCATTATATACAGTATATGCCAAATTTTGTCTTCCATGAACATCATGTTCTATTGTGCTTATAAATCTATCCCACGACTCTGCTTTAGCCTTCCTTATTATATCTTTAATTTTATTGCGTTCTTGTATATATATTTCTTCATTCTCACTTGAAGAAATATATAAACAAGAACGCAATAAAACTAAAGATATAATAAGGAAGGCTAAAGCAGAGTCATTGCCACACAAAAACGAACAAACAAATTTCTAAAGTACATGATTTCAAGGTATTGTATTTTATAGGATTGAGTTTCCAATGGCACAAATTTTCTGAAATATTGAAAACATAATGCAGAAAGAGAGAGTGGCATCGAAAAATATACTCAATTTAAGGGTACATACAGTATTGACAAAATGATGCAAGGAAACATGATTATGTAAAATCAGCCAAAAAAAAAAAAAAAAACTGAGCGCAGTCAGTATGTATCACCTTCCCTAGCTGAATTTCTCTATTTGTTTCGAGCATTCATCCACTCTCTCTTAAAATTTAGATAAACTTCTGAACTCCACAAGATTAGGTTGAGTTTATTCCAACAGACAATCACCCCTTGACTAAAGGACATTTTCGAACATCCATTCTACAAGCGTTCCATCTCAATTAAGCATTCCACTTAGTGCCCTTAGCCAATTTCGTTATTGGTCTGTACCCTCCAAAAGGTCCACATTTTTTCTAAAATGGGGTCTCCAATCCTGTATGTAATATTCGAGATAAGGCCTAACCATTGCTTTATATATTGGAATGATCGCCCTTTTCTCATGCAAAGTCCTTGTTTATCAACACCAGAACCCCTATGAACTATCCTAGCAGCCTCTCTACATTGTTAAAAGAGACCTGCACATCAGACTGTTTAATTACTCCCTTGAGTATGGTGCGCCACTCATTAAACTTGAATTGCCTACATCAGTATCATTAATGAATATTATAAACTGTAAGGAGTCAAGAACCTGTGGGACCCCCCCCCTCATGACATTAGTTCATGAAGAGCAGTGAACATTTCTACTCTACTGCTCTCTCTCTCTCTCTTACCACTTAATGGCGGCAGGGGGTAACATCAATATTATGAGAGGGGAAATCAACTGCAAATAGATAAAAAGAAAACAACATAATTAATTAATGGAGCTAGTGCATTATAAATGTGTACATACCCATAAAACATTGGTACTCACATCTACTAAACATTGATACTCACATCTACTAAACATATCTTTGTCTTGAAGTACATTTTTATGCTATCACTAAGTATTAACATCCCTTTATACATAATAGTAACTTGCCCTTAAAGTCACATTGATCCAGTTTATAACGATGGTTGTATGGGACTTTATAAAAATATTACAAATCTAAGTAAATTATGCCAAAGTTATTCTTTACCTCTAATTCTTTAGTAAACTTTACTTCATAGCAAGTAGATTAGCTAGGCAGGATCTCTTAAAGAAGCCATGCTGCGATTCCTTTACAATTCCAATTCTGTCCAAGTAATTCTCTATAATTCCAGTACTGTCCAAGCAATTCTCTAGTTCAAGTACTGTCCAAGTAATTCCAGTACTGTCATGTTTCACATCTCTCTCCATAATTTTCCGTAATATAAAAGTCAAACTTATTGGTCAGTAGCTGTGTGGGGGGTGGAATGATGAATTTTTTTATTGGAGGAATAGTAGCTTTTATTATTATATGTTATAATTTTCTGTTATTAATAAATCTCGTTAAACTTTCAGACCCACCTCTCTTAACTTTGTATTTCCCCGTTTATTTTCCCACTCCCACATTAACACCTGACTTGTATACTGCACAGAAGATCACAGATTCTGGGGGAATAGTAGTTCGTGTATGTTTCCTCTGGACTGGCTGAGTATTCAGAATGACTCATACTACACTTGATAAACATATACAATATTGTTTATTCACAGTATATACATTAAAAGAATATATCATACATCATCAATTGGGTATTATGTTAATTACTAGCATTATATGTGTGCTAAGATGTAAAGATAATCACAATTCATATATCATGTCTCTTCGTGTCTTTCTGCCTTTTCTCCTTCTGTTTTAGGTTACATCTCATAACATTCTCTTGTCTTCTAACAATTTAAACTTCCCAACAGGGATTACAGCAGTGAGCATAACACCTATATGTGTATTTTCCTAGATTTATAAATCCCCGCTATAATCTTTCTTTAATTATCCCTTCCAAAATAATTACATGTGCATAGAACATAGTCTCAACTTAAAACATACTAGTCTCGAGTACATATATCTAAATCTTCCTTGCTTATTAACTTATCTTTGTGACGAAGTACATATATCTATATCTTATGAACTTTCTCCTTCCCTTTATGCTAAACAATATCAAATCAACTATCAACTAACCTAAAACATTCCTTAGAGTCCTTTCCTTCAATTCAAGCTTATAACTATTATCTGGTACTTGGTTGGTTGGTGTCGTGTCCATTTGAAGTCAAATTGAACCATGCGCTGATATCACTGCTTTAGCTAAGTCCACGATCTTTTCGTTATAAAGTTCTCCCTGAAAAGGGGATTCGTCCATGCTTTGCAAAGTCGCCTGAATTGCAGGACAGCTGAAGATGTGTTCCGGAGTAAGCTGTTCTTTCGGACAGTTTCTGCAAAGTTTATAAGTTCTGGTACCATCCGCACTAATTTTCATGCCTGCCATGTGTCGAGTTCTCAGTCTGGCAATGGTCTTAGTGATGTTCCTATTTGCATTAATCTCGCAGATTTGGTGATCAGTTTCTATATGTTTCTGTCTGAGTCTGTGTCTGGCGATGGCGTTAGCATCATCTAGAGTTATGGTTTTTGAGGTGTTGTGATTTAAGTTTCTTGCCTCTTTTGCCAGTTTATCGGCCGCCTCATTTCCTTCTATGCCCACATGCGCAGGCATCCACTGTAGTGTGCAGCTCTTTCCCAATTGATGAACTGTCTCCAAATGTCGGTGAATGTCCTGTGTGAGTCCTGTGCGTCCATGTTTTATTGCCAGCAGGGCCGCTCTTGAGTCGCAGAAGATTACAAGCCCTCTGGCTCTGTCTATGTCTCTTAGTGAAATATAACTATTTAGGGCCTCAAGGATTGCCCTTAGCTCACATGTAAAGTTAGAGGCGATGCTGCCTGCACCAATGCTTTGTTGCATTTTTGTAGTATTTGTCAGGGTGGTGTGTATGCCTGCTCCGCCCTTGAGGATCGTCTCGTCAGAGGATCCATCGGTATACATCTGTACTAAGTCACGCCTCGAATAAGTCTCAATTGTTCGATTCCTATAGCTTTGACAATGGTCTCGATTTCTTTTTTTGTGCAATGTTCCACGAGATCCAAGTTTATTGTGGTATTTTGGGGGATGCAAGATGGTAAGGTGGGCTCTTGAAGTATGTCATATTTTTGAGTTCAAGATCAAGACTTTCTCTGATTTCCTTATCGTATTTCATGGTAGATGACCTTTTGAGTCTTGACCTGCAGTTCCAATTTATAAAGGTCCTACGGGAGATATGATCAATGTCTCTGCTGTTAGCCTTATTAGTGAATTTAATTGTGTGATATCTTCTTCTTTGATTTAGTGTCTGAAGGCCGCATTCCCGCTCTGCTTTGGTGTTGTTTGTAGACGAAACAGCCCCGATGATTATTTTGGCTGCTCTTGCTTGGATCCTGTCCAGTTTTCCAAGTGCAGACTCAGAAGCATGCGCCCATATTGGTGCTGCATATTCCAAATTAGCCCTGATAAGTGAGGTATAAGTTGTTTTAAGTGTTTTCGGATTTGCTCCCCAGTTCGTACCACATAAGCTTTTTAGGATGTTTAACTTCTTCAGTGCTCTGTTGGAGCTATTTTCAATGTGTTTGGCGAAACGTAGTTCTGTGTCGAGGGTTATACCCAGATATTTTGGGTTATCCATTTTTGAAGTGGGCACGCCGTCTATAGCGATAGCTGGGTTAAAGTTCTTTCTGCGGCTTCTGTCTGTGGTAAAAACTGTGTGGTTAGTTTTATGGGGATTTATCTGTAATTTCAGTTCTCTTACCCAGTCCACAATTCCTTTACTTACATAACAGCTTAGGGGATCACTCTTTACCCAACCTTTTTCTCAGCTCAGGGGCGGCCATCATCATCAATATAGGGCATCAGACTCCTACTGGAATTAGTCATTGGCTAAGGAACTGCTGCTCATCTACAGGAATTCTCCTTCGTTCAGGAACTCGCTCTTTTCTCCATAAATGGGTTGCTGTGGCCCGCTTTGGGCGTCTGATCAGCTCGACGATACTGGGGTGCATAATAAAATTATCAAGACTCTCCTTACTGCTTTAACAAGAAGCCAGACTGTATAACTCTTCCTTATCTTTCTATACCGAGACCTTTCGATCTTTATCACTCAGCTCCAGCATATGTGTTTCCATCTTTCATTGGGCATCTCCTTCCTATTTCTACGTTGCGGCTGACCTCTCCCAGAACTTGCCTAATGATTTGTCTTTGCGACAAACTGCTTCAATTCCCACTACCACATTCCAGCGATTCACAAGAACTCCCACCTTCTTCAAAACTTCCTACAACTCCAGAAAACTCTAAAACTCTCTCACTGCAAAAAAACTCCCTTAAATTAATTTCTCTGTCCGCTACTCTCCAGCGATTCTCCCGGCACTTCTCGGGATTTCTTTCCAGCAGCACATCACTCAGGCCCACCCACAGGAACTCTCAAAAACTTCCAAAAACTGCCCAAACTGTCAAAAACTGGAACTCTGTCTCTTTCCTCCTGTTCTATCTCCTTTTTGCTTCAGCCACCCCTTCTATTCTGATCCAATCGTAGTTCGTTCTTCATCGTCCCTTTATTCTCATTCGCTCTCTCCCACTTCCGTCGTTTTCTTGGCCCTTCCCTTTCCTGGGGAAATATCTGACTTCTCGAAATTTCTAGAAGCTTCCATGAACTTCCGGACGTCTAGAAATTTCTAGATATTTCCTTGTGACCATTCCGATGCACTTACCCCATATAAGTTCACTCTGTTTTTTCTCTACCGCTCCTTGAAATCAGTAAGTGCTCAAGGAGTCGGTTTGTTTTATCCAGCAGCTAGTCATTTCCACATGGTGTATGCCGCATCCGCCCTCTTAATCTTTAAAATTTTTCCTCTCCACAAGGGGGAGTCGGTTCCCTTGTTCTTTTCTTCCAAAGAGCTGCCCACTTTCTGTTTATAGCGACTTGAACTGCCGTTACGGTGGTCCCATTGTACTTTTGTGCCCTGTCCAGCTATCCCCCTTTGTTACGCTAATCCTCCCTTACTTAACTGTACGGTACAGAGCGATCGCAATCTAAGCTGAAAATCATCCTATGTAAATAATATTATTTAATATATTTTCTTTTTATGTTATAATATTTATAACATAACATTCCCTAGGATAAGTGTAAGAATTGGGTTCTTACAGCTGTTTACTTGAACCATCTTTGTAAATATAAGAAAAGTTTATACATTTCCAGTTGTAGAACTTTTGTAAACAAAGATAAGCAAGGCCTCTTACAATATAAGTTTAATGTAAGTTTATTTTACGCGAAATCAAAGGAAAGACGTGGAAAGTGGAACTGTTGTCACTGGCCTCACACTGAAGCCATATTTAAATATTTTGGCCTCTATTAACTAGGCCACTGGTATCTTCAAAGTTAAAAATATTTTCCCATGTGAATGTGAATGCAGGGCCGGATTCAAACTTGCTGTAACCCTAAGCTATAACATGTATAAGGCCCTTCTCCCTCCACCAAATACTGTAATAATAAAATAAATAAGCTGTTCAATTAAACAGACTTCGATAGGCATGTAATATGTATTATAAAAAGACACGTTGCATTTGTGCATATTCATTTTATACTTATGTTAAATAAATAACAAAAGTAAAAAATATTATTTAAAATTATGATTTATAAATTACTCGTATATCACAAAAATTATTCTTCGCACATATTCTTTGTTTTTTGTAGAAATAAAAATAGATATCAGATGAAAATCAGTAAACGGCGTTCTCGTTGTTCGGTTTACCGTTGTCGGCAAGCAAAATCATAAAAAAAAGTCAAAACCATAAAAAAATATATCATAATGTTGTGTGATGTTTACAGATCACTGTGACAATATTAAAAAAGAATTTTTTTTTAAGATGGAGCGAGACCCCTTGTAACGTGAGGCCATAAGCTGTAACTCCTTTAGTTTATATGTAAATCCGACCCTGTTAGTGGATGCAATTATTTACGCAACTTATACAGAAACCAGTCCTTTGCTTCCCATAATCTGAAATATCATGCCTACCTCCAGAGTAACTTTATCACAAAATTATTTATATTTACTGTGGGATTCAGGGTCTGCAGATAGTTTATAATCATCCACGTGATTCTTCTCTGCCATTAAGGAAGAGAAATTAAGGAGTTATTAATGAAGGAAAATGCCAGAAGGTTATCAAATTGTAGCAGGGTGCTTAATGATTTTGTAATAACCGAAAGCAAGGTGGAGGAGAAATTGTTGAAGTTAAACATAAGAAAGGCACCTGGGGTGGATGGGATCTATCCAGTTATATTAAAGGGGGCAGCAAAGGAACTAAGCAAACCCTTAGCGATAATCATGAGAGCATCCTTGGATTCAGCGGAGGTCCCCACGGACTCGAGATGTGCAAATGTATCCCCAATTCACAAAGGAGGATCGAAGGGTGACACAAGTAATTACAAACCAGTTAGTTTAATTTATGTTCCAAGTAAAATAATGGAATCGCAGGATCATTTAGACAACACTACAGATCAGACACAGCATGGGCTTGTTAAGGGAAAGTTTTGTCTGACAAATCTGATTGGATACTGTGATGTGGTTACAAGGGAACTGGATGCAAAAAATAATTTTGATATCATATACTTGGATTTCAGAAAAGCTTTTGACACTGTTGCGCATGGATGACTACTGTACAATTTGGAGCAGAATGGTATTAAGGGTAAGTTGCTACAATGGATAAAAGGGTGGTTTAGTAGGAGAAGAGAGAGGGTGGTAATCAATGGACGCTGCTCTTCGTGGACTAATGTTATTAGTGGAGTTCCACAGGGTTCGGTGTTGGGCCCAACGTTGTTTTGTATATTTATCAATGGTATTGATGAAGGTATATCAAGCTTAATGTCGAAGTTTGCAGATGATACAAAGGTTGGCAGGGTTATTAATGATAGTAATGACAGTGTGCTACTGCAACAGGATCTAGAAAATTTGGGCAGATGGGCTGAGAAGTGGCAATTGAAGTTTAACATTGACAAATGCAAAGTACTGCATATGGGTAGAAGTAACCCCAGAGGACCGTACCAACTGTGTGGTACTACATTTAGGGTGGTAGAAAATGAAAAAGACTTGGGAGTAATTGTGCAGTCAGATATAAAGTTTTCTGAGCAATACATACAGGCTGCAAGAGCAGGTCATGGGGTTTTGTCAATGATATACAGGAATTTTGATAGCAAGGAAAAGGAGGTGATTATCCCTTTGTATAAGGCAATGGTCAGGCCACGCCTTGAGTACTGCGTACAGGTCTGGCGGCCTCATTTTAGGAAGGATGTCGATTTGCTTGAGCGTGTATAGAGAAGAGCAACAAGATTGGTGAAGGGAATGAAGGGAGTCTCTTACCAAAAGAGGGAGTCTGCGCGGGTAGCACAGTGGTATCGTCACCGTCCTCCCCACACCGGGTGGAAAAGGCCTGGGTTCGAATCCCGTCGATGACGCGAGGAACTTTAATGGGCTTTTTTCACTCCGTGGCTGAGTTAGTTGGTCTCAGGCGTAGATAGCAAGGTTTTTCTCCCCAATAACTGGGGTTGTTTCGTCCAGAAAAACAGGCAACTCAACCATAGAACATACGCAATTTACAGACACAAGTACTGGTTAATGTATTTAATTACGGACAACCCTAAAATAATAATTTGATTTTTTATTTACCAAAAGAGGCTTAAGTTCTGCAAATTGCAGCGGATGGAGACTAGGCACCTTCGAGGTGATCTGATTTAGGTGAATAAGGCCTTGTATGGGTTGAGCAGGCTCAATTCTGATGGGATTCTTCAACTTGCTCAGATTACGAACCTAAGGGGGCATAAATTGAAGTTGAGGAAAGACAGTTGTAGAATAGACGTGCGGAAATTTGCCTTTAGCCAGCGGCTGGTTAATTGCTGGAACAAACTTCCTTCTGTCGTTGTGGAAGTTGATAGCTTAAATAAATTCAAGGAGGAATTGGACAAACATTTAGATGGAATGGTTGTGTGATTTTTTTTTTTTTTTTTTTTGGCTGATTCTACATAAGCTCATACGCTTACTTGCTTGCTTTCTTGCATCACAAGCCTCTATTACTATTTTTACCTATTAGGTGACCGCACCTAAAAAAAGACATCGAATTTCTTGAAAGGGTCCAAAGACAGAAATATCGCTTGGTGAGATCAACAAAAAGGCATCCATATGAGGAAAGACTTCGAATACGTGGGTTGCAGAGCTTGGAAACTAAACACCTTAGACGAGACTTGATTGAGGTATTTAAGGCTCTGAGTGGCAAAAGTAAAATGAATGAGGACGAAATTTTCACGATTATAAATGATTCTATAACTAGGGTCCATAAATTCAAGTTACGGGGTAGGGAAGAAGTTTGGACTGGATAGCAGGAAGTTTTATTTTAGCCAGCGAGTTACAGATTACTGGAATAAGTTATCTACATGGGTGGTTGAGCCTGACATTTTGGGGACATTCAAAGGTCAGCTGGATTGTTACATAAGGGAGGAAGGAAATGCATAGGTTGTTTATTTCCTTTTCTTTTATTAATTATTTATTTTATATGTTACTTTACTTTTTTTTGGCTGGTGATGCATAAGCCTTAGGCTTCCTTGCACCATATAGTCATTACTAATACGAATACTGTACTAATTAAGATCATCAATTCTTTTGACATACATTTTAGTTTAGATCACATACCTTGAGCAGCCCTTGCGGTAGCACGGTGCATATAAGTACCCAGGCGTGGTGGAAAAGGCTTGCTTCGAATTCTTTCAATGGCGCAAGGAATTTTTTTTTTTTTTTCTATTTTACTCAACGTGGCAGAGTTAGACTATCTCAGGCTAGGGTTGCATGTTTCTTTTTTCCAGCAAACAGCAAAAATCGACCACAGAATATATGCAATTTATAGACATAATATACATATATGGCACAATATGTCTGTAAGTTGCGTGTGTTCTGAGAACGATTTTCTGTTTGCTGTACGAAAAACCAAAGTGACCTGCAGAAAAAACCATATTACCCTTGCCTGAGACCGACTAACTCAGCCAAGATGGGAAAAGGGCCAGTAAAAATTCCTCACATAATTGACGATGAGAATCGAACTCAGATCTTTTCCATACAGCACCATTTCCCCTGGCGAAATTCTACCTCAAAGTGACGTTGTTGGTTGCCTAATAAGAAACACGAAGTGGAAAACTTGTCACTAAATGAAAGTTGAAATTTATTTTGTATACCACTGCGCTTTTGGGAAATATCGGTGAAAAAACAATATAGAAAATTATAGAACAATACAGAATATAGGTAGTAACAGAAATTGTCACCAGAAAGCAAAATCTATGTTTGAAAAATTTTACTTAATTCAAACATATTATTAAAAAGTTACAAAGTTTATGTTTAAAAATATAAACTTTTTTTAATTTTTAATATTTTTTAATTTAAAAATATTTAAAAACTGATTATGGTTCAAAATTACTTGTAGGACATACTCAGTTAAGTGGATTGGATTGCTGTTGATTATTGCTTTTAAATATTTGATTTATTTAGTATATTGTTTAATTATTTTGTTATAGGTTTTCCTGTAACAGGGTTGTGTTAGGGTTGTTAAATATACAAGAACAGTAAGTCTTAATTGTTTATATAGTAATGTTAGAAGTGTCGTCAATAAAATGAGCCCATTCGAATTGCTGGTTAAAACAAGTAACTCGGACATAATAGGGCTTACGGAGACGTGTTGCCACCCGGAAATTGGGGATGATGAGTTCCAGTACGGCTTGTATAATGTATTTAGGAAGTATAGGGTAGATAGAAGGGGTGGTGGGGTAATGCTTCTTATCAGGAGCCTGAGTGCGACGATAGCTTTCCCGGATTCAGATGTTTCACATGCTAGTATAGAATCTGTATGGTGTGAGATAGTTGGAAACAAAGGTATAATGGGAGTAGGAGTAATCTACAGACCAGGTGATTGTGAAGATTATGACAAAAGCCTCTACATGCAAATGGAATGGGCAAGTAAGCGTCAATGCCTTATTATGGGTGATTTCAATTTGCCTCTAATTGATTGGAGTAAATGGGAAGGAAACTCGACATGGGGAATAAAATTTTTTAATCAACTAGATGACTGTTATTTGTATCAACATGTCAGGGAAAGTACTAGAGAAAAGAATATCCGAGACCTCATCATCAACCATGAATCAGATGACATAACAGGGCTGACAGTAGAGGAACCAGTAGCAGGAAGTGATCACGGAGTTCTACGGTGGATGATGATGAGAGAGGTAGCAGTAGTAAGAGGCAAAAGAATGGTTTTTAATTTCAGAAAAGGAAATTACGATGCCTTAAGGTACTACATGGCCTCTATTAACTGGGTAGATATCGCACAGAGAATGAATACATTTGAACTGTGGTATGTTTTTAAAACATTAATCACAGATGCCTTGAATGCGTATTTACCATTAAAAAAATACTCCACGAGGAGGGTTCCAAGTTGGATGAATAGTGAAGTTTCCACATTACTTGAGCAGAAAAAGGTGGCATGGAAAGGCTACAGAGCAATAAAAAGTTCTGAAGCCTATAACAGCTACAAGATGATCTGTAATAGAGCCACAGAAAAGGTTCGACAGGCAAGGGCAGTTTATGAGAAATCACTAGCAAACAGAGCAAAGAGGGGGATAAGGAATTCTTCACATATGTAAATACCAAGAAGAGCAGGACAAACCAGATCGGACCTTTACGTAAGGGAAAGGGGATAGTATTAAATTCACCAGCTGCCGTTGCAGATGAACTCAACAGTAATTTTGCATCGATATTTACAAATGAAAAGCCTTTTGTGGCAATGGGAAATTGTGGGAGCGAAGTTGAAAAATATGTAATTAATGATATTGAAATTTCGCAAGATTATTTAATGAAAAAACTTTCGAGCCTACAGGCCAGTAAGGCTTGTGGAATTGATGGAATACCCTATAATCTTAAGGTAGGCGGAAAGTGAGTGCATTGAACCATTGAGGCTAATTATGCAAGCATCACTAGATTCTGGGGAGATTCCGTTGGATTCGAAAAGTGCCAATTTATCTCCCATACATAAGGGTGGCTCTAAGAGTGAAGTGAGAAATTATCGACCTGTCAGTCTGACTTCAGTGGTAGGGAAAATCATGGAGGCAATGATCAAGGGTGGAATTCATGATCATTTGGATAGAATTGAAATTCTCAAGGATACTCAGCATGGTTTTGTAAAGGGAAAATCATGTTTAACAAATCTGGTTCGCTATTTTGAAAGGGTCACTCACGAGCTGGATTTAGGAAATAATTTCGACATTGTTTATTTAGATTTCAGCAAAGCTTTTGACTCAATCCCACATGAGCGGGTGCTTTCTAAGCTGGAACAGGTTGGAATCACTGGTAAAATCCTTAGATGGATAGCAGGATGGCTTTAGGGTAGGAGGCAGAGGGTTGTGATAAATGGCTATTCCTCAGATTGGGTTGATGTAAGAAGTGGGGTTCCTCAAGGATCAGTATTAGGACCACTGTTGTTTTTAATTTTCATAAACGGCATCGATGAAGGGATAGAGGGCGTGATGTCTAAATTTGCAGATGATGTTAAAATTGGTAGAGTAGTTAATGATCACTGTCAAGCTGAGCTTCTTCAGAGAGACCTAGATAGACTTCAGGAATGGTCAGAAAAATGGTAGCTTTGCTTTAATCCAACAAAGTGTAAGGGATTACACCTGGGAAAAAGTAATCCCAAAATAACTTATTCACTTGGTGGAGTTCCACTAAACCCAGTACTGGAGGAAAGGGACTTGGGTGTTACGATACGGTAAGACATGAAATTATCTGAGCATTGTAAACAGGTTTCAAGGAAGGCCCATGGTATCCTATCGATGATCTATCGAACTTTTGCAAGTAGAGATAGGGACGTGGTAGTCCAATTATATAAGGCTTTTGTTAGACCACACTTGGAATACTGGGTTCAAGTACGGAGACCGCACCTAAAAAAAGACATCGAGCTTCTTGAAAGGGTGCAAAGACGGGTAACTCGCTGGTAAGATCGGCAAAAGGGCGTCCTTATGAAGAAAGACTTCGAATATGTGGGTTGCAGAGTTTGGAAACTAGACACCTTAGATGAGATTTGATTGAGGTGTTTAAGGCTCTGAGAAGGATCAGTAAAATGAATGAGGACAAAATTTTCAAGATTATAAATGATGCTAGAACTAGGGGACATAAATTCAAGTTACGGGGGGAGATGTTTAGATTGGACTGCAGAAAGTTTTATTTTAGCCAGCGAGTTATAAATTACTGGAATAAGTTGCTTACATGGGTGGTAGAGGCTGACGGTTTGGGGAAATTCAAGGGTCATCTGGATAGCTTCGGGTGAGGGAAATGCATAGGACGATAGGTTTAATTTCCTTTTCTTTTATTAATTATTTTTTTATCATTGTTTTATTATTTTATTTTATTTTATTTTTTTGGCTGGTGCAGCATAAGCCATAGGTTTTCTTGCACCATGCGGCCATTACTAATACTAATACTGCAGGAGGGACAGATGCACCAGGGTGCTGTCTTAATAAGCCCAAAATGAAAAGTCTTCGTGGGCCAATTAGAAACGATGCAACAGAGCCTAAGATATTGATGCTACGCCACTGAATAAACTAGTGTGAACATCAATTTAAAAAAATATTAGCATTATAAAGCGGGAAAAAAAAAGTAAGAAACTTTTTCATTGGATTTGTGTGTCCATAGCACAACGTATGTAACTTTTCCCGATAATATTTATAATATAATCAAAAAGGTAATATTCGTTGGAAGGCAACTATATAAACTTCATTATATATGGAAAAAAAAAAACGAATTGAGTTTTTAAGCTCATCGAATTGCATGTGGCATTACACGTATACTTCATGTTGTCAAAGGTATCCAGACGTCTATAGGAATTAGGAAAATAAGCCAACCGGCTATCCACATGTCAGAAATAGGTATAAAAACAATTACTTTCACGCTAGAAGTAAATCAGATTTACAAAATGCAGTAGATGGGTTGATGCGTTATGCAAGGACCATTTCAAACTTCAATAACTAGTCATCTTAAAAGTCATGTACAGTACATGGATTCGTGGTAAGTTAGGTACTGGACCATATTAAGCTCGCATTCAAGGACAATTCTGAATTCTCTGCATTCTCAAAGTGTCAGCTAAGGAAGCATAAAGCTCTAGACTTGGCTGTATTTAATATAGTATTGCTATGGTGTAATTTTCTTTCCGATTATATAGCCCCGATATTTTAAAAAAACAGTAGGGCATCGATCTCTCAAGCACTAGTGGTAAATAACATTTCTCTAAACAAGGAGAAATATAATTATATTTCAACATACCCAATACAGGGTATTGGGTATGTTGAGCGTCTAACGGCTCCTGGGATTTCTCCCATCTCCGCGTACGTTCTCTGTATCGAGTGACAGTGCCCTGTCAATGCCAGAGGTTTGACAGTGTGTGGGTCATGTAGAATGTAGTATGTTGTGCCCATTGTTCATCCGGCCTGTCAGTCGCCGGGGCCCGACGTTACCATACCCAGCGACGGGAACGCCGGCCGGGTGTACCAATAAGACTAATTGTATTCTGGCAGGTCCTGCCATTTACTTTCTTGAGATTTCAGTGTCTAGGACCTAAAAAAAAAATTATTCGCCGTTTGTTTAAACATACGATTTGTTTAAACATAGTGTGAGATTTTCGCTGAATAAGTTTCTCTAGAGGTCTAATAGTTCGGGCAGTAATTTTGGTATATTAGATTTGGATCTGTGGGGTAATACGCTGTATAGGAAAAGTTTTGGGAGGGAAGGCAGGAGACTGGGGGATAGAAGTAGAAGAAAGGGACTGATAGGGAAGGCAGTCCCTCGTTTTTCAGTGGGCATGCCCATGCCGCACAAGAAGGAAAAGTGGGGTGGCAGAAGGGGGAGTAGACAGCGAAAGCGTTGCCCCCTTCGCATGGGAAAGGGGGGAAAAGCAGGCTGAAACAGATGTCCAGCCCCATTTATCAGATGGCCTTCCTCGGCTTTCAGGGCAACCTTCCAAGGTTCAGAGGATGTCCATTCCAGTCCTTGTATTTAGGTAGTCCTTTCAGGGTCACCACACCACCGGAGCACTCAGTGGTGCACGGGGAAAGAGACCGTTTGTCGTTTCCATTTAATCATTGCGGTTTTCTCGTTTTGTCTAGTCCAGTTTTCTGGTTGTTGTCTTGTCTGTTTTCACCTTGGGAGGGTTGGTGAGAACGTAGGCATTTTGTTGCGTTGTTCTGTGTCACCATCTTTATGTCACTCTGTGTAAGGCGATGAGTGTTCTTCGCCTGGTGAAGAGCTGCTGAGCAAAGTTTGTTAGTGCTCCATGTTGTTCACTCGAGTCCTGCAAGTGTGATTCCATATTTTTTGGGAAGTACTTTATTGTAGTCATTAACCTACATCGCAGGTCTTCATAGTTTGGGCAATTATACACGACGTGTGTCCAACTCTCCGCTTCACCACACACGCATCTTGGATCTTCTTCCAATCCCATGTGGGCCAGTTTTTCTTTGAAGGCGCCATGGCCTGTCAATACATATGATGTGTGATGTCCTGGTTTGAACCAAGTGGGCGTTTGCGGGAATATTTTCCACAGGTCCGGTGATGCAGCATTTAGTGGTTTCAGTCCAACGGCGTTGTCAGATCCGTGTGAGGTGGTTCTGAAGCCTATTCTTTTCCTTTTTGCATGGCGTGCTGTTGTTAACTGTGTAATCTAGGAAGGTGCAGGGGAGTCTCTTCACTATATGGTATTTGATTCCACTGTTTGCAATTTCCAAGTCTAGGGATAGGACCCCTGCCAGAACCTGCAGGGCGTTAGTGCTTGTGGTGCTACAGGCTCCAGTGATAGTGAGCAACACAGTTCTTTGGATTGCATCCAGGGTCTTCCGATTTACAACCATTGCTGTTTTGGAGAAATATAATATTACTTTTAGTTAGCGGTATTACCTCCACAGACGGCCGTTTTGGTGCCTCTTCCCATCTTATCGGTATGAGGCTAGGCGCCTCGCCGATAAGATGCTATTTGGGTGCCAGCTTCCCACATGCACTGCTTGACAAAATTAACAGAACACTTAGAAAACGTGGTGTTACTCGTGCAGCTTGCAATGAAGCGGAACAAAATTTGGTATGATCGTGAATCATAGATTAACGATGAAATGAAGAGACAGCGAGAAAATTCGGAGAAGTATAAAGAACATTTATAGGGGTTGTATAAGAATTACCAAAAGGACAGATTACAAAAGTTGTTACAGGATATCGAAAATATGGTCACATGACATCAGTATGCTGTTTGATCTCCCCGATGGCCAAACAGGCCTGACAGTGACGAAGCATGCTCGATATAATGATGTCCATAAGATTCTCTGGCAAAAAATCCCATTCTTCCACCTACAGACCCTATCTCACAAGTAACCGAGGCGTTGGCCGTCGGCATGTAATTCGACGCCCAAGGGCCTTGCATTGCAAGCCAGATTGATCCGATTTAAGTCTGCTGATCGTACTGGCCACGGCAGTCGTTGGATATCTTCAGTTTCAAGATATTCCACTTTCAAGATATTCAGTTTCAAGATACTCCACCACTTGAGCTCTATGTGCACTTGAGTTCTATATTTTGTCTGTAAAATTTTTGCGTGTGTTTTCTGGTCGATTTGCCTGTTTTGCTGGACAAAAAAAATCCCAGTTTCCGGGGGAAAAAACCTTGATATCAACGCCTGAGACTGACTAACTCAGCCACGGAGTGAAAAAAGCCCATTAAAGTTCCTCTCGTCATCGATAGGGTTCGTACCCGAGCCTTTCCCACCTAGTGCGGGTAGGACGGTGACAATACCACTGTGCTACCTACCCTTGTAGACCCAATCCCTTAAGAAAATTATGATATTAGGATTCCCTGTTAAATGATTACATCTACCCATATATTTATTTTTTTCTCTAAATTCCGTGTGTTTTCTGGTCGATTTTTCTGTTTTCTGGACAAAAAACACCAGTTTCGGAGAGGGAACCTTGCTATCTACTCCTGAGACCGACTAACTCAGCCACGGAGTAAAAAAAAGTACACTAAACCAATCCTTAAAAAAGCCACACATAGGGTTCGAGGATCTATTCTCGGTACCTCTGCGCAGTTACGATACCCCTATCAAAAATATGAAGAGGGGTGCGACCGATGATCATTAATTCGTCGTACACGAGAATACCGCCTCCACTGTAAGTGCCGCTTTCACTGATGTTGGAGGAATAGTATTGCATTCCTCGTTGTCTACAGACGAAATAAAGTCTAGAATCTGTTTGTAGGCTAAAACGGGACTCATCAGAGAACAGAACTGTACCCAATTTGTCAGGGCTACAATCCACATGTTCGTGGCACCAGTTTTTCTGCGGTAGTTTGGGTTTAATGGGACACAAACCACTGGCTTTCTTGTAGAGTCCACTGAAATTGAGCCTTTTTAACACAGTCTGGGTGGAAATGTTTTCACCTGTGGCAGCAACAACCTCAAGAGGCAGTTGATGACAAGACACCGTAGGGTTCCCTTTGTGCTGTTAGAGCCAGATATCCACCTGTTCTGGTTAACGTAGCCCTCGGGCGACCTTGGCCAGCTCTTCTGGTAATGGTTCCTGTATCCTGAAATTGCTTCCATAAAAAAAAAATCCAAACTATTATATTAGGCCACCCGAATATTTAAATTCATATGCTGTGTGCCTCATGCCTGTTAATTGCGTGTGTTTTATGGTCGATTTGTCTTTTTTGCTGGACGAAAAACCCCAGTTTCTGGGGGGAGGGGGGTTAGTCGGTCTAACTCAGACGCGGAGTGAAAAAGGCCCATTTTTTCCACCTGGTGTGGGGAGGACGGTTACGATACCACTGTGCTACACGCTCAGACAAACTGCTTCCATAGTGCCGAGACGACACTGTGTGACACATTAAACCAACGTGTCACCTCCACCTGCGACTGCCCGGCCTCAAGTCGTCCAACGGCTCGCCATCTCAAAGAATCATCTAAACGACGATGACTTGCCAGACTGAGTTCTCGAGAATCCTGTAGCTGTCCCACTGAACAAGCCAAAAAATGGGAATGAAGTGATATGGACGTAACCCGTGTTTTTATAGGCATGAACAATTTGCATAATGTGCTGCTCTGTATAGTGGTAGATCGATTTCTATTGGATACTCAGAATTATATCAAATATTCGGCTTCAGTGAAATATTCATGAAATATTTATGAAATATTGAAATATTCATTGAAATCCATTTTGTTCTGTTAATTTTGTTGAGCAGTGTACTTTACATAATAGCAATTATATAATAGGAATGAAAATTCGGCCATAGCAATTTTTTGCATGATTACAGTTTGCGATTAAGAGTCACTGCAGGCTGTAATTTTTAATACAGAACAGGTTAAATAATCCAGATATTTTTATTACTGCTTTCATTTTTTTTACAGCATCATTCTTAGACAAATGGCCTTCCCTGGTACATTTATCGCAGGCATCACCATGGTCTCCATTGGTCTCTTTTTAATGCTCATAGGAATTATCTTCTACTGTTTTACCAAACCAGTTCTTTACATTCAAGGTGAGCACTATGATCGAATGCTGTCGGCAATCCCACCTGATCCTCGCCATTTAAATTTGCGTCGAGAAGATTCGGTACAAGTCAAAAGAGGATTCTTCTTTCGACATTCATAAACTGCAAAGTCATTCTATTTAAAGGGTAAGAAAAAATATCATTAGTTTGGCTGTTCTCAAAATTTTTTATATAAATATTATTTTTAAATCACAAAAATTATTCTCATTATGCTGAAAATTTCAGCTTAATTTTGTGAACTTTTTATACTCACAAATAGGATGTTTTGTTTCACTGAGTATAATATTTAACATATTATATTTTATTAATATTATGTTGTTGCTCTTATATTATTTCTCCCTAATTGAGGGATTCCACCCCGTGACGGGTATTGCTACCAAGTATACAGGGTGGTCGTTATGTCTGGTGTTACTGTTGGTCGAGGAACTCTCTGACTATCCTACAGGTGTTCAGGATTGCGACTTTCTGGAGTTCCTTGTAGGTGTTCTCTGGGAGACCTATTGCTGCTAGGCTGTTATGTAGGGTCTTTGGCACCATACCGGTGGTTGACACAATGATCGGAATGGTCGTTAATTGGTGCTTATGCCCTACCTCTTTGATCTCCTGTCTTAGGTTCGTGCACTTTCTGATATTTTCCTCACGTTTTTCTGGAGGTTGCCAGTGTTGAGCACCGCTATGTCAATCAGATAGGTAGCCTTTTCCTTCTTGTCGACAAGGGTTATGTCCTGTCTGTTGTGTAGGATTGTCCTGGCTGTTGTGCGGGATTGTCTTGTCCGTTAACGTATTAGTCTAGTCGCTTACCGTTCTTTGTTCTCTTTATCAACATTTCTAGAATTTCTATGTGCCTGTACATTATAATTTATTGCGCCTTCGAGAAAATTTGGTTGCAATACGAATCCACGTTCTCCAAACAAAAACTGCTCGCTTTCCACCAACAAATGGACAGTTTAATTCTACTTGCATTTTAGAAAGTACAAAAGCTGCCAATAGGGGCATTCTTTTAAAGAAATTTGTAATTAGTGAAACAAGTACTTTGACTGTTTTGAAATATAAATTTTTTTGTATTTTGCATTATTGTACCTTATGACTGCAGTGTCACCGGAGCCGAGCAGCCAAACACGAGAGTATAGAAGTTGAGTGAGAGTGGTTCAACTCTATGTGACCTAAATACGGTGTGATGTTCTTGGATAATCTCTATTTTGTAAATTCCTCTGACCTTATGTGGCCATTCCAGAGTATAAAGCAGAAATTTTATTTATTTATTATGCCAGTGTTTTATCAACTAAGACATTGGCAATAATCATGATTATATTTAACTAATGGTTTTTGATTAAATAAATTATGTTTTAAAAAAATTCACTATACGATTTTAGCAGCATCAGCAACTAAAGCCATATTGCTCCTTGTATACTGCCTGTAAATTGTATGTTCTGTAGTCGATTTTCTGTTTGCTGGACGAAAAACCTGAGTTTCCTGGAGAAAAAACCATGTTACCCTCGCCTGAAACTCTGAGTCAAGGCAGCCTCAGCGTCGGACCAAGGTATTTCCGCGCTCCAGACAGAAAGATTTTTTGGCGCCCTTTGCTAAGGATATATATATACTCATTATTATTAATACTGCAATAAAGATTTCTTTATTTTTGCCTCATTGTTATTCTGTTTTTGGCGCCCTTAGGCCTATACTAGACGAGCGCTTGACGCGCACGCGTAAACTGGCGTCGTGAACGCCTCCAAAACAGCAAACTACAAGTAGCGCTCCTAACGTCAGATCGTTTGAAACTAGACGGGACGCTTCTAAAGTTTCATTGGACACCTACCACCAGCGACTCACTCTTTCTGTTCTCAGTTGCAAGACGGATGTTGTTCATGTTGGATGTATTGCGTATTTATTTAGTGTGTTGATTGCGAGTAGAATGAGAAAACGACGATGGCGTATTCATCCAGAAATTTCAAATATGTTAAAACCAGGACAGTTTATGTCATGTTTGAAACACATAGAAAGTCTCCCGAGAACATATACAGTATAACCCGGATAGGAAGTTTTCCAAGGGACTGGACATGATGACTATTTGGCGATGGGATTTTCACATGCTGGTACCCAAGATTGTCCTCTACAGTTATTGTGTGGTATGTGGTATAAAATTGTCCAATGAATCAATGGTGCTGAGTAAGTCTGCACGGTAGCATAGTGGTATCGTCACCGTCCTCCTCACACCGGGTGGAAAAGGCCCGGGTTCGAATCCCATCGATGGCGCGAGGAACTTTAGAGGGCTTTTTTCACTCCATGGCTGAGTTAGTCGGTCTCAGGCGTAGATAGCAAGGTTTTTTCCCCAGAAACTGGGGTTTCTCGTCCAGCAAACAAACAAACAAATCGACCATAGAACACACGCAATAAAGAGACATAAGACACACATGGCAGATGAATTTAATTATTCGGGTGGCCTAATTATAATGGTTTGGTTGGTGCAGCGTCATTTTTCTACGAAACACGAGAATTTATCGTCCAAAACTATGGAGTATTTTAAGACTGCAGGCCTCTACTAGAAAACAAGGTACAGAATTTTATAGTATGACTAAAATATCCGATAAAGCTCAAGAAACCACCTGTTTAGTAGCTGAACTGGTGGCAAAAAAAAAAAAAAAAAAAAAAAAAAAATCTCACCTGATTGCAGAAATTCTGATTTTACCAGTGTTGGGTTGTTGTTGTTTGGTTTTTTAGGAGCGTTAGCAACTAAGGCCATATTGCTCCGGGAATATGCGGTGGTCAGTCCCTGACCTTTCCGCATCCTCCGTATTTGGTGGTGACGGGCAGTGTTGGGTAATCGTGAAAAGTAATTTGATAGATGAAGTTGGGGGAAAAATAATGACAGTACCACTTTCGAGAGCACAATTAGCAGGCGTATAAAAGAAATGGCCGATGATATTGAAGAACAAGTTGTTCAACATATCTGTTCCTTAAGATCTGGGATGAGAGACATGTGCCAAAGGACTGGAAAGAATGTTTGATCATCCCGTTGTTCAAGAAGAGGAGCAGGAAAAAGTGTTCCAATTATAGAGGCATCACACTGACATCACATACGAGTGAGCTGTATGAGAGAATGTTAGAGCGGAAGATAAGAGGAACGATTGAAAATAGGATGGCCGAGGAACAGTATGGCTTTAGGCCTGGCAGATCGACGATGGATCTAATTTTCTGCATCAGGCAACTGATGGAAAAGTGCTATGAACACAATAAATAATTATGGATGGTATTTTTGGATATAAAGAAAGCGTTTGATGCCATAAAGAGAGAGAAAGTGTGGAAGGTTTTGAGGAACTTTGAGATAGCGTAACATCTTGTGGAGAGAATTGAGAATAGTGCACCAATACAATGAGCAAAGTAAGAACAATGATGGGGTTGACGGAGAGCTTCGAAATAACATCAGGTTTGAGGCAAGGAGGCGTCCTGTCACTGCTACTATTCATAGCTGTCATGAATGATGTGCAATGTAGAGTTGTGGAACAACTTGGACAGGACCAGATGAAAGTCATGCTCTTCGCGGATGACCTCTGCATATGGGGAGAGAGCAGGGAACAAATGCAACGGCAAGTTGATATATTGGCTAGTATGGCCAATGAATTTGGACTGGTTTTCAGTCAGGAGAAGAGTGAAGTAATGGTTCTAAAGAGGAGCGGCGAGCTTGACGGATACATTACAATGGAAGGGAAAGAGCTAAAATTGGTTAACAACTTCAAGTATCTAGAATGCACCATTACAAAGACTGGAGTGATAGACGAAGAAATAAATATAAGGATACAAGCGGGCTGGAATTTCTATAGGCAGATAAGAGATCTGATCTGGAAAGGAACACACCACTGAAGTGCAAGAAGGCTATATATCAGGCCTATTACGTACCAATTCTGACGTATGCATTTGAAACTTGGACTATGAGGAAAAAGGATGAAAGCAGAATTTAGGGGGCAGAAATGAGATTTGTCAGGAGCATAGCCAGAAAGACAAAACGCGACAAAATCAGGAATGATGTGATTAGGGAGAGAATTCAGGTTTAAAACTCCAGAATAGGGTCGAAAGGTCCCGTTTGAAATGATTTGGACATATCAAGAGGATGAACGAGAGGCGTTTGTTAAGAAGAATGTTTGATTTACAATTAAGGGACAAAAGACTAAGGAGGATACAAAGAATGAGATGCAAGGCATGATAAAGACCGATGTCATTAAGAGAGGAGGAAACTGGAGTGAAATCAACGACAAAGAGAAGTACACGGACAGGGCATTGTGGCGAGGCTTCATACGTCGACCCGTGGAACAGCGGAGCGATGACAGATGATGATATTTATAATAGATAATTCTACAGATATCAGAAAGTCCAATTAAGAGCATTTGTCAAGTTTATCGAAAACGACACAATTATTAATTTTTTGTTGTTGTTGTTGTAAAGAATTCACTGAAAGAACAATGGCCCAGATATTTTCGAAGTAATGAATAATTATTTACAAAAGTGTGATATATTATGGAAGTCGTGTGTTGGCATTTTTACCGACGGTGCTCCCCAGATGACAGGAGCATTAAAAGGATTTGTAAACTTAGTAAAACGATACAATTCAAATATTATTACAACACACTGTTTTACACACAGACAAGTTCTAGTAGCAAAGACAGTTGTACCCGATTTAAAACTTGTGCTTGATCAAGCGGTTAAAATGGTCAATTATATCAACAGTAGACCACGAAAAATATGTATTTTCGGAAAATTATGCGAGGAACTGGTGTCTGATCATTTTTCTTTAATAATGCATACTGAGGTTCGGTGGCCATCAAAAGGAAATGTGCTTATTATTGCGTGAGGTCATGCTTATTTTTTTCACTGGAGTAATCAAAATTTTGTGATTATTTAAGTGAAAAAATTTGGTGCGGTAAATTAGCTTTTCTAGAAGATTTATTCGCGCAGCTTAATAAATTAAATATCAGTATGCAAGGCCCAGAGATAAATTTACTCACTTCTACTGACAAGTTGTTCGCCTTTAAAGAAAAGTTGAGTATATGAAAAAAAAATAGTTAAATGAAAAAAAATTTAGAAATGTTTCCCTTGACGTTCAAAACGAATTATGCTAAAATAATTAATGAAATAAGAGAAACATTAGAGCTGTTAAAGACAAAAATTGTCCATTACTTTCCATCCCTTGATACCAAAAACAAGAAACCTTCCGACATTAGAACTTAATCTGCAAGAGAATTGGCTGAGATCCGTAGTGACTAGTCGCGGGAAATTCGCATCAATAACGCTAATATTAGCAAATTTTTAATACACTGGTGTGCAAAACTTAAGGACCAGTCAAATTTTCACCTATCGCTTCTCATAGGAGTGGCCTAGATATGGGAAAAGCATATCAAAAAAAAAAAAAAAAAAAAAAAAACTATTAGGCCACTCCAATAATAATTAAATTTATCTGCCGTGCTGTGTTGTTGTTGTTTTTTGGTTTTAGGAGCATTAGCAACTAAGGCCATATTGCTCCGGTGCGGTGGTCATTCCCTGACCTTTCCGCATACTCTGTATTTGGTGGTGACGGGCTCGAACCCCGGTCTAATCAAGAAGCGTGTGCTACGCACTGCTGCTCCTTCCCACCTGGCTACGGAGGCGCCTGCCGTGCTGTGTCTTATGTCTGTTAATTGCGTGTGTTCTATGGTCGATTTATCTGTTTGCTGAACGAAAAACCCCAGTTTTCTGGGAAAAAAAACCTTACTATCTACGCCTGAGACCGACTAACTCAGCCACGGAGTGAAAAAAGCCCATTAAAGTTCCTCGCGTCATCGACGGGATTCGAACTCAGCCCTTTTCCACCCAGTGTGGGGAAAAGCATACCAAAGGAACCTCGTGAGGTACAGACAGGGCCGGCTCTAGGCTTAGGCACAAGAGGCACCGGCCTAGACGCGCAATGGCTTTGTGGCGCCAACATCGTAAAAAGAAGTAGTAGATTAAAGAGGACCAGAGAGTCGAAGCGTTGGTGGTACGAGCAGTGCTCTCTTTGATGATATAAGATGTCACTTTATAACAAAAATATGTTTCAACCCGAAGGATCGGGAACACCTTGTACTGTGGGAGGAGGAGTACTATAGAGCCCTCTCGAAATTTGCGCACGAACTGTTCGGCAGACTACGAGCATTACCACAACTTCCCTAAACTCGACACTGGAACTCTGACAACTGAAACGGACAACAATGACTAGGACTTTACTGGATGAGATCTATACCCCTTAGTGACACCATCCCACACTGACATCCTGATTATTGGAACAGCAGTGGATGGGATCCTATCCCAACACTGACCAACTAATGGACTGTACACTGTCACGGACCTGACGAATCCACAGCTTTGCTACATACACGCCATGTTAGTGATCTGAGCCGGCTCCCTTGTTCGGCCCTTTCTTCTCCCTTACCCCGGCGGGGGGAGGTGACGGCTTTCCTGTCTCCTCCCCTCCTTGCCAACCCCACTCTTCCCTCTGGTGGGGTATGGGCATGCCCCACTGATTCCACCTGGGGTCGTCTTCCCTATTGACCCCATTCTTCTGTCTTTATCCCCCAGTCTTCATTCTCCCTACCCAACTCTATCTGTATGCAAGCGAATGCCCCACACGCCAAAAATAACCGTGTATAAATTACGCTGTTCGCCCACCATTTTGGCTTTTCCAATTCTAGCGCAATATTCCCATGCAATTTTTTTTTTTTTTTTTTTTTTTTAAGGTCCTAGCCACTGAAATCCCAGGAAACTAGGTGGCAGGACCTGCCAGAGTGCAAATGTAAACTAGTGGTTACCTGGTCCGCCTCCACGGGGCGAAGTGCGGGCAACGTTGGGCCTCAGCTGGGGTCCAGCGGCTAAATGGCCAGAAGAACAACGGTACATAACATAACACACTCCCATGATCCACACACTTTTAAATCTCTGGCCTTCCCAGTGAACTGGTACACTCACAATGAAAGCAACGCGGAGATGGGGGGAAACCCCTGGTGCCGTTAGACACTTAAAACACTTTGCACTTTGCTCCCCAAAAGCCGTATTGCAAGGAGCGTCGTTGTTAGCATTTTTTGTTTTTGGTTTGCCTAATTGATTTTTCGTACCAGGCGCCATATTTCATGGGGCTTCGTTTTGATCAAAAATTTTATTTCTGGGACCCTATTTTACTTTTCGCACAAAACCCCGTTTTATCACGCTACAGCTGTGAACTAGTCTGGGGAATTCAATAAACTAGAAAAATTAATTAACCGAAATTAGATAACTTCACTGTTCATATTCGAATGAAGAAATGTCACCCTCGAAAATTTTCCAATTCATTTGTGATCAGCAATTAACATCTTCCTTACCAAACCTATTCATTGCTATCCGCATTTTCCTAACGTTGCCTGTCTCTGTGGCTAGCACGGAAAGGAGTTTTTCGAAACTGAAATTTATTGAAACTCATTTGAGAACAACTATGAGTCAGGAAAGATTAGACGGTTTAGAAATATTATCGATTGAACGAGATATTTTAAAAGAACTTGATATGGAAGAATTGATAATAAATTTCGCTACAGTAAAAGCCAGAGAAGTTTTAATTTAGTTAAAAAAATGTTTTTTGCTACGATTTTCAATAATTATTCTTATACTTTATAGACAGCTTATATACTTTATTTAAGAAGATTTTTTTTGCTTTGTTTTTGCAAAATTATTACATTTATTAATATTATACACATATTTTATAAGTATAATTTTAAATATTTTATTCAAGAAATTTTTTGTATAGTTTTCGAATAATTTATTGTTGTTATATACCTCTTGTAAATAAAAGTTAGTAAATTTAATTTTATGTAAGTTTTTTTTAAAATATGTTCTATTACGAGATGCTCCTTTTGTAAAATTTATAAAGTTTAAAAATTTTAAATAAAAAAATGACTAGGTGCTGAAAACCAACTGGCCTAGGGGCGACATATACCCTCGAGCCGGCCCTGGGTACAGAAATGACGAAGGAAAGAACACTAACACAACAAACGAAACAAAACGGTACAGAGGGACTTTATTCAAAAATGGCAACATAGCATTGGCTGTCATGATACAGATGCATCACTGCCAAAGATGGAACAAAGGGAAGAGGTGGTTCTCAGTAGGAGATATGGCCACCCCCTAATGGCGATGCAGATTTTGCACCGCCTGTACATACTTAGAACAATGTTGTTGATAAGATTTTGCGGTAACATCGTCCATTCCTCTGTCAGCGCCATATTCAGCTGGTGAACATTTTCTGGTGGGTGTGGGCGTGCCACTAGGCATCTCCCTAGAGCGTCCCATATGTGTTCTATGGGATTTAGATCGATGGAACGGGCAGGCCAATCCATACGAACAATGTCCTCACTTTCCAAAAGCATATCAACAGTTGCAGTGCGATAGGGCGTGGCTTTATCATCCATAAACACGAACTCGGGGCCAATGGCACCTCGAAACAGACACACATGGGGAAGGATTACCTTAGTGCAGTAGCGTGCACTGGTTACAGTACCGCCTTCCAGTATCTGGAGTTGTGTACGTCCATCCAAGATAACGCCTCCCAGACGAGAACACCTCGACCGCCATATCGATCCATTTCAGTGATGTTTGCTGGGTGATACCGTGTGCCAACCTCTTGCCAGATTAGCTGACGTCCAGAATCGCTGCTGAGACTGAATCTACTCTAATCAATAAAGAGTACTTTACTCCATTGTGCTGCTGTCCAGTCCTTGTGTCCGATGCACCACTGTAAACAGTGTCTCCGATAGGCAGGTGTTAAAGGGACACAGCGTACCGGCAGTCGGGCAAACAGTCCACCTTTGTGGAGTCGCCTGGTCACAGTAAACCGGGATATCCTACGTCCTGTGCAGCTAGTTTGCAATGGATTCCGCTGTCTGGTGTCGGTCCCTCTTGGCCTCTAGGAGTATATAGCGGTCATAATTGGGCGTTGTTTTTCGTGGACAACCACCACTGGTCCTTCGAACAGCTGTACCTGTCATTCTGAAGGCCGACCATCCATGTGAAATGATGCTATGAGCGATATCGAACTCTGCAGCCACACTCCTCGCACTTCGATCTTTTTCGAGCTTACCAATTATTCGACCCCTGATAAAGTCATCCAGATGTTGTCAACTGGCCATTTCGTTCTCCATGAAACCAATCGAACAACTGTAACAATCGTGCTCACCATTCGGTAATTTGCACATAACTGCTGAACTGCTGCTTTTTTCTGTTTATGTGAGCCCTGTCATCACAATTCAAATTTTTGCATGTGCACCAGCTTTCTACTGAACGGCCACAGTTATGCAAATCGCCACAGGCTGTTACGTTTGATTTTGTGGTTGTAACCTTTAGAAATAGTGTTGGTCCTTAAGTTTTGCACACCAGTATATTACCAAAATTCAAAATGAATATCCCCAAATTTCGGAAAAAGGTAATTAGAATTTTATTGCCATTTTCCACTTCCTACGCGTACGAAACAGGGTTTTCCGCTTTAAACGAGATTAAATAAGAGAGAGAGAGAGAGAGAGAGAGAGAGAGAGAGAGACTAATGTTGGTAGAAGAGGAGCTGAGAGTAAGCCTATCCATCCTCATATTAAAAAACTGTGTGCTCCAATCAAACCCAACCGTCTCACTGATTAAAATGTTATAATTGTATATTTGTTTGTTTTTATATTTAAATATGTTACTTTTTTACATATTTTCTTTTAAATTTCATGTATGTCTTTTAAATAATTTCTTTTCTTTTAAATTTCCTGCAATTCATGCATGTTCAAAAAAGAACATTAAAAACATATAAAACAAATAATAAGTATATTATTAAGTGCACCCAAAATCACAACTTCCAGTTGTGAATATATACTGTATATATATATATATCTATAAAAGAATAATATTAAGAAGCTAAGTAATCATAGAGTTTGGAGAGTGCGAAAATGAAGATAGTGTTGATTATGGATCAGGGACACTGCATTAGCAAAACGTACCCTACAGCCATAATGTGTATACATATATACAGGGTGTCCCAAAAAGGTGTAACCACTTTTAAATGTGTGTAACAAATGTAATTTTAATGATAGAAACACAAAACCTGCGCTAAATATGAGAAAAACAGTTAAAGTTTTTACTGACATACAACATGTGCACCACTTGTCACACGAACAAAAAGGTGTAACCAATTTTAAATGAGCAATAGAAACATGTTGGGAAAAATGGAACAAGATGAACGTGTAATGACACGGATTTTTTTCACGGACAAGTGCACATTTCATGTTTCGGGAAAGATGAATAAGCAAAATGTCAGAATTTGGGGGACTGAAAACCCACACTGCGCACAGGTGTACCAGCGAGATAGCCCAAAGGTGAATGCGTGGTGTTGCATCATGGTTGATCGTGTTATTGGACCCTTTTTCTTTAAAGAAGAGACTGTCAGAGCGGATAATTACCAGGACATGTTTGAGCTTTATGTGTATCCTCAATTGGATGAACTGCCACATAGGGTTATTTTCCAACAGGATGGAGCGCCGCCACATGGCTTTGAGTGTGAGGAGGTCTCTTGATGACAAGTTTCCTGGCGTTGGATTGGGCGTGATGGTCCCATTGCGTGGCCACCACGTTCATCCGGTTTAATCCCTTGTGATTTCTTCTTATGGGGAGTCATCAAAGACACAGTCTACAAGACCCCTATTGCAGACATCGCAGACTTAAAGCGCAGGATTACAAATGCAATTACCATGATTAAGCGTGACAGCCTTGAAAAAACATGGGATGAACTTTATTACCGATTAGATATTGTTCGTGTGACAAGTGGTGCACATGTTGAATGTCAGTAAAAACTTCAACTGTTTTTCTCACATTTAGCGCAGGTTTAGTGTTTCTATCATTAAAATTACATTTGTTACAAACATTTAAAATTGGTTACACCTTTTTGGTACACCCTGCATATATTATGAAGAAAGTGTAAAGACGGTTTTGTTTAATCATATTGAATCTACGATATACACCAGAAGTGAATTCTACGAAATGGATAAGGCGTGTAGTGATATATGGTAGGATAACCAGGTAAGAGACGAAAATGGAACAGATAGTTGGTAAGAAATTAAAATAAGAAATGAAAAAGCGACTAGAAAGGTTACATTGCCGTGTTTTTCACAATTTCAGTGCCTATATATATATATAGGCACTGATATATAGGCACCTATATATAGGCAGTGTCTATATATATAAGTATATTATCATTGAATTATATTAAATAAAGTTTTATTTTTATTTTAATGTTAATTAATGTTATTTTAATGTAAATAATGTTTTATTTTATTTAATTTAAAATATTGGATATATATAAGTATATATAGACACTGAAGTATATATATATATAATTTTAGCGCCTTTAAAAGTGTGCCACAACAACAAAAAGGTTGAGAAACACTGCCTTAGAGAATGGCGACCCGGGCATGGCCCGTACCTTAATCCGGCACTAGACAGCCTCCCCTTAATTTATTTTGTATCTAGCTACTGGCTTAGGGTATATAATTCGGGCACTACCACATAGGAAGGAGTTTGTAAGTCAATTTTAAAAGGATATTAATTTAATCTTATTTAGCGGTTATGTGAGCTCGAACTAAGGAACCTTAAACGCTTGTACTATTGCACTACGCTTGACCTCTTGTCAAGCCTCATGTTACTAAAGTTTCGCAAAACGTTTATAGATCTATAGTAATCAGTTTTGTTGTTTGTCACTGTGCTTCTATAATGTGTGGCAAAGAATAACAATAAACAAAAATAAAGGAGATAACGATATAATATTAACTTGAAATTATTTTGTTTAATTCTAATTTGGAGTAGAGCAGTGTGATGTATTTATTTATTATTTACGCCTCTGATCGACGTAAATAACATGGTGCCGTAATGATTTTACTTGTATTAGTTGATAATATTTTTGTATTGTCCTTTTTGGAATATGATTCTGTTTGGCAACAGTACAGTATATACAGTATTGCATAATTTTTTAAAGAACCATCAGATATCGTAAAATTCGCATGCGACACCTGACAAAAATGTTTCTTTGGACCAGTTAGAATCCTTGACGTCATAGCTGACTCAGTTGTGAAAATGTCACGTGACAACTCGTACGATGGAAACAGCTGACGGATTCGAAAATAGCAACATCGTACATATTAGCAAATGTTTAACCATGTTGCGCCAACAAAAACTCACTGATTTGTATACCAAAAGGATGTTATGACATTTTTGGAACTATTAGATAATTTTGTTTAAAACTAAGAATGCGTTGTGTGCATTGTGCGTTGCCTAAAAAATTCTCTTTTGGTATTCCAGCCCAAAATTCCGAAATTCGTACTCGATTAGGCTTAACACGCTGTAAGAGGTTAGTACTGTATTTTGTTAATGGTTTTGTATGTACAATATTTCTTTTTCTCGTTAAGCCATTTTGCTTTGAAATATAAATAAATAAAATACCACTGTGCTGGATTGAGACAGATTAATTTTCAAATGACGATGACTTTTATTGTAGTAAATAAACTTACATGAATAACTTGACTGATTGCATCAATTTTATCCGTTTTCGAAAATTTAGCTATTCCCTTTAAACTTACGGCAAATTACATAGCTGTAAAAAAAAAAATTCTAGCAACAAAGGAGATTATATAGATTAACGAATACAAGTTAACCGTTAAAAGATTTTAAAAAACAGTCTTTTTTTTTTTTTTTTTAATTACCTAGTGTCGTACTGTATCTAAATTTCTTTTGGGTATGTGTTTGTCGTACTATACTGTCTCCACTAACGGATAGCAAGCTGAACTCTGTTCAGCAATCATATTGCGGTATACGCTTTATATACCGCAATCATACACATCGGCTCGCAGTTAACAATGGGGTCATGCAGATACGAGCAAGCATACGGTCATTATCAGCTATGTGTACATTATTACTTGTTGGGTAGTTTTGCAATTGGACACAGAAATGAAAAGGGCTGTTTTATTGATACTTAATACAATACAATAAAAATAATTAAAAGCTTTGTGTTTATTTACAGGTGAGAAACATAAAAAGTGTAGTGTATACACCAGTGATAGCAAACAGCATGAATCATAGTAAGAAATTTATTGAGTTTCAAAGTGGTAATGATGATAATTTGTTGGTGCATGCTATCACCAGCAATTTGAGCCTTACAAAAAATCAGTGGTGCAAAAAGACGGATATCTGCAGATGGCAGTAGTGTCAGAGCAAGAATATTGTGACTGAGGCAAATACAACAGATGCAATGTTGAAAAGGACTAGTGAACCACAATATTTATGGGGCAAGTTCATTTGCTTAGTTATGAATTACTTGTTTTGGATACAAATAATTTGTCCTAGTTCTGGATGATGCAATTGTTAGACTGTGATCTGGTAGGCCAAAAAAAATTAGATAGGTACAGTCAAACCTCCCAAATCTAGCAAATCTTTGCCAGATCTTGGAATTTTCCTAATTTATGGTGGTGATGTTGTAGTTATAAAAAACAAAACAAAACGTGTACATAGGTAATGCACAGTTGTACCCTTTCTTTTCAATGAAATGTAACTGCACTACATGGAAAAGTACAATAAAAAATGTACAGTACACACTGTAAAGTATAATAAAAAATTAATTACTACCCCTTTCAAAATAAGAAAAGTTGCACACAATTGCTTCACTGACGTCAAATGTCAGTTGACTATACAACCCCCTTTTCTGCAAAAATAGCCATATCCTCTGAGATACTTGTACTGTATTTTGCCAAAAGTAGTCAGAAAACGTAATCAAAGAACCTTTTTTTTTTTTTTACAATATTTAGTAATTTGTCAGCTCATCTTGGACACGAAGTATGCATGTATCCTTATTGGTAGAATTCAGACTAATTTTTGATAACATAAAGGTAGTATTTTGGTCCATTCTTCTTTCAACACACTGTAATGAGTTCATGAATATGTTGGTTTAGTCGGGAGCCAAATTCCAGATCATCCCAAAGATGTTCTGTGAAATTAATTTTGGAGTCTTTGGGCAGGCAACTGAAGCTTTTGCAAAACCATATCACTACAGAATGCAGTATATGTTGCTGTGTTGAAACACGGCATAGGAGGAGTAGAATGTCCTGGAACAATTAATGTCATATGATAAATTGATATTCTGGACAATTTTATCTTCCCTACACTATGGCACCATTATGTGGAGGATGCTTTTTGATAACCAGTGATTCAAGCCCAAACCATCAAACAATTCCAGATGGTGATAGTGTCTCTGCCAAACTTTGCAGTTTGGGGCAATACACTCTAGTAAGTAACATTTTCTGGGCATGTGCCATACCCAGACATGTTCATCAGATCAGGAAACTGTGTATCACAATTATTTGCTCCATACACAGCATTCCAGTGGCCAGTTATGTTCAGTTGAACAGCATGCAGATCAATGCTATGCCATCCAATGTGTAATTTTCATGAAATCCAATGTGGTTTAATTCCTGTGTATCATCCTTGTACTAATATCAGTTCCTGTGGCCTTTTTGAATTCCTAGTTGACAATAGTCATAGTTGACAAGACTAATACTCAAGATTTCTAAGAGGTACAAGCTAAAGATTATAATGATTTATGCACCAACATCGAGCCATGATGATGAAGAGGTTGAAGAAATGTACACCGAAATTGAGTCTTCTAGATGAGCAGAAAACCCACTACACTATTATTATGGGAGACTTCAATGCCAAGGTTGGAAAAAGACAAAACAGCGCAGAAAGGGGAACTATAGGAAATTTTGGAATTGGTGAAAGAAATGAAAGAGGTGAAAGACTTGTGGAATTTGCAGAATCTCAAGGACTATCAGTAATGAACACTTTTTTCAAGAAAAGGGTGAACAGAAAGTGGACATGGAAAGTCCGAATGGATTAACTACTAATGAAATCAACTTCATCCTCAGTAACAGAAGATATATTGTGAATGATGTTACCGTCCTGAATAAGGTAAATGTTGGAAGTGATCACAGAATGGTAAGATGTGCACTTGATATAGATGTAGGAAAGGAAAGGAAAGGAAAAAACTGACTCGAGTAAATAATACAAAGGTCTTTGAGATAACAGAAGAGGAGAAAAAGCAGTATGTACTGGAACTTAAGAACAAGTTTGAGCTTCTGCAGACTGCTCAGGACCAAGATATCGACGAGGAATATTACAACTTTTTGAAAGTGATAAAGCCCAAGAAACCTATAGGGAAAAAGAAATCCAAAGAAGAAAAAATTAGTCAAGAAACACTTGTCATGATGAACCGAAGACGACAAATGAAAAGCAAGAAAAACACTGACAGAGAGAAAATTGAGTATACTGAGTTATGTAAAGCCATTAGAAAGAGACTCAGAGAGGACATAAGAAGATTTAACACAAGAAAAGTAGAACAAGCATTAAGGGAAAACAAAGGATTTAAATCAGCAGCCATGAGCAGTAATACAGAAAGACAAATGATACTGAAACTGAAGAACAGCGATGGTGTACTTATAAACAGCAGAGAAGGCATAATTCAAATAGCAGAAGACTACTATAGAGAATTATACAAGGAGCAGGGGAATGATGCCAGCAGTGGGGAAGATGGATTGCAAAGTAGCAACACATACGAAATACCCGATATTCTTCCTGATGAGGTAGAACATGCATTGAAGAATCAGAAAGCCCTGGGGGAAGATGAAGTTACTGTAGAGTTGTTAAAATTGGGAGGAAGAGACATAACACAAAAACTGGCAAGGCTCTTCACAAAGTGCATTAGAAAAGGTGTGACGCCCAAGCAGTGGAATAATGCAATCATAGTTTTGCTGCATAAGAAAGGAGATAAATCAGAAATTGGAAATTATAGACCAATTAGCTTGTTATCCCACATCTACAAGTTGTTCACAAGGGTCATTACTAACAGATTAGAAAGAATACTTGATGAGAATCAACCGAAAGAGCAAGCTGGCTTTAGGACAGGATTCTCAATTATGGATCACCTTCACGTAATATCACAGCTAATGGAGAAAGCAAATGAATATAAAACACCATTATGCCTGACATTTGTGGATTATGAAAAGGCATTTGACTCCATACAGCATAAGGCAATGTTTCGGGCACTGGAAAGACAAGGCATTGATAGCCCATATATTATGATTTTGAAGAAAATATATGAGAGTGCTACCTCCTTTATTAGACTAGACAAAGACAGTAGGAAATTTAAAATTGAGAAAGGAGTTCGACAAGGAGACACAATATCTCCGAAGCTGTTTACTGCTGCCCTTGAGGAAGCTTTCAGAAGATTAGACTGGTCGCAGAAAGGAGTCAATGTGAACGGAGAGTACCTAAACCATTTACGATTTGCAGATGACATTGTGGTCATAAGCCACGATCCCCAAGAATTAGAGGAAAATCTTAATCAGTTATGCACAGCTAGTAAGGATTTTGGACTAAAGATGAATATGGCTAAAACAAAAGTAATGATGAACAAGTATGCCACAGAAAGGGAAATAATGATTGAAGGAGCAGTAATTGAAAAGGTGGAGTCATATACTTATCTGGGACAAGTTATTAGCTGTAATAATGATAAATGGCTGGAAGTCAAGAGAAGAATAAATTTTGGATGGATAGCATTCAGGAAATATAGTCACATACTGAAGAGCAATATCCCAGTTTGTCTGAAACGTAAAATAATGAACCAATGTATACTCCCCACCATGACTTATGGAAGTGAAACTTGGGCACTCACCAAAAGAATGGAAGAGAAGCTGAGAACTACACAGCGAAGAATGGAACGAATCATATTGGGAATCAGACTGTTAGATAAGAAGAGAAACACATGGATTAGGCAGCAAACTCAAGTAAAGGACATTCTTATCAAAACTAAAGAACTAAAATGGTCTTGGGCAGGACACGTAGCTCGAAGACATGATGACAGATGGACTAAGAAAATAACAGAATGGTATCCAAGAGGAGCTAGAAGAAAACCTGGAAGACAAAGGCGGAGATGGATAGATGAAATTCAAGAGTTTGTGGGTAGTAAATGGATGGCCAGTGCTCAAAACAGAACTGGAAAGTTGCTGGAGAGGCCTTCATCCTGCAGTGGATTGAAAATGGATGATGATGATGAGTTGACATTATTTGATGAAGATCTGTTTACCAGTCTTCTAAGTGCTCTATGGCCTCTTTCTGCCAATTATTTTTGTCTACCTAAATTAGGATGACCAGATTTATAAAATAAAAACACAGGACACTCGTGGCGAATTGACAAGATTCGACTGTCATACTAGTTAAAACGATCTTGTACTCATTTCATGCCAACTAGCCATAACTGTTTAGCTTGATTAAAATTAGCATAGGTTACTTACATATTTATTGCTGTCTTAGTCTCACATTAACATTGTCAAATTACCCAAATAGTTATTGAGCAGATGGTCCAGGAGATACTCTATTAATATCTTTGTCATATTTTTTAGATGATTGAATTTCTTTTAAAAGGTTTGGCTGTTCCTTTATGAAATTGTAAAAGTCCATACAAGCAATGTCATTAAAATGTGTTTGTTATTGATATTGACTGTACAGTTTCAATGGACAACCGGTTCCTTTCATTAAAGAAAACACCCTCTCTAATGATGCATTTGTGCCTGGTATTCCTAACACAAAACAAACAATGTGTATTATGTTCCCAAAACTAGTCCACCTCTCACTAGTTGTCATACCACATTTCTTCCAGTGATCAATCTTAGATCCGCATATATTCTTCACATGATTCACTTCATCTATTCAATTTAAGGAGGAACTGGACAAACATTTAGAGGGAATGGTTGTGTGAAATTTTTTTTTTTGGCTGATGCTGCATAAGCTCATAGACTTGCTTTCTTGCATCGCATGCCACTACTACTACTACTATTACTTTTAGTATTTTGGTGTCAATTTTGGATATGTTTTGGACATACTGTTGAACAACACACCAAGATAGAGGGATATTTAACAAAACCCATTTAAAGTCACAGCTCTGCAAAAGGCTTGGCCCAGTTTTCCACATATTCTAGGAAAGTATCATAGAAATTGTTGACAGTTTCAGTAAATTCAACATCTTCGATAACACCATCCTCTATCACTTTGTTTTGAAGGTCCAAGACAGCAGATGAAAAAAAATTCTGCTCAGACACGATAGGAGGGAGTATATGATGAGAGCCTTGTCTATCAATTCGTCCCTGGAGAGATTGTGCAAGGCTCACGGGGTAGAATTTTTTTCAGTGTGGTCTATGCTTGCTAACAGGAGAGACTGCTTCTACAGGGATGGAATACACTTAAATAGAAAGGGTGCAAAAATATTTGCTGATGCTATCGAGGCAGTGTTGGGTGGGTCGGAAAACTGCTAGTTTGGGAGGATTCACAGACTAAAAGATTAATGGTAGTTCCAGGCAGAAGTGAAAGTGATTCTTGCACTGCTTCTATTGTAATGAGCAGCAGCCTAGAGAGCAAGTTGCTGGGGATTTCAAGAGCTACTGGGAGTCATCGTGGAACAAATAAAAACATGGGCTATGTTAGGATAACTAAGCATTAGTAGAGGCATATGATGCAAGAAAGCAAGCTCATGCATCATCAGCCAAAAAAAAAAAAAAAAAAAACACGCTCCCATTTCACCCCTCCATTCGTTTCAAGTACCTGTCCAGCTCAGCCTTAAATTTATTTAGGCTATCAACTTCCACAACAAAGGATATAAGTCTGTTCTACCAACCAACCACCCGCTGGCTAAAGGCAAACTTCCGCACACATCTATCCTACATCTGTCTTTCCTCAATTTGAATTTATGCCCTCTCAAATGATTATTCTGAGCAAGAGGAAGAATTCCATCAGCATTGAGAATGCTCAAACCATTCAAGGCTTTATACACCTCAATCAGATCACCTCGCAGGTGCCTAGTCTCCAGACACTGTAATTTGCAAAACTTAAGCCTTTCTTCGTAAGAGCACCCCTTTGTTCCATTCACCAATCTTGTTGCCCTTCTCTGTACTCGTCCAACAGTTCTACATCCTTCTTAAAATGAGGCCTCCAGACCTGTATACAATACTCAAGGTGTGGCCTGACCATTGCCTTATATAAGGGAATAATCACCTCCTTATCCCTGCTAGAAAAATTACTGTATATCATTGACAAGACACTATGAGCTACTCTTGCAGACCGTCTGCACTGCTCAGAAAACTTCATATCTGCCTGCACAATTACCCCAGGTCCTTTTCGTTCTCTACCACTGTCAGTGTAGTACCACAGAGTTGATACGTCACTCCGGGGATGCTGCTTCCCATATGTAGTATTTTACATTTGTCAGTGTTAAACTTCATTTGCCACCTCTCAGCCCATCTGCTCAACTTTTCTAGATCCTGTTGCAGCAGTGTACTGTCATTAGTGTCCTTAACAACCCTGCCAACCTTCGTATTGTCTGCAAACTTGGACATTAAGCTTGATATACCATCATCAATATCATTTATAAATACAGAAAACAACAATGGACCCAATACTGAACCCTGAGGGACTCCACTAATAACATTAGTCTACGATGAGCAGTGTCTATTGATTACCACTCTCTGTCTTCTCCCACTCAACCATCCCTTTATCCATAGCAGCAATTTGCCTCCAATGCCACACTGCACCAATATCTGCAGCAGTCTTCCATGTGCAACAGTATCAAAAGCCTTTCTAAGATCCAAATATATGATATCAAAGTTATTCCCTGCATCTAGTTCCTTTGTGACCACATCATAGTATTCAATCAAATTGGGCAGGCAAGACTTTCCCTTAACAAAACCATGCTATGTCTGAGCTACAACTTATGTCTGAGCTGCAACTGAAGTCTTGTCTAGATTATCCTTCATTGCTTCTTTAACCAGTGCCCCCATTAATTTTCCTGGAACAGAAGTTAAACTAACCGGTCTATAATTACTTATAGAGTACTGCATACAGGTCTGGGGCCTCATTTTAGGAAGGATGTAAATTTGCTTGAGCGTGTACAGAGAAGGGCAACAAGATTGGTGAGGGGAATGAAGGGATCCTCTTACCAAGAGAAGCTTAAGTTCTACAAATTGCAGTGGCTGGAGAGTAGGCACCTGCGCGGAGATCTGCTTGAGGTGTATAAGGCCTTGATTGAGTTGAGCATGCTGAATTCTGATGGGATCCACTTGTTCAGATTACGAACCTAAGGGGGCATAAATTCATAAATTTGCCTTTAGCCAACGGGTGGTTAATTGCTGGAACAAATTTCCATCTGTCGTTGTGGAAGTTGATAGGTTAAATAAATTTAAGGAGGAACTGGACAGGCATTTGGAGGGAATTGTGTGATTTTTTTTTTTTTTTGGCTGATACTGCATAAGCTCATACACTTGCTTTCTTGCATCACATGCCACTACTACTACTTGTGTTGCCCTTTGATCCTCCTTTGTTAATTGGGGTCACATTTTCACATCTCCAGTCCATGGGTACCTCCCCTAAGAGTAAGAACAAGTGCATGTATACTTGCATGTACACTAATGCTAGAAGTATAGTAAATAAAATTGATGAATTTGAAATGTTGATCAAGACATCAAAGGCAGATATTGTTGGGATATCAGAGACATGGTGTCACACAGATATAAGCTGTGCAGAATTGGAATTTGGGGAGTACAATGTGTACAGGTAGTATATACAGGATAGGAAGGGAGGAGGGGTTATGCTGTTAGTTAAGAAATGCACAAAATCTAAGGAAGTGCATCCAGGTCACACAGGTGGACAGTGCAATGATGAGTCTGTTTGGTGTGACATAAACAGTGGAAATGGGAAAATGAGAGTAGGAGTATATTATAGGCCTAATGATGATGATGATGAGTACAATGAACAGGTGTGCAGAGAAATAGAATGGGCCAGTAAATCAAAATGTCTTGTAATGGGGGATTTTAACTTTCCAGATATTGACTGGAACTTGTGGATTGGTTACTTGCATGCTAGCAAGACTTTTGTGGATTTATTGGAGGATTGTTTTCTACAGCAACATGTTTGAGGGGCAACCAGAGCAAGTAATACCCTTGATCTTTTTATCAGCAGTGATGACCCATGCATTAGGAATTTACAGATAAAGGAACTACTAGGTGACAGTGATCACAGTGTACTGATGTGGGATTTGCTTAAAAATGTAACTACGATCAAGGGTAAGGGGAAGGGTTTTTGTTATCGTAAAGGTGACTACAGAGGTCTCAGACAGTTTTAAATTCTATAGAGTGGAATGAACTGATGATATTACTGATGGTGAATTCTAAATGGGAAGCCTTCAGGGATTTAATCTTGGAGGCTACTAGGCTTTTCATACCAACTAACAAATGCTGTTCAATGTTCAGGCCTAAATTGATGTCGGATGAATTAATGAGGCTCGTGCCAGAGAAGAAAAATTCATGGGATGCATATAAATTATCAGGCAACACAGAAGCCTACGACAGATATAAGCTAGTCTGTAATCAAGTCACAAAGGAGGTTAGGTTATGTTAAGCAGGCAAAGGCAGATTATGAGAAATCTTTGGCAAAGGATGCAAAGAGTTCTTTACTTATATAGTGAAGTGAAGAACTTGACCTTGGAAGGGGATGAATCAGATTGGTCCACTTAACATAGATGGTTTGACTATTGATGATCCTGCTCAAGTAGCTGATAAACTGAATGAGTATTTTGCATTTACATTCGCCCATGAGAAGTTATTCAAGGACTGGAATGCCAGAAGTTTATCAAACTGTAACAGGGAGCTAAATGATTTTGTGATAACTGAGAGCAAAGTGGAGGAGAAATTGTTGAAGTTAAACATAAAAAAGGCACCAGGGACAGATGGAACTATTCAGTTATAATGAAGGAGGCAGCAAGGGAAGTAAGCAAACACTTAGCCATAATTATGAGAGCATCCTTAGAGTCAGGGGAGGCCCCCATTGACTGGAGATGTGCAAATATATCCCCAATTCATGGTGACACAAATAATTATAGACCTGTTAGTTTAACTTCTGTTCTGGGGAAAATAATGGAGTCACTGATGAAACAGGATCACCTAGACAAGACAGTAGCAGTATTTCAGACACAGCATGAGTTTATTAAGGGGAAGTCTTGTCTGACCAATTTGATTGGGTACTATGATGTGTCACAAAGGAACTGTATGCTAAAAATAATTTTGATATCACATACTTGGATTTCAGAAAGATTTTGATACTGCTGCAGATGGAAGACTGCTGTACAAATTGGAGTGGTATGGCATTAAGGGCAAGTTACTGCAATGGATAAAGGGATGGTTGAATTGGAGACGGCAGAGAGTGGTAATAAATGGACACTGCTCTATGTGGACTGATGTTATTAGCGGAGTTCCCCAGGGTTCGGTGCTTGGCCCATTGTTGTTTTGTGTATTTATCAATGATATCGATGAAGGTATATCAGGCTTAATGTCCAAGTTTCCAGATGATACAAAGGTTGGCAGGGTTTGTAATGACACTAAAGACAGTATGCTACTACAACAGGATCTAGAAAAGTTAGGCAGATGGGCTGAGAAGTGGCAACTGAAGTTTAACATTAACAAATGCAAAGTACTCCATATGGGTAGCAGTAACCCAAGAGAAATGTACCAGCTCTGTGGTACTACACTCAGGGAGGTGGAGAATGAAAAATACCTGGGGGTAATTGTGCAGTCAGATATGAAGTTCTCTGAGCAGTGCAGACTGGCTGCCAGAGCAGGTCATGGAGTTTTGTCAATGATATATAGGAGTTTTGCTAGCAGATACAAGGAGGTAATTATCCCTTTGTATACAGGTCGGGAGGCCTCATTTTAGGAAGGATGTAGAGTTGCTAGAATGAGTACAGAGAAGGGAAACAAGATTGGTGAGAGGAACAAAAGGGTGCACTTAGAAGAAAGGCTTAAGTCTGCAAGTTTCAGCATCTGGAGACTAGGCACCTGCGAGGTGCCTAGTTCAATGCTGATGGGATACTTCCACTTGCTCAGACTAAGAACCTGAGGGGGCATAGATTCAAAATGAGGAAAGACAGTTATAGAATAGATGTGCGGAAGTTTGCCTTTAGCCAACGGGTAGTTGATTGCTGGAACAGACTTCCATCTGTCATTGTGGAAGTTGATAGATTAAATAAATTTTAGGCTGAACTAGATAAACATTTGGAGTAACCAGATGGGTGAAATGGGAAGTGTTTTTTTTTTTTTTTGTTTGATGCTGTATAAGCTTGCTTTCTTTCATCATATGCCTTAACTAATGCTAAATGTTACTCCTTTCTATTGAGCATTTGTTCTGTCAGGGCAATCAGTTCTTGTGCCACAAATGTCCTTTCGTTCAATCTTTTTGATAGTGTTATTACAAATTTTAAATTGGCTGTGAATGAACTTGAACCAGAGAAGGAACCATGGATTATTAAAAAAAATCCCTCAAGAGTAACCCAAGGCTTTTATCTTGTGATAGAAAATATGGCTTGAAACCATCAAATGTTTCGATCATTGTTTCCACTGCAGGTAGCAAGGAAAGCCATCGCATCTCCACACTTCCTAAAAGTTTCTTGTACAGTAGAGCATCAGTTATCCGGAATAATCGATGGCAGACCTCTTCCTGATAGCCAAATTTTCCAGATAATTTTTCCAGTAAAATTGAATATATTTAATATTAAATTAAATCTGATATTATATAATATTTTCTATAATATTAAATTTAATATTTAATAAATAAATTTAATCTTACTTTATGATTAAATTAAATCAAAATTATAAACCAATCTCGGAAAACAGAAACATCCATCCAGGCATTTTTATGATTTTTATATAAAACTGGAAAATTAGAAAGATTTTTAAATGCTCTTGGTTTTTTGACTTACCGATAATGAGCACAGACAATCTGTGCATCCCAGTATGCATTTGCACACACAGTAACTGTAACTCATTCTTTTCTCATCTTAAAACTTGGTGCAGGCTAGCTCTTTTAGTGGCTAGCGTTTTCTCGGTAATACTTTCCATAATAAGCCCATATCATCAATATTATGAATGTTTTCTTTCTCATAATTTGCTGTAATAGAAGCAAACTTAATTTTCAAAGAACACCGCTGCTGATTCGTCTTCAGAAAGTTTCTCGCCTTGAATATATAGTTCACATATACCGTGTCTCGGTTTAAAGTTTTTTGGCCAACCTGTGCTTGCCTTAATAAATTCAAATTGAGGAAAGACAGTTGTAGGATAGATGTGCGGAAGTTTGCCTTTAGCCAGCGTGTGGTTGATTGTTGGAACAAACTTCCATGTGTCGTTGTAGAAGTTGATAGCTTAAATAAATTAAAGGCAGAACTAGACAAACTTTTTTTTTTTTTTGGCTGATGCTATAAAAGCTTGCTTTCTTGCATCATGTACCTATGCTAATGCTAAATTCTGTTATAGCAGGGGAATTTTGCTTGATGTCGTAAATTGTTGAAGTCTGCACATTAAACTCTTTGGAGAGATTTGCAAAATTTTCACCTTTTTTAATTCTATAAATAATTTCCATTGTTTGTTGCAATGTTAAAACTATGCTTTTCTTTTCATTCACATTTTCCGTAAAAAATTGAGAAAAATAATAAATCGCACAGCTTCCGGCCGATATTATTCTTACCAAATCTGGAGCTAAATTAATCTGAAATTCACTCATGGTTTCCTAGAAAATCCACTAGTCTCTGTGATATTTTTCTAAAGCACATTTCTGAAGGTCAAAGAATCCTAGAGGTCACAACCATAAAACATTAAAAACAATTTGCAGTTTTCGGTTTATTGGGCTTTTTGTTTGTACAATGTGTTATAAAATAGGTAGTAAACTCGATCTTTTTCTTATTATAATCAAAATTAAATTTTCAAATGTGATCACTATAACTGGAGCTTACTGTACTTTTTTTTTTAATAAAAAAAAAGAAGAAAGATCAGCCTTTCTCAAATTATTCCAGATAACCGGCATTCTACTGTATTTCACTTCAACAAAATTGCAGAAGGATTTTAGTTCCTTAACTCTAATAGAGAAAACATGAAAATGTTGAAACACTTTGTTAATAATTGATTCCACATCAATTGGCAACATATCTGCACTTGTTTGCAAAGCATTATGCATGATATGTGCAGCACAGCCTTACTCCCAAGATGTTAATTTTCACATTCTTGCTTAACTTATGAAAGATATTCTTACCTTTTCTCGCAGTGCTACGAAAGTTGGTGTTGCCGTTGTCATCACAAAATGCTATTATCTTGTTGGTTAAATATATTTCTCCGATATGGACAGAATGTGATCCACTAATGTCTCAGACATTTTCTCCTACAAGATTTTGGAATTCCAACAATTTCACTTGTATTCCTTTCATAGGTATAAAATACCTCACCAAAATTTCAGGCTTGAGTGAATTGATGAATCTACCATAACAGATACATATTTTTCCTCATTTATCACTTTAAAAAATGCAAAAGGAGCCTGTATGTTCACAACTATACTTTCACATTTTGTTCTTTCACATGTGAAATCTTTTTGAGAATAAGTTTTGTATAATGGTAGATGTGCAATCCACTGATCTAAAAGAATAGTTATGCTTGATACTATGGAAAGCTAGCAAGTCTTGTGCAGTGAGACATTTCCGTTCACCCTTTACATCTTGTTAGCATTAGTAGAGGCATATGATGCAAGAAAGCAAACTTATGCAGCATCAGCCAAAAAAAAAAAAAAAAAAAAACATGCTCCCATTTCACCCCTCCGTTCGTTCCAAGTATCTGTCCAGCTCAGCCTTAAATTTATTTAAGCTATCAACTTCCACAACAAAGGATGGAAGTCTGTTCCACCAACCAACCACCCGCTGGCTAAAGGCAAATTTGCTCACGTCTATCCTACATCTGCCTTTCCTTAATTTGAATTTATGCCCTCTCAGGTGATTATTCTGAGCGAGAGGAAGAATCCCATCAGCATTGAGCATGCTCAAACCATTCAAGGCTTTATACACCTCTATCAGATCACCTCGCTGGTGCCTAGTCCCCAGACACTGTAATTTGCAAAACTTAAGCCTTTCTTCATAAGAGCACCCCTTTGTTCCATTCACCAATCTTGTTGCCCTTCTCTGTACTCGTTCCAGCATCTCTACATCCTTCTTGCAATGAGGCCTCCAGACCTGTATACAGTACTCTAGGTGTGGCCTGACCATTGCCTTATACAAGGGAATAATCACCTCCTTATCCCTGCTAGAAAAATTCCTATATATCATCGACAATACACCATGAGCTACTCTTGCAGCCCATCTGCACTGCTCAGAAAACTTCATATCTGCCTGCACAATCACCCCCAGGTCCCTTTCATTCTCTACCACTGTCAGTGTAGTACCACAGAGTTGATACGTTGCTCTGGGGTTACTGTTTCCCATATGTAGTACTTTACATTTGTCAATGTTAAACTTCATTTGCCACCTCTCAGCCCATCTGCTCAACCTTTCCAGATCCTGTTGCAGTAGCATAGTGTCAGTAGTGTCCTTGACAACCCTGCCAACCTTCGTATCGTCTGCAAACTTGGACATTAAGCTTGATATACCATCATCAATATCATTTATAAATACAGAAAACAATAATGAATCCAATACTGAACCCGGAGGGACTCCACTAATAACATTAGTCCATGATGACCAGTGTCCATTGATTACCACTCTCTGTCTTCTCCCCCTCAACCACCCCTTTATCCATAGCAGCAATTTGCCTCCAATGCCACACTGCTCCAATTTGTGCAGCAGTCTTCCATGTGCAACAGTATCAAAAGCCTTTCTAAGATCCAAGTATATAATATCAAAGTTATTCCCTGCATCCAGTTCTTTTGTGACTGCATCATAGTATCCAATCAAATTGGTCAGGCAAGACTTCCCCTTAACAAAACCATGCTGTGTCTGAGCTATAACTGAAGTCTTGTCTAGATGATACTGCAGTGCTTCTTTAACCAGTGCCTCCATTAATTTTCCGGGAACAGAAGTTAAACTAATAGGTCTATAATTACTTGTGTCTCCCTTTGATCTTCCTTTGTGAATTGGGGTCACATTTGCACATCTCCAGTCCATGGGTACTTCCCCTGAGTCCGAGGAAGCTCTCATAATTATGGCTAAGGGTTTGCTTACTTCCTTTGCTGCCTCCTTTAATATAACTGGATAGATCCCATCCACCCCAGGTGCCTTTCTTGTATTTATCTTCAACAATTTCTCCTCCACTTTACTCTCAGTTATTACAAGATTCTCTAGCTTACTGCCAGAGTTGAATACACCTCTGGCATTCCCCTCGCTGAATAACTCCTCATGTGTGAATGTCGATGCAAAATATTCATTTTGTTTGTTAGCTACCTGAGCAGGATCATCAACAGTTAACCCATCGATATCAAATGGACCAATCTGATTCATCCCCTTCCTTCTAGAGTTTACATAAGTAAAGAACTCTTTGCTGTTTTTCTTTGCATCCCTTGCCAAAGATTTCTCGTAATCTGCCTTCGCCTGCCTAACCTCCTTTGTAACTTGGTTACAGATCAACTTGTATCTATCATAGGCTTCTGTGTCACGTGTTAATTTGTATGTATCCCATGCATTTTTCTTCTCTGCCATATGTCTCATTAGTTCATCTGACATCCACTTAGGCCTAAACCTTGAACAATATTTCTTAGTTGGTATGTAAAGCCTAGTAGCTTCCAAGATAAGTTCTTTTAATGCTTCCCATTTTGAATTTGCTGTTGGTAACATCATCAGTTGGTCCCACTCTATAGAATTTAAATACTGTCTCAGTCCATCGTAGTCGCCTTTACGAAAGCAATAACCCTTCCCTTTACCCCTAATGGTAATTACCTCTTTGAGTAAATCCCACTTCAGCACACTGTGATCACTGCCACCTAGTGGTTCATTTACCTGCAGATTCTTAATGCATGAAGAATCACCACTGATAATCAAATCAAGAGTATTACTCCCTCTAAAGTAAGGGAGAAATCAATTAACCGCCAACTCTTACTGGTGATATTCTGGCTTATGTTACCCATTTATGGACTAATTCAATGGAAAGGTTCGGTGAAACAAGTAGTTGCTTTTGACATTTCAAAGGCTTTCGATCATGTTTGGCATAAAGGTCTAAACAAGCTTTCATCTTATGGTTTGCCAACTGTTTTTAGTAATTGGTTATCCAGTTTTCTCTCAGATCGCTCACTGAGGGTGATGGTAGATGGCTCTCTGTCTTCTAACTTTTCCACTAATGCCGGTGTCCCCCTAGGTTTAGTTCTTTCCCCCACTCTTTTCCTCTTGTATATTAATGACCTTCTTCCATTGACTGGAAATCCTATCCATAGTTTTGCCGATGATAGCACATTGCATTCCACTTTCCATTTTGAGAAACCTTATCCTGCTCAATCAGCTTCAACTTCTCGAAAATCTGCTACCAATTCCTTAAATGCCGATCTTCAGGTAATTCTCCAGTGAGGCAAAGACAACTTAGTTGATTTCAACCCTTCTAAAACTCAGTCTTGTCTTATATCTCGCAAAAAGGATTCTTCTGCTCCTGTGCTTATCTTTAGTGACACTCCGATTTCTAGGCAAAATGATATATCTCTTTTGGGGATTACCCTGACTTCTAATCTCTCTTGGCACAAGCACATTACAAATATTGCTTCTTCTGCATCTAAAAAACTTGGTTTTCTCTTTCGCTCTCGGCGTTACTTTTCTTCCACATAGCTGCGCACTCTGTATAAATCGCAAATCTGCCCTGCCATGGAATATTGTTCCCACATCTGGAATGGTGCCCTCAAAACCTCTCTCAGGCTTCTTGATTCCATTCAGAAGAGGGCAGTTAGGTTAATTAATGACTCATCTCTAACAGTCTCTGCACTCGCTGTCTCATAGACGTACTGTTTATGCTGCATGCCTCTTCTACAGATACTTCCATGGGCACTGTTCTTCTGAATTAGCTTCTATAATTCCTGCTCTCTCTTTCAAAACAGTCCGAACACGTGCCGCCACCAGCCAACATCCATTTACTGTCCAACTTCAAACTCACAGAACCAACTTTTCATTTTCCTCGTTTATTCATTCAACTGCCGTTTTCTGGAACAACCTTCCTTCATACGTATTTCCTGAAAATTGCAGTCTACAGAAGTTCAAGTCCAATGTCAACAAATATCTTCTTTCGTCTTCTCAACCTCCAACCCAAGCACGGTACTAAGTACTATAGGTTCTAACACCTCCCGTGTTTATGGTTTACATAAAAAAAAAAATATTCCTCTAACCTGCAATTGCCGTCTGCAAGCTATAAACTGCCCATCATAGCCCGAACACGTGAACGATCTTTATAGTTTCCACATCAAGTTCTTTAGCAATGAGGGCGCCTCCGTAGCCAGGTGGGAAGGAGCAGCAGTGCGTAGCACATGCTTCTTGATTAGACCGGGGTTCGAGCCCGTCACCACCAAATACGGAGTATGCGGAAAGGTCAAGGAATGACCACCGCATATCCCGGAGCAATATGGCCTTAGTTGCTAATGCTCCTAAAAACCAAATAACAAACTAACAAACATCTTTAGCAATGATCCTTAATTCGCACTTGTTTTTTGGAGATTGGTGATATAATGCATACGGTTTTTTGTTTTTTAATTATTGCCTGTATGCCATTATATTTTAGAACATTTTCTGCACAGTGAAAGCCTCGACGAAGTTTCGAAATCGGATCAGATTATGTCTGCCAGGGGCAAAGGTTGATGACGTTGTAGAGCGGATATCATCTTTTAAGGACACAAAAGGTGATATAGTTGTACACGTTGGCACTAATGATATTAAGAGTAGGAGACCGGCAGAATTACTTAACAAGTACAGGTCACTGTTGAAAAAAAGCCGTGAATTAGGGTTGAATTTGAAAGCGTCTGCAATTCTGCCCAGACACGATAGGAGGGAATATATGATGAGAGTCCTGTCAATCAATTCGGCCCTGGAAAGATTGTGCAAGGCTCAAGGGGTAGAATTTTTTTCAGCCTGGTCTGTACTTGTTAACAGGAGAGACTGCTTCTACAGGAATGGGATACACTTAAATAGAAAGGGTGCAAGAATGTTTGCTGATGCTATCGAGGCAGTGTTAGGTGGGTCGGAAAACTGCTAGATTGGGGGGATACAAGGACTAATAGATTAACAGTAGCCACTGGCAGAGGTGAAAGTGATTCTTGCACTGCTTCTAGGCCCCGGATGCCAAGCGTTTTCCGTGGCCAAGCGATTCTCTGAGCTCTATAAAGCGATTTAAAGCATTCTCCTTTAAAGGAATCACTCTTCTTTTAAGTTCCACGTTAGTTTCTCTTAAGTTCTTAAAAAAAAGCACTGTAGACTTCATCTTACTAGTTGTAAGTTAAGTCAGGAAAGAAAAGACAACTTTCCTTTTAAATTTATTAGAGTTACTAACCCAACTAACCTAACAACCGCTTGGCCACTCGTGGCATTACTCCTGCCTCCCCGTGGCGGGGCCGGTAACCTGAGTGGGAAAGCCAACCCTCAGGGCCAAAAGGAGTATAAAATGGACAAAGAAACCTTTCCCTCACTTGATCAGTTGAGATCACCTACTGATCAAAACCAACCCGATCATGACACTTATCAAAATAAGAGACAAAAAACAGATCTATGTCAACAAGATCACCCAGCCTTTCTCCTTATTCATTCTGTATCAGATTCTCCCGTTAGCAAATTATCCCCATTTCTAATCCAGAAATGCTTGGAAAATGCTGCAGGACCACCGAAGATGGTAAAGCGATTACAGTCTGGAGATCTGCTGGTAGAGACAATGAAGCCAAAACACTCGGAATTATTATTGAAAGTGACTACTTTTGGTGGAATTCCCGTAAAAATAACGCCCCATGCTACTCTGAATACATCAAAAGGAGTTATAGCAGAGTGGGATCTGATTAACATCTCAGAGGATGAAATTGTACAAGAATTGACAGATCAAAGAGTAATACATGCAAAAAGAATATTAATCCGGAAAGATGGAGAATTAAAGCCAACAAGGAACATTATACTGACCTTTAGTACCCCAAACTTACCAACAATGGTTAAAGCAGGGTATCTGAATTGTCGTATACGTCCATATATACCGAATCCCATCAGGTGTTACAAATGCCAGAAATATGGACACTCCCAGGTAGCTTGCCGTGGCAGTATGATTTGCCCAAACTGTGGTTCAACAGAACACACCCAAGCTGATTGTACCGTAACCTCATTCACTTGTCCCAATTGCAAAGGTAATCATCCGGCATATTCAAAAAATTGTGAAATGTGGAAAGTGGGGAAAGAAATACAAAAATACAAAACAGAAAACAAAGTAACGTATCAGGAAGCCAAAAAGCACATCATGCAGTTTATGCCAAAACGCACGTATGCACAAGCAACCCAAAACAACCATTCTATTGCTACTCAAACTGACATTGCAGTTCCTCCAAACATTTCTTTTGCAGATTGGGCCAGGTCCGTGCTTAATGCTAAGCCACAACCTGCCACACACAAGCAACTGGAACAAGCAATTAATACACAAATTTCAGTTCCTCCTAATGTGCCTGAAACTACAAAAAAAGCAGAAAAAACAGTACCTACAGATCATGCTCAGACCAAGAAACAATTCCCTATACATATGGATGTTGACAACAAAACTGACCAAGAAGAAACCATATTAGAACTTCATGCAGAAGAACACATGGATACAGAGAGACCGGTTTTCCCCAAAAAAGACAGAAATAAATCAGATCGTTACAAACAAACTGCTTCAAAAAAACAGACAGATCAAAACACAACTATTAAAAGCAAGTAATGCAGCACATACTTCAATGGAATTGCAGAGGCATACGAGCCAATATTGATGATATATATGACCTGATTAATAAGTACAATCCAATGAGTGTTTGTCTGCAAGAAACAAATTTAACACCACAGGTAACTCTCTCAATTAGAAACTTCACAATGTACAGAAAAGACAGGAATACTGCAAAATCCGCACATGGAGGAGTAGCAATACTAGTCAACTCTAAAATCCCAGTTCGACATATCTCTCTACAGACTGACTTAGAAGCTGTTGCTGTGCGTATTGCACTTGGAATAACACTAACACTTGTTTCAATATACCTCCCACCAAACAGAATTTTCATGCTTAAAGAACTAGAAGATCTTATAGCACAATTGCCAAAACCTTTCTGCCTTTTTGGAGATTTCAATGGGCATCACCCGTTGTGGGGATCTTCAAGCATGGATAAAAGAGGACATATGATAGAGGCATTACTGAATCAACAGCAATTAACCTTGCTAAATACTGGCCATCACACTTATGTCCATCTACCCACAGGCTCCACTTCAGCAATTGATCTGTCAATCTGTTCTCCCATACTGTTCCCCAGTATGGAGTGGTCAACCTTATATGATCCACACAACAGCGATCATTTTCCAATTATATGTAAAATTCAAACAAAACAATCCCACTCTCCAGATTACAGAGTAAAATGGAAATTCACAAAAGCGAACTGGACAAAATATTCATTCTGTATTAATTTTGATGATCAAATTATTAAAACCCAACCAATAGATAAAGTCGCAGAGCACATCACCGCACAAATTTTGGCAGCAGCTTCTGAGGCAATTCCTCAGTCCTCTGCAAACCAAAAAAGACAGGCAAAACACTGGTGGAATGAGGCCTGTAACAGTGCAAAACGAGAAAGAAATAAAGCTTGGAACCTATTTCGTAGATTTCCTACAACAGCCAACCTCATTTTATATAAAAAACAAAAGGCAAGGGCACGACAAATCAGGAAGCAAGCCAAAAAAGAAGCGTGGATAACATTTGCCAGTACCATCACGAAGGACACCAGCAGTCGGCTAATATGGAAGAAAATCCAACAATTAAATAATAAGTACATTCCCTTTTCTGCCCCAATCTTGATTAAGAATGGACGAGAACTGTCCTCTCCAAAGGAAATAGGCGATTTCCTTGGAGAGACCTTCAGTCAAATATCATCAGCTTCTGCATACGACAATCCTTTCCTGAAAATCAAAACCTCTGCAGAAAAATATAAATTAAATTTCAACACCAACCAATCCCTTCCTTATAATCAACCATTCATCCTAGCTGAACTCCAAGAAGCTCTGAACAGATCAGCAAACAGCTCAGCAGGACCGGACGGAATCTACTATATAATGCTTAAACACCTAAATAATACAGCTTTAAGATTATTACTAGTATTCTACAACCGGGTATTTCTTGAATGTGTTTATCCTTCCTCGTGGCATCATTCTGTAATTCTTGCCTTTCCAAAACCAGGAAAGGATCAATCGCTTCCACAAAACTACTGACCAATTTCCCTAATCAGCTGTTTGAGTAAAACACTAGAAAAAATGATAGATAGGAGATTAAAATGGATATTAGAAAGCAAAATGCTACTAAATATCAACCAATATGGTTTCAGACAAAACAGATCCTGTTTGGACCTCATGGTAAGAGCCGAAACTAACATTCGGAATGCATATGTTAAAAATGAACATCTGGTAATGGTGAGTCTAGATATTGAAAAGGCATTCGATACCACATGGAGATATGGCATTCTTCGAGAGCTGTATACCCTAGGGTTGAGAGGACACATACCTCAATTCATCCAGAACTTTCTCAAATGCAGAACATTTCAAGTTCGTCACCAGAATGTACTTTCACAATATTTTATTCAAGAAGAAGGGGTGCCTCAAGGGTCCATACTTAGTCCTACCCTCTTCGCAATTAGACTAAATACCATGACACAGAATATCCCCAAAACCGTAGAAATATATATGTATGCCGACGATCTTGCTATATCATGCCATTCACCAACCATTAACAGCATAGAGAGACAGTTACAACTTACCATAAATAAGTTAGAGACATGGACTGTAGAAAATGGTTATCGCCTGTCAAAACAAAAGACAATTGCAGTTCATTTCTGTAAAAAGCACAGATTACATCCAGAGCCTGAACTTAAAATAAAAAACCAACCAATCCCTCTTGCCAGCAATATCCGCTTTTTAGGTTTAATATTAGATACTAAACTCAATTTTGCCGTGCACATAACTTATCTCAGAACTCTCTGCTTGAAAAAACTCAATATACTCAGAGCCATCTCTGCCATGGCATGGGGTGCAGATAGATGCACTCTCCTGCATTTGTATCGTTCGCTCATCAGGTCTCGTCTAGATTATGGTTCAATAGTATACGACTCAGCTAGGAAAACTGTACTTACAAGACTGAATACAATACAGCACAGTGCTCTTCGTACTGCTCTTGGAGCTTTTCGAACATCTCCGGTCCAAAGTCTCTATATAGAGGCATACGAACCGCCACTCCATCTCAGAAGGAAAATGTTACTCCTCACCTATGCAGCCAGGATTAAAAGCCTTCCAGATCATCCGAATCAACCGCTGCTTTTCAATCCTGAAAGGGTAACTTTCTATAACAATAAACCTACTGAAAATAGACCAACTGGTATTAGACTACAAGATTTGATGCATTGCTGGAATGTTCATTTTGAAAACACGCTCAAAGAAACCAAAATATCTGATCCGTCTTGGTCCTCAAACCCACCTTACTGTGATACCTATTTCCAACAATGGGGAAAAAAGTCCATGGAAAGCTGTTACATCAAGCAATTGCACGAAGGACATGCCGCTAGCAATGCGCAGAGCTGCTTAATATATACTGATGGCTCAAAATCAGATGATGCCGTAGGTGCTGCAGCAGTCTTTCCCACATTTACAGTATCTGTATCTCTCCCGGCTGAATGTACCAGTTATACTGCAGAACTTTATGCAATCCACCTAGCTATATACAATATCAATATTTGTCTCAACACTAATAGTTTAATTTATACAGACTCCATGAGTGCGCTTTCCGCAATAAGTAACAATTTCTCAACTCCACATCCCATAATAAAAGAAATCCGGTCTCGTCTAAATCATTTGAGGAATCTGAATCATACCGTAAGTTTCTGTTGGATTCCAGGGCATGCTGGAATCACAGGTAACGAAGCAGCAGACCAGGCAGCTAAGCACCCAAAGAGCAACGCACCTCCATCTTACCAAGTACCCTATATAGATTTATTAAAACATATCCAAAGTATCTGTAGGGAACAATGGTTAAACATTTGGAAAACACAGACAAACAATAAATTATTGGAAATTAAACAAGAACCACAAATATGGAGCTCGAGCTTGAGGAAAAACAGGCATGAAGAAGTAATACTGGCAAGATTGCGCATAGGGCACACACACCTGACCCACTTGTTCCTGCTCATGGGCGATGACCCTCCTGTATGCATGCATTGTTCATCACAACTTACAGTTCGACATATTCTGTTAGACTGTTCGTATTATTCCCATATCAGAAATACTACCTTCCTTTCTCTGACACAAATGCAAGAACCTTTATCACTAACCCACCTATTGGGAAACAATGCCAATCTGGATGAGCTTTTTGCTTATCTCAAACAAACTAAACTTTATGAATGTATCTAATAACAAATAAGGCAAACTCCGGTACCTTTCCAAATATTTGAATAGGCACATTTTGGCCACAGTTGCCCTTGTGCTGAAAAACCTCTACACCAACAACAACAACAGCACTGCTTCTATCGGAATAAGATGCAGGATATTTCAGAGACTGCTGGGAATCATTGGGGTACAAGTAAACACATGGGTTGTGTTAGGGTAGCTAAGAAAAAGAACAGGTGCATGTATACTTGCATGTACACCAATGCTAGGACTTTAGTAAATAAAATTGATGAATGTGAGGTATTGCTGAAAATATCAAAGGCAGATATTGTGGGGATTTCAGAGACGTGGTGTCACACAGATATAAGGAATGCAGAACTGGAATTTGGGGAGTACAATGTCTACAGAAGGGATTGACAGGATAGGAAGGGAGTAGGGGTTATGCTATTAGTTAAGAAATACATAAAATCCAAGGAAGTGAAGCCAGTCGACGTTGCTGGACAGTGCACTGTTGAGTCAGTTTGGTGTGACATAAGCATTGGGAGATCAAAATTGAGAGTAGGAGTGTGCTATAGGCCTAATGACTCTGAGTATAATAAGAAATTGTACAGGGAAATAGAGTGGGCCAGTAAATCAGAGAGTCTTATAATGGAGGATTTTAATTTCCCAGATATTGACTGGAATTTGGGGGCTGGTCACTCACACACTAGCAAGGCTTTTGTGGATTTATTGGATGATTGTTTTCTACATCAGCATGGTTGGGAGGCAACTAGAGAGAGTAATACTCTTGATTTGATTATCAGTAGTGATTCTTCATGCATTAAGAATCTGCAGGTAAATGAACCACTAGGTGGCAGTGATCACAGTGTGCTGAAGTGGGATTTACTCAAAGAGGTAATTACCATTAGGGGTAAAGGGAAGGGTTATTGCTTTCGTAAAGGCGACTACGATGGACTGAGACAGTATTTAAATTCTATAGAGTGGGACCAACTGATGATGTTACCAACAGCAAATTCAAAATGGGAAGCATTCAAAGAACTTATCTTGGAAGCTACTAGGCTTTACATACCAACTAAGAAATATTGTTCAAGGTTTAGGCCTAAATGGATGTCAGATGAACTAATGAGACATATGGCAGAGAAGAAAAATGCATGGAATACATACAAATTAACACGTGACCCAGAAGCCTATGATAGATACAAGTTGATCTGTAACCAAGTTACAAAGGAGGTTAGGCAGGCGAAGGCAGATTACGAGAAATCTTTGTCAAGGGATGCAAAGAAAAACAGCAAAGAGTTCTTTACTTATGTAAACTCTAGAAGGAAGGGGATAAATCAGATTGGTCCACTTGATATCGATGGGTCAACTGTTGATGATCCTGCTCAGGTAACTAACAAACTAAATGAATATTTTGCATCGACATTCACACATGAGGAGTTATTCAGCGAGGGGAATGCCAGAGGTGTATTCAACTCTGGCAGTAAGCTAGAGAATCTTGTAATAATTGAGAGTAAAGTGGAGGAGAAATTGTTGAAGATAAACATAAGAAAGGCACCTGGGGTGGATGGAATCTATCCAGTTATATTAAAGGAGGCAGCAAAGGAAGTAAGCAAACCCTTAGCCATAATTATGAGAGCTTCCTTGGACTCAGGGGAAGTACCCATGGACTGGAGATGTGCAAATGTGACCCCAATTCACAGAGGAGGATCAAAGGGAGACACAAGTAATTATAGACCTGTTAGTTTAACTTCTGTTCCCGGAAAATTAATGGAGGCACTGGTTAAAGAAGCACTGCAGTATCATCTAGACAAGACTTCAGTTATAGCTCAGACACAGCATGGTTTTGTTAAGGGGAAGTCTTGCCTGACCAATTTGATTGGATACTATGATGCAGTCACAAAAGAACTGGATGTAACTTTGATATTATATTCTTGGATCTTAGAAAGGCTTTTGATACTGTTGCACATGGAAGACTGCTGCAGAAATTGGAACAGTGTGGCATTGGAGGCAAATTGCTGCTATGGATAAAGGGGTGGTTGAGGGGGAGAAGACAGAAAGTGGTAATCAATGGACACTGGTCATTGTGGACTAATGTTATTAGTGGAGTCCCTCAGGGTTCAGTATTGGGTCCATTATTGTTTTCTGTATTTATAAATGATATTGATGATGGTATATCAAGCTTAATGTCGAAGTTTGCAGACAATACGAAGGTTGGCAGGGTTGTCAAGGACACTACTGACACTATGCTACTGCAACAGTATCTGGAAAGGTTGAGCAGATTGGCTGAGAGGTGGCAAATGAAGTTTAACATTGACAAATGTAAAGTACTACATATGGGAAACAGCAACCCCAGAGCAACGTATCAACTCTGTGGTACTACACTGACAGTGGTAGAGAATGAAAGGGACTTGGGGGTGGTTGTGCAGGCAGATATGAAGTTTTCTGAGCAGTGCAGACGGGCTGCAAGAGTAGCTCATGGTGTATTGTCGATGATATATAGGAATTTTTCTAGCAGGGATAATGAGGTGATTATTCCCTTGTATAAGGCAATGGTCAGGCCACACCTAGAGTACTGTATACAGGTCTGGAGGCCTCATTTCAAGAAGGATGTAGAGATGCTGGAACGAGTACAGAGAAGGGCAACAAGATTGGTGAATGGAACAAAGGGGTGCTCTTACGAAGAAAGGCTTAAGTTTTGCAAATTACAGTGTCTGGAGACTAGGCACCAGCGAGGTGATCTGATAGAGGTGTATAAAGCCTTGAATGGTTTGAGCATGCTCAATGCTGATGGGATTCTTCCTCTTGCTCAGAATAATCACCTGAGAGGGCATAAATTCAAATTGAGGAAAGACAGATGTAGGATAGATGTGAGGAAATTTGCCTTTAGCCAGCGGGTGGTTGGTTGGTGAACAGACTTCCAACCCTTGTCATGGAAGTTGATAGCCTAAATAAATTTAAGGCTCAGCTGGACAGATATTTCGAACGAACGGAGGGGTGAAGTGGAAGGGTTTTTTTTTTTTCTTAGGCTAATGCTACATAAGCTTGCTTTCTTGCATCAAATGCCTCTACTAATGCTAATGCTAATATTTCGCCTTCGTAAAGTTTATATAATATCCTGGTTGCCTCGATCCCCCTCCTCTACGTTGCTACTGTCACTAGTTGTTTGAATACTATGTAAAATGTCAGAATCACTCGGATATTCAGCTACTGTGAACATAGACAGAGAAATTTACTGGAATGTGTGGATCACTCACTTCTCTGAAAAACATATACCTGTTTGCCAGATAAAGGGGAACCACAATGCAGGTTGACCAAAGGCTATTATCCATGTCGGGAATCTTCTTAATCCTCTGACTGGCCATGGATAGCATATTGACAAGCGCAACTTCTCAGTATGTGACTGCATAGGTTTTACTGACACCACTAACATTGTGAAATAGTAATCCCTTTCACTTAATTCGCACTTTCTAATCACCTAAAGGCCAGAGGTGAGAACAATGCATACAATGTTGTCTCATAATCTGTTCGTCATATGGAAATTTTCTTTGTTCAATGGAAACTATTTTAAATCTAATTACCAAGGGGAATTCAAAACAATTTGCTATAAAGAAGTTGGTTAGACAGAGGTCAGACTTTAATTAAATCAAAAATGAAGCAATTTTAAAATACATAACTGATTGATTGTGCCATTAAAGTGCTGGGGATTGGGCCCCACTCACCCCAGCATAGTTTTGCCTCCGGATCTCAATAATTGCATCCAGGATTTCATTTGTAAAATAAATGATCGTCTCAACAGTGGTCTCGCAAATTTTCAAAAAAAATAACAATGAACTCTCACGAGTTCACTATAGCTCACCACTGGTTATGTCATCTACTACCCAGTATTACCTAGTGTCACAGAGGCTCTGTCATTCCCCTGTGTCATGTGGATGCCAAACTTCAACTCCTGTTACTTTGGTATAATTCTGTATAGTCACCTCCTGTATACCAGACATTCTTAGTATTTTTAGACATTGTATATGGAGAATATACTTAGTGTTAGTAACTGACTATCCCACCAATGTGAAGGTGCAAGCTGAGGACTTGACTGTTGCAGAGCAGTTGGACTTGCAAAAATTTAATGCACTTTACACAAAAGTGGAACCTCAATATCAGTTCCATTGTTGTGTTTTGGACTCCCTTAGCTATCACTGGAAGAATATCCACAAGAAACCTCAGGAACCAAGTTGGTAAACCCTTCTGTGTTGCTCAGCTGCACAAAATATGCATATAAGTAATAAAGAATGTTTCATTGAAAGTCCAACATCAGCTAGTTAACATCCATTTACAATTCAACTCTCAGCTAAATTTTCCACTTTCTCATTTATCCTATCTACTTTTATTTTTTGGAACAACTTCCTTCCTTGTGACATTTGCTGTTTGTATGTATTTAGGCTTGATCATTTTCTGAAAATTTTCCACATGGTAAGCCAATGACAATTTCATCACTTACATGTGGCCTTTCAATTTGTTGTCGCATGTAGCAAAGAGCAGTTTTCTTGAGTTAGCATTGTGAACTTTGGATTATTCAGAGAAAAAATGAATTTTACTTGTTCTGTTTCATTTAAAATCACCATTGTGTTGTTTACATAGTATATGCTATGTATTGGTAAAACACATCTACTGGTCACCAATAAAAATTTCAAGACCTTGCCTTCATTCAGAGTTTGGTATGTTTCTGACTTCAGAATACATTAAGTTGTATGCTTTTAAAGTTCTGAAGCTACTTTTGAATTACCCTAAATATTTCATTCTCACTCAATAAGAATGAAATATTTTGTATATAAGCATGCATTTTGGTAGAAAATAGGTTTGTCTCTTGTATAATTTCTACTTTATGGAATGAATAAACATTTTAAATTTCATAATAACATGGAGTTAAGGGTTTAATTTTTTTAAAATTCAAGTATTCATCCAATGTAATTCCTTTCACAAAAAATATTTTTATTTGTTTTATGTAATTATTTCAGTTCGATAAAGATTCAAATAAAAGTAAAATGAAAATTTTATAAATAGTCTGTGTAAAAAAAAAAAACTTATGAAGTAATTCAGTTTTATTATTACTTCTTTTTTATTATTTAGATAATTATACTAAAATTGGTATTTTAAATTTTTTTAGAAAATTATGGAGTTCGTTGATTCTGAAAACACATTTTCTGTCATCATCAGCATCACCGAAATCACTTTCCAACTCTTCTAACTTAATAAAAATAGCTTCTTCTTTAAATCATTTTCGTAATGCAGGCTATAATGCACTTTCTCATTTGTTGAAGAGTTTACGAATCACACCAAGGATTTCTTCACATTTACCATCTTCAGAATTCACACTTCCCTCTGGTAATGAAACCCCAAAGAAATTGAAATTATCAAACATTAAAAATGTATTTTATCTAGTCAAGGGCCTGAATTCAGATTCTAGCCATGATTCCTCTACTTCAAAACACTTTGATAAAGTGGACTTGTCAAAATCAACATCTGCATCCTCGGCTACTCTTCCACAGGAACCTATTCAGGAAGATATTACTGAATTGGAGAAAGCTGCAGCTGAGTGGTGGACAGCCAAGCTGCCAAAATTGGAGACTTCAGCAAAAGAATATAAAATTAGCAAACAGAAAGAAGTTCCAAAAAAGGCAGAAAAAAAGAAAGCCCCAGTTAAACAGGTATAGTAACTTTTTTTTTCTGAAAAAGTGAAGGAAAAATATGATATTTGAGATACTTGAGTCCATCATTGGCAGCTAATAGCTGGGTTGCAGCTATTAGCTGCCAAAAAAAGATTTAAACAGTTGCCATTTTTTTTTATAATTAAATGAAGTTGGTATGTAATAATAAGGTATTTTAATTACTTGGTGCTCTACTATAATCTGATATAAAGCAATATTATTTACCCTTAATAACACTGCATGCAAAATTACATTACTGAATAAGTTAGTGCAAAAGCATCATTTTAACGTAGCCATCTACCTAAGTAGTTAAATTAATTAATTAAATTGGCATCGTTTTGGTTATATCTCATATTGTGAATGCCTTCACAACGAGTTGCCATGGTATTGTACTACCTCGAATAAATAACACTTCACCAGTGGAGAAGACTACTGTTATTTATTCTCAGCTGATACCAGTCTTCTCCACTGGTGAAGTGTTATTTATTCGAGGTAGTACAATACCATGGCAACTTGTTGTGAAAGCATTCACAATATGAGATATAACCAAATAAAAAAACGATGCCAATTTAATTAATTAATTTAACTACTTTGGTAGATGGCTATGTTAAAATGATGCTTTTGCACTAACCTACATGTTAGTCATTCTACCTCGTAGCAGGAGGCCTTTGCCCTTAAATATTTTATAGTCTAACTGAATAAGTTACCTCTGTGGGTAATTGAGGCTGATAGCTTGTGGAAAGTCATAAAAGCTCTATTTTCTTTTTACAAATTTTATATTTTTTATTTTTATTTGATTTATTTTTTGGCTAGTGCAACAGAAGTCTGTGACTTCCTGTCGTAGATGGCTAATACTAACACTGCATGCACCATGTTGTACCACAAGTACAATGTTGTGTATGCAGTAATGTAATTTTTCAGTCTTGCATTGTAGTCAGTCAGCTAGTGAACTGAACATGGAGACTTGCGTTCGGTGGTATTTTCATGTGCATGTGTGAGTAAGTAACATCAGAGCTATGTACTTCAGTTGAGTTGCAAGAATGTTTGCAGTCCAGTAGTTATCGAATACTTTCTTATACATGTCATGTTTTTCTGTGTCTTTGAATGTATGAGACAAGTGCAAATTGTGTAATTGTAGCAGCTTTATAAATATAGTTTAGTTTTAAATTTAAAAACTTTACCTATAATAATAGTTGCACTCACCACTTTCTTATACTACAAAACAGCGCTGGTGTACATTGTAGCTTTTAAGCTGTTTTAATATTTAGTTTAATATGTTTTAATAATTGCATAAATAATTTTAATATTTATGCAAAATAATTTAATATGTGTGAAGTTACTCTTGCCTTGGAAATGTATAATTTTTATTCAACTTTATTTTTCAGTTCTTTTCAATGTGCTTTTCATACTCTTTCCAATTCCCTCAAATGACTAGATTCTACATAAAAAAATATTTTGTTTTTTCAAATGCACCCTTTTTGCTTTCCACAAGGTGGGGCTAACTGCTATTGCATCATACTACAACAAAGTGATTGACAGGCCTGTCTCAAAGACACTTTTATGAGCTCTTAATTTTTTCCAGTCTTAAAATTTTTCTATATATAAAAATATTTATAGCGCTTTTCATTTTTAGAATTCTACATGTCTCAAGGTAACGATTCAATTTTTTCAAATAGGCATTCATTTAGCATATATGTGAATGCACCTCAAAAGTTTCTTCAGCTATTAGCAATGTTGTTAATGATGGCAGTAATAGAAAAGAGAAAGATTGTATCAGAAAGGCTGAGAAGAAAAGAAAAGATCTTGAGTATGAAGCAGCACTTAAAAATCCTGATATTGAATAAAACAAAGTGATTATTGAAAAATATGAAAATAATAAGTTAAAGGTGTCACAATTAAGAAAGGAAAGATACAAAAAACGAAAGACTACTTTATATCACAAGACTGCATGTAGTGGAAATAAGGAAGAAATGTTTGATTTGTGAACACGACACAGGTGACAGAGCTGGATCGAAAGCATATATTCCGTGGATTCATATGTATTCAAATGAAGGGGAATATAACTTTATTCTTCAATGAACATAGTTTCCTGTGAAATTGGCTTTTAGTATGACAGTAAACGAAAGTCAAGGTCAAACATTATCTAAGGTTGGTGTTGACTTAACATCACCATGTTTTTCACATGGACATTTGAAGGCAGCCAAAAATCTCTTTGTATTAACGAAAAATGAATCAAAAATGCTGAAGATTGGGGCATGGGGGTTTCCTCCCTACTAAAAAAATTAAAATATGAAAATGTATAATTTAGGTTGTGTGACACGAGGCAGAAGGGAGTGAAGCGACTTTCTGACTTATAGATGAAAACATTTGATTTGAAAGCAGCTCTCCTTTTTTAAAAATTCTGTTAAATATATATATATTCTCAATTTTAATTCCATAAGTTTTTCTATTGACTACTTCTTTTATCATATTTTTTTAATGTTGCAGTTTGAGTATCTTTAATATGCATATTGAATAAAGAACTCTGACTGTATATTTAACTCAAATACAGGCAGATTTGGAGGCTCGTAGTAGATTTTTGGTAAAGTCACTGATAGCTGCTACTAGTACTGCATCCCAGCTAACCAGACTAAAGGATATTTGCACACATCTCATTCAGCATCCAGAAGAGAAAAATACAATGGTAAATATGGGATTTTTTTCCTTGACTATAATGAATAAAATTATATTAGTTAAGTTCTCGTCATTGGCTATTTATGGATCAGTACATAGCAAAGATAAAAAGAACAAGTTAGTTAATGTATGCAGTTCATTACATTTCAGGCACATTCTATTCTTCTTTTAAATTAAATGAATTTTTTTTTCCTTTTTGTGTGATTAATTGAATTTAAAATAAATATAGTTTATCTCATTATCAATTAATTACCAAGATTATAGCTATAGAACAATTAATGAAACTCTATAGGTTTACATTCTATAATTGTTGTCATTTAATTTAATTATAACTGTATAATATTTATTACTCTCCTCCCATATTACTCTTTTTTTTTTTTTTTTTAAGTTTCTTTTCTCTCTGTATGTATATATCTCTTCACAAGTGACATCCCATTCACAAGTCACTATTGATTTGATATTGATGAACGTATATCAGGCTTAATGTCCAATTTTGCAGGTGATACAAAGGTTGGCAGGGTTGTTAATGACAGTAATGTCATTAAAAACCCTTTTCTAGATCCTCTTGCTGCTGCAATAGGATTTAGAAAAGTTTGGCAGGTGGGCTGAGAAGTGGCAACTGAAGTTTAACATTGACAAATGCAAAGTACCATACCAACTCTGTGGAACTACACTCAAAGTAGTGGAGAATTAAAGAGATTTGGTGGTAATTGTGGTCAGATATGAAGTTTTCAGAGCAGTGCAGACAGGCTGCCAGAGCAGCTCATGGGGTCTTGTTCTCTTGTTAATGATATACAGGAACTTTGCTAGCAGGGATAAGGAAGTGATTAACCCTTTGTATAAGGCAATAGGCAGGTCACATCTTGAGTACTGCATACAGGTCTGGAGGCTTCATTTTATGAAGGATGTAGATCTGCTGGAACCAGGGCTGCCGCAAGTGGGTAGGTGAGGTAAGCGTTGCTTACGGACGGCAGTTCAGGCGGGCACCAAAAATATTTTTTACATGTATAAGTCGGACCTCTGTTTAACGAACTTCTTTATAGAATTTTTTTCTATATAGTGATTTTTTTTAAATTCCCCATGGTAATTGCATTTAAAATAGTTTCAGTAAAATGAAGACTACTTCCATATAACCAACGGATTACGTGAGACTTTACTGGGAACGCATTGTTTGCACCTCTGGCCTTAAAGCAATTGAGTCAATTAGTGCTGCTAATCACAAATTAAGAGCCAAAGAGATTACCATTCTTCAACTTAGTGTTACTCTTAAAACCTATGCAACCACCTGTCCCACATACCCAGAACTCGCACTGGTAACCTGATTGGTTAAAACTAATCAGATGACCAGCACAACTTCCATCGTTTACCAGCAATGGTGAATACAGGGTAGGGCACGTGTCCTACTGTTGTTTTTCAGAGAATATACACCAATCATTTAAATTCTCTTTAGCTACAAAAAAAAGTTTGCTCTTTCATTATTAATATAGTATTTATCTATTTCTGCATTGTGGCTCGGCTATTTTCAACTGACTACAATTGATAACTCTGATGCTGATGTGATCGCCATTCTAGTTTGAGGTGTCATGCAGCTTGGTTGTGCATAATATTTACTTCAAAGTAATTCAGACTTTAGCTGTGTGCCTGTGTCTGCCAGTCACATAATGTTTGAGTGTCATTTTTGTTTTGTTCCGTGCATTGTTTTATGCTTTGTGTACAAACAAGGCACAAAATGGTGCTCCTCCTGTCATTTTTTTCTGGATCTGCCACTGCTTACCAGTATTCAACAAGGCAGGCAAATAATTCATTTGAAATAAATACAGTACATGAAATTGCAGATATGTTAATTTGCTTATCTGCATCTGTGTTTCATATTTATTATTATTATTGTTGTTTAACCATATGGTGCAAGGAAGCCTGAGGCTGCACTAGCCAAAAAATTTTCTAAGTTACCCTGAGAGAGAGTCAAAAGTAGAAGGAAATCACTAGAAAGGGAAGAATGATGATATCCAGCTCAGGACTCTGGGTGTGCCAAACCTATGCTCACCAGATGTGAGCCCCTAGGATAAAATTATATTTTTCAGATACAAAATCTTTTTCTTCAAGTTCTCTGCCCTCGGGCAGGTTCAGGGTTTCATTAACACCTTGATTCTCTATCTTGTGCTATCCCTTTAATTCCTGCATAATTTCCTGTTATCATCCAATCCATCATTCCGATTTTCCTTCTCCCAGTAGTTCTCTTCCCACACTTCTACCCCTCAATCCCTTTCCTCTACATGCTTTCTCTTCTCAATACATGTTCTATAAAGTTATTTTGTCTCTTCTTAATTTTTTTACTAACGTTCTCTCTTTTACTTTCCTCAAAATCTCATTACTCACTCTGTCCACCCATTTCACCCTTTCTGTTCTGTTCCACACCCACATCTTGAAAGTTTATAGCCATCATCATCTCTTCTTTCTCAGTGTCCACGTGTCGGAGTCATATAGTACAACAGTCCATATTAATGTTTTCACCATTTTCTCTCTTAATTCCTCCTTGAAATATATTTTCAATAGTTCTTTTCTCTTACTAAATGCCTCTTTTCCCATTGAAATTCTTGATTTTATTTCTTCCAGGCTTTTCCCAATTTCTGTCATTATGCTTCCCAAGTATCTGTCGACCTGTTCCAATATTATTCCACCTAATGTTATATTGATTCTTCTTCCTGGCCACTCTGACATTAACATTACTAGGTTTTATTGCTGTTAATCTTAATATTGTAGTCCTTTATTGTGCTGTTCAAGATGTCCAAGGGGCTCTGTAATTCTTCATTATTTGCAATCAATATCTAGTCATCTGCAAATAATATTGTCTTTATCTTCTCTCCTCCTACTTTTATACCTCCTTTCTGTTCTTCTTTGAACTCTTTCATCAGTGCTTCTGCGTATGAATCAAATAGCATGGGAAACATGGAACATCCTTGCTTTACACTCCCTACCAATGGGAAATCACAAAATATTTAAAAAAAAATAGAACAGAGGAAGCATTCCAAAAAATTCTTAATTCGGCTAATAATATGGCTACTTCCATTGGTATTGATGCTTCGTTTACAGAAGCAAGCACTGTAAGGAAAAGATTGAAAAGATGTCATTTCGATTATGAAAGTAGAAAGGAAGCTATTCAGGATCCGCAAAAAAATATCAAAATTAATTTACTCTTTCAAATTATGGACACAAAAATTTTCTTGTTAACTGAAAGGTTTAGAAATAAGAAAGAGCATGTAGAAATATTTATAATATTTCTGAATTAAAAAAATGGTCAGATGATGATTTATTAAATCATTGAAAAGATTTACATATTAAATTAAGTGACATTGATCGTAATGAGTCTATTTTTTTTTTTTTTAATGTAAATCCCAAACACAAGAGGTATTAGAACCTATAGTACTTAGTACCATGCTTGGGTTGGAGGTTGAGAAGACGAAAGATATTTGTTGACATTGGACTTGAACTTCTGTAGACTGTAATTTTCAGGAAATACGTATAAAGGAAGGTTGTTCCAGAAAATGGCAGTTGAATGAATAAACAAGGAATATGAAAAGTTGATTCTGTGAGTTTGAAGTTGGACAGTAAATTGGCTGGTGGCGACATGTGTTCGGGACTGTTTTGAAAGAGAGAGCGGGAATTATAGAAGCCAATTCGGAAGAACAGTGCTCATGGAAGTATCTGTAGAAGTGGCATGCAGCAGAAACAGTACATCTATGAGACAGTGAGTGGAGAGATGAATCATTAATTAACCTAACTGCCCTCTTCTGAATGGAATCAAGGAGCCTGAGAGAGGTTTTGGGGGCACCATCCCAGATGTGGGAATAATATTCCATGGCAGGGCGGATTTGCAATTTATACAGAGTGAGCAGCTGTTTGGAAGAAAAGTAACGCCGAGAGTGAAAGAGAAAACCAAGTTTTTTAGATGCAGAAGAAGCAATATTTGTAATGTGCTTGTGCCAAGAGAGATTAGAAGTCAGGGTAATCCCCAAAAGAGATATATCATTTTGCCTAGAAATCGGAGTGTCACTAAAGATAAGCATAGGAACAGAAGAATCCTTTTTGCGAGATATAAGACAAGACTGAGTTTTAGAAGGGTTGAAATCAACTAAGTTGTCTTTGCCCCACTGGAGAATAACCTGAAGTTCGGCATTTAAGGAATTGGTAGCAGATTTTCAAGAAGTTGAAGCTGATTAAGTAGGGCAAGGTTTCTCAAAATGGAAAGTAGAATGCAATGTGCTATCATCGTCAAAACTATGGATAGGATTTCCAGTCAGTGGAAGAAGGTCATTAATATACAAGAGGGGGAAAGAACTGAACCTTGGAGGACACCAGCATTAGTGGAGAAGTTAGAAGACAGAGAGCCATCTATCATCACCCTCAGTGAGCGATCAGAGAGAAAACTGGATAACCAATTACTAAAAACAGTTGGCAAACCATAAGATGGAAGCTTGTTTAGAAGACCTTTATGCCAAACGTGATCGAAAGCCTTTGAGATGTCAAAAGCAACTACTTGTTTCACCAAACCTTTCCATTGAATTAGTCCATAAATGGGTAACATAAGCCAGAATATCACCAGTAAGAGTTGGCGGTTAATTGATTTCTCCCTTACTTTAGAAAGAGTAGAAGTAATTGCAATGGGACAATAATTGGATGGGAGGGATTTGTCACCCTTTTTAGGAACTGGCTGGATATGAGCAAATCTCCAAGCAGAAGGAAAAACACCTTTGGAATAAGAAAGTGAAAAAAGTCGGCAAAGAATAGGAGTAGGTTCAGGAGCACAGGCTGATGCTGTATAAGCTTGCTATCTTGCATCATATGCCACTACTAATGCTAATGCCAGTTTTTAAGGCAATAGTTAACACCTACTTCGAAAAGAAAGAAAGCCAGCTGATAACATACAGGAGTGGGGAAAGGAAAAGCCAGATTGACTATATCATGTGCCGTAGGGGGCATCTAAAGGAAATGAGGAACAGCAAGGTGATAAACAGAGAAAGTGTGTCTGCACAACATAGATTGCTTGTGGCCGATTGGGAGGTTGCAGTGGACAGAAGTAGGAAATATTCAGGACAGAGGGAGAAAAGGATAAAGTGGTGGAGATTGAAAGGGGGGGTTTGAGGAAGGAGTTCAGGGAAAAGGTGCTAAAAGGAATAAAGTTACCGGAAGATGTGCAAGAGTGGTGGAAAACAAATAGTTGTTTCTTAAGAAAAGTTGGTGAAGAGTTGTTGGGGAAAACATCAGGAAAGGGGACGCCGGAGGGAAAGGAGGCTTGGTGGTGGAATGAGGAAGTGCAATCGGTGATAAAACAAAAGGAGATGAAGAAAAGATGGGATGTTAGAGGTAGCCAGGAAGATAAAGAAGCATATACAATAGCAAATAAGGAGGCAAAAAGGGCTGTGGCAATAGCAAAGGCGAGGGCAGTGGACGAGGCCTATGGGGAACTGGAAAGGAAAGAGGGAGATAGGCAACTGATGAGAATAGCCAAAGCGAGAGATAAGGCATCGAAGGACTTCTCATCAATGAAACAGATAAAAGATGAGAGGGGAGTGGTTATACAGGACCCAGAGAAGGTTAAGGAAAGGTGGAAAGACTATTTTAAGAAGCTATTAAATGAGGAAAACCCAAGAGCACTATGCGAGGATGGAGAGATGAATGTGAGAGTAGTGGAAGGCATAAGCAGGAAAGAAGTGGAAAGCGCACTCAAAAAAATGGAGAGGGAAAGCAGTAGGTGCTGATCAGATACCAGTAGAGGTATGGGGTAGTCTGGAAGAAGAAGGGATCGATATCCTATGGGACTTGATGGAAAAACTGTGGCAGCAGGAGAGGATACCTGATGAGTGGAGGGAAAGTATACTTGTGCCAATCTTTAAAGGAAAGGGTGATGTGCAGGAATGTGGGAACTACAGGGGAATAAAATTAATGTCTCATTTGATGAAGATCTGGGAAAAAATTGTGGAAGGAAGGTTAAGGCAGGAGACGGAAATAGGAGAGGAACAGTTTGGTTTCATGCCGGGAAGAGGAGCAACAGATGCAGTCTTTGCTTTAAGGCAGGTGATGGAAAGATACAGGGAGATGCAAGTAGAGTTGCACATGGTGTTTATAGACCTGGAAAAAGCATATGATAGAGTGCCCAGACAAGAGGTATGGAGATGTATGAGGGAGAAGGGTACATCGGAAAAGTACGTAAGGCTTGTGAAGGATATGTACGAGGGAGCGGTGACTCAGGTTACGAGCAGTGTAGGTATGACTGAGGGGTTCTCTGTAGAAGTTGGACTGCACCAGGGATCAGCTCTCAGCCCATATCTGTTTGATCTGGTAATGGATGTGTTGGTGAGAGAAGTGAAGAATAGAGCACCATGGAGTATGCTGTTCGCGGATGATTTTGTACTGTGCGAATCATCCCAAGGAAAGGCAGAGAAGAAATTGGAGGAATGGAGGAAAGCGTTGGAAGATAGAGGCATGAGAATAAATAGAACAAAGACAGAATATATGGTATTGAATGGAGAAGTTGAGAGTTCTATAAAACTGCAGGAGGAAAAGCTACCATCTGTTTTGAAATTTAAGTATCTGGGATCGAACGTTGAGAGGGATGGAGGATTGAGTGCAGAAATACAGCACAGAGTGCAATGTGGATGGCTGAACTGGAGAAAGATGAGTGGGGTGCTGTGTGATAAGAAAGTTAACTGTAGAATGAAAGGAAGAGTGTATAAAACTGTGGTTAGACCCGCATTGATGTACAGTGCTGAGACATGGGCAATTACAAGGGCCCAGGAGAAGAAGATGGAAGTAGCGGAGATGAGGATGCTAAGATGGATGTATGGTGTGACGAGGAAGGACAAGTTAAGAAATGACTACATTAGAGGTACGGTTAAGCTGGGGCCTCTGAGTAAAAAAATACAGGAAGCTAGGTTGAGGTGGCTTGGTCATGTGGAACGAAGAAGTGAGGAGTATGTAGAGAAGAGGTGTGAAAAGCTGGAGGTGATAGGGAAGAGGAAGAGTGGGAGACCTAAGCTGAGATGGAAGGACAAGGTGGCAGAGGATGGAGGAGAGAGGAAGCCCTGGTTAGAAAGGAATGGAGGAAGAGAATTAAGGAAGGGAATGCCGACCTCATATGAACGTGGGAAGAAGATGAGGACAAAGAAGAAGAATACTAATGCCAGTTTTTATAACTTTACCAGTTTCAGTTGCCTCAGTTGAATGCAGTTTTTCAAAATTAAAATTAATCAAAAATTATTTATGATGACAGTGTCTCAACAACGCCTCTCTAATTTGGCGATAATTTCAATAGAAAATGATCATTTGGAACAAAAACAAAAATGAAATAATTAATAAATTCAAGTCTCTTAAAGCAAGGAAACAAATTTGTATAACATTATAATTTTACTTTTATTTTATTGTTGTAATAGGGTACGATTACTGTGATTATAATTTAAAGATTATTTCCAGAATTTCTGAATGAAATTGTTATTTTTGTTTGTTGTTTCATTATATTATATGTGAGATATGCTGTAATTATTTTCTTTTTCAATAAATTAATAATAATTATTTATGCCTAAATTTATTTTTTAATCGAAATATCTTGGGGCAGCAAATTTGATTTTGCTTACTGGAGGCTCAGAGTGACAGTGGCCCTGGCTGGAAGGAGTACAGAGAAGGGGAACAAAGAGGTGATCTTACCAAGAAAGGCTTAAGTTCTGCAGATTTCAGCATCTGGAGACTTGGCAATTGCAAGGTGATCTTATTGAGGTGTATAAGGCTTTGAATGGTTAAGCAAATTCAATGCTGATGGGATTCTTCCTCTTGTTTAGATTACACACTTGAGGGGGTATAAATTCAAATTGAGGAAAGACAGTTGCAGAATAGATGTACAAATATTTGCCTTTAGCCAGCGAATGGTTAATTGCTGGAATAAATTTCCATTTGTCATGGAAATTGATAGCTTAAATAAATTCAAGGAAGAACTGAACAAACTTTTGGAACGAATGGGTAGGTGAAATGGGAAGATTTTTTTTTGGCTGATGCTGTATAAGCTTGCATCATTTTCCACTACTAATCCTAATGCTAAGTCTTGTATAACAGTACACGAGAAGTGTGAATGGACTGTCTGAAGGTCTGAACTGCATACATTTGGATTGACTTTTATCTGGCATGTGATAGAGAACATTGTATCTGCAAAAAGGCCTCTAAGGTTGGGGCTATACGTACCACAAGTTTAGACAAATACAGTCAGTCCTCATATAACACGTGTTTACATTACACAAATTCGATCATACACGATTTATAAATAGGGGAACGATATTGTATATAACACGAACCGAATTCGCTTATGCACGATTTGCCTTTGTGTTTACAAGAAATGGCAGTCGAATGCGGAATCACCCCAACTGAACACAACACGATAGGAATGAAGAGAAGATTCTGAAAATGTATTTATGTTTTTTATATCAGTGAAGGGGAAACGCTTTTCGCCATAATAACGTAAAAACCCACACAATTCCAGCTATCGGTATTATCGCAAATGCAATTAGATCGAGTTTACTACCAGTTTATAACAGATTCCACTAGCAGAAACGCAGCTGGAAATAGTTTTTATTGTTTTATGGTAGTAACCCCTAGAAATGTGCTTTAGTAAAATGTGAGCTAGTGAGGTGTTAGTGTCTCTCCCTTTACGGTGTTTTTTATTCAGTTGCTACATGCACGCAGCTTTGTTTATGTGTATCAAGCGTGCCTCCTCATTTTGTAATTTTGCTTTATTCCCTAAAAAGGAGTAAAATTCTTAAAAGGAAGCATTGGTAAAGACACTACAGATTCATAGAGAAAAAGAAAAGCAATATCGATAAACAGAGGCAGACTGGGTCAAAAATTCTTACCCGGGAAAATTTGTAGCAGCCTCATACTAGCGTTTATGGCCAAAGTCACGCCGGCCCACTGGGGTTTCCCCGGTAAGGTTTATGGCCAGTCCACCTCTGTTGATAGAGAAAAAATATGAAATTTTGAAACACTTTGAGCGAAATTAAGACCATGTGATATTGCACGTGCTACTGGCCTAAATGAGGCAACGCTGAGAATTAGAAAGAATGCAGAGAAAATAAAAACAACTTTCGTTGCAGGAATAACTCAAAGTGTAAAATACGTAAATATTTTATTACGATTATTTATTGTGTTTGGTAATGTTTTGGTTACAAATGTGTGTTCAATCTTGGGTGATCGGCACCTAACCCTGTTTTTCCCATAGGGTCTATTATTTATATTGCACAATTTTGCATTGCATGAGGATTTCTAGGAACACAACTATCGTGCTATACGAGGACTGACTGTACACCAACTGTTTAAATAAACTGATTTAATGATAAAATAATACTGAATAATATATGAAATAATACAATAAAAACTGTAAAATAATTTACCAAAAACTGATTTACTTTAAAACAAATAAAAATGAATTGATGAATTTAAAATACATTAAAAATTATAAATTTAAAAGTGATAAAACGCCATTGAAGCTTTCGGGAGCATCCGCCTCCTTTCTCAACAATAATGAAGTTCAAGCGACACAACCTTAAATAACAGGCTCACGGGGCGGCACACGTGTCTGACCAGGCGCATGTTCAACACTCCCTTCACGTGTGCTGGAACCGGAAATGGTCTGGGAGCGTGGCAAATTAAAACGTTTGTCTCTGGCCAGGACCACAGCCTCCAAAAGGGGGTGGAGCCGAACTCTATTCATACTATTGTTACCAGATGACCCAATCCACAAACTCTCCAGCCATTTGCGCTCCCAGAATCTATGCACCGGGTCAAGGATGACAGCATTCTCAGGGGATACCTGATGTTGTTTTTCCCAATAGTGCCCGGCAATGGTGGACTTATTGAGTTCTGCGGTCTGTATAGCTCTCGTATGTTTCCCCAGACGGTCCTTAAGTCATCGCCCTGTCTCCCGCATGTACCATTCCCCACAATCCGGGCATTTGATCTCATATACGACCCCACTACTAGAGTCCCTAGTAATGGGGTCTTTGACCTGTGACAGCACTGTGTGCAATCTCCGACCCGGGAGCTGCACACAGCGTGTCTGAAAGTCACGAAGCATCCTCGCAATGCGATCTGACAAGCCCGGATAGTAAGGAATATAAACTGTGGTAAGCGGTGCAGGCGAAACTACCTGATTATGCTCCACTTCTCTATTATATTTATCAATGACCCTCTGGGGGTAACCACATTTCATAAGATCCATCATAACTTGCCTAATTTCTTTCTCTCCCTCCTCAGAGGTACTACAATGTGTCCTCACCCTACCCATAAGTGCCCTAGCCACACTATTTTTACGTTGGGCAGTCTGAGCCGACTTATAGTGTGTGTACTGGCCCCTACACATAGATTTCCTATAGACCTTGGTTCTAAGCCTGGGGGCCTTCCCTGTACACCATTATATCCAGAAATGGTAGGGTGCCGACTACTTCTACCTCTGAGGTAAATTGTATGAAATGAGAGAAACCATTGAGAAAACTAACCACATCTTCCTCTCTCCCCTTTTTTACTATAGTGAACGTGTCATCCACATGTCGTTTCCACTTACGCATAGGGAACTCCAACCTCGCAAAAATCCTATTCTCTAATTCTTCCATAGCTAAGTTTGCGACAATAACGCTGATTGGAAAACCCATAGATGTGCCGTGAACCTGCTTATACATCACTCCTTGAAATACCAAGGTAGTACTTGAAAGACATAATTCAACACCACAGCATATATCTTCCATATTTAGGTCAGATCTAGCACTTAAGATATCATCCTTCTGTAAGGCCAACTTGACACATTCTACCCCATGCGCTATGGGGATACATGTGAATAATGATACAACATCCAACGACATCATAGTCTCCGGAACGAGTACAGAGAAGGGCAACAAGGTTAGTGAATGGAACAAATGGTTGCTCTTACGAAGAAAGGCTTCAGTTTTGAAAATTACAGCGTCTGGAGACTAAGCACTTGTGAGGTGATCTGATTGAGGTGTATGAAGCCTTGAATGGTTTGAGCATGCTCAGTGCTGATGGGAAAGACAGTTGTAGGATAGATGTGTGTAAGTTTGCCTTTAGCCAGCGGGTGGTTGATTGCTGAAACAAACTTTCATCTGTTGTTGTAGAAGTTGATAGCTTAAACAGATTCAAGGCAGAACTAGACAAACATTTGGAGTGAGTGGATGGGTGAAATGAGAACGGTGTGTGTGTTTTTTTTTTTTTTTTTTTTTTTTGGCTGATTCTATATAAGCTTGCTTTCTTGCATCATGTGCCCATGCTAATACTAACTGCAGATTCTACACAATGACAACAGTTCTCTATAGGATTCAAGTTCTGGCGCCTCCGTAGCCAGGTGGGCAGGAGCAGCAGTGCGTAGCACAAGCTTCTTGATTAGACCGGGGTTCGAGCCCGTGACCACCAAATACAGAGGATGTGGAAAGGTCAGGTAATGACCACCGCATATCCCCAGAGCAATATGGCCTTAGTTGTTAATGCTCCTAAAAAACCGAATAACAACGATTCAGGTTCTGGCTGTTTCCTTGCCAGCTAACAGTTGTAATGGACCATTCGTCCAACCATTTTTTCATCTGTAACAAATGTAAACACATTACTATCAAACCTTTAATGCAGAAATGAAGCTAAAGTAACTACAGAAGTGCCTACTTACACTTTTCGCCCGATGACAAGGAGTAGAGTCATCCTGAAAGATGCAGTTACTTGGCAGGTTGAAATGGTCTCTAATGGTTGGCAACAATTTGCCTTCCAATATAGCCAGGTATCCATTGGCATTTACGTAACCTTTTATAAACTGCAGGTGACCTACTCCGTGATATGAAATGCATCCCCATATCATTTGGCTGGCAGGGAATTTGACTGTAGGCACCATACAATCTGAATGGTATTCTTCACCATGTTTATGGCAAATTGTTTTCTCCCATCAGAGCCATGCAGGTTGAATTTCTTCTCATCTGAGAAAATAACTGACTTCCACTGCTTGGGGTCCATTTAACATGCTCCTTACACCAAATTAATTGGGCCTTTTTCATTTTTTGTGTCAGGAGCAGCAGCTTCTTAGGACGACGGGCTACAAGTCCATTTTTGAAGAGGCATCTTTTGACTGTTACTGCACCTGCGACCACTCCTGTATGTTCTTACCATTCTCTTTTCAGCTCCGACGAAGAAGCTTTATGGTTTTTAAGGCATGTGCTTCAAAATGCGATCCTGTTTTGGCGTAGAGACTTATTTGCATCCAGTTCCTTTTTTCCTCTCAGCAGAACGTTAATTGTTGCTTTACGTGAGGAAGAGCATCCTTTCTCACGTAAAGCAACAATAGCACTCTTTCTTCGTGGCGTCAACTGCACATAACTTGCCATCCTGACACAAGCAAGGAATGGCTGCAACTCTTGCAGAGCGTTCTTATATTGCTGAAAGTAACAGCTGATGCAATATTATGTCGTCACCTATGCATGTCAATCTTATCTGATGCAATCTGCGAGAAATATTGCCATATACTTACATTATTTGGATGACAATTACAATTTTAAGGGGTGATGCGCTTTCTTTGAACACCAGTGTATGTGGAAAATATTGAACTCTGATGAAGATATTGACGAGTAATAGTTGAATACAATGTATGTACAGTACATATATTATATTAGTACTCATTTTCTTTATTTTTCTTTTGTAACTCTTTGTTTTTAATTAAAATTAACAAGTACGACATCTTGTTTTTTTGTTCTTTTCTTTTATTTTACGTTACATATCGTATACGATAAACCATAACGCATATATACATTATAATAAAACGTATTGTATAGACCATTCAATATTTAGTACGTGGTTTTAATGCTTTAAAATGGCTGCTAACATATACGATACATATCGTAAAAGCTCAGGAATGCAAGATACACATAATGAACAACGTCTTGGAACGGAACTCGTTCATAAACCGAGAGTTGTCTGTACCTTTGTGCTGTATTTGAAAATATAAAATATTTATCAGAAGTATGCACTTAATATTTTGGCCATCTATAATCTATATGTTGAATGAAAAAAGGTTTACTCAAACAATATGAATTTAATTTAACAGGAAAGTGCTATTAGAATATCCTTAAAGTTAAGAGAAAGATCATTGAATGAAGATGTTCGACTTTATTCAAGAGAGGCACTTGCACTCTTAGGCCATATTGATCCTCCACTTGGACAAGGCATATGTATTCTGAGCATTGATGGTGGAGGAACCAGGTAAATTATTATTATTTAATATAAATTTAAAGATTAGGAAAATAACTTTTCTCTCATAATTTGTTTCTCCAATGTGATATAGTTTGCTGAGAGTTTCATGAATTTTTTTATAAAATTTAATATTGAACATTTAGAGTTTGTTGACCCACATCTTTATTGTTTCACCTTTATTTTTTAAAATTGTTTCATCTCATGCAAGCCATTTCAATAATTTTGGGAAAAAGTATCAGTTTTTAATCTTGCAATTTCAGTTTTGGTCTGGTTAACTCAGCCATGCTGAAATGATCTAGTGTTTTGATTGTAGTAAATTAATATAGCCTTGTGATAAAGATCACAGTTAAGACTATGTTCCTTCAGGTTAGGAGACTTACATGAACTTGTTGAAAATGTCAATGAAATAATGCATGCAATATCCGCATGAGATCTAAATCATTAAATCAAATCGTCAAATATATGACTTAATTGAGAGCTCCAAAGAATGCACTAATTTACTGTATTTCAAGAAGAACAATACTAGTTTCTAAACTTTGAAATTTATGTCGGTCTTGGTGAAAAAAGGAGTGATGCCTGCATTATAAATAAAACACATTATATTTTACATTAAAAACTGAAACAAGGCTTTTATTTAAAATACTGAAATCACTTTGTAAATAAAAGCAAAATATTCATCTTAAAAAATCAAAGTTAAAAGAAATCTAATTAAAAATAAAAGTTTTCACAGGGACAACTTATGTTCTTCATGCCCCCTCATCTAGTAAAGAACAAGTTCTACGGTACAATAGTAAATTGTAGAGTTCGATTTGACCAAATGGTTGAAGAACTTCTTGGAGGTCTGCTTTATTTTTTTTTTAACATTGCATGCCTTCAAATCTCTCAGAACTTGTTTACACCATAAAATATATAAATAGTTATGTTTTTAAACATTTGTGAAAACTATCCCAAGAAACATACTGCCATCAAAGGTTTGACTCCAGAAATGTAACATGTAGCTAAATATCTATTGTAACGTTTAGACAAGTGCTTAAAAATGGCTTAACAATAGATTTCCTAGTTGAAGTCATAGCTTGGCATTAGATGACTTTGTCACTCAGCAAGATGAATTAAGTGCAGATTATTATAAAATGCAGAGGCATGATACGCTTTCAGCACCCTGATTTCCTAAAACCATTGCTTTTGTGTCCTCAGCACTATCTCTTGCTCTGCATAGAACAGCTGACCATTGTTTGCCAATTTTTTCCATTGTTAATTGCTCTAAAACTGTGACAACTTTCACAAAAGAAATTTCGAATAAAGTAAAAAAACACAATTTCTTGTATGCTGCTCTAGTAGTAGTAGTAGTGGCATGTGATGCAAGAAAGCAAGTGTATGAGCTTACGCAGCATCAGCCAGAAAAAAAAGAAAAAAAAAATCACACCATTCCCTCCAAATGCCTGTCCAGTTCCTCCTTAAATTTATTTAACCTATCAACTTCCACAACGACAGATGGAAGTTTGTTCCAGCAATTAACCACCCGCTGGAAAAACGCAAATTTACGCACATCTATTCTACATCTGTCTTTTCTTAATTTGAATTTATGCCCCCTTAGGTTCATAATCTGAACAAGTGGAAGGATCCCATCAGAATTCAGCGTGCTCAACCCATTCAAGGCCTTATATACCTCAATCCGATCACTGTGCCTAGTCTCCAGCCACTGCAATTTGCAGAACTTGAGCCTCTCTTGGTAAGAGGATCCCTTCATTCCCCCTCACCAATCTTGTTGCCCTTCTCTGTACACGCTCAAGCAAATCAACATCCTTCTTAAAATGAGGCCTCCAGACCTGTACACAGTACTGAAGGCATGGCCTGACCATTGCCTTATACAGAGCGACAATCACCTTTTCCCTGCTAGCAAAAAAAAATTCCTATATATCATTAACAAAACCCCATGACCTGCCCTGGCAGCCTGTCTGCATTGCTCAGAAAACTTCATATCTGACTGCACAATTACTCCCAGGTCTTTTTCATTTTCTACCACCTTAAGTGTAGCACCATACAGTTGGTACGTTTCTCTGGGGTTACTTCTACCCATCTGCAGTACTTTGCATTTGTCAAGGTTAAACTTCAGTTGCCACTTCTTAGCCCACTGCCCAAATTATCTAGATCCTGTTCAATTGCACACTGCCATTACTGTCATTAACAACCCTGCCAACCTTTGTATCATCTGCAAACTTTGACACTAAGCCTGATATACCTTCATCAATATCATTGATAAATATACAAAACAACAAAGGACCTAACACCGAACCCTGTGGGACTCCACTAATAACATTAGTCCACGAAGAGCAGCACCCATTGATTACCACCCTCTGTCTTCTTCCACTCAACCATCCTTTTATCCATTGTAGCAACTTACCCTTAATACCATTCTGCTCCAATTTGTACAGTAGTCTTCCATGTGCAACAGTATCAAAAGCTTTCCTGAAATCCAAATATATGATATCAAAAATATTTTTTCCATCCAGTTCGTTTGTAACCACATCATAATATCCTATCAAATTTGTCAGACAAGACTTTCCCTTAACAAACCCATGCTATGTCTGAATTATTGCTGCAGTCTTGTCTAGATGATCCTGCAATGCATCTTTAACCAGTGGCTCCATTATTTTACCCAGAACAGAAGTTAAACTAACTGGTCTGTAATTACTCGTGTCACCCTTCGATCCCCCTTTGTGAATTGGGGATACATTTGCACATCTCCAGTCCGTGGGAAGCTCCCCTGAGTCCAAGGATGCTCTCATAAATATGGCTAAGGGTTTGCTTAGTTGCTTTGCCACCTCCTTTAATATAACTGGATAGATCCCATCCACCCCAGGTGCCTTTCTTATGTTTAACTTCAACAATTTCTCCTCCACTTTGCTCTCAGTTATTACAAAATCATTAAGCACCCTGCTACAATTTGGTAACTTTCTGCCATTTTCAAACCTTAATATAACTCCTCGTGTGTGAATGTAGTTTCTACATCAGCATGTTTGGGAGGCAACTAGAGGGAGGAATACTCTTGATTTGATTATCAGCAGTGATTCTTCATGCATTAAGAATCTGCAGATAAATGAACCACTAGGTGGCAGTGATCACAGTGTGCTGAAGTGGGATTTACTCAAAGAGGTAACTACCATTAGGGGTAAAGGGAAGGGGTATTGCTTTCGTAAAGGTGACTACGATGGACTGAGACGGTATTTAAATTCTATACAGTGGGACCAACTGATGATGTTACCAACAGCAAATGCAAAATGGGAAGCATTCAAAGAACTTATCTTGGAAGCTACTAGGCTTTACATACCAACTAAGAAATATTGTTCAAGGTTTAGGCCTAAATGGATGTCAGATGAACTGATGAGGCATATGGCAGAGAAGAAACATGCATGGGATACATACAAATTAACACATGACACAGAAGCCTATGATAGATACAAGTTGATCTGTAACCAAGTTACAAAGGAGGTTAGGCAGGCGAAGGCAGATTACGAGAAATCTTTGGCAAGGGATGCAAAGAAAAACAGCAAAGAGTTCTTTACTTATGTAAACTCTAGATGGAAGGGGATGAATCAGATTGGTCCATTTGATATCGATGGGTCAACTGTTGATGATCCTGCTCAGGTAGCTAACAACTAAATGAATATTTTGCATCGACATTCACACATGAGGAGTTATTTAGCGAGGGGAAAGCCAGAGGTGTATTCAACTCTAGCAGTAAGCTAGAGAATCTTGTAATAACTGAGAGTAAAGTGGAGGAGAAATTGTTGAAGATAAACACAAGAAAAGCACCCGGGGTGGATGGGATCTATCCAGTTATATTAAAGGAGGCAGCAGAGGAAGTAAGCAAACCCTTAGCCATAATTATGAGAGCTTCCTTGGACTCAGGGGAGGTACCCATAGACTGGAAATGTGCAAATGTGACCCCAATTCACAAAGGAGGATCAAAGGCTGACACAAGCAATTATAGACCTGTGAGTTTAACTTCTGTTCCAGGAAAATTAATGGAGGCACTAGTTAAAGAAGCACAGCAGGTTCATTTAGACAAGACTTCAGTTATAGCTTGGACACAGCATGGTTTTGTTAAGGGGAAGTCTTGCCCGACCAATTTGATTGGATACTATGATGCAGTCACAAAGGAACTGGATGCAGGGAATAACTTTGATATATACTTGGATCTTAGAAAGGCTTTTGATACTGTTGCACATGGAAGACTGCTGCACAAATTGGAGCAGTGTGACATTGGAGGCAAATTGCTGCTGTGGATAAAGGGGTGGCTGAGGGGGAGAAGACAGAGAGTGGTAATCAATGGACACTGCTCGTCGTGGACTAATGTTATTAGCGGAGTCCCTCAGGGCTCAGTGTTGGGTCCATTGTTGTTTTCGGTATTTATAAATGATATTGATGATGGTATATCAAGCTTAATGTCGAAGTTTGCAGACGATACAAAGGTAGGCAGGGTTGTCAAGGACACTACTGACACTATGCTGCTGCAACAGGATCTGGAAAGGTTGAGCAGATGGGCTGAGAGGTGGCAAATGAAGTTTAACATTGACAAATGTAAAGTACTACACATGGGAAACAGCAACCCCAGAGCAACGTATCAACTCTGCGGTACTACACTGACAGTGGTAGAGAATGAAAGGGACCTGGGGGTGGTTGTGCAGGCAGATATGAAGTTCTCTGAGCAGTGCAGACGGGCTGCAAGAGTAGCTCATGGTGTATTGTCGATGATATATAGGAATTTTTCTAGCAGGGATAAGGAGGTGATTATTCCCTTGTATAAGGCAATGGTCAGACCACACCTAGAATACTGTATACAGGTCTGGAGGCCTCATTTCAAGAAGGATGTAGAGCTGCTGGAACGAGTACAGAGAAGGGCAACAAGATTAGTGAATGGAACAAAGGGGTGCTCTTACGAAGAAAGGCTTAAGTTTTGCAAATTACAGTGTCTGGAGACTAGGCACCAGCGAGGTGATCTGATTGAGGTGTATAAAGCATTGAATGGTTTGAGCATGCTCAATGCTGATGGGATTCTTCCTCTCGCTCAGAATAATCACCTGAGGGGGCATAAATTCAAATTGAGGAAAGACAGATGTAGGATAGACGTGCGGAAATTTGCCTTTAGCCAGCGAGTGGTTGGTTGGTGGAAGACTTCCATCCCTTGTCGTGGAAGTTGATAGCCTAAATAAGTTTAAGGCTCAGCTGGACAGGTATTTTGAACGAACAGAGGGGTGAAGTGGAAGTGGGTTTTTTTTTTTTTTTTTGGCTGATGCTGCATAAGCTTGCTTTCTTGCATCAAATGCCTCTACTAATGCTAATGCTAGTTGAAAATACTCATTCAGTTTGTTTGCTATCTGAGCAGGATCATCACAGTCGAACCATCGATATCAAGTGGACCAATCAGATTCATTCCTTTCCTTTTAGAGTTTATATGAGTAAAGAAATCCTTGCTGTTTTTCTTAGCATCTTTTGCCAAAGATTTCTCGTAATCTGCCTTCGCCTGCCTAACTTCCTTTGTGACCTGATTACAGACTAGCTTATATCTGCCATAGGCTTCTGAATCGCTTGATAATTTATATTCATCCCTTGCATTTTTCTTCTCTGTCACGAGTCTCATTAGTTCATTTGATAACCATTTAGGCCTAAACCTTGAACAATATTTCTTAATAGGTATAAAACTTTTAGTAGCATCCACAATTAATTCCTTGAATGTTTCCCATTTAGAATTTACTGTTGGTAACATCGTCAGTTGATTCCGCTGTACAGAATTTAAAAACTGTCTGAGACCACTGTACTCACCTTTACGGAAGCAAAAACCCTTTCCTTTACCACCGATGGTAATTATATCTTTAAGTAAATCCCACATCAATACACTGTGATCACTGCCACCTAGTGGTTCCTTTATCTGCAAATTCATAATACACGAATGATCACTGCTGATAACCAGATCAAGAATATTACCCTCTCTGGTTGCCTCTTGAACATTTTGCTGCAGAAAACAATCATCCAATAAATCCACAAAAGTCTTACTAGTGTGTGAGTAACCAACCCACGAGTTCCAGTCAATATCTGGGAAGTTAAAATCCTCCATTATAAGACATTCTGATTTACTAGCCCACTCTATTTCTCTGTACAATTGTTCATTGTACTCATTCAAGTCATTAGGATCTGTGTAACACCACATCTCTGCTATCCCAACAGTATCCACCTTTGATGTCTTGACCAACACTTCAAATTCATCAAATTTATTTACTATACTCCTAGCATTGGTATACATGCAAGGGTTTACGGAAAAGTGGCCTCCCCCGGAAAATTTGGCCCCCCGCATTTCGCCTCGCACATTTTGCCCCCAGTAGATAATGAATAGACCCCTAAATTTACCTCTAAAGTCCAGCTACAGGACCAAAAGAAATAATTGGTCCATATTTATTAAACAGTTTAGACCTTCAAAAATCTAATTTTATGCCAATCCACGTAATGGTTTCCTTGCTGCCAGAGGTATGGTGTTTGAAGACAGAAGTCTTGAGTGCTCATTGTTGAGACCGCACGGTCTGAACACTACGGTTCTGACAGTGGGGAAGATGTCCCACCTGTTTTGCAAAATTGATATCGCCATCCTCAAGAATTATTAGCGAGTTGGACTAGGAGAGTTGGAAAAAGAAGCTTCCTATATCTAAAATAAAGGTAATCCCTGTTGATTTATAATATAATAGAATATAGGAATTATCGAGCACTATTAAGCTCTCAATTATCAAACTATTAAACAGTTTTTAATGTATGATTCTCAAGACAAACTGCTCCCGGGTCGCATGCTTATTTTTTCCACTAGTAACAATCTTCAGTTATTGACGCGTAGCCAGGAGTGGTTTTCTGATGGAACAAGAAGTATGCTGCAATTTCTGCTAGAATCAAAAGAATAGTCCAAGATTTTCAAAATCGTAATGTGATTGATTACCTTAGAGGCATTGCATACAACTTCGAGTTTTAAACAATAATGATGTGCATTTATTCTATGATTGATTATCTTTGATTTGATTACCTTTACTTTTGATTGATTGATTACCCTTGATTGATTCATTCTATTAAAACAAAATAAATTAGAATTAATAAAAAATTAGGTGTATTATTTACATTTCTATAGCCTATTCATTATCTACTGGGGGCGAAATGTGGGGGGAAACTTTTCCGGATCCCACATGCAAGTATACATGTACCTATCCTTATTATTAATTACCCTAACACATCCCATATACCCACCTTTTTCACGATGACTGCCATCCATCCCTGAAACCCCCAGCACCCCTCACTTCAGGTCACTACTTATTCTAATAGAAGTTGTGCAGGAATCACCTTCACCTCTGCCTGCGGCTACTTTTAAACTTTTAGTCTGTGAATCCCCCCAAGCTAGCAGTTTTCCGACCCACCTAACAGTGCCTTGATAGCATCAGCAAATATTCTTGCGCCCTTTCTATTTAAGTGTATCCCATCCCTATAGAAGCAGTCTCTCCTGTCATTTTAATGTCACAAAGGTAATTCACAGTCAGCCACCCAAATACATTTCTGCTTTCATAAATAATTAACCAGTTTTGAGAACTTTAACCGATTTTTTTTTCATTTCATCAAAGTACTTATTGAATACTTCAGTCAAATATTTTTTTAAAATTCCATTTTCTTGATTATTTTTTTTAATTGGAACCCCAAACGTGAAAGATATTAGAATCTATGGTACTTATACCGTGCATTGGTTGAAGATTGAGAAGATGAAAGATAATACTTGTTGACATTACACTTAAATTTCTGTAGATTGTAATATTCAGGAAATATGTGTGAAGGGAGGATGTTCCAGAAAACAAAAGTTGAAGGAATAAATGAGGAAGAAGAAAAGTTGGTTCTGTGAGTTTGAAGTTTGACTGTAAGAGAATGCTGACTGGTTTGGAGAGAGAGAGAGAGAGAGAGAGAGAGAGAGAGAGAGAGAGAGAGAGAGGGAGAGAGAGAATTATATCAGCCAATTCAGAAGAACAGTGCCCATGGAAGTATCTATAGAAAAGGCATACATCAGAAACAGATTGTCCATGAGACAGAGAGTGGAGAGACTTTATAAGAGATGGGTCATTAATTAACCTAACTTCCCTCTTTTGAGTGGAGTCTTAGAAACCTAAGAGAGGTTATGGGGCACTGTCCCAGATCTGGGAACAATATTCCATGGTGGGGTGGCTAACATACTAGCTAAGACAGCAAAGGACAAGGAGTTTTTCACATATGTGAATACAAAGAAGAAAATAACTAATCAGATCTGTCCTTTGCATAATGAGGTGGGGGAAGTCTTAGATAACCAAGCTGATGTTGCAGATGAATTGAACACTTACTTCACATTGATATTTATAGACAAAAGACCCTTCATAGTGAGTAGAAACTGCAAGTGAAATTAGGCAGTATGAAAATAGTGATACTGAAATGAGAGAAATTATTAGAAAAACTTGAGTTTTATGGTGAGCAAGGCATCATTGGACTCGAGAGTGATTCTTTCAGGCTGGAAAGTGCCAATGTAATATCTTTACATAAAGGTGGTTCTAAGACTCAAGTAGATAACTACAGTCCAATCAGTCTGGCTTTTGCAGTGGGTATAAATCATAGAGGAAATTATTAATAGTATAGCACAGTGTGATTTGGATACAAATGAAGTTCTGAAAGAAACACATCATGGTTTTGTAAGGGGAAAATCATGTTTAACCAACATGGTTAGCTGTTTTGACACTAATGAGCTGGATCTAGGAAATAATTTCAACATGGTTTATTTGGATTTTAGCAAAACATTTGATTCTCTCTCCCATGTGAGAGGTAACTGTAAAAGCTGGAACATGTTGAGGTTTCAGGCAAGATTCTTGAGAGAGGGTGTGCAGGGTTGGAAGCATAGGGAAAGTTACTCTTCTTTACAGATCTGTGAAGAGCAGCGAGATTAGTCAGAGACATGAAAGGGTACTCTTATTAAGAAAAATAAGCCATCTGTGAGAAGAACTGATTGAAATGTTTATGGCTTTTAAATGGGTTAAATAAGCTGAATTTTGCCATCCTTACTTTCTCTCAGGAGGCCCTATATTTTTTACTCTCTCTCAGGTGACACACAGAAGACAATAGAGAAAATGAAGCAATATGGAAAAGTATCAGGTTAGGTAAGCAGAAATTTGCATTCAACCAGAGAATAACTAATTGTTGGAATAAGCCTCCACCTAGTCATGTGGAAGTGGGTAGTTTGAATTAATCTAAAGGAGTATTGGGCAAATTATTAGAGGGCATGGGCCAATGAAGTGTTTATATATATATATATATATATATATATATATATATAATTATACATATATTTGAATAACGTTTAAAATATCCGGGAACTGAATCTTTCATAATAAAAATAAAATAAAAAGGTACAGCAAACATCAGAGGCAGCAAAAAGCATATTTCCTCTACATGATGCTTGAAAATAACCATAGATATAAATTATAACAGGAATTAAAAATAAAAATAATGCCAGCAGTAAGGCAAGATATGAGTGAAAATAAAAAATTAAACATAACGATAAACCAACAGGGAGGGAAGAGAGGGGTAACAAGAGTAAAAATATTGCAGCAGAAACTCTAAAATAATTTAGAACATCTAAAAGTAAGGATAATAAAATAATAATTAAGTAAATTTCAAAAACCAATTTAGATAGAAATTTAATGGCACCCCCTCTGACGGGCATCAGGTCCAAATTTATGTGAAATATCACTAACAGAGATGTAAACCACTACAATAAGATAAAACAAAAATAAACCAAAAATAGACTGACCATTACGCCCCATCTCAACAGAGGACCACAAGGCCAATAATGGTCAGGGAATCGCTGCATTTCGATCACTAGACAAATTGCCGCAAAGGCGAGTCGATTGAAAGATCAGTCCACCACCCGATCACAGATCGAACCGCCAATGCAGAGGACTTGAATAGCGGTGGTCCTGATACAGCGAAAATTAAAAAATAGAACAGATATGAGCACTCCAATACAAAGCCACACTACTGACAAAAGTTATCTTAACCAGATTATATAGACGAGTAATGAACCATGGGTGGTAGACTGATCTTTCGATCGACTCGCCTTTGCGGCGATTTGTCTAGTGATCGAAATGCAGTAATTCCCTGACCATTATTGGCCTTGTGGTCCTCTGTTGAGATGGGGCATAATGGTCAGTCTGTTTTTGGTTTATTTTTGTTTTATCTTATTGTAGTGGTTTATATCTCTGTTAGTGATATTTCACATAAATTTGGACCTGGTGCCTGTCAGAGGGGGCGCCATTAAATTTTTATCTAATTGGCTTTCGAAATTTAATTAATTACTATTTTATTATCCTTACTTTTAGATGTTCTAAATTATTTTAGTTTCTGCTGCAATATTTTTACTCTTGTTACCCCTCTCTTCCCTCCCTGTTGCTTTATCGTTATGATTAATTTTTTATTTTCTCTCTTATTTTGCCTTACTGCTGTCGTTATTTTTAATTCCTATTATAATTTATATCTATGGTTATATTTCAAGCATCATGTAGAGGAATATGCTTTTTGCTGCCTCTGATGTTTGCTGTACCTTTTTATTTTATTTTTATTATGAAAGATTCAGTTTCCCGATATTTTAAACGTTATTCAAATATATGTATAATTATATCACATGACAGTAGTGGGTGAATTGCTAACGCTGCATCTGTGCTACTATCCATAGTTCATTACTCGTCTATATAATCTGGTTAAGATTACTTTTGTCAGCAGTGTGGCTTTGCATTGGAGTGCTCGTATCTATTCTATTTTTTAATTTTCGCTGCATCAGGACCACCCCTATTCAAGTCCTCTGCATTGGCAGTTCGATCTGTGGATCGAGTGGTGGACTGATCTTTCGATCGACTCGCCTTTGCGGCGATTTGTCTAGTGATTGAAATGCAGCGATTCCCTGACCATTGTTGGCCTTGTGGTCCTCTGTTGAGATGGGGCGTAATGGTCAGTCTATTTTTGGTTTATCTTATTGTAGTGGTTTACATCTCTGTTAGCGATATTTCATATAAATTTGGACCTGGTGCCCTTCAGAGGGGGCACCGTTAAATTTCTATCTAATTGGCTTTCGAAATTTAATTAATTATTATTTTATTATCCTTACTTTTAGATGTTCTAAATTATTTTAGAGTTTTGCTGCAATATTTTTACTCTTGTTACTCCTCTCTTCCCTCCCTGTTGGTTTATCGTTATGTTTATATTTTTTATTTTCACTCTTATCTTGCCATACTGCTGGCATTATTTTTATTTTTAATTCCTATTATAATTTATATCTATGGTTATATATATATATATATATATATATATATATATATACAGTAAACCCCCGCTATTCGCGGTATCTGTATTCGCGGTTTCGCGTATTCGCGATCGCCGATTTAATATAAAATGAAACCTAAAAAATGTGATTTTTAAAGCGCCGTGAATATTTTCCGCCATAAAAAAACATGGGCGTGGCTAAAATTATCTTTCCCGGTCAAAACAGCGCTCAGTGGGTGGGGGGGAGAGGGGTGACAAAATCGCGAGCGTGGATGTTTCTTGCTAATCCTTGTTCAATATGTGTTATGCGCTTGTTATGGAAGGTTTCGTCGTTTGCTTTTAATTTATACGCTTATAAATTGAATAAATTTATAAATTGATATGCTTACAAAAGTGATAAATCTACCGTTTTGCAGTGTAAAACAGACTTTTTCGAGTGTGTTAACGGAAGAAAGTGACTTGATTGTGGACAAGTTCTTTCTAACCCCTACAAAAATATGACTACGAATAACAAGAGAAATGTGAAAATATCAAAGAAGGTGATGACATTAGCGAATAAAATTAAGTTATTAGACAAAATTTCTAATGGTGAAAGTGTCTCCTCAGTGGCAAAACATTATAAAATCAATGAGTCAACGGTACGATCAATCAAAAAATCGGAAGAAAAAATCCGCCGTAGTGTCCGTGAAAACGCGCTAATTGCTTCAAAAATTTGCTCTGTAACTCGTGATGTTAAATTAGAAAAAATGGAAAAAGCTTTAAATCTGTGGATAGAAGACCGAACTCAAAATAAAATTCCGTTAAATTCACTCATCATTCGTGAAAACGCAAAACTCATTATCAACGCTTTAGCGAAACTGGTGATAGCACTGGCGGGATAGATTTTTTAGCTAGCAAAGACGCTGGTTTGAAAGATTTGTTTGAAATTTCTAATAAATATTACATTTAATATTAAATTGTTTCTTATTTTCATTTCGATGCCATATGCTTGCATTTCACTGTGTACTGTCTATGTACATAGTCATATTATGAAGGTACATATAATAAATACATAGACAAAATTTTAGACTAGTTTTTCTTATATACTTTGGAACGGAACCCCTTTATTACTATGGGAGCCATAACTCAGTATTCGCGTTTTCGGCATTCGCGGCATTTCTCAGGAACGTAACCCCCGCGAATAGCGGGGGTTTACTGTATATATATATATATATATAATATCGGTGTAAATACACCATAGTTAACCCATAGATTTTAGCTACGATTGTAGCGTAGAAGGCATCGTTTTAATTGTATCTCATAATGTGGTTGCCTTCGCGACAAGATAGCTACTATTGAATTACTTCAAATAAATAACGCTTCTCTAGTAGAGAAGACTACTGTTATTTATTTTCAGCGGTACCACCACCCAGACGCATGTGGGCGGGCAGGTACCCAGGTACCTGCCCGCCCACTGATGACGAAGGCACCACACCCTTTTGGCATCTCTCATAATGTAGATATAACTTCGCAACTGAGATGGCTTGTTGTATACCTGGGTACCTGCCGGCCCACTGATGACGAAGCCAAACAGCTTCAAAACGTGCGTCTGGGTGGTGGTATCCACTGAAAATAAATAACTGTAGTCTTCTCTTCTAGAGAAGTGTTATTTATTTGAAGTAGTGCAATACCAGCTATCTCGTTGTGAAGGCACCCACAATATGAGATACAGTAAACCCTCGATTTAATGGACCCCGACATAACGGACCGGAAAATAATAATACAGTAATGTACGTATTAATCTCGACCATATTATTTTTTTTTAGGTTATACAAAAACTTCAGTGTTATTATTAATTAAAAATTAATAATAATTACCTATTTCCATTAATTGTTTTGATAATTATCTACTTTTATTTTTATAATCAAATTCAGGCAATTCATTTTTATTCTTTCTGAAAATGTTTTCAAATAGCTGTTTTCCCAGATTACAGATAACAGATAAGAACAGGCAGTGACTTGCGAGCTGAACGTGATTCGGGACACTAAACTGCAGGTCTACCGACTCGCTTTGTTTCGGTCTCAGTCTGCCTCAAGCTATCGTGCGGTCAGGTTGTATACAGAGTGTTTCTGTGATTTCTGAATTGTGACTTTATTTATTAAATAATTTTGCAATTCTTACAATTTAAAATGGCATCAAGTGATAGAGGAGTTAAAAGAAAGTGTGTGTGAACTTAAATGTGGCACAGAAATTACAGCTAATTGAGAAATTAGAACAAGGCATCTCAGTAGCACGGGTTTGTGAAATTTACGGCGTAAAAAAAACAAACTGTTTCTGATATCCGTAAATCAAAGGCCAAATTGCAACATAATTTTATATTGTACAGTACTGTATATTGTATTAAAACTTTTTTTTTACAATAAGAACAATAAAAAATGCCCCCCCAGGTTACATTCAATTAAACGGACTTTTGGCATTAACGGACACCCCTTCTCCATTATTAGTCCATTAAATCGAGGGTTTACTATACAATTAAAACGATGCCTTTACACTCACTACATACGTAGTTCAAATTTATGGGTAAACTATATTATATAATTTCTGATATTATATAATTTCTTTTTATTTTATATATTCTTTAATTTTAATCCTTCCTCTTGGTCTCTGTCGGGTCGGCTATGATGTATATGTACACATTCTTTTCAACGTATACATCATAACAGAAACAGAGACCCGGCTTATTGCGGTGGCTCCTATGATTTTCACTGCCAACCCCATTAACGAAGTAGTTAAAGTCCTAGGACCCACGGCTTTAGGTACTATCATTTATTTTTATGTTAAAGTTTAATTTTATTTTATTTCAGGCATTCTGTTTTTACCATGCCTGTGTTCTCAATTTTTCCATGGTAATTACACCTGACAGTTCAGCACCTCCACCTAATACTGATAATAATATATACTTGTATATTTCATTATGGTTGCTGGTTTTTTCTGCTATTACTAGTGGTACCCTGGATCCATAACCCAGTTTAATATTTTTAATTTTTTAATACTTTTTCTTGTTTGCTAACACTTTCAGATATATCATTACATCTTATTTTTATCAATATTATATATATATCACCACCACTTGAAAACCAAAATCTATTGGGAACTTGATCTAATATATATATATATAGTCAATGCCATATAAGCTTGCTTCCAGATACCATTTTGCCACTAGTAATATTCACTGGGGGCTTAGAGGGGAACAGGTATCCTGTGTGTTATCAGACACTCAGCCTAAAACACTGATGGATCCAATCTCTCTATTACAGAAGGTTTAGGAGAAGTCCGGTTGGCCTGCCTCTCTAAAATCCACTCATGCACACCTTCTCGATGGTAAGCCCTGTTACGTCACTTAGGTGGCAACGAACGTGTAGAGTGGTTCTCTTCAAGACGCCTGGTCAGCGTGAAGAGGAAAAGACCAAACCCTCCAGCATATGACAGCACGACAAAACAAATGGCCCTCAGTCCCCAGCAGCTTTCACTCTCCCTCTTATGGCAGCGAGAGGATCAGAGTGGAAGCAGAGGGTGCTAAGAATCTCTGGGTACGACCAGGCTGCCATGCACGGAAACTGAACTTGGCCTGTTATAACGTAAGATCACTCATCGGTGAAGACAGGATATTAGAGCTGGAAAAGGAATTAGAAAATGTGAATTGGAATATCATTGGGTTGGCTGAAACAAGAAGAAGAAATGAATCACTTATAAGTTTATCAAGTGGAAATCTGCTGTACACCAATGGAAACAGTGAAAGGAGTGAAGGTGGAGTTGGGTTTCTGGTCCATAAAGATTTTAAAAACAACAATTTGGAATTCAAAAGTACATCACCAAGGGTGTCAAGACTAATACTCAAGATTTCTAAGAGGTACAAGCCAAAGATTATGATGATTTATGCACCAACATCAAGCCATGATGATGAAGAGGTTGAAGAAATGTACACCGAAATTGAGAGTCTTCTAGATGAGCAGAAAACCCACTACACTATTATTATGGGAGACTTCAATGCTAAGGTTGGAAAAAGACAAAACAGCGCAGAAAGGGGAACTATAGGAAATTTTGGAATTGGTGAAAGAAATGAAAGAGGTGAAAGACTTGTGGAATTTGCAGAATCTCAAGGCTATCAGTAATGAACACTTTTTTCAAGAAAAGGGTGAACAGAAAGTGGACACGGAAGAGTCCAAATGGATTAACTACTAATGAAATCGACTTCTTCCTCACTAACAGAAGATATATTGTGAATGATGTTACCGTCCTGAATAAGGTAAATGTTGGAAGTGATCACAGAATGGTAAGATGTACACTTGATATAGATGTAGGAAAGAAAAGGAAAAAACTGACTCGAGTAAATAATACAAAGGTCTTTGAACAAGTCTGAGCTTCTGCAGACTGCTCAGGACCAAGATATCGACGAGGAATATTACAACTTTTTGAAAGTGATAAAGCCCAAGAAACCTATAGGGAAAAAGAAATCCAAAGAAGAAAAAATTAGTCAAGAAACACTTGTCATAATGAACCAAAGACGACAAATGAAAAGCAAGAAAAACACTGACAGAGAGAAAATTGAGTATACTGAGTTATGTAAAGCCATTAGAAAGAGACTCAGAGAGGACATAAGAAGATTTAACACAAGAAAAGTAGAACAAGCATTAAGGGAAAACAAAGGATTTAAATCAGCAGCCATGAGCAGTAATACAGAAAGACAAATGATACTGAAACTGAAGAACAGCGATGGTGTACTTATAAACAGCAGAGAAGGCATAATTCAAATAGCAGAAGACTACTATAGAGAATTATACAAGGAGCAGGGGAATGATGCCAGCAGTGAGGAAGATGGATTGCAAAGTAGCAACACATACGAAATACCCGATATTCTTCCTGATGAGGTAGAACATGCATTGAAGAAAATGAAGAATCAGAAAGCCCCGGGGGAAGATGAAGTTACTGTAGAGTTGTTAAAATTGGGAGGAAGAGACATAACACAAAAACTGGCAAGGTTCTTCACAAAGTGCATTAGAAAAGGTGTGACGCAAGCAGTGGAATAATGCAATCATAGTTTTGCTGCATAAGAAAGGAGATAAATCAGAAATTGGAAATTATAGACCAATTAGCTTGTTATCCCACATCTACAAGTTGTTCACAAGGGTCATTACTAACAGATTAGAAAGAATACTTGACGAGGATCAACTGAAAGAGCAAGCTGGCTTTAGGACAGGATTCTCAACTATGGATCACCTTCACGTAATATCACAGCTAATGGAGAAAGCAAATGAATATAAAACACCATTATGCCTGGCATTTGTGGATTATGAAAAGGTATTTGACTCCATACAGCATAAGGCAATGTTTCGGGCCCTGGAAAGACAAGGCATTGATACCCCATATATTATGATTTTGAAGAAAATATATGAGAGTGCTACCTCCTTTATTAGACTACACAAAGACAGTAGGAAATTTAAAATCGAGAAAGGAGTTCGACAAGGAGACACAATATCTCCGAAGCTGTTTACTGCTGCCCTTGAGGAAGCTTTCAGAAGATTAGACTGGTCGCAGAAAGGAGTCAATGTGAACGGAGAGTACCTAAACCATTTACGATTTGCAGATGACATTGTGGTCATAAGCCACGATCCCCAAGAATTAGAGGAAAATCTTAATCAGTTATGCACAGCTAGTAAGGATTTTGGACTAAAGATGAATATGGCTAAAACAAAAGTAATGATGAACAAGTATGCCACAGAAAGGGAAATAATGATTGAAGGAGCAGTAATTGAAAATGTGGAGTCATATACTTATCTGGGACAAGTTATTAGCTGTAATAATGATAAATGGCTGGAAGTCAAGAGAAGAATAAATTTTGGATGGATAGCATTCAGGAAATATAGTCACATACTGAAGAGCAATATCCCAGTTTGTCTGAAACGTAAAATAATGAACCAATGTATACTCCCCACCATGACTTATGGAAGTGAAACTTGGGCACTCACCAAAAGAATGGAAGAGAAGCTGAGAACTACACAGCGAAGAATGGAACGAATCATATTGGGAATCAGACTGTTAGATAAGAAGAGAAACACATGGATTAGGCAGCAAACTCAAGTAAAGGACATTCTTATCAAAACTAAAGAACTAAAATGGTCTTTGGCAGGACACATAGCTCGAAAACATGATGACAGATGGACTAAGAAAATAACAGAATGGTATCCAAGAGGAGCTAGAAGAAAACCTGGAAGACAAAGGCAGAGATGGATAGATGAAATTCACGAGTTTGTGGGTAGTAAATGGATGGCCAGTGCTCAAAACAGAAGTAACTGCAAAGTTGCTGGAGAGGCCTTCATCCTGCAGTGGATTGAAAATGGCTGATGATGATGATGGGTGACGATCTTCCACATTATGTGGAAAAACATTGTTGAACTTGCATTTCAGTATTTGATTGCCAAAAGAGAAAAATGCTGATCTTGGTTCCCTGAAAGTCACCTTTTTGTTTTTTATGTTGGGCACGCAGTCTACTATCAAAACTCATAACTATTGTTTGCTAATAAAACTAATAAATGTTGTGTGACTACAGATTTCATTCAGTACTTGGTATGGTTTATTAAATTCAAATGAAATAAAGTTATATGCTTGTTAAATTGTTAAGCTAATTTGGAATTTCTGTATTATTAATTTAAAGGAAGTTTTCAGAATAAAATTTAAATTTATTACAAAAAAATTCTGTAACTCAATGATTATTCATATGAATAAATCTTATCTTTTGTTTCTCAACCAGAATATTTTTTCTAACTTGTTGCCAATGCAAACAATCTGTCTGTTTTATTTATTGCACAGTTGAAATGAAACTTTGTTGTTAATATTAACATTCTTTTTTTTTTCCCATTCTGAATAACACATAATCAGCAGTTTTATCCCCTGTGCTAAAAAATTTTTGTTTTCATTCACTAAAGCCATAATTACTTCCACCTTGTATTACCAGTAACAGAAATTTTATTCTATACTGGTGGAAGTCATCAGAGCCATAGAGCCCTTCCCCTGCTACCCTGAAGTGAAAATCTGAAAAAAAAAAAAATTGCACTGTACTCTACAGCATTTTACCTTCGCCTTTCCATGATTAAGTATTATAATTATGTAACATGAAAATTAAATAAAGTTTATTAGTATTAATAGTGCCAAATGATGCAAGAAAGCAAAAATGATTTTTGATAGTATAGATGTTAATAGTAAGATTTGTTGAATTGAAATCTTAATAAGAACCATTGCTTTATTAACAGAAAATATTTCAGACCAATTTGGTGTTAGTAAGGCTAAAGATGTGAAGTTAGTTAAACATAAAAAAAAATTGTATAAAGTAAACTCCCATTATAAGTCATCAGAGCCATAGAGCCCTTCCCCTGCTACCCTGAAGTGAAAATCTGAAAAAAAAAAAAATTGCACTGTACTCTACAGCATTTTACCTTCGCCTTTCCATGATTAAGTATTATAATTATGTAACATGAAAATTAAATAAAGTTTATTAGTATTAATAGTGCCAAATGATGCAAGAAAGCAAAAATGATTTTTGATAGTATAGATGTTAATAGTAAGATTTGTTGAATTGAAATCTTAATAAGAACCATTGCTTTATTAACAGAAAATATTTCAGACCAATTTGGTGTTAGTAAGGCTAAAGATGTGAAGTTAGTTAAACATAAAAAAAAATTGTATAAAGTAAACTCCCATTATAACCTTCCCACTTATAGTGCTATCTGGCTTTAGTGCCATTTTCTTCTGGTCCTATGGGCAATCCTATGAAACATTATGCATTCTTTTCTTGGTGATACAGTAATAAATATGTATCACCAAGGAGATACATTCCAGTTCCTCAAAACACAAGGAACTGGAAAGTTGCTGGAGAGGCCTTCATCCTGCAGTGGATTGAAAATGGCTGATGATGATGATCACCAAGGAAAGATAAATTTTATTAATAACAGCATTAATATTATTTTAATACTATTTATCACATTTATACAGTAATATTCAAGATATGTTTAGTTTAATTTAATAAAATCTTTCTAAAAATCCCTTCTTTTAAAGCAAAAAAAAAAAAAGATTTTAGATGCTAAAAAAGCAAGCATAGTACATTAAGCATGCTGGTTTTCAATAAACCATTGCTTTATAAACACTACAAACAAAGCTAAAAAATCAACATTATCAGCCAAAATATTGATCAAAAATGAGAAATAGTCTCCAAAGCAGAGGCCCACTTATAGTGCTCTTTTGGGACCAGTCCCTTCAAAAGCACTGTAATGGGAGTATACAACTATATTATATAGTTGTATACTCCCATTACAACTATATTATATAGTTGTAAATGATAGTATAGATGCAAGCTATAGTAAAATAGCTTGCATATTTTTTATATATTTAAGTTTAAAAAAGCAAGTAATATATGTATGTATTTATTATTTTTTTTTGTAGGGGAATCATGGCAATTGAAACTCTTCGCCACCTTGAGCAAAAAACTGGCAAACAAATGCATGAATTATTTGACTATATGTGTGGTGTAAGTACTGGTGCAATCTTAGTCCTGCTTCTTGGGGGACTTCGTAAAACTCTAGATGAATGTGAAGCTTTATACAAACAACTTAGCTGGGAGGTTTTTCAGCAGAGTGCTTGGTGGGGAACAGGTCGTTTATTTTGGAATCATGCTTACTATGACACTAATATGTGGGTCAATATACTAAAGTAAGTTGTCAGACTTAATTTTTTTAAAATCACTTTGAAAGATTCTAATAATACCAGTTTGTTTGTAGTTATGACAATAAATACCTAAGTTTATTTTAGTAATTCTGAACTTCATGTGAGTCTATAAACTAATGATTTCAATGAAACTGCCTACAAAGGGGATTCAGTTTTATGTGATACCCTAACAGCCAACTTCCCCAATCGCATTGGTACGATTCTCATTTACACAAATATTCCATTGAAGAAAATTATTATTTAGAAATATTATCATATAGAAAATTATTTATATTAAAAGAATTTACCAGATATTCTCTTTTCAGCTGGATTATATCAATTCATTTAATTACTATATAAATTTTCATATAAAAATTTTTGTTGCATGTATGATCATGAAGGAATCACTTTGATCCAATGCCTGTAGCATGGGTATATTTTTGAATTTGGTTAATCTTTTTTTTTTTTCCTGTTCAGTAATACTATAAACATTACAAAACTAAGGTACCATATACTGTTTTCCATGTCCAATGTGAAAATCAGTTTAATAATGTTGTATATATATATACACTGGAATTCGCTCCCATCAAATACAATTAAGAAGAATGTAATAATTTCATTTTGGAAACCTTGAGTAAAATGATTAAAAATAATGAGTGCAAGCTCTCTATAAATTTTTAATAATATTCTTTCTGCTGAACATAAGCAGAACCACTGCTGCCTATGATAGCTTTCAACCATTAGTTTACATTGATAAATATGGAAGAACAGTATTTGAAAAACATAACACATACAGGTATGGTGCAACCTCGATATAACACACCTTTTCATACTGCAGTTTCGGATATATAACTCGTATGATCATGTCTCCCAAAATGAATTATGAAAAAAGGAATGTATGTTCAAAGAACTAGCAATTTCATATTGGAAGCTGGAAAAAGTGAATACTATATATACTCTTATCCAGTGCTTTTTTGTGACAGTACGTAACGGTGTGGCGTACTGGCACCTTTATTAACGGTGACGTGTGACGTTTGGATGCAGTGCACTTTGAAATTTGTAATATTCCGTAAATTTTTTTCAAATGTTTATCTACTATTCAAATAAGCTTAAAATTATTTAACTAAATTTACATTTTTCACTGTCTGTTGTTAAGATATTTTCTATATAAAACTGTATAACCATTTTTATAATTCTAAATTACTCAGTTGGACCTCTGTTTAATTATTTTGAATTCCCCTTGGAAGTTACATTTAAAATAGTTTCCGTTGAGTGAGACAATTTTCATATAGTGAATGAATTAGGAGAGAATTAACTCAGTACGCCCTGTTTGCATTTCTGGCCTTCAGGCAATTTAGGCAATTAGTGCTGCTGCGCGAATTAAAAGAGCTGAAGGGATTACCATTCTACAACTTAGTGGTACCTGGTAAAAACTATCCGACCACCCGTCCCACATACAGAGAAGTCGCGCTGGTCTGCAGTGAGCAGATCAAGGTGTATTCCCAATGGGCTCTGGTCCACCTTCTACTGCAGTGGTGTTCAAACATTTCCCGTAACGGGGCCATATTCAAAAAAATTCATAGTTGGATTTCTTTAGTGTGTTACATTTTCCATATCTTGTTGCATGTAAAAGTAAAATTGAAAATATTCGAAAATTTTATTAAGTACAATTACATTTACTGAAAAAAACATTTAATGAGCTGTTTTTTTTTTTGATAATTAACAAAATTTAAAATGCTGTTTTAGTTTGCTTTCCAGGCAGCGGGCTGTAGGTTGGACACATTCGTGAACGAACTGCAAGCACCTTGTTCGAGAATTAGAAAAGTGATTTTCTTTTAGCCCGACAAATAATCGTCTGTTGTTTCGCAGAAGTGCGTTATCCACATTTTTCCATAAATTTTCCCCATCTCTGTTTACATGGTTATAGTACCTGAATATCCGAATGACACTGACATTTTGGACAGTTTCAAAAAAAAAAAAATTCAAATTTAAGAACTAGTGACGATACCGATGATGAAATTGTCAATTAGGTTACAGTTAAATGAAATTCGTGGATTTCGGGAGTACCTAATTGAAAAGATGGTTTCGGAAGAATTGAAGAATTTGATGGACGCTCTGAGTATGATACCAATTTCATCAAGTGAATGTGAACGAGGATTTTCACAAATGAATCTGATTGTCAGCCCAACCAGAGCTTCGTGGATGACAAAAACAGTTTCTTCACTACTGTTTCTTAAAATTGTATGCCGACCGGTGACCAGCTTCGATCCAGCAAAATATGTTAATTCGTGGCTGCTTCAGAAATGTCATTCAGCAACCGACACACACAAAGAGGAAGAAAAGAAGTCGGCATAGGGTGTTGGATGAAAACTTAATAAAAATTTGGAATAGTCTACAAAAACTTTATTATAAAATTATTTTTACTTATTATTTTTAGGGGCCATATGATGAATGGACAGGCAGACAACCGAGTGATATAAAATGTCACTCGGTTGTCTGCCTGTCCGTTCATCTGTCACAGCATTGTATCTCTGGAACCACTCAACCTATTGACTAGAAATTTTACATGGGTTTGAGAAATGGAGGGGGGTTTAAGTATGTTTAAAATATAATTTTAAAATATTTTTAAAATTAAAAATGGCGGCAGGAAAATGTGAGTAATTTTCATGTCCCCCTCTCTATTTCCGTCGCTAATGGAGCTAAAAATTTGAAAATCACATTAGCTATGCGTTATTCGATGCTTATCAAGGGAAAACTATTCCGATTGAAATCTATCATTTATTTTTGTGTTAAAATTAAAAAACCAATTTTTTATTGCACTTTGATAGCACACTTTTTTGTACTAAGTAACTCTCCTTTTGGTGACAGAAAGGTTGCTAAATAGTTAGTTAATATTTCTATAAAGGTCATTTATAAATTTTGCGACCAGAAGTATTTTCAAAGCTGGAGTTGTCCCGGCAAGGAGATACTCAGAGAGCCAGTGTTGAGGTGGTGGTGGTGGAGAGGCGCCTGCGTGGAGTCTTGCACAGCCCTCACCTGCCAGTCGCTTCTTCCCCCGAGACTTTAATTGCTTCTCCAGGAAGAAGTCGGAGTCACTTCTCCCACCCTTGACATTCACAACAACAACTGGAAAGACTCAAATAGACAATGTTTTCGTTATTTCCTAAGTTTTAGGCCAAACTGGGGTACTAGAAACTTTTTTTCAATTACCATAAAGCTCTCTATTTGAGATACTACACTAACGACCATTCGTGTCATCCTGAGTGCCCAGCACTCAGTAGTTGACCGATTTATTTACTTATTTTATTCACGTTTTACTTATTTTTCTATATATACTTGAATAATTAATTTATACTTAATAAACTGTGTTAATATACTAAATTTGTTGTTCTCATTCCAAAAACATTACTACGAAAGTAACAATATCAGGAAAAAAAAAATTTTAGAGTACTTTTCATATCCTTTTAATTTTCAATTTTTCCTGATAGCAAAGAATGAGTACCGGCACCTATTTTTTTACAAAAAAAAAGCACTGCTCTTATCTATGGTACATCCTACTACCATATTTCCAAGGGAGAAAATTAGCTAGAAATTGGCTGTATGTTTGCTTCGATTTATTCAGTATTCAGTTGCAGATTAATTACCGTAGACACCCCAGTTTCTCCCCTTAGCTAGAGATACAATAAAAGAGTATATCAGTGGACTACTAATTACAAAGATACTTCTGGAGGGGCATATGGTTACCCTTCATCAAGTGCATTACATTAATTACAAAGTAAATTTTTGTAAACAGCACATGACATCCTTTCTTTGACTAGAAGTCACGCTTAGGACAGCAAAAATTGCTAAGGACTAAACTAGACAAAAATATTTTTTAAGATTATATGCTTTTCGAGAAGAGAGAAAATCATCTCAGCAAGCATGAAGTATTGCTTCTAGGTGCTTTCAAAAATCTTTAATATGGTACACAGTGTAGCGAAGTGTAAATGCAAGCAAACATTTTGCTGAAGTAAGAACGAGTTTTTTTCATGAAATGATCCATGCTTAAAATTTATATGTATAATATTATTCATATATTAAACTGAATTTTTAATATTTCTAATTAATTTTCGGGAGGCTGGTCATGGACCTGGGGTAATAACACTTTCTATTTTATGGTTGACATGATCTGTATTGAATATTACCATAGTTTTGATATAGATAGAATGTCTGAAATTTTTTAATTCAGTAATATACACATTGTGTATATTACTGAATAGTAATATACATATTGGTGAAGTTGTCAACACTTCTTTTGATATATTGGTGAAGTTGTCAACACTTCTCTTGCTACTATAATTTTTAGTGTTTCTCACCAACCATTGAAGTAAAAACGAAAACCAAAATCTTAAAAAGTTTGTTTAAATTTACAGTAGATCAAACAAAATACGATTATACAAAATGTTACTGATAATAAAATACTGAATTAGGATAGAATAAAACAAATATAATTTACAGTGAATGTACAAATAAAATGATAATAAAATACTGAATTAAAATGCAATAAAATATACTAGATTAAAAGCGCTAAAATAACTGAAGCTTTCAAAGGCTTCTGCCTTCTTTGAAAGCCTATTTGAAAAACTTCTCTTGCTATATGGCTCTCTCAGAGCATTAACAGAAATTTATTATAATTATGTCATTCAGCAGTATGCATGCCATTATTCTGTTTAAAGTGTGTTTTATTGTTTTTAAAGCCTAAAGGAGACCTGATTCATAGATATAGCTGTTTTAGATTGGAAAAAATTTTAGTAGTTTTGTTATTGTATATTTATGATATATCATTACCTGATATTTTCTGTGTAATTCATCTATTGTATTTTTTTTTTAATTACGGAATATCCTGTAATTTTTCAGGAGAGCTTTTAATGATATGATTATGATTGAAACAGCAAGGACTCTCAACGGACCTAAGGTAAGTTACGTATATGAGTTTTATGTAAATTTAAAGAAGGATTAAAACAAATAACTAGTCATACAACAATGAAGATTTTTTTTTTTTTCTCGGCTGATGCTATGCAAGTTTTGCCTTCATGTATTATTTTATCAGTACTAAGTATGTTATTTTCACTTTAATTAATGTTTGCTGTGCCTTGTGTTTATAATATCTCCTAAAATAAATGATCGGACTTTCTCAGTGATTAACTTGAATATTAGATGTTGAAAAATTGTAGTTAGTGAAGTAAATGAAAAATGTAGTGCATCATATATTCTTTTCATTCTTTTGTTCTGCATGTATTTGCATGTATTCTTTTGTTAAGCATTTTAAATTGGATTTGTTTTGGAATAGAAATTATCAGAACACTTTATTTTATGGTTAACAATCAGACTGATCTGTTGTATTGGATATTACCATAGTTTTGATACAAGTAGAATGCCTGAAATTTTTTAATTCAGTAACACTTTCTTCTCCTCGTGCGGTGTACAAATGGGTGTATTCTATGTTTAGTGTCCATCCGACTTTTGACTGCTGTAAGTAAGCAAATTTTATATGAGAGATTTTTGAAGTGGCATTTTATGCTTGATTTACAGTAGAAAGTCTGCTGACTGTGAGACATGAAATATGCTCATTCATGAATTAAATGTATAGTGGAGAAACAAGTCACAATTAACTAATTTATTTCTAAACCCAATACAGCATTATATTTAGATACGAAAATTTTTATTTCTAAATAAATAAACATTGTGACTTCTTGGCAGCCCAATCCCAAGCAGGTCTTCAACTCATAATATCAGCACTTAGAGGAAAATAATATTTTTGTGAGAAAATAAAATTTTTGCTACTCTATTTTCGTACTACATTTAATGCTACAATAAAATCTATGAACTTAATAAGGATATAAGCTGAAGTGAATAGAGAATGTGTTAATAGCCTACTGCACTGGCAGTTGATTGACTATTTTGACATGATTTCTGTTTATCTGTATGCTCAGATTTTGTCATTTAAATTGAAAGTTCATGCTTGCTTAGATTTTTTTGCCCAAAAAAAAAAACTAAAAACTGCCATTTGCCAGGTCCTGAGACTGCTATTTTACAGACACTCTGTTTGTGTGAGTTCTTATACTCGATTACTTATAGCCAGTGCATTTTACTTATGGAAAAATGCACTGGAAAAAAAAAAAAACTTCAGAAGGAAAAATGGGAAATTTTATCTTCTTAACTAAATTGGTCCTTAATCGGAAATAATATTTAAATAATGAACATTGATAATACCATGTTATTCTGTGCTGAAAATTTTACAGAAATGTGACAGGACATTTTGGAAGGAATATTCCTTCCTTTTTCAAAGTTGGTGCCTTAGTTCACTGCAGCCCTCAACTGAGTTTTCTCTTGAATGCCTGACTTATTTTGGTTTATATTTCAGAACCAGTTTATAAAAAACCAGAATTTTTAATTCTGGTGTTGTGCATCCTGATCTCTTATCAGTTTGGGCAGTTGCATTCTGGAAATGAGTAAATTATTCCTTATCTGTCTTTATATAAAATTCCTGCACCTCCGATTGTTGCAGTTTATTGTGTAGATGATTAATGTATAGTCTATGCCAAGTTGGAGTAGAAAACTAGCTCAATGTTTGAATATATTTTATTCATTGGTGAAACAGGTTTGGAAGAACCAGTGCAAGCAGTAACTAAAATAAATAAGTTTTAATACATTTTAAAGTTTTGAAACAAGTTATTTTTATTTTTTTCATTTTATCTTCTGAAACTGTTCAAATATATATTTTGTCAGTTTTAGTATAGGGTAAGGAAATTTGCTGAATTCACAATTTACAAGTTGTGCATTGGAGAAATAGGTAGTTTTTTTAATTCCAGTACTACAGAATTGGATGGGGATATTTCAACCTGGAGGTTAAAATCAATAAAATTTATAAGATTTATTGCATTCAATTTTTGATAATGTATGAAACATTCTGTTCCCACTGAAATTGAACACTATGTGCCACTAAAGCTTGAGCTTATGTTCAACTTAGAGACAAATGCTGTTGTACACAGTTCTGCCTAAGGTGCTAATATCTTGTTAAATTGTATAGTATCAGCCGAATAGTTAAGTCTTGTTATATGTTTAAAAATCTAAGACACCACCAAATACAGTTGTTTCAAAACTACTTGCATCAGTGGCCTCTGTTAGCAAACATAGGATGGACTACAAGTAAAGTATTTTGACTAGGTGAACAGCCAAGTGGTGTATGGAAATAAAACTTCCATTTAAACACAACTGTTATGTGTCCCTTTAATTCTAGAACTGGGCTGCATTTGGCCTATGTAGTACAGTTCCAAGAATTAAAAACAAATAATAGCTGTTATATATTTAAATGGGAGTTTTACTTCCATACAGTACTTGGCTGTTCACTGAGACAAATACTTTATTCACAGTTCATGTGTTTGCTAATAGAGCACCCAATGGCTGCTGAGAAGTCAGTAGCTTTGAAACAACTGTCCTAGTGATATCTCATATTTTTAAATGGTCATTTCATTTAGATTTAGTACTGTACTAAATATTTTAGTATAGATGTGTATAAAAAAAGTTAATCTATTTGTAGTAATTCATTCCAGGTAATATATTACATATATAGTAAAACTGACAAAAAAAAAATAGTAAAACTGGCAATACAGGCATACCTCGAATAACGAATAGGATGCGTTCCACGAAATTACTTCGTTAAGCGAAACTTCGTTTTCAGAGGTAAAAATACTATGGCCAGAATAGGGATACGTTCCTACGTAAAGAAAATGAAAAGCTTTTTTTTTTTTGAACAAAGAAAAGTTTTATTAAATAAACAGTCAACTTACATACAAAGTGAAATCACATTTTAAAATACGAGTCTAAAGTTGTTGTTTATGCTCTTTTTCTCTTTCATTTAACAATTGCCTATATGGAGTTATTGCATTTAACACTGATCGCTTAACAATAACACTTCTTCCTAAATCAGGATCATTTTCACTAAAAAAATTTAAAACGTTTTCAATGTCATTTAAGCACCTTTTTAAATCTTTGGTTGTTAACACTTTTTCGGCAGGAACTTCTTTAACCTCGTCTTCGTTATCTTTGTCTTCGTTGCTAACAAGGTTTTCTAAATCTTCCACTGAAAAACTATCATCTTCTGCATTCAATAAATTTCTAACATCCTCTTCATCGACATTTTTGAAACCTATTGATTGAGCCATCTGGATAACTTCATTTCTAATTTCTTGGATGTTATTTTCTTCTTCTAGTACAACTTCTGGCCATATTTTGCGCCAAACTCCATTTAAGCATTTCTTAGTGATTTCTTTCCAAGAACTATCAATGTTTTCAATTGCGTTTTTAATGGTGTAGTTTTTCCAAAAAGTTTTAACTGTCATTTCCTCTTTATCCTCTAGATCAGTTAAACTGCTTAATGTTCGACGCAGATAATAAGCTTTAAATGATGCTATTACTCCCTGATCCAATGGTTGAATCAGGGAAGTTGTGTTTGCTGGAAGAAACACAACTTTGACAGGAATGCATGTGTCCAACGTGTTAAGATCAGTAGGATGTCCCGGAGCATTGTCTAACAACAAAAGAGCTTTTTCTTCAAAGTTGTTTTTTTTTTTGACAATACCGTTTTACTTCAGGAAAAAAGTGGTTAACAAACCAATCAGTAAATAACTCCTTGGTAACCCACGCTTTTCTATTTGCTTTCCATATTACAGGTAAATTCATTTTTATGTTACCTTTTAACGCCCTCGGATTTTCTGAATGGTAAACTAATAACAATTTTAATTTATAATCGCCAGAGGCATTTGATCCAAAGAGTAACGTTAAATGGTCTTTGGCTGCTTTGAACCCAGCAGCTGATTTTTCTTCAATAGAAATGAAGCTTTTTGTTGGTAGTCGTTTCCAGAACAAACCGCTTTCGTCAACATTGAACACCAAATTTGGAAAATTTTGACGTTCAATGATTTCCTTTAGTTTTTCTGGAAACTTATTTGCAGCTTCTCCTGTTAATTTTACACTATGAATCCTGGCCCGTTTTTTAAATTTCTCGAACCAACCACGAGAAGCCCCAAAAGTTTCCGTAATTTCTTCAGTTTGTTTAGATTTCAGGTGATTGAACTGGAATATATTTTTTTTTATGTTAAATGGGGCTTGAAATTGCCGACTTCGTTATATCGAAGCTTCGTTATCAGAGGTAACGTTAACCGAGGTATGCCTGTATTGGCAAAAAAATAAATATTAAATCAAAGCAAAGTTTCACAAAGAACCAAGCTTAAATCAGTTTGAGCAGTGAACTTAAATGGAATATCAAATTTAATTTCATATTGAGAAATAATGAGTAAATTATTTATTTATTTATTTTGTCTTTTCTTCTTACAGCTTGCAACTGTTTCAGCAGCCATGAATCTGCCAGTTTTGCGAGCATTTGTTTTTCGAAATTATAATTTTCCATTCCGTGTACAGTCTCATTTCCTTGGCAGCAGTTCTTATATGATATGGCAAGCTATCCGTGCTTCTGGAGCAGCTCCTGGCTATTTTGAAGAGTTTTGTTTAAACGATATTGTTCATCAGGTAAGTCTGATATATTTTTAATTAAATTTATTTGCATTTTTGGTAAGACTGTTTCAAGAGTTATGACTGCTGTCTGTTAACATTCTTAGTTTTGGGGGTCTACAAGGAGATGCTTAGGTATAATGCATACTTAGGATGATCATTCATAGTATAGTAGAACTAGTGTTACACTGGTTGTAAAACTTGTGTTCCAGTTTAGCTGACATAGTCCCAGTTTATGTGGTATGGGGAAAATTAGAATATGAGAGCTAGTATTATCCAACTTTTTTTCACCCCTTTTACAACTGGGACTGAATCCGTAGTAGACAAGTGAAATATCAATTTGATTTCTTCCTCAGCAGTGGCAGATTAAGGTACGGGCTAGCAGGGCTAGCCCGTACCTTAATCTTCAAAGAATGCCCGGGGTGCCATTCTTTAAAGGGTGCCAAAAACAGAAGAACAATGAGGCAAAAATATATATACAGCAGACCCCCGTTATAACGCTGTTCGCTTTACGCTGATTCGCTATAACACTGTTCTTATATTATAACCCGTATCTGACTATAACGCTCTCACAGATCACTATAACGCTCTTTTACAGATTGCATTTTTGCATATTTAATGAAATCGTTTCATTTGATGGAGTTGATAGCTTGAAAATGAATAGCAAAACAGCACAGCATTAAAACGTTTCCCACGCCGACTTGAGAAATTTTCTCGCACGCTAATTTAATGCAGTACAGTGACTTGTTACGTAGTTCCGAGATCAACATTTTAAAAAATCATCAAGTATATTGCTTGTAATATTTGCGTTATATGCATTTATCCAAAGACTAATCATCACTCAATACAGTATTAGACATCGTGCGTAACGGACAGTTTACTCGAACATTGTATCGTAATTAATGCAACCAATGCAGTTACATTTTCGAAGAGTTAATAATGGCCGATAAGAATGAAAAAGCAACAACGTCTGGACGCAGTACGAAGACTATAAATGTAAGAAAAATACTGAATTTGAAAATTAAATTAGACGTTTTGAAGCGAATCGATTCCAGTCAACGATAAGCGGTTGTGTGCCATAATTTAGGACTTGCAAGTTTAACTATAAGAACAATTATAAAAAAATAAAGAATTAATTTTAGCAGCGGGAAAGATAGCTGTTCCACTGCAAGCAACTAGGGCTAGGCCGACTATTAGGATTGAAATGGAAAGACATAACTAATTTTATTGAAGATAATATCCAGTGCAGAATTCAGTTAAGTTAAATATTATAGAAGAGAAAGATCAGCCAATATGATGATCTGAAGAAAACTCACCTAAAAAAAAAAAATATGGAACCATTTAAAACTGGTAAGGGCTGGTTGAATAGATTTAAAATCTATGGAGAAGCCGCAAGTGCAGATCAAGGAACCGAAACTTTCAAAAAAGAACTTGTTAAAATTATTGAAGAGGGGTATTGTGTGTTATACTTCTCAACAAGTTTATAACATAGATGAAGCAGGACTTTTGTGGAAACGAATGTCTAAAAGAAGTTTCATAGTGAAAGAAGAAAAAAAAAAACATGCCAGGTTTCAAAGTGGCGAAGGATCGGGTGACTTTATTGTTAGGTGGTAACGCTGCGGGGGATTTAAAATTAAAACCCTTTGTTTATTTAGAAGAGGGCCAACCCAAAATCGACATCTTTCATGATTAAATTCATCAATTAAATTAAATCAATTAAAATCAATTTAGATCCATTAAATTCATGATTTTAATTGGAATTTTAAGTTTAATTTTGATACGTAAGTAGTTACCACATAATTATATATGTATGTAATGCAGAATATTTTATATGTACAAATATTTGAATATTAAATATTTCGACCGACATTTGTGCATCTTTTCACTACCGTTTATTATTGATTAGGAAATAGCCTATGGCATCGACCGCAACTTACAAATACATATGTTACCTTATGGGAATGTGGCGCTCGCTTAGCGTGGATTCACTTAGCGCTCTGTTTTTCCGGAACGAATTATCAGCGTTAAGCGGGGGCCACCTGTATATCCTTTATAAGGTGTGCCAAAAAATCTTTCTTCCCGGGGCATGGAAATACCTTGATCTGGCACTGTTCCTCAGTACATTCTTTTCTCCTTTCAAAAGACAGATTACTTTGCATATTATGCTCCTTCACTGGAATCGGATTTTTTATAAATAAATACTCTTACTTAACAAGGCCTTTAATTTGCTTGTTTGATATCTTGCTCTTATGTCATATAAAGTTGGCATTATAGCATGCTTCCTAACGTGCTGCCATTTATCCTGATTTAGTGATTTGAAAATTTTTACCTTTTGCAAAAGTCACTTTGCTCTTCTCAAAAAACAAGATTTTTCATCTTGCAAATGAGTTGCAGAAATGAAGCTTACAATTTATGTACTACTATAGCTATGACTAGTGTTCTTTGAGATAGATCAAAATAAGTGTATTTAGAAATTAAATATTATTAGGTATCAGCATTTATTTATGCAAATTCTCTGTATGATCGATTGGAATCATTTAATTCTATTCAGGCATTTAATTCTTTTGCTCTAAAAACAGTCTTTCAGATCTGTTATGTCTTTGTTTTCATTAGTGAATAGTAATGGTGGCAGTAACTTGCAGATATCAGTTGCCTTGCTAATTTTTCATAATTCAGAATACTAATTTTCATGTAAAATTAAATTTTTTTTTTATCAATGTTCTATATACCATATATTCATTTGCTTGAATACACTTGTTTTTTTTCTAAAATTGCTTTTTAAAAGCAAGGTGTAGCTTATAATCAATTAACAAAAAAGTAAACTTCATTGGATTGTCTAGGTTCAGTAAAGGTACATAGTTTATTGTTATTACTAAGAGATGATGCTTGGGCTTAGATTAAATGATAAAATGCAAACTCTGTTCAAAATTTCAGTCTTGCCAACTAGTGGAGTCCCAAATGGAAATGCAACATAGCTAATTTTTTGACATTATTAGAGCCACTCATTGATCCAAAAATTCAAATTAATGTGTCTTAAGTAATGTATATTGCTATATGGAGCATTGTGAAACTTTTTTAATGTGAGTTGTTGTGATTGTTGTGTGCAGAATTTCGAACAACAGTTAATGCGTAATGTAAAAATATTAATGACATATGTTGTGAGGGATTCATATTTCAATGTTCTCAGTCAGTGGTCATGAGAACATGACATTTATAGTTTTTTTGTCTACATGCTAATTTATTTTTTAATTATTTTGATTATTTTTATTTACTTATTTTTACATTTGAGTATTCTTTATACTATATTAGTATTCAAAATTTATAGGTTTCATTACTCTGCAACCTTGAAGTGAGAACAGGATTATATTTAAATGTGTTCATATTATTTTTGTCAAAAATTATGTTAGCGCATAAAATATTTTTTTAATTTCAAGACCATAATTTCAGGGGTGTAGCTTATTATATTTGGAAAATATGGTGCATGCTTTTCTGCTTGTTTATCCTATACTTGAACTGTACTTTAGTGAAATGTATTGGTTTACTTTTAAGGAACTGTTGGCATCATTGTTGTAGGTTGCTGACCTTCTGGTCTAAACAAGTGACACTAAGCTTAAGCATATTTAGCATGAGTGATTTCTTTTAAGTAACAAGTTTCTACCCTTTAAAGTAGTTTTATTAAAAATGAAGCACTCAGTTAAAGCAAGCACTTTGGCAAGGTGTGTTACTAATTCTTGTTATAACACACTTTTACTGAATTTCTAATTTAGATATGATTTTTGTTACTTTAGGATGGAGGTCTTTTGCTTAACAACCCAACAGCTTTAGCAATTCATGAAGCAAAACTTTTGTGGCCAGGTGAACATGTGCAGTGTGTTATATCTGTAGGCAATGGTAGATATGTTCCACAAGTGCATGCAGCCCTCACATCAACAAGTCTAAAGACTAAAGTTTTAAAGATACTTGATAGTGCCACTGATACCGAATGTAAGTCAGTCTGTAATGTTTGAATTACTCAGTTACATATATTTGTTTACTTCCATTAAAAGGAATTGTATCAATTAAAAAAATTCATAAATTGCTTAATTTATGAATGCTTAATTTAATGCCTATATAACAACAACCAAAGTTATTCTATTTTTCATACTTGAGCAACTTTTTCTTTGAAAACAATTGAATAATTAATATATTATGAATGCATGCAAAGTATTTATCTTTTCATTTGGAAAAATTACAAAATATTGCTAAATATATAGTAATCTTGAAATCTATAGATAATATAAAGAAATCTTTATATCTCTGAATAGCTTGTGACATAATAATCTATTTGTGAAATTATTTTAATGATATTAACCAGAGAGCACATGTTGACCAATATTTTCCGCATTTATAGAAAAGGTAGGTTTATGCTGATTTTATTTTTTTTAAATATGTGGTTACATTAAACATGGATTTAGATATAATTTTACATTCTACTGTTGGCATTCGTGGTGAGCAGACGTGCCTGTTACAGCTCTTAATAGTGACATTAAAGGAGCATAGATAAGAGGGGATAAAAGTAGGATTAGTGAAGTAAAGCAGAATTTGCAGAATTTCAAAGATTTTTTAATAGTTTGATTTATTTTTTTTATATTATAAATATAATTCTTTGAAAGTTTGTTTTTTTAATAATTAGTAAATTTCATAATGGTTATTACAAGATCTGCCTTGAACACTTCGTCAGAGAGTACCATGACTCATACAGAAATAGCTGATGGTGATTTCTGGTGAGTCATGATTTTATCCTTTGCAGAACCTGTGGCATGTATTCCAAAGTTGGCCTAGTGGATAATCCTAGCTCACTTAGAAATTCTTTTCTTTGTCACCATTGTAAGGAGTGCACCGATCTTAAGTTACAATTTGGTGCTTTAGGAACAATTTGAGTCACTGAAAAAAATGGGTACTTGCCCTCGAGAATAATGTAACTGGGAGCTCGCCAGGGACTCAAGACTCTAGCAACCTACCAAGTGATGCACTCCCGATTTGGGCTCCAAAACAGAATACCCAAGTGCAAATTACTCTGGTTCAAAAGGGACTTAGTTCTATTAGAAGACTCCATTGTCAGGGAAATATTTTTTTGTAATAAGAATAGGTGGACTAGAACCAGGGTATGTCTGCCGGGAGTAACTATTAATGATGTCACCAACAGACTGTCAGATTTTAAGGAGTGAAAAGAGAATATTATTATTCATGTGGGGACTAATGATATTAAGCATACACAATCTGATGATTTGTTAGACAAATATAGGACCATGCTGAAGAAATGTTGCGAGTTAGGTCACAATGTCTATGTGTCTTCAATTCTGCCCAGGCACAAGGATAGGAAGGATTATATGCTGAAAGCCTTGTGGATTAACTCAAGCCTTGAAGGACTCGGCAAGGCTTTTGGGGAGAAATTTCTATCAGCTTGGCCCGCACTTGTAGGTAGAAGGAATCTGTTTTGTAGAGACGGGATACATTTAAACAAAGGTGGTGCAAAAGTTATTGCCAGTATTATTGAGGATACCTTAAAGGTTCAGGGAAACTGCTAGTTTGTGGGGGGGGGGGACAAGGGTAATATAGATATGAGTTTATCTGATAGTATTGGTCAAATTAACTCTTGAACATATGTCAAGAGTATTTGTTTGTTACTGCAACAGAACATAGTAGCAAGATGTTCTGAGGGCAAAAGTGTTTCAAATGAATGGGTAGCAAATTCCAGGGAAGTGAGCTTAAATAACTTTGAGGGGTGTGTCAGGATAGTTAACTATACAAGAACACTAAGTTTTAATTGTTTATACGGTAATATCAGAAGTGCCGTCAATAAAATGAGTGAATTCGAACTGCTGGTTAGGACAAGTAACACTGACATAATAGGGCTTACAGAAATGTGGTGCCACCCAGAGATAAGGGATGATGAGTTTCAGTATGGTATGTATAAGGTATTTAGGAAGGACAGGGAAGATAGAAGGGGTGGTAGGGTCATGCATCTTATCAAAAGTAGCCTGAGCGCGATGGAAGCTTTCCCAGATTCGGACGTTTCGCATGCTAGTATAGAATCTGTATGGTGTGAAATAGCTGGAAGCAAAAGTATAAAGATTATGATCAGCGCCTCTACATGCAAATGGAATGGACAAGTAAGCTTGAATGTCTATTATGGGTGATTTCAATTTGCCTCTAATTGATTGGAGCAAATGCAAAGGAAACGTCACATGGCAGACAAAATTTTTAAATCAACTAGATGATTGTTATTTCTATCAACATGTCACGGAAAGTACTAGGGAAAAGAATACTCTAGACCTCATCATCACACATGAACCAGATGTCGTAATAGAGCTGACAGTACAGAAACCAGTAGCAGAAAGTGATCATGGAGTTCTATGGTGGACGATGAAGACAGAGGTAGCAGTAGTTAAAGGAATGGATTATAATTTCAGGAAAGGGAATTACAATGCCTTAAGGTGCTACATGGCCTCTATTAGCTGGGTAGATATCTCACAGAGAGCGAATACAATTGAATTATGGTATACCTTTAAAACATTAATCACAGAAGCCTTGAATGCTCATATACCATTAAAAAAATACTCCATGAGGAGGATTCCAAGTTGGATGAATGATGAAGTTGCCAAATTACTTGAGCAGAAAAAGAAGGCATGGAAAAGTTACGGAGCAATAAAAAGTACTGAAGCCTATAACAGCTACAAATTGATCTGTAATAATGCCACTGAAAAGGTTAGGCCGGCAAAGGCAGATTATGAGAAATCGCTGGCAAAGAGGGGGGATAAGGAATTCTTCATATATATAAATGCAAAGAAGAGAAGAGCAAACCAGATCGGACCCTTATGTAATGGATGTGGGATAGTATTAGATACCCCAGCTGAAGTTGCAGATGAACTCAACAGTTACTTTGCATTAATATTTACAGAAGAAAAACCCTTCGTGTCAATGAGAAATTCTGGGAGTGAAGTTGAAAAAATGTAATTAATGATGTTGAAATTTCACACATTTATTTAATGAAAAAACGTTTGAGCCAACTGGCCAGTAAGGCTCCTGGGATTGATAGCATTTACCCTACAATCTTAAGGGAGGTGGCGAGTGCATTGAACCATTGAGGCTAATTATGAGAGCATCATTCGACTCAGGAGTGATTCCATTGGATTGTAAAAGTGCCAATGTATCTCCAATACATAAGGGCGGTTCTAAGAGTGAAGTGGGAAATTATCAGCCGATTAGTCTAACTTCAGTAGATCATGGAGACTATGATCAAGGGTGGAATTCAGGATCACTTAGATAAAAATGGAATTCTGAAGGATACTCAGCATGATTTTGTAAAGGCAAAATCATGTTTAACTAATCTGGTAAGCTATTTTGACAGGGTCACTCAAGAGCTGGACTTAGGGAATAATTTCAACGTTCTTTATTTGGATTTCAGCAAAGCATTTGACTTAGTCTCACATGAGCAGTTCTCACAAGAAAAATCCTTAAATGGATAGCAGGGTGGCTTCAGGGCAGGAGGCAGAGGGTTGTGATAAATAGTTATTCCTCAGATTGGGTTGATGTAAGAAGTGGGGTTCCCCAAGGATCAGTATTAGGACCACTGTTGTTTTTGATTTCATAAATGACATCAATGAAGTGATAGAGGGTGTGATGTCTAAATTTGCAGATGATGTAAAAATTGGTAGAGTAGTTAATGATTGCTGCCAAGCAGAGCTTCTTCAGAATGACCTAGATAGACTTCAGAGATGGTCAGAAAAATTTCAGCCATGCTTTAATCCAGCAAAGTGTAAGATATTACACCTGAGGAACAGTAACCCCAAAATAACTTATACACTTGGCAGAGTTGAACTAAAGCTGGTAGTGGAGGAAAGGGACTTGGGTATTACAATACGGTTAGATACGAAGTTCTCCAAGCATTGTAAACTGGTTACAAGGAGGGCCCATGGTGTCCTATCGATGATTTATCAAACAATCGCTAGTAGAGATGAGGACATCATAATCCCATTATTGTTAAATTTTATTTTAATTATTACTGTTAGACCACACTTGGAATACTGTGTTCAAGTATGGAGACCGCACCTAAAGAAAGACATTGTTCTTCTTGAAAGGGTCCAAAGACAGGTAACTCACCTGGTGAGATCAGCAAAAGGGCATCCATATGAGAAATGACTTTGAATATGTGGGTTGCAGAGCTTGCAAACTAGGCACCTTAGAGGAGACTTGATTGAGGTGTTTAAGGCTCTGAGAGGCATAAGCAAAATGATTATAAATGATTCTAGAACTAGGGGCCATAATTTCAAGTTACGGGAGAGTTGTTTAGACTGGATTGCAGAAGTTTTATTTTAGCCAGCAAGTTATAAATTACTAGAATAAGTTACCTACACGGGTGGTAGAGGCTGACAGTCTGGGAAAATTCAAAGCTCAGCTGGATAATTACCTAAGGGAGGAGGGAAATGCGTAGGTTGTCCATTTCCTTTTCTCTTATTAATTTTTATTATTTTTAATTTGTGTTTATTCTTTTTATTTTATTTTATTTTATTATTATTATTTTTATTTATTTATTTTATTTTTTTTTTTTTGGCTGGCCCAGCATAAGCCATAGGCTTCCTTGCACTATGTAGCCATTACTAATACTAATAATTTGCTGCACTGTAATATTTTCTTGATATTGAGTAAGAGAAGGTTAAGTTTAAAAAAATATATATATTTAGGGAAAAAGGCACTAAATTTTCTACCTTCAAATAGAAGTCTTCTTTTTAGTATTTAATTCTAGTTTTCCTGAAATCTGCTAACTGTGACATTGCAGAAAGACGGGCAGCTATAGAAATACTTTACCTTCCATTGACACGAAATCTGTGTGTTTAATGTAATTAAATAATTTGATAAAATCATAGACATTACTGACATAATCTCTACACACAGTCACAGCTTACCCAAAAAAGTTTACAAATGTCCATATCCATAACAGTATGTGAACCTGCAGTATTTTTATATGCAAGCCATTGTCACCATCCACTCTATCAACATTCTGACCATCCCGATGTGTGAGATCTACAATACATCAGCATGTGCTGTAGATCTCACTGCATAATTTCATGTGTACTTTAAAATTCTTTGATTAAAGGTTGAAAACATCTTAAGTTTCCTCATTCCTTGATATTATGCAGAATTGCATCAGATGAGCTTTAATAAATTTAGTAAGTCACAGGCTTATTTATTTTCAAATTATGTGGCTGTGCTATCATAAACAAGTAACTTTAATTATCAGTTTAACCATTGTTGGTTGGTTAAACCTTGAACAGCTTGGGCTGGGGGAGTGTATATCAATGTCAGCTTAAGCCATTCAAGATAACATTATGATAATAAACTTTTACTTTCAAATTTCTTGTAATTATTATTATTTTTAGAATCATTTTATAAATGCATGGATTATTTCTGAACATTATTTTTCTTTTTTCCAGCTGTTCATACAATCTTGCATGACCTTCTACCACGAAGTGCATATTTTCGTCTCAATCCTTATTTAACAGAATTTTTAAGTTTGGATGAGAATCGTCCTGAGAAACTTCAACAACTGAAAGTAGATGCACAAATGTACATGAGAAGAAATGAAAACAAGTTGAATCATGCTGCTTCAGCTCTTACAAAACCAAGGAATTATATTAAAAAAACTTTTGATTGGGTGAATCTCTACTCAAAAATGAATTGGTGATGCCATTAGTTTTGTATTTATGTAAAAATCAAGTTTTTTTATGTTCTTTGCATCTCTGGTATGTGAAGGTAAAATAATTCCATTTTAGTTATTCATAATCAGTGACAAGGAGGAAATCATAATTTAATCCAGCCTCCCTATCCCCTTCATTTTTATAATATGTAAGTAAGTCCTCATGTTCATATTTATACTTTTTTTTTAAGAAAGCTAACATGAGATAGTATCAGAAGATCACAATCCAAGGAAAAGACAATAATTTACAGGATTAATTGGTATCAGCAACTGAGTGTGACACATCATACTATACTTATTCTAAAATGATTTATTTAATATATATGAAGTGCAGTCAGAAAGCAGGGAAGAGTGTTGGGTTTTATTGGAACTACAAAGTACAACAGAAGACAAATACAGTTACCTTTCAACAAACTGTCCCTTTTTATTTATTTATTTAATTCTTTAATCAAGGCTTGTTGGTTAACTGTTACACAGCTAAATGCTTAGAGGGTGTACATCAATGTGGGCCTGTACACCATTAAAAACAGTACAAAAGTCAAGATATAATTGCTGGAAATTATTAAACAATCATTATTATAAAAGATCATATACAATATGTCAACTACATGCTCAGAGTCCACTATATAACTCTAAATACAATATACCTTCAACCTATCCATGATACTAAATACTGTAGGTTCTAATACCTTTCATGTTTGGAGTTTTCATTAAAAAATAATAATATTAAAATGCAGAAGCCTATTGCTAGGATTGATGAGCCCAAGAGTTGGAAAGTCATGAATTTTTATGTTTCAGTCCCGGTGGTGGAGTTACATACACAAGAATATTGCAATCGCACGTTGATCATGCATTACAGCTTTGTTGTAGCATATGTTTCCACAAGTATTTGTCTTTTGTATGACCTATCTTCAAATACCTTCTCCACATCTATGTCCACAGTATTGAACAATGCAGACTTTTGGGCAATTGCAGGGAGGAGATGCATTTGCTGGACATTCACATAGGTGCTTCCAGTAACTGTAGTACCTTCGGAGAAAGGACATGCAAAAATAATCCAACTATTCCAGAACATTGCATCTGGATTTTTTTTTGGTGTAAGTCTGCAGTCTGAATTAATTTGGTTTGAATTTATTTTTCTGCTTTCGACCCTTAGAATGCTTCTGCTGTTTTGAATGTGCTTTTGTTTTAGGTTAAAACAGGTGACACGAGCTTTCTTCTGTGACATTTGTCTTCAGGAACTGCTCACCTTTGTCTAATTGTGTCAGCCTGCTTGCACTGGTAGAATGCCACATTTCCATTTGATTGACGTTCATGTGCTTGTGCAACTACTTGACAGACACTTTTGGCATTCAGATAGTATCATACAAGATTTCAAACCATGTAAAATACTGGGGCTTCGGAAATGCCCTCAACATTAAATTCTGTTTGACCCAACAGGTATTTCCACATATTGCATGCTCTCCAAATCAGTCATTATCCTTGGCCTACCAGAAACATCCTTCATCATTACAGCTTAATTGAAATTATTCATCTAAAGTTGCACAGCTCTTGATGGCGGCGAATTTGCACTACACACCTCTCGTAGTTGAAATGGATGTCAGCAGATTTTCCTTGTGAACAAAAACGTTTGATCACGATATGCTGGTTAATCTTTTCTGTAATATTTGATATGATGGATGTTATCTAATCACACAGCAGAAAACAAGTTCTTGTTTATACTCCAGCACAACCAACAGGTCAGTAGAGTTTACAATAATGGTTATTTTTAATCAATTAATAATGTTAAATGTATTTACATTGATGGTAGGATTTCAAAATGCTTTCTGCAGGTGTGTAAGGACTTCTGCTTTCTCAAACTGTTTAGTTTTATTCAATTTCTGCTAGTTTGCATATGGTTAGCTGATGGCTATTACTTTCTGATTGCTCTTTGTACAGAATTACATTATGCATGATTCACACATATTTGCACTAATATTATTTATCTGGCTCAGACAGTAGCAAATCTTACATTTGACAAGCTGCCTTCTAGCCAATTATACATTATCAACTTATCTCCTTTAGAGTGACAAAAGTCTTTTATCAAACTCATATGAGGATAAATGGATGACCAGCTTAACAATCTAGTAACCTCAATTTCAATATTTTTTTAATTCCAGACTTCATATTTGCATGTTCCCCACTTTCTTCCCTACCAACCTTCTGTAATCATAGAATCACTGATCCCTTATTTCATTATATAGATATTTATTTCCTCAGGGACCTGGAATCCCTCTCTCTCACTCACACGATGCTTTCTTACAAGTGATTATAAGTCATTTGCCTTCTTTGCACTGCTCTTCCAAGTCTGGCATTACATCAATAAATTTTCACTTCTTGAATTTGCTACCATCACTAAACAACTGCAGTTCTATTAAAATTATAACTTTTGATATGCAGTACTGACCCTGTTTGAAAATGTCTTCAACAGTCTATCAAGTTTATGTAACTATGTGAAAGTTAATTACAAAAGATTTTCACAGTATCAATGATCATGTGACCATTGAAACTTCCTCATTTGAGGCTAACTTTTATAACAGTGTATGAACATAACTTTTCCTCCCTCTCCTAATCCTGAAGACTGTCTCCAGCAGCTCCCACTTTATGTTATTCTGTGACAAGTTTTAATGGATAGATACTTACCTGCTAACTATTATGCACAGGCCATCAACTTGATGTTATCACATGGTTAAGGGTCTGCTGACAGCTCTCCTTACTTATTCAAGTGGGTTATTGGAGTCCTTGGAAAACTCCCCTAGAGGCACAGACTTAGAATAATTGCCTAATTATTCTAATTCTGTATTGTGTAGATAGAACTGGACAGCTCTTCCTAGTTCTGTCTACCAGTTCCTCAAAGCTCTTGTGACATTTTACATCTCCAACTATAAACTTTTCATGAGAACTTGTCTCATTCTCTCTCTCTCTCTCTCTGATATTTTACTGAGTATATAGTTTGCATCTGATATTTTACTGAGTATATAGTTGATAACCTGATTCAGAAATCAGGTTATCAATTCAGTAAAAATTTTTCAATCAGTGGCGATCAGTCATTCTTTAAATTTTGGCTAATTTCTCTTACCATATTTGTTCCATCCTTCAGTTTGCCCTCAATAATTCAGCTAGATCATGCTGCACAGCATATTTCCACTGGACACCTCTTATATGAGAGGTGACAGTTCTCATTTAAGATGAATAGCATTAGCTAGGCAATGCTTACTTATTAGTTTTTGTTAAAATGGTACTGCTTCTGAATATGTCTGATTCCTGGATTTTATGACCCTTTTTTAGTTTACTACTGCAAACTGTATAGTTTTGTTAAGCAGTTAGCAATCATTTTAGTGACAAATCAGTAAATTTGATTTTTAAAATGTATTTATTTATTTGTTAAATTCTATGGTTATTTCTCTTGAATGAGTATAAAGCATGTTGTCGTACCATTTTGAATACACTGTAAATATTTTGACTTTTGAGTCAGTTTATTTGACTGTATGTCTCTAGGTGGATAAAGATGTCTACAACCAAGAACTATGATAATAATTCTGGTATTTTCTCTGCCTAAAACAATCATAAATAGCCAATTTTTTTAATTAAAAATTTACCATCTCTTAAATTTTATGATATTATGCTGCATAGACTCTGCATTTATTATTTCTCCTTACTTTGTTCTTTTTATTAATACAGTTAAAAATGTCCATAAATTAGTTAAGAATTTTCTAAAAAAAATTGCATTATTCCGTTAGAAAAACCTTTTTTTATGGGGTTGATTAGCTAGAAATACCATTATTTTTTTATAATGAGAAACCATGCTCAGTCATGATGGAATGGCATCCCAAGATCAGGTTGGCATTGTTAAAGTACAGACCAAGGAATGTTCTGAGCTGCTATAAGGCATTTCTCTGTGTTCGGGAATTTAGGTGAGGCAGTATTTGTTTTTATTTTAATGTTATGTACTCTGAAATTTGGAGGGGATTGGTACAATGAAGCTAATCAGGTCATGATCTGATATGAATGCAGTGTCGAGGTGGCATGAAACTTGCATTTCATTGATGTGATGATGAGATCCTGCCATTCTGGCCTCCTGTTAGGCTCTTATTAATGATTTTAAAGCTGATGGGTTGTACTTCATTCACTAATAGCCCTTGAAGTCTATGCACGTATGTGTGATCAGATTAAAATCTCCACAAGTGATGTGTATTGCAGTGGTATGAAGTTCATTTGTGAGCCATCCAGTTGCAGTGTTGATGTGACATAAATGGGGGGGGGGGGAAATGAATTTCTTCATTTGGCTTCAAGTAAATATAATTGAATCCAATATCTGCTAGTGTAGCATTTACCTTTATGATCACTAGCAGTGCTTCAAACAGAGGAGATAGGCGAGGTGTGGAGTGTACATATTGTGCTGCAACAAATAATGAAAATTCTGGGTCAGGTGTCAAATTATTTTTGGCAAGTACATCTCTTAAAAGTTTGAGAAGCACCATTACATGGTCTTTGAAGTTTTATTTTGCTTTGATTTAAAATTCCATGGTATATTTAACTTTTCTGTTAACAAAATATTGTTAAGAACACTTGTTTTGCAAAAGATTGTGTTTTGGAATTGGACTTCTCCTGTTTGACACTGTTAAACATCATATAAATTAGTGTACTTAAAGGATATTAGTTAGTAATGGCCACATGGTGCAAGGAAGCCTATAGCTTATGCTGCAGCGCCTCCGTAGCCAGGTGGGAAGGAGCAGCAGTGCGTAGCACACACTTCTTGATTAGACCAGAGTTCGAGCCCGTCACCACCAAATACAGAGGATGCGGAAAGGTCAGGGAATGACCACCGCATATTCCCGGAGAAATATGGCCTTAGTTGCTAATGCTCCTAAAAACCAAATAACAAGCTTATGCTGCACCAGCCAAAAAAATAATAAGAATAAAAACAAATCAATAATAATAATAAGAAAATTTTTAAAAAAATAATAATAATAAAAATTAATAAGAGAAAAGGAAATGGACAACCTATGCATTTCCCTCCTCCTTTAGGTAATTATCCAGCTGATCTTTGAATTGCCCCAGATTGTCAGCCTCTACCACCCATGTAGGTAACTTATTCCAGTAATTTATAACTCGCTGGCTAAAATAAAACTTTCTGCAATCCAGTCTAAACAACTCCCCCCCCATACACGAAATTATGGCCCCTAGTTCTAGAATCATATATAACCATGATTATTTATAACTAGCATATATTATAGTGAAGCTTTGTATGTGCATATGATGGAATCACAAAAAGCATATCTTTCTATGCATTAGAATATTGGAAAATTTTTAGAGATACTTGTTTGCTAATTTTGAAAAATTATTTCTTGGTTTCTTGTTTTAGGCAGAGGAAAATTTAGTAAATTTGGCTATTTATTTTCACTTTTAATATAAAATCCAAATAAACCTTTATTTATTGCAAGTTGCATAGTTGATTATTTTCTTAGTCTTATGGAAATGGCAATAGGTAGATATTGATGTTTATTTATATTCATGACACTGTTAAACAAGTAGGTGTACAATATGAGTGTATTGGCCATTGTATTGTTACCTAGTAGTTAATACCATACCGTATCAATTTGAGTAAATATAATGTTTCCAGTGTTATATATATGCTTAGACTCTTTTTTGCAATGCAGAGATGTGTAAGCTAAGCTGCTCTGTTCCATTTTGAACTTAAGGTAGGCTTGTGAAATTAAACTTAAAAATTTTACTATCATCTAACGCAGTGACTGCAACAGTGCCTCTTCATTTTATTAATCCCTTTGCAAAGTTACAAAGCTGAAAATATTCATTTAAGAAAGAGAATATTAATAGAAGAAATTAGTTTTAAATAGTCCATGGCTTGTTTCGTTGCTGTATCTAATTTCAGCAGTAATCTCTTTTAACTGTAATTTATATGATAAGTTGATAGTTAATTGTAACAGATGCTTCTGCTATTTTCCTGCTCTCTTAAGTTTGAATGAAAATATTTCACTCCCAAGAATATAAATGCAGGCAATGTTCTCTGTAGAATTAGTTATGTTGCATTGTGCAGGAGAATATTATTAGATAGCCTTCATTTTATAACAGGGTATTGAAGTGAATATTTCACTGTTCTCATATTCTTTTTATGAACAGATAATTTATTAAATTTTAATTGTTGTATTGTAATCATAGCAGAATAAATTAATAAACTGTATTTTTTTCTCAATATTTTCATCTTGGGTATCCCTTGAGCAGCATGATGCATAGGTAAACTGTGTTGTTTGAAGATAATAAAGCACCAAAACCTGTATTGGTATTATTATATTTATTTTTGAATTGGAAATATGTACATAATGGTGTCAAATGTTTCATGGTATTTTCTTACCACTCCTTCAATGACAGCTGTCTTTGCAATTGTCACAAAAGATTGCTTCGGTCATAAGAACTTCTTTGCAATATCACCGTCACAAAAGATCACTTTGGTCACAACTTCTAGTTGATATTGCAAAGACAGTTGTCACTGAAGAAGTGGTAAGAAAATACAACAAAACGTTTGACCCCATTATGTACGTAACATTTGGTCAAACATTATGTACATATTTCCAATTTGGAAATAAACATCATATATTATATTGGTATTATACCATATATTGGTGTTATACCAACATAGGTTTTGAGTGCTTTGTTTTCATCTTGTTTGTATATAAAAATACTATAAACTTCCTCTGATAGCCATTATAAAAATGCAGTACTTGTTTTCCTTTTCCAGGTTAAGTATGAAATCTTTTTCAATAAGTTTAGTTCTTATTGAAGAAATTACTGAGCAAAAGATAAAAAAAAAAAGGGATTAATTAAAAGCACAACTTTTATTTTTAACATTTTAAGCAGAATAAAAATTTATGCATTCTCAGAAATAATGAAATTAATGCATCACAGTTTTTTTTTTTTTTTTTTAAATATTATAAATCCCAAAGTGCCTTATAAAGTAATATTACCAGAAAAAGGTTGTGTGGTATTATTTAGTTGCATCTCATGTTAATTTTACTGTAAAAGCATTTATAAAACTCTTAAATATAACTTGTAATAACAAAACCAATTTTGCTATAGCCATTATACTTATTCTGGCTGCCGAAGAAGGAAAAGGTTAACTTTCTAATTTACTTTCAATTTACTGATTTAAAACCGTTTTTCATGAGTTACTGTATAAAAATTCCACAAATGGAATGGATTATTAAATATAGGATGAAAAAATATACAAATGATGTTTGAGACATAATGTAATAATCAAGAAATCCATCATTAAAGCCCTTTATTGTTTTCAGTAATTCCATTACTAAAACCAACATAAAGATTCAAGTTTTTTCAGTATCATTTTTTTTTTATCAAACAATCATTTACAAAGTCTCTATCTGAAGAAGAAATTTTCTACTCTAGATTCATTTACTACATATAAGATATAGTGCAAAGTTTTGTATATATGCAGTAAATAGATAAGGCACAGTTTTCATACAGTTTTGTAGGCATGTATATGATTGACAGAAATGTAGCAAACCAGTGAAGTGAACCAGGACTTCCAGCTAAAAGGGGTTCCTGAATGCTCTTGACATTCTTATTGTCAAAACTGATGAAAAAAATGTAGACAGAAGTGTAGAATGCACCATTCCTTGCACTTCAGGTGTCTCACTCATTTAAAACATTCCTTAAATGAGATCTGGTAGATTTACACAAATAGTTTTCCTGACAATATATGGCTATTTGTGTTTCCTATAATCACATTCTTGGAAATTCACTGTAACCTTTCCTGGAAAAAAGTTGAAAAAGATGCCTTTCTTTGAGACTATCTCCAGATGAACATAACGTAGTCTTCTTTGGCAGTGTAATGACAAGTCATGAGTCCAAGACACCAAAATGGATTTTACACTGGACCCAACAACAGTTTGTTATGATAATGATGGTTGAATTGATTTCCCCCCCCCCTTTTTTTTTTACACAGATCCTTGACAATAGCAGTTGAATTTCTTGTAATGCTTGTAATAAATATTAATCTTGATTATTGGTCATTACTTACTACATTTTGTGATCTATATGTTAATAGTTTGGTGAAAAACACAAATATTATTTGAATTCTGATTGCAGGTAAAAAAAACTTAAGTTAAAAAAAAACAAAAAATGAAAGTTTACAATTTGAGTAGAGAAAAAATAAAGTGATAAAATTTAATTGTTTCTTTTATTCTGCATGTAAATAAGTGAAAAAAATTTGTTGAACAGCTATTATAATTCTCAGAATGGATAAGTGATTTAGATATTGGATTATGCCTCTTTAAGGGGTTTTCAAAGCAATTTCTTAATTAATGAAATGTGTAAATAATTTTCATACCAAGTAATGTTTTGCTTTAAAAACTTGTATATTGAAAAAAGGATTTTGGTAGTTGAAGTATTTTTGTTTTCAAATTTTTAATGTATCACTTCAAATATAAAATTTTATAATTATTTTTCTGAACTTCATTAACACGATACATTTTTTTCTTTAATTTTCCTATTTAAGATTCATTTTTTAAAAAAATTGTGATTTTTTATAATTTATTGTTGGTTAACAGGTAGGTAAATATGCCTGTTGTTTGAGACTAAAGTGCATTTTGGTTGGATTTTTTTAATACTAATAAGCCTTATTATTAGTGAAAAATATTTTGGATTTGTCCACATTAACATTGATGGATTCATATTTATATACTGTTCTAAAATATCGAAGGATTATTGAGCAAGAGGAGATGCATTTTTTGTTGGCTCTTAAAATATATATTATAATTGTGCTTCTTTATCTTCACAATAAATATAAAAAAGTGTTTTTCTATACAGTTAAAAATGAAATTATTTGTGTATATAATAGCAGAGTACAGTTTGGAGACTCCAAGAATACAACTGTAATTCAAATAAACAATATTTATTGTACATAATTGTGCATATTCTCTTTTATATTCATGCTTTTTACACCAATTTTGTATGCTGATGGTTCCACTTGTGGTTTCCATTCCATAATAAGCGTGTTATAATTGGCACAATTTTTGTGCAATGAACACAAGAAAAAGGAATATGTAATTTGCATTTAAAATATTTTCTGTGTTGCAAATAATAAGCTACTGTTTGCTTCATAAAATGATAAATATCATTCATACTTTTTCTGAATTATCACTGAAATTTAGATATAGTAAGTATAGATTAAAAATAGGTTGCAATATTTGAAGTATCTTTATAATAATGGCAGATACTGATATCTATTTTGTAAATATTTTGTATAATTTGTATATTATGAGATGTTTTCAGTACTAAAACAAGATCATTTTTTTTTTCATATTGTTTCTGTGAATTATACTACTATGTGTAATACCAGTATGTATATTATTCTTTCAAGGTTCATTAAGAATGATGTTTAATATTAGTGAAATAGAGCCCCTCCATTGTCTGGTTTTTAGGTTGCTTTGTAAGATTAAAAAAAAAAAAAAAAAAAAAAAAAAAAAAAATGCTAATTCAGTCCATTTACATTTTTCAATGTATTATAATAATGTTTAATTACAAATATAAAAGATATGATGTACATACAGTGATACATATTACAGAACAGATTGCTAGGCCTGCCTCTAGGTAATTTATCCATTTTTCAATTATTCAAATGTGTTGCTGAGTGCCTCTTTTGAATGGTAGAAGAATAAACTGCCACATGACATGCTGTCCTAACCAGGAACACCTTTGAGTTACCCTGAAGGTCAGAATATTGTGTGCATTTCTGATATTCCACTTTAGAAATTATTCAAACTTGTGATATTTTGGTTCATTTGGATCAACATTGTATTTTGTCAATACATTTATTTTCTGTTTTTTGTTAGGCCCATAAGTTCAAGTTACTTGGTATGAAATATGAAATTACAAATAACTTTTGCTAAAAAAAAAAGTTCTTAATGTGTATATCAACTACACAATTGTGTGTGTAAATATGTAAATTATGTTTTACTGATGTATATATATATAGTCTATTGCCTGTTTTGTTCTTGTGACACTGAATTATCATAATAAAAGCTAGTTATCAAAACTTATCAAGACTTTTTTTTCCTGAAATGAATTTGAAATTGGGAAGCTTTCTCTTATTAATACTTTTGCACTTATTTTTGAATTTTTGCAAACTTGTGATTTTGTCTTTTCACTGCATGTGGCTACTCACATTACGTTTGGAACATTTCGGATTGTTGCATACTCATGTACAGGGACTGCTCCAAAACTAATATCTCTTTTTTTTCTTTCCCCACCCGTAATGCTGAATACAAAATGTAATGGTGTCAGTGAAACTTTAAACATTACTGCCAATATTGTGAAAGTTTCAATACTGCATGCCAGATGGCAAGGCATCTCTGAAGAGGGAGGATGACATGCATGGTGATGTGAAAATTCCATAGCAAGAGTCAGCTACCTTTAAAGAGTAGCATGCAAGAATCATGCTGGTGTGAGCTCACTGGTGCCAGTCTTTTTTTTTTTTGGCTGGTGCAGCATAAGCCTCTGGCTTGCACCATATGGCTAATAATAATTATAATGATTACTCCCAGTAGTCCTTGAAATCCCTGGCACTTTGCTTTTCAGGCTAATAGAAGCAGTGCAAGAATTACTTCCACCTCTGCCTGCTAATATTGTTTATATATTAGTCTATGAATCCCTTCAAAACTAGCAGTTCCCCCGACCCATATAACATTGCTTCGACAGCATCAGTAAATATTCTTGTGCCCTTTCTATTTAAGTGTGTCCCATCCCTGTAGAAGTAATCTCTCCTGTTAACAAGCACAGACCACGCTGTGAAAAATTCTACCCATGAACCTTGCACAATCTTTCCAGGGCTGAATTGATTGAAAAGGCTCTGATCATATACTCACTCCTATCATGTCTGTGCAGAAGTGGAAACACTTGTAAATTTAACTCTATCTCGCGACTTTTTTTCAACATTGACCTATACTTTTTAAGCAAGTCCATAGGTCTCCTACTTTTAATGTCATTAGTGCAAACATGTACAATGATATCACCTTTTGTGCCCTTGAAAGATGATATCTGCTCTAAAACATTGTTTGCCCATGGTGGACATATCCTGGTCCTGTTCAACCGGGATGCATCTGTCACAATATACACTGCTGGACAAAATTAAGAAAATGTGCAACTCTTGCAGTGTGCGATGAAACAGGACAAAAATTGATATGGTGGTATATCATAAAATAATGATAAAATGAAGAGAGCAATAAATTTTGGTACATTTGTAGGGGTTGTATAAGAATTACCAAAAAGGTCACATGACATCAGTATGCTTTATGATTCTGTGACAGTGTTAGGGTCAGTCGCCACCAGTGGTTTCCCACTGCCATGATCCCCTGACAGCGGTGAACCGCTGTCAGTTGATCATCGAACGTGTGGGACATCTTTGAATGTCCCACACATGTTCGATTTGGTGATAGCCATAGCAGTCATTGGATACCTTCAGTTTCAAGATATTCCTCCGCCACTTGAGCTCTACATGCAGTGGCATTGTCGTACATCAAATGAAAATCTGGGCCAACCATATCCACAAAAAGTTGCACATAGGGTTCAAGGATCTCTTCTTGTACCTCTGCACAGTTAGTGCCTCTATTGAAAACAAGAGGGGTGCAACAGTTCATCATGATTCCACCCCACACGAGAACACTTCCACCGTAAAGGTCCCTTTCTCTGATGGGGGGGGAATGGTACTGCATTTCTCGTCTTCAGATGAAATAAGGTATAAAATTTGTGGGATAAAGGACATCGCAGAGCAGAACTGTATGCCATTTGTCAGTGCAACAAGTCATATGTTTGTGGCACCAATTTTGACAAGCTCTGCGGTGGCTTGAGGTTAATGGGATACAAATCACTGGTTTCCTTGTGTAGAGACCACTTCAATTGAGCCTTCTTAACACAGTCCCACTATAAATTTTTTCAACTGTGGCCGTAGCCACCTCAAGAGATAGTTGATGATAGAACACAAGATTCTGCTTTGCTGTTAGAGCAGGATTTCGGTCTTTTCTGCTTGACTTAGCACTCTGGCGACCTTGTCCAGCTCTTCTTGTAATGGTTCCTGTCTCCTGAAACTGCTTCCATAGTGCCGAGATGATAGTACATGACACATTAAGCCAATATGCCAACTGCAGCTGTGATTGCTTGGCTTAAAATCTTCAGGACGGCCCCTATTCTCAAACTATCATATAAACGACAATGACTTGCCATCCTGAGTATTGATGTGGCTATCCAACTGAGCAAGCCAAAAAACGGGAATTTCATGTTTTTATAGTCATGAATAATTTGCACAATGTCTGACTCTGTAAGGTGATAGATCGATTCTTATTGGACACTCAGAATTTGCATGTCGTAATGCTTATTATATCAAGTATTCGTCTTCAGCGACACTGTTTACAATGAAATATTCATGAAAAAGCATTTTGTTGGTTTTTTTTTTTTTTTTTTTTTGGGTTTTTTTATGTAAACCCCAAACTCGAGAGGTATTAGAACCTATAGTACTTAGTACCGAACTTGGGTTGGAGGTTGAGAATACAAAAGAAGATACTTGTTAACTTTTGTAGACTTTAAACTTGAGCTTTTGTAGACTGTAATTTTCAGGAAATACGTATGAAGGAAGGTTGTTCGACAAAACTTCAGTTGAATGAATAAACGAAGATGAAAAGTTGGTTCTGTGAGTTTGAAGTTGGACAGTACAGTAAATGGATATTGGCTGGTGGCGGCATGTTTTTTGACTGTTTTGAAAGAGAGGGTGGGAATTATAGAAGCCAATTCAGAAGAAGTGCCCATGGAAGTATCTGTAGAAGAGGCATGCAGCAGAAACAGTATGTCTATGTACTTTAGAGACAGAGGGGAACATGCATTCTGTGTGTCATCAGACACTCGGTCTAAAACAGTGATGGAATCAATATCTTTCTATTTTAGAAAGTTTAGAAGTCCGGTTGGCTTGCCTCCCTAAAATCTACTCACGCACACCTCAATGGCAAGCCGTGTTACGTCACATTGATGGCAACGAACGTGTAGCGTGGTTTTCTTCAAGACGCCTGGTCAGCGTGAAGAGGAAAAGACGAAATTTTCAAGTACATGACGACACAAATGGCCCAGTAGCATAGCTGCCCTTTTCCGGGCCCAGAGGCAAAGAACATGTTCGGGCCCCTACTTAATAAATGAAAATTGCAAAAAGAGGAGACAGCCAAAGGCAGGCTGCTTGCCTACATGGTAGCTATGCCACTGAAATGGCCCTCAGTCCCCACCGGCTTTCATTTCCCCTCTTACGGCAACGAGAGGGTGCTAAGAATCTTTGGGTACGACCAGACTGCCATGCACAGAAACCGAACTTGGCCTGTTACAACGTAAGATCGCCCATCGGTGAAGATAGGATATTAGAACTGTAAAAGGAATTAGGGAAAATGTGAATTGGAATATCATCGGCTTGGTTGAAACAAGAAGAAATGAATCACATAAGTTTATCAAGTGGAAATCTGCTGTGCACCAATGGAAATAGTGAAGGTGGAGTTGGCTTTCTGGTCCATAAAGATATAAAAAACAACGTTTTGGATTTAAAAAGTACATCACCAAGAGTCTCACGACTATTAATCAGGATTTCTAAGAGGTACAAACTAAAGATTATAATGATATAAACACCAACATCGAGCCATGATGATAAAGAGGTTGAAGAAATGTACACTGAAATTGATAGAATTCTAGAACAGAAAACTCACTAGCCCATTATTATGGGGGACTTCAATGTTAAGGTTGGAAAGAGTCAAATAGCACAGAAAAGGAAACTATAGGAAATTTTAGCATTAGCATTAGCGTTAGTAGAGGCATTTGATGCAAGAAAGCAAGCTTATGCAGCATCAGCCAAAAAAAAAAAAAAAAAACCCACAACCACTTCACCCCTCTGTTCGTTCAAAATACCTGTCCAGCTGAGCCTTAAACTTATTTAGGCTATCAACCTCCACTACAAGGGATGGGAGTCTGTTCCACCAACCAACCACCCGCTGGCTAAAGGCAAATTTCCGCACGTCTATCCTACATCTGTCTTTCCTCAATTTGAATTTATGCCCTCTCAGGTGATTATTCTGAGCTAGAGGAAAAATCCCATCAACATTGAGCATGCTCAAACCATTCAAGGATTCAAGGCAAGCATAGTGGGAACAGAGGAGTGTGGTGATGCAATTTTATTGCATCACCACACTCCTCTGTTCCCACTATGCATGCTAAATAAATGTTACACTTAAGTTCACAAAAATGAAAGTTTTAGAACTTTCATTTTTGTGCCCATTTTCTTGGTTATTCTTGTGACAATTGTAGCTCATCCTATCCTGCAATTTTCATTTGGTCTGTTTTTAGAAGGTAAAAGTGCTAATCGGTCTACTTCTGTGTGCCCTGAATATTGTTTTTAAGTCTTGAAAATGTAGATGGTTTTCCATTCAACAGCAGCAAAGGTTGTCAGAAATTCTCATCCTGTAACATATTGCATTTAGCGTTAGCATTAGCATTAGTAGAGGCATTTGATGCAAGAAAGCAGGCGTATGCAGCATCAGCCAAAAAAAAAAAAAAAACCCACTTCCACTTCACCCCTCTGTTCGTTCAAAATACCTGTCCAGCTGAGACTTAAACTTATTTAGGCTATCAATCTCCACCACAAGGGATGGCAGTCTGTTCCACCAACCAACCACCCGCTGGCTAAAGGCAAATTTCCACACGTCTATCCTACATCTGTCTTTCCTCAATTTGAATTTATGCCCTCTCAGGTGATTTTTCTGAGCTAGAGGAAGAATCCCATCAGCATTGAGCATGCTTAAACCATTCAAGGCTTTATACACCTCTATCAGATCACCTCGCTGGTGCCTAGTCTCCAGACACTGTAATTTGCAAAACTTAAGCCTTTCTTCGTAAGAGCACCCCTTTGTTCCATTCACTAATCTTGTTGCCCTTCTCTGTACTCGTTCCAGCAGCTCTACGTCCTTCTTGAAATGAGGCCTCCACACCTGTATACAGTACTCTAGGTGTGGCCTGACCATTGCCTTATACAAGGGAATAATCACCTCCTTATCCCTGCTGGAAACATTCCTGTATATCATTGACAATACTCCATGAGCTACTCTTGCAGCCCGTCTGCACTGCTCAGAGAACTTCATATCTGCCTGTACAATCACCCCCAAGTCCCTTTCATTCTCTACCACTGTCAGTGTAGTACCACAGAGTTGATACGTTGCTCTGGGGTTGCTGTTTCCCATGTGTAGAACTTTACATTTGTCAATGTTAAACTTCATTTGCCACCTCTCAGCCCATCTGCTCAACCTTTCCAGATCCTGTTGCAGCAGCATAGTGTCAGTAGTGTCCTTGACAACCCTGCCAACCTTTGTATCATCTGCAAACTTGGACATTAAGCTTGATATACCATCATCAATATCATTTATAAATACAGAAAACAATAATGGACCCAACACTGAGCCCTGAGGGACTCCACTAATAACATTAGTCCACGTTGAGCAGTGTCCATTGATTACTACTCTCTGTCTTCTCCCCCTCAACCACCCCTTTATCCATAGCAGCAATTTGCCTCCAATGTCACACTGCTCCAATTTGTGTAGCAGTCTTCCATGTGCAACAGTATCAAAAGCCTTTCTAAGATCCAAGTATATAATATCAAAGTTATTCCCTGCATCCAGTTCTTTTGTGACTGCATCATAGTATCCAATCAAGTTGGTCAGGCAAGACTTCCCCTTAACAAAACCATGCTGTGTCTGAGCTATAACTGAAGTCTTGTCTAAATGATCCTGCAGTGCTTCTTTAACCAGTGCCTCCATTAATTTTCCCGGAACAGAAGTTAAGCTCACAGGTCTATAATTACTTGTGTCAGCCTTTGATCCTCCTTTGTGAATTGGGGTCACATTTGCACATTTCCAGTCTATGGGTACCTCCCCTGAGTCCAAGGAAGCTCTCATAATTATGGCTAAGGGTTTGCTTACTTCCTTTGCTGCCTCCTTTAATATAACTGGATAGATCCCATCCACCCCGGGTGCCTTTCTTGTGTTTATCTTCAACAGTTTCTCCTCCACTTTACTCCCAGTTATTTCAAGATTCTGTAGCTTACTGCTAGAGTTGAATACATCTCTGGCATTCCCCTTGCTGAATAACTCCTCATGTGTGAATGTCGATGCAAAATATTCATTTAGTTTGTTAGCTACCTGAGCAGGATCATCAACAGTTGACCCATCAATATCAAGTGGACCAATCTGATTCATCCCCTTCCTTCTAGAGTTTACATAAGTAAAGAACTCTTTGCTGTTTTTCTTTGCATCCCTTGCCAAGGATTTCTCGTAATCTGCCTTCGCCTGCCTAACCTCCTTTGTAACTTGGTTGCATATCAACTTGTATCTATCATAGGCTTCTGTGTCATGTGTTAATTTGTAAGTATCCCATGCATTTTTCTTCTCTGCCATATGCCTCATTAGTTCATCTGACATCCATTTTGGCCTAAATCTTGAACAATATTTCTTAGTTGGTATGTAAAGCCTAGTAGCTTCCAAGATAAGTTCTTTGAATGCTTCCCATTTTGAATTTGCTGTTGGTAACATCATCAGTTGGTCCCACTGTATAGAATTTAAATACTGTCTCAGTCCATCGTAGTCGCCTTTACGGAAGCAATAACCCTTCCCTTTACCCCTAATGGTAGTTACCTCTTTCAGTAAATCCCACTTCAGCACACTGTGATCACTGCCACCTAGTGGTTCATTTATCTGCAGATTCTTAATGCATGAAGAATCACTGCTGATAATCAAATCAAGAGTATTACTCCCTCTAGTTGCCTCCCGAACATGCTGGTGTAGAAAACAATCATCCAATAAATCCCCAAAAGCCCTGCTAGTGTGTGAGTAACCAGCCCCCAAATTCCAGTCAATATCTGGGAATTTAAAATCTCCCATTATAAGACTCTCTGATTTACTGGCCCACCCTATTTCCCTGTACAGTTCCTTATTATACTCATCAGAATCATTAGGCCTATAGCACACTCCTACTCTCAATTTTGATCTCCCAATGCTTATGTCACACCAAACTGACTCAACACTGCACTGTCCAGCGATGTCGACTGGCTTCACTTCCTTGGTTTTTATGTGTTTCTTAACTAATAGCATAACCCCTCCCCCCTTCCTATCCTGTCTATCCGTTCTGTAGACGTTGTACTTCCCAAATTGCAGTTCTGCATCCCTTATATCTGTGTGCCACCACGTCTCTGATATCCCAACAATATCTGCTTTTGATGTTTTGAGCAATACCTCAAATTCATCAAATTTATTTACTAAACTCCTAGCATTGGTGTACACGCAAGTATACCTGCACCTGTTTCTATTCTTAGCTCCCTAACACAACCCATGTGTTTACTTGTACCGCAATGGCTCCCAGCAGTCTCTGAAATACCATGCATCTTGTTTTTCAGGCTTCTGCTCATTCTAATAGAAGCAGTGCAAAAATCTCTTTCACCTCTGCCAGTGGCTACTGTCAATCTATTGGTCTTTGTCTCCCCCCAAGCTAGCAGTTTTCCGACCCACCTAACACTGCCTCGATAGCATCAGCAAATATTCTTGCACCCTTTCTATTTAAGTGTATCCCATCCCTGTAGAAGCAATCTCTCCTGTTAACAAGTACAGTCCAGGCAGAAAAAAATTCTACCCCTTGAGCCTTGCACAATCTTTCCAGGGCCGAATTGATCGACAAGGCTCTCATCATGTACTCCCTCCTATCGTGTCTGGGCAGAATTGCAGACACTTTCAAATTCAACCCTAATTCTCGGCTTTTGTTCAACAGTGACCTGTACTTGTTAAGTAATTCTGCCGGTCTCCTACTCTTAATATTATTAGTGCCAACGTGTACAACTATATCACCTTTTGTCCCCTTAACGGATGATATTCGCTCTACAACGTCATCAACTTTTGCCCCTGGCAGACATACCCTGGTCTTGTTCCACCTATCTTTTTTACAAAGCATGTTCCCCGTTTCCCTGACAATAGAGTCACCAACAACTACTAGTTCCTTCGGGACCAGCGCATTCTGCCTTGGGGGTTGTCTCTTGGGGGTTGACCAATTTTGGAATTGGTGAAAGACAGAATTTGCAGAATCACGAGGGATGTAAGTAATGAACACTTTATTCAAGTAAAAGGTGAACAGAAAGTGGACATGGAAAAGCCCAAATGGATTAACAACTGATGAAATCGCCTTCATCCTCACGAACAGAAGATATGTCGTGAATGACGTTACCGTCCCGAACAAGTTAAATGTTGGAAGTGATCACAGAATGGTAATACGCACACTTGATATAGATATTAGAAAAGAAAAAAAAAAAACTGACTTGAATAAATAATACAAAAATTTTTGAGATAACAGAAGATGAGGAGCAGCAGTATGTATTGCAACTTAAGAACAAATTTGAGCTTCTGAAGACCTTTCAGGACAAAGATATCGACAAGGAATACAATTTTCTGAAAGTGATAAAGTCCTGGAAACCTACAGGTAAAAAGAAATTCAAAGCAGAAAATATTAGTCAAGAAACACTTGTCAAGATGAACCGAATGAAGAGCAAGATAAACACTGACAACGACAAGATTGAGTATACTTAGTTATGCAAAGCCATTAGAAAGACAGAACATAAGAAAATTTAACACAAGAAAAGTAAAACAAGCATTAAGGGAAACAAAGGACTTAAAAAATCAGCAGTCATGAGCAAGAATACAGAAAAAGGGGGGCCTTCCCGAGGGTGCAGGGGTGCACTGCAAATGGGGCGCCTGGGAACCTGAAACTTACATCCATATATGAAGAACGTTTTATAGGGGTGCGGAAAATTTCAATTGGCACCCGGGCGCAACGCACCTGTAGAGAAAGACAAATAATACTGAAACTGAAGAATACTGCAGGTGTACTTAGAAACATCAGAGAAGGCATAATTCATATAGCAGAAGACTACTATAAAGAATTATATAAAGAGGAAATGATGCAAGTAGTGAGGAAGGTCGATCACAAATTAGCAACACGACAACATACAAATTAACAAATTAACACACAAATTAATTACAAATTAACACATGACACAGAAGCCTATGATAGATACAAGTTGATATGCAACCAAGTTACAAAGGAGGTTAGGCAGGCGAAGGCAGATTACGAGAAATCCTTGGCAAGGGATGCAAAGTAAAACAGCAAAGAGTTCTTTACTTATGTAAACTCTAGAAGGAAGGGGATGAATCAGATTGGTCCACTTGATATTGATTGGTCAACTGTTGATGACCCTGCTCAGGTAGCTAACAAACTAAATGAATATTTTGCATCGACATTCACACATGAGGAGTTATTCAGCGAGGGGAATGCCAGAGGTGTATTCAACTCTAGCAGTAAGCTACAGAATCTTGAAATAACTGGGAGTAAAGTGGAGGAGAAACTGTTGAAGATAAACACAAGAAAGGCACCCGGGGTGGATGGGATCTATCCAGTTATATTAAAGGAGGCAGCAAAGGAAGTAAGCAAACCCTTAGCCATAATTATGAGAGCTCCCTTTGACTCAGGGGAGGTACCCATAGACTGGAAATGTGCAAATGTGACCCCAATTCACAAAGGAGGATCGAAGGCTGATACAAGTAATTATAAACCTGTGAGCTTAACTTCTGTTCCAGGAAAATTAATGGAGGCACTGGTTAAAGAAGCACTGCAGGATCATTTAGACAAGACTTCAGTTATAGCTCGGACACAGCATGGTTTTCTTAATGGGAAGTCTTGCCTGACCAATTTGATTGGATATTATGATGCAGTCTCAAAAGAACTTGATGCAGGGAATAGCTTTGATATAATATACTTGGATCTTAGAAAGGCTTTTGATACTGTTGCACATGGATGACTGCTACACAAATTGGAGCAGTGTGACATTGGAGGCAAATTGCTGCTATGGATAAAGGGGTGGTTGAGGGGGAGAAGACAGAGAGTGGTAATCAATGGACACTGCTCATCGTGGACTAATGTTATTAGTGGAGTCCCTCAGGGCTCTGTGTTGAGTCCATTATTGTTTTCTGTATTTATAAATGATATTGATGATGGTATATCAAGCTTAATGTCCACGTTTGCAGACGATACAAAGGTTGGCAGGGTTGTCAAGGACACTACTGACACTATGCTGCTGCAACAGGATCTGGAAAGGTTGAGCAGATGGGCTGAGAGGCGGCAAATGAAGTTTAACATTGACAAATGTAAAGTACTACAAATGGGAAACAGCAACCCCAGAGCAACGTATCAACTCTGTGGTACTACACTGACAGTGGTAGAGAATGAAAGGGACTTGGGGGTGGTTGTGCAGGCAGATATGAAGTTCTCTGAGCAGTGCAGACGATCTGCAAGAGTAGCTCATGGATTATTGTCAATGATATACAGGAATTTTTCCAGCAGGGATAAGGAGGTCATTATTCCCTTGTATAAGGCAATGGTCAGGCCACACCTAGAGTACTGTATACAGGTCTGGAGGAATCATTTCAAGAAGGATGTAGAGCTGCTGGAACGAGTACAGAGAAGGGCAACAAGATTAGTGAATAGAACAAAGGGGTACTCTTACGAAGAAAGGCTTAAGTTTTGCAAATTACAGTTTCTGGAGACTAGGCACCAGCGAGGTGATCTGATAGAGATGTATAAAGCCTTGAATGGTTTGAGCATGCTCAATGCTGATGGTATTCTTCCTCTAGCTCAGAATAATCACCTGAGAGGGCATAAATTCAAATTGAGGAAAGACAGATGTAGGATAGACGTGCGGAAATTTGCCTTTAGCCAGCGGGTGGTTGGTTGGTGGAACAGACTTCCATCCCTTGTAGTGGAGGTTGATAGACTAAATAAGTTTAAGGCTCAGCTGGACAGGTATTTTGAACGAACAGAGGGGTGAAGTGGAAGTGGGTAGAAGCGTGTGCTACGCACTGCTGCTCCTGGCTACGGAGGCGCCGCTTGATGAGGTAGAACAAAGTTTAAAGAAAATGAAGAAACAGAAAGCCACAGGTTAAGATGAAGTTACTGTAGAATTGTTAAAATTGGGAGGAACACATAACACAGAAACTGGCAAGACTCTTCACAAAAAAGATTAGGAAAGGCGTGCTCCTAAGGAATGGAATAATGTAATCATAATTTTGCTGCATAAGAAAGGAAATAAATCAGAAATTGTAAATTATAGACCAATTAGCTTATTGTCCCACATCTACAAATTGTTCACAAGGGTCATTACTAACAGATTAGAATGAATACTTGACGAGAATCAACCAAATAGACCTGATCAAGCTCCGTGGTTTATTTTGAATTTAGATAGCGCGATTTGATTTGGAAAGTAAATAATACCTCGTGTCCGTATATTAACCGTGGTGACTTGCCGCCATTGTTATACGATACGACGTGTGCACCAAACTAGATAGCGTAAGGTTTAACGAAAACTATATAGCGAGTATAGTAGTATCAATTAATCAGTAAAAGTTAATAATCTTATTAAATTTCATTGCCAATTGAATTGTACTTTTTTAACTAAATAAATATAGCGACCTAGTTTTTACAAACGAAACATCATAAATTAATACATATAAGTTGACAGGGAATAAGAAAGTCATATAACGTAACACGGAGATAATATTCGATACCGAAATACATATATATAGTGTTATAACTGCATTGGGATATAAGTTAAGGGTTATATTTTGTATTGTAATTTTATTGAACTTGAATAAAAATCATGACTCACACCAGAGAAGCAAAGCAAAATGCTCAAACTAATGGAAGTTCTGTAGCTCAGGGGAGAAGTGAGGGGGGTGGTTGTCCTCTGAATCACAGTCTATTGAAATGTACTGCTTGTTTGATGTTTCTGGAGCATCAGGAATGGGACATGATATTGCTAAGGGGATTGCCTTAGTGTGTGCGTGATGTAAGGAGTGTGAGGAAATCAGGCGCCAACTCAGCATTGTTATGGGCTGATATATGAGAGCTTGAAGGAGAGGGTGAATGCCCTCGAAGGATTTAAATTGAAGGGCCCATCAAGCTCTCAGCTGCCAACATCAATGCAAGAGCTTGCACTTGAACATCATGCAACACAGCGGCAACCCCCAAGGCAGAATGCACTGGTTACAAAGGAACTAGTTGTTGTAGGTGACTCTATTGTCAGGGAAACGGTGAACATATTGTGCAAAAAGGATAGATGGAACAGGACCAGGGTATGTCTACTAGGGGCTAAGGTTGATGACGTTGTAGAGCAGATATCATCTTTTAAGAGCGCAAAGGGTGATATTGTTGTACACGTTGGTATTAATGATATTAAGAGTAGGAGACCGTGGAATTGCTTAACAAGTACAGATTAACGTCGAAAATAAGCCGTGAGTTAGGGTTGAATTTGAAAGTGTCTGCAATTCTGTCCAGACACGATAGGAGGGAGAATATGTTGATAGCCTTGTCGATCAATTCGGCCCTGGAGAGATTGTGCAAGGCTCAAAGGATAGAATTTTTTTCAGCCTGGTCTGTGCTTATTAACAGAATTACCCAAGAGGTCTGTGAACATACATGGGCAGTTGTCATTACACATACTGCATGTAGAATGTTGCATCAACAAGGGTTCCAAGGATAAGGTGCCACCCACAAACATTTAATTGCAAAAGTTACCACTGTAATGATGTTCTTGTCAAAACTAGCCTCTGAAGGATTGGAAAAGAATTCCCTGGAGCAGAATAATATTATATCTCAATTTGTTCTCCAAAATTCTCTGGAGCAACAAATTATATAATATGTTCTGGAAGAACTTGGGTATTGCACTAACCCAAAAAAGGATTGCATCTTCTCAATTGTTCCATGTTGATGGCAGAACTAGGTTATAGCAGCAGCAGTAGCAGCAGCAGCAGCAGCAACAACAACATAAAACAGTGGACTCATTGTGCCATGTGTCTATCAGGTGCAGACTGGCAGTAGTATGATGGTATTAATGGTATATTAATGGTACACAGTATATCCGCTGTAATTGGTGCATCTCTGAATGTCACAGCTTATTTGAATATTGAAATGAGGTAAAAGGGATTATGTTTCTATGTGAGTGTTGAAAAATAATGGATTTTCCTTTCTGGTGATATTCAGTTAAAAACAGTAACGAGATTATTTTGCAGATAATGATGTTCTAAAGTGAGCATAAGTCCAACACTGTTCCTGGTGCTAGAGGGAACAAAGTTTCCCTGAGCTGTTTTGTTCCCTCTAGATAGAAAAATATAACAGAGACATGCAAATATTGTTGCAAAACAGGTGCGTCCCTTGATGCTCACAGTATACTCATCCGGTAATGGTTATATACAGCAGGATAATGCTCCATGTCATAAGATACAAATCATTTGGGAATGATTTCCAGTAACATGAGGGTAATCTTACCATATTATATTGACTTGCTTAATCACCAGTACAAGACCAAATTAGTCCTCTTTGGGATGAAGTAGAATGAACTGTTGGTGGTACAGATCTGCGGCTATCCAGTTTCAAGTAACTAGGAAGTGATTTGAGTTCACATGAGCCAGCATCCATTGAAATGCTTTTGGTTCCTCGTGGAGTCCATTCCTTGAATTGTCTGTTCTGAGAGATATGAGATGCTACTTGCTATTATGTCAATTATATATAATAAACTGACCATTTAATGAATGTATTAATGGCCTGGTGTAAGGTGTCAGGTGCATCAGCAAACAACTGGCCAAAGGTCACATGTGGGACAGCCATATGTATTTAATGCCTGTTGTGTGTAACAGCAGCAACACAATACAGTGGCCCAGCTAACCACCCAGTATAATGCAGAAATTGCAAGACCAATATCCAGATGGACTATGTGCTGGACATTAGCTCATATTGGCTATGACAAAGCTGATGGCTCTCATGGGTATCCATGCTCACCGTGAGACTACATACTGTGCCTTGCATTGGTGTCTGCACCAACACTGGACCACCAACATGTAGAATTTTTGTCACCTGATCTGAATCCTGTTTTCAGCTCTATCATGCTGATGGCCTATCCACATTTGGAGAAAGCAACGAAAAGCCATGCTACCTGGATGCACGGTTTGTGTTCAGCAGATTGGAGCACTGGTGTTATGGTGGACGAAGTAGATATAGTGTGATCGTTAGACAGTTCTGTGGTTTCCCACAAATCTGTATTAAGTACTCTGTGATGCTGCATAACTTTGCAGAACCAGTTGGTGGGTAGGGTGGGTTATGTGATTAGTGTGTTGTTCAACTGGTCAGTTAGTTACCATCAGGCATGATTACCAGGAACTGACCTCCCAAAATACATCCACAGCACAGGAATCCAGACTAGGCATGCTAGATAAGGATAGGAATGCTTGCTCGGACAATGCTGTGGCCAGAACAAGAGCAAAGGTGGTCCAGGAATGGAAGTGGGACAGAAGGAGGTGAAGTGGCCCTATAAAAGGGTAGGTAGGATGGGTGGCCCTCAGAGGGCTGAAGGAACATAAAAAAGAAACAGGATCAGATCTACAGCAGCATGTTTGGAAGGCAACTAGAGGGACTAATACTCTTTATCTAATTATCAGTAGTGATCCTTCATGCATTAAGAATCTGCAGATAAAGGAACCACTAGGTGGCGGTGGTCACAGTGTTCTGATGTGGCATTTACTCAAAAGAGGTAACTACCATCAAGGGTGAACAGGAGAGAGTGCTTCTACAGGGATGGGATACACTTAAATAGAAAGGGTGCAAGAATATTTTTGAATGCTATCGAGGCAGAGTTAGGTGGTTCGGAAAACTGATAGATTGCGGGGATACACGGAATAATACATTAACAGTAGCCGCTGGCAGAGGAGAAAGTGATTCTTGCACTGCCTCTATTGAAATGCAATTGAGCAGCAGCCTGGAAAGCAGGGTAATGGGGATTTCCAGGACTACTGCAAGTCATAGTGGAACAAATAAATACATGGGCTGTGTTAGGGTAAGTAAGAGTAGAAACAGGTGCATGTATACTTAATGTACACAAATGCTAGGAGTATTGTTAATAAATTCGATGAGCTTGAAGTGCTAGTCAAGACATTAAAAGCAGATATTGTTGGAATATCAGAGACGTGGAGTCACACAGACATAAGCAGTGCAGAATTGGAATTTGGGAAGTACAATGTGTACAGAAATTATAGACAGCACAGGAAGGGAGCAGGGGTTATGCTGTTAAAAACACATAAAATCTAAGGAAGTGCATCCAATTGATGTTGGTGGGCAATGCAATGTTGAGTCTGTTTGGTGTGACCTAAGCACTGGGAAAGGAAAAATGAGAGAAGGTATGTGTTATTGGCCTAATTAATCTGATGAGCATAATGAGCAATTGTGCAGAGAAATAGAGTGGGCGAGTAAATCAGAGTGTCTTATAATGGGGGATTTTAATTTCCCAGAGATGATTGGAATTTGTGTGTTGGTCACTCACACACTATCAAGGCTTTGGTGGATTTATTGGATGTTTGTTTTCTACAGCAGACTATTCGGTAGGCAACTAGAGGGAGTAACACTATTGATTTGATTTTCAGTAGTGATCCTTCATGCATTAATAATCTGCTGGTAAAAGAACCACTAGGTGGCAGTGACCATAGTGTGCTGAAGTGGGATTTACTCAAATAGGTAACTACCATGAAGGGTAAAGGGAAGGGTTTTTGCTTTTGTAAAGGTGACTACGGTGGTCTGAGACAGTATTTAATTCTATACGGTGGGACCAACTGAAGATGTTACCAACAGGAAATTCAAAATGGGAAGCATTCAAAGAAGTAATCTTGGAAGCTACTAGGCTTTTCATCCCAACAAAGTAATATTTTTCCAGATTTACGTCTAAATGGATGTCAGAACTAATTAGACATGTGACAGAGAAGGAAACTGCACGGAATTCATGTAAAATAACAGGTGATTCAGAAGCCTATGATAGATATAAGATGGTCTCTAACCAAGTCACAAAGGAGGTTAGGTAGGCGAAGGCACATTACGAGAAATCTTTTTCGCAAAGGATGCAAAGAAAAACAGGAAAAAATGTTCTCTACTTAGGTAAACTCTAGAAGGAAGGGAATGGATCAGATTGGTCCACTTCATATCGACGGTTCAACTGTTGATGATCCTGCTCAGGTAGCTAACAAACTATATGAATATTTTGCATCTGCATTCACAGATGAGGAGTTATTCAGGGAGGGGAATGCCAGAGGTGTATTAAACTCTGACAGTAAGCTAGATAATCTTGTAATAACTGAGCGTAAAGTGGAGAAGTGAGAAGAAATTGTTGATAAACATACGAAAGGCACCTGGGGTGGATGGAATCTAGCCAGTTATATTAAAGAACACTGCAAAGAAAGTACGCAAACCTTTAGCCATAAGAACCCCGGGGGCTCACATCTGGTGAGTATGGGCTTGGCACACCCAGGGTCCTGAGCTGGATATCATCATTCTTCTCTTCCTTGGTGATTCCCTTCTACTTTTGACTCTCTCTCTCTCTCTCTCTCTCTCTCTCTCTCTCTCTCTCTCTCTCTCTCTCTCTCTCTCTCTCTCTCTCTCTCTCAGGGTAACTTGGAAATTTTTTTTTTCCCTGGTGCAGCATAAGCCTCAGGCTTCCTTGCACCATATGGGTATTAATAATAATAATAATAATAATAATAATAATAATAATAATTATAAGAGCTTCTCTGGCTCAGAGGAAGTACCCATGGACTGGAGATGTGCAAATGTGACTGCAATCCAGAAAGGAGGATCAAAGGGAGACACAGGTGATTACAGACCTGTTAGTTTAACTTTCTGTTCCAGGGAAATTAATGGAGGCACTGGTTAAAGAAGCATTGCAGATTCATCTAGACAAGACTTCTGTTATAGCTCGGACACAGCTTGGGTTTGTTAAAGGGAAGTCTTGTCTCCCCAATTTTATTGGATACTATGATGTAGTCACAAAGGAACTGGATGCAAAAAATAACTTTGATATCATATATTTGGATCTTAGAAATCCCTTTGATACTGTTGCACATGGCAGTCCTGCACAAATTGGAGCAGTGTGGCATTAGAAGCACATTGCTGCTATGGATAAAGGGATGGTTGAGTGGGAGAAGACAGAGAGTGGTAATCAATGGACACTGCTCTTCGTGGATTAATGTTATTAGTGGAGTCCCTCAGGGTTCAGTGTTGGGGCCATTGTTTTCTGTATTTATAAATGATATTGATGATGGTATATCAGGTTTAAAGTCCAAGTTTGCAGACGATACGAAGTTTGGCAGGGTTGTTAATGACACTGACAGTACGCTGCTGCAACGGGATCTAAAAAAGTTGAGCAGATGGGCTGAGATGTGGCAAATGAAATTTAACATTGGCAAATGTAAAGTACTACATATGGGAAGCAGTAACCCTAGAGTAACGTATCAACTCTGTGGTACTACACCGACAGTGGTAGAGAATGAAAAGGATCTGTGGGTTATTGTGCAGGCAGATATGAAATTTTCTGAGCAGTGCAGACGGTCTGCAAAAGTAGCATGGTGTCTTGTCAATGATATGCAGGAATTTTGCTAGTAGGGATAAGGCGGTGATTATCCTTTTGTACAGGGTGGCCACTGAAAGACTGAAAGATATAAAACAAAAATAACTTTTACAAACACATGTTTTTTAATTTTTTATTATTTTATTTGGAAATAATAATTAATAGATTATTTTAGTATTATGTGTGAAAAACAACATCCCTCAAATGACCACCATTTTCCTGCTCAAAATACAGGCTCTTTCTACAGCATTTTCCATGACCGTACGCAAGGTTTCAGGTGGTAAACGTCGGATTTCGGCTCGAATGTTTTCCTTAAGTTCTTGAATTGTTCGAGGTTTATTTAGTTAAACCCGTTCTTTCAAGTAGCTCCACAAAAGAAGTCCGGAGCCGTCAAATCAGGTAAACGCGAAGGCCAAACAAATTCAGCAATTTTTGAAATTATTCGTTCACCGAAAATTTCTTGCAGGAGTGCATCGTCGCCCTGGCAGTGTTTTTTTTTTTTTTTTTTTTTTTATGAAAACCCCAAACACGAAAGGTATCAAAACCTATAGTACTTAGTATCGTGCATGGGTTGAACGAGAAGTATGGGGGGGGGGAAGTGCCGGAAACTTTGCTCTAGAGACTAAACATGGGTTTCACCACTTCAAGCCTGCAATAAGAAAAGTGGTGGTATTTCACCTGTTGATGAAAGTTATCTACCACCTACGCAGTTGCTCCAATCTTTTGGAACCATACCTCCTTATTTTCACGCATTGTCCTATACAGGGCCCCGTTGATTCTTTCTGGCGGACCTTCCTTATTTTCAAAGAAACAGGGGCCGATAACTCTTTCAGCCATAACACCGCACCAAACAGTACATTTTTGGGGAAGCCATTGATGCTGATGTAATTCCCTGCGATTCTCAGTACACCAAAACCTGCAGTTTTGCTTCTTGATGTACCCGTTTAAATGAAAATGGGCCCCATAACTCATTATCAAGTTGTTCAAAAAGTTGTTGTTATCTCTGGCTAGGTGTTGAAATCGAATGGCGTACTGAAGGCACTGCTGAGTATCTTGCGGGAGTTAATCTTGGACCATTTGGATCTTGTATGGAAACATTTTTAAATCCAGTTTTAGAATCTTCTGAAGCGATGTTCACGCGATGCCTAGTTGAGCAGAGCGACCACGGGTAGAGGCAGATGGATCCTCAAGCCATACAGCTTCCACCGCTGCGACAATGCGCATTACATGAGTACTGTATACAGGTCTGGATGCCTCATTTTAAGGAGGATGTAGAGCTGTTAGAACGAGTACCGAGAAGAGCAACAAGATTAGTGAATGAAACAAAGGGATGCTCTTATGAAGAAGGGCTTAAGTTTTGCAAATTACAGTGCCTGGAAACTAGGCACCTGCGAGGTGATCTGATTGATGTGTATAAAGTCCTGAATGGTTTGAGCATGCTCAATGCTAATGGGAGTCTTCCTCTTGCTCAGAATAATCGCCTGTGAGGACGCAATTTCAAATTGAGAAAAGACGGTTGTAGGATTGATGTGCGGAAGTTTGCCTTTAACCAGCGGGTGGTTGATTGCTGGAACAAACTTCCATCTGTCGTTGTAGAAGTTGTTGATAGCTTAAATAGATTCAATGCAGACCTTGAAAAACATATGGAGCGAGTGGATGGGTGAAATAAGTTTTTTTTTTTTCTTTTTCTGGCTGATGCTATATAAGCTTGCTTTCTTGCATCTTGTGCCTTTCCTAATGGTAATGGTAATGGTAATGCTAAAAGAGCAAGCTGGCTTTAGGACAGGATTCTCAACTATGGATCACCTTCACGCAATATCGCAGCTAACGAAGAAAGCAAATGATTATAAAACAGCATTATGCCTAGCATTTGGGGTTGATTCCATAAAGCATAATGCAATATTTCGGGCACTGGAAAGACAAGGCATAAACATCCCATACATTATAATTTTGATGAAAATATATGAGAACGCTACCTCCTTTATTAAATTAGACAAAGACAGCAGCAAATTTAAAATTGAGAAAGGAGTTAGCATTAGTAGAGGAACATGAGGCAAGAAAGCAAGATTACACAGCATTAGCTAAAAAATAAAAAATATATACCCTTCCCATTTCACTGATCCATTCATTCCAAATGTTTGTCCAGTTCTGCCTTGAATTTATTTAAGCTATCAACTTCCACAACAGATGGAAGTTTGTTCGAGCAATCAACTACCCGCTGGCTAAAGGAGACACATTATCTCCGAAGTTGTTTACTGCTGCTGCCCTTGAAGAAGCTTTCAGAAGATTGGACTGGTCGCAGAAAAAAGTCAATGTGAATGGAGAGTACCTAAACCTTTAATGATTTGCAGATGACCTAGTGATCATAAGCCATGTTCCCAAAGAAGTAGAGGAAAATCTTAATTATACAGAGATGGTAAGGATTTTGGACTAAAGATGAATATGGCTTAAACAAAAGTAATGATGAACAAGTATGTCACAGAAAGGTATATAATCATTGAAGGAGCAGTAATTGAAAATGTGGATTGGATTCATATACTTCTCTTGGACAAGTCATTAGCCGTAATAATGATAAATGGCTGGAATTCAAGATAAGAATAAATTTTGGATGGATAGCATTCAAGAAATATAGTCACATACTGAGGAGCAATGTCCCAATTTGTCTGAAACGTAAAATAATGAACCAATGTACACTCCCCACCATGACATATGGAAGTGAAACTTGGGCACTCACCAAAAGAATGGAAGGGAAGAGAAGCCTAAAACTATACAGCGAAGACTGGAACGAATTATATTAGTAATCAGACTGTTAGATAAGAAGAGAAACACATGGATTAGGCACCAAACACAAGTACAGGACATTCTTATCAAAACTAAAGAACTAAAATGGACTTGGGCAGGACACATAGCTCCAAGACGTGATGACAGATGGACTAAGAAAATAACACAATGGTACCCAAAAGGAGCTAAAAGAAAACCTGGAAGGCAACAAAGGAGATGGACAGATGAAATTCATCAGTTTGTGGGTAGTAAATGGATGGCCATTGCACAAAACAGAAGGAACTGGAAAGTTGCTGGAGAGGCCTTCATCCTGCATTGGATTGAAAATGGCTGATGATGATGAATATGTACTTTATTCACGGTCCAGTTCTTTGGGTGATTTAGCAGGTACAACCCTCCTAACGGGCTGCGAATGAAAATTACTCCAATTCCAAAGACTGCCATCAATTCTTTTAAGGAAGACAGCGTAGCCTCAGCATTAATTTTTGTATTGGATCACTTGAACTGTATGACCCGTTCTGAGTTCGGTACATGAAATTAATAGTTCTGTTTATTGTATTGTTTTAAATATATTTTTTTATAATTAATACTACTGAAGTAGGTTACATAATGCGAATCGGAATGGAGGGTGCGATATATATATATATTTATTTATTGATCTTTTATTATTTTTTTTCTTTGAGAACCCTTTCAAAAGAAGGTCTTTTGGCATGCGGTACAGTACTGTTCTGGTTTCTCTTTTTCTCCCGTTACTTTGGCTACTAGGTAGCGTTCGCTCCAGAGTATTTAGAGCTCGTGCTGTAAGTGGCAGTAGGAGATTCTTTTACTGTAAATTATTGTGTGTATATTTGAAAATATATAACTGGACCAAAACTTAGGTGCTCTTACGGTAATGTAGGTTTAAGTAATTACTACAGTATTCTAAATTGTTTTGATTTTTATGATAGGGATAATAGCTTTTGTAACGGAATAACTGACTTTGAGTTTTCGTTTTTTTTTGTTTTTTTTTTTTTTTTGAACTTGAGGTGAAGTACCTTGGAATTTATATGTATTAAAGAAAAACTTGGTGATACAAATATTATTAGCCATTGTAATTTGCAGACAAGCCAGCCCGTAAACTGTGTGCAGAACTTCAGCTACCAGAATTATAAACAGAATGAAGGTTAAATCACTGAACTATACTTACAATATGTGTATCCTTAGAAACAATCGTAGACGGAACTAATTATGTTGTAATTTAAAAATGGAAAGCCAGTGACAAGTATGCATAAAGTTTTTATATATATAAAAATATAGGGGAAAAATATTTAAAAAAATACAGGGGAAGTACCCATGGACTGGAGAGGTGCAAATGTGACCCCAATTCACAAAGGAGGATCAAAAGGCGACACAAGTAATTATAGACCTGTTAGTTTAACTTCTGTTCCCCGAAAATTAATGGAGGCACTGGTTAAAGAAGCACTACAGGATCATCTAGACAAGACTTCAGTTATAGCTTGGACACAGCATGGTTTTGTTAAGTCGAAGTCTTGCCTGACCAATTTGATTGGATACTATGATGCAGTCACAAAAGAGCTGGATGCAGGGAATAACTTTGATATTATATACTTGCATCTTAGAAAGCCTTTTGATACTGTTGCACATGGAAAACTGCTGCACAAATTGGAGCAGTGTGGCATTGCAGGCAGATTGCTGCTATGGATAAAGGGGTGGTTGAGGGGGAGAAGACAGAGTGGTAATCAATGGACACTGCTCATCGTGGACTAATGTTATTAGTGGAGTCCCTCAGGGTTCAGTGTTGGGTCCATTATTATTTTCTGTATTTATAAATAATATTAATGATGGTATATCAAGCTTAATGTCCAAGTTTGCAGATGATACAAAAGTTGGCAGGGTTGTTAAGGACACTACTGAATGCTGTGCTGCTGGACAGGATCTGAAAAGGTTGAGCAGATGGGCTGAGAGGTGGCAAATGAAGTTTAACATTGACAGATGTAAAGTACTACATATGGGAAACAGCAACCCCAGAGCAACGTATCAACTCTGTGGTACTACACTGATAGTGGTAGAGAATGAAAAGGACCTGGGGGTAATTGTGCAGGCAGATATGAAGTTCTCTGAGCAGTGCAGATGGGCTGCAAGAGTAGCTCATGGTGTCTTGTCAATGATATACAGGAATTTTTTTAGCAGGGATAAGGAGGTGATTATTCCCTTGTATAAGGCAATGGTCAGGCCACACCTAGAGTACTGTATACAGGTCTGGAGGCCTCATTTCAACAAGTATGTAGAGCTGCTGGAACGAGTACAGAGAAGGGCAACAAGAATAGTGAATGGAACAAAGGGTTGCTCTTACGAAGAAAGGTTTAAGTTTTGCAAATTACAGTGTCTGGAGACTAGGCACCGGCGAGGTAATCTGATAGAGGTGTATAAAGCCTTGAATAGTTTAAACATGCTGAAAGCTGATGGGATTCTTCCTCTTGCTCATAATAATCACCTGAGAGGGCATAAATTCAAATTGACGAAAGACAGATGTAGGATAGATGTGCGGAAATTTGCCTTTAGCCAGCAGGTAGTTGGTTGGTGGAACAGACTTCCACCTCTTGTTGTGGAGATTGATAGCCTAAATAAATATAAGGCTCAGCTGGACAGGTATTTCAAACGAACGGAGGGGTGAAGTGGAAGGTGTTTTTTTTTTTTTTTTTTTGCTGCATAAACTTGCTTTCTTGCATCATATGCCTCTACTAATGCTGACATGAATCCCCCCCCCCTCTCTTGTAAAACTTAGAATAATATAACTGAGGATCGATTAATATAACTAACTTAGGATGATATAACCACACTCCTTTTCAAAATCAAATTATGTTTAAAAAATCCAACAAACACTTACACTACTTGAAAAAAATTAATAAAAAATACAAAAAAAAAAACTAAAAGGCTGTTAAAAAAATTCTCTTATGTGTTTAAACCACTAACAAATACTGACAAAATTATAAATTTAAACTGATCAACACACTTGTTGAAGAATAAGTGAAATTTACCTAAATATGATATATGGAACACTTCCTCTGATACTGTATGTATCATATTCAGGTAAATGTCTCTTATTCCTCTACAAATATTGATATCAATATAATTTAGCATCACAGCTCTGTTATATAATAACTAATCAACACAGTAATCTCCTCCTTTTTGAAATTAAAAAAAAACCCTTAAATAAAAAAATTAAAAAAAAGAAAATACTAAATGATGCCATCCTAGTCAATAAAGAAAACTTATCCAAGATGCAAACGAACACAATTAATTTTTAACTTTTTACTGAATTGAAAATGTTTCTGTTAATTTTTATTTGTTTAACTCAATGTAAAAAATATCAAATGAAAGTAAACAAGAGACACTAATAATAATAAAGAAATTTTTAGCATATTTCTTAGAATTTTCGAGGTCGGTCATCCCTTGGACTGAACAGAGCTGTTTGTGTGTTGTCAGTGTAAATGCCTGTTTTTGTCAGCTGTTCGTGTTTAGTTTGGCAAAACCAAAGACCTATAGCATGTTTGGACACCTGTTGATGGCATCCCACAGATGCCACGTGGAATAGGAATTGCCTAGAAGAAAGATAGCTCTTTTGCTTAACTGCTTTCTTCTAAATGTCAAACAAAAAATTAATGTCTCATAACCCATAATATATTGAAATGAAAACAGAAAATACTGTATAACCAGTTAGAGGATATTGTGAAAAAGGTACACAGGATGATTTGGTTTTACGAATAAAAAAAAAAAATACAGAAAAATTTTTAAAAATTGGGCATGTGCCAGATGCTGTTTCAGCAGGGGAAGGTTAACACTCCATGAAAATGAAATAATGTCTAGTCTATTCCAAATTAATTATGATTGCCACAAATGCAGCATATCACTATTGGTAATGAGTTTCCCCCTCATCTTCTCCAGGGATGGAATACACTTAAATAGAAAAAGTGCAAGAATATTCGCTGATGCTATCGAGGCAGTGTTAGGTGGGTCGGGAAACTGCTAGCTTGGAGGATTCACAGACAAAAAGATTAACAGTAGCCGCAGGCAGAGGCAAAAAACGATTCTTGCACTGCTTCTATTGTAATGAGCAGCAGCTTAGAGAGCAAGTTGCTGGGGATATCAAGAGCTGCTGGGAGTCATCATGGAACAAGTAAATACATGGGCTGTGTTAGGATAACTAAGAGTAAGAACAGATGCATGTATATTTGCATGTACACCAGTGCTAGAAGTATAGTAAATAAATTTGATGAATTTGAAATGCTGGTCAAGGCATCAAAGGCAGATATTGTTGAAATATCAGAGACATGGTGTCACACCATGAGGTTGTTCGTCCTTGAGGTTGTCACAGACATTCTCTCAGATATGCCAGACAAGCTGTACTTGCTACCTGGGAGTCCAAAACGCTGATGGAACTGATATTCAGGTGACATTCAAGTCAAGTGGACCCAATTTCGGTGAAGTCCGGACAGTCTGTGACAGCCAAATCCTCTGCTTGCACCTTCATGATGGTGGGACTGTTAGTAGTCCTGGGTATAACTTCCATGCACAAGCACACAGTGGTAGACCGCCCTGGTGTGAACCAACATAAGCAGGGATTAGCATTAGCATTAGTAGAGGCATTTGATGCAAGAAAGCAAGCTTATGCGGCATCAGCCAAAAAAAAAAAAAAAAAAAAAAACCACTTCCACTTCACCCCTCTTGTTCGTTCAAAATACCTGTCCAGCTGAGCCTTAAACTTATTTAGGCTATCAACTTCCACGACAAGGGATGGAAGTCTCTTCCACCAACCAACCACCCGCTGGCTAAAGGCAAATTTCCGCACGTCTATCCTACATCTGTCTTTCCTCAATTTGAATTTATGCCCTCAAAGTCGAGATGTGGCCCATACCACATGGAGGAATGCCACCCATCTGTGTTACCAGGCAGTACTAGGTGGTAGATGACTCTCATCAACCAGTGCAATACCACCACTTTGCTTATTGGAGGCTTGAAGTGGTGGAATCCATGTTTAGTCTCCAGAGCTAAGTTCTTGTCAACCCTTCCCCATCTCTTCCATCATGCAGTATGACTGATGACTTTTAAGGTTACGATGAACATTGTGGCGAGATCCAATCATCCTTACATTTCGAGGGTACAGCTCTAAAACGGTGTTCGCAGGCCGGCCGCTAGTTTGTACACCAGACCAAACCTATTGGTAACTCTTTAGGAGGCTTCCGGATCAGCTGGTGTATAATCTTGCTACCTCTACTCTGCCAGATAGTGACTGCAGGGAGTACGAATAGTGTGGATGCGGGGGGGGGGGCATTGTCGAGGCCATGTTATGTCAAGGATCTGGGTATATTCTTACCTTGTGTACGCCATATCCAAAAATTTCATTACTTCATACAGCATGTCCCCCCCACTTCTTCTTACTATTGAATACACCATGAATTGCAAAACTAATAGAGTAAGCTTATCTGCGAAAAGATCTAAATCTCCCAAACACTTCCTAGTTCATTTCACAAATATACATGGTCTCAATTCTAATCTCAACGATGTTTATTTCCACTTGCAGTCTGCCAAACCCCATGTATTTTATCTGACAGAATCTCAGTTATCAGTTGATTCAACTACTGTTCATCTCAGTTCCCCAAACTATTCGCTGCATGATTCCTTTCGCCTCAAAGGTGGTACTTGTGTATATGTTCGTTCCGATATTCCCTGTCAGAGACTTGGTAATTGGAATCTCCTCTTTTCGATCTTCTGTGGCTTAAAATCTCTCTACCTCATTATGTCAAATTCATCTGTTGTCTCTACCATTCTCCCAACTCCACTAATCACATGGAGGTAATTTTCCTTGGTGATTTTAATGTTCACAACTCCAGCTGGCTTCCATTTTCTAGTCACACCGACCCAGCTGGTCGAGATGCTGTGGCTTTTGCAATTACTAATGAGCTTGCACAGATTCTTCATTTACCTACAAGAAAACTGGACAATCCTAACCATACAGCCAACATGCTTGATCTTTTTCTCACAAGCAACCCTTCTAAGTACACTGTCGAAGTGAGTGGTCCTTTAGGCACCTCAGATCACAACTTGGTGATTGTCTCTTCTCCAGTGGAACCTTTATCTCATGGCTAATCCCAATCTCGTGTTGTTTGGCATTACAAGAATGCAAAATGGGATGACCTGCGAGACTTCTTTTCTTCTTTTGCTTGGTCTGATTACTGTTTCAAAATTTCAGATGTCAACGTTTGCTCAGATCGTGTCAGTGAAATTATTCTTGTAGGAATGGAATCCTTTATCCCACACTCCACTTTAAAATCTCATCCTTTATCTAAACCTTGGTTTTCCAATAAATGTGCTAAGGCTGTTCAAGAGAAGAACATTGCATATCATAATTGGCTTGTTTCCAATTCTTCAGTTTCATTTTCTGCCTACACGAATGCTCGCAACAATTGTAAAGCAGTTATTAATCAGTCCAAACTAGATTTTGAACAGGCTAAGAGTAGAAAACTTGCTTCTTGCCTTAATGGTAGCCGAGCATTTTGGTCTCTTGCCAAAGCTATTGGCCACGACCATTGCCCATCTCTACTCCCACGTCTTTCAAAACCATATGGTTCTATTGTCACTTCAGCCAAGGATAAAGCTGACCTGCTAGCATCCCATTTTTCTTTCAACTAATGTGTTAATGATCTTGGAAAAATACCTCCCACCATTCCCAGCACGCTCCATTCAATGCCTCCTGTGGTCTTCCGTCAAAAGGATGTCAGAATGATTTTGATGAATCTTGATGCTAAGAAAGCTCCAGGTCCCGATGGTATTTCTCCACTTATTCTTAAAACCTGTGCTCCTGAACTTACTCCTGTTCTTTGCCGCCTTTTTCACTTTCTTATTCCAAAGGTGTTTTGCCTTCTGCTTGGAAATTTGCTCACATCCAGCCAGTTCCTAAAAAGGGTGACAAATCCCTCCCATCCAATTATCGTCCCATTGCAATTACTTTTACTCTTTCTAAAGTAATAGAGAAATCAATTAACCGCCAACCCTTAAACTACCTAGAAGCCTTCTGTCTGATCAACAATTGCCAGTATGGATTCCATCAGTGTTGATCCACTGGTAATATTCTGGCTTATGTTACCCATTTATGGACTTTTTCAATCGAACAAGCAGTTGCTCTTGACATCTCAAAGGCTTTCGATCGTGTTTGGCATAAAGGTCTCCTAAACAAGCTTCCATCTTAATGGTTTGCCAACTGTTTTTTGTAATTGGTTATCCAGTTTTCTCTGTGATCGCTCACTGAGGGTGATGGTAGATGGCTCTCTGTCTTCTAACTTCTGCACTAATGCCGGTGTCCCCCAAGGTTCAGTTCTTTCTCCCACTCTTTTTCTCTTGTATATTTATGACCTTCTTCCATTGACTGGAAATCCTATCCATAGTTTTGCCGATGATAGCACATTGCATTCCACTTTCCATTTTGAGAAACCTTGCCCTGCTCATTCAGCTTCAACTTCTCGAATATCCACTTCCAATTCCTTAATTGCCGATCTCCAGGTAATTCTCCAGTGGAGCAAAGACAACTTAGTTGATATTGGTAAAACTCAGTCTTGTCTTAAATCTTGCAAAAAGGATCCTTCTGCTCCTATGCTTATCTTTGGTGACACTCCTATTTGTAGGCAAGTTGATATATCTTTTTTGGGGATTAACCTGACTTCTAATTTCTCTTGCACAAGCACATTACAAATATTGCTTCCTCTGCATCTAAAAAAACTTGGTCTTTTCTCTTTCGCTCCTGGCATTACTTTTCTTCCAAACAGCTGTTCACTCTGTACAAATTGGAAATCCGCTCTACCATGGAATATTGTTCCCACATCTGGGGCATTGCTCCCAAAACCTCTCTCAGGATTCTAGATTCCATTCAGAAGAGGGCAGTTAGGTTAATTAATGACTCCTCTCTAACAGAATCTCTCCACTCGCTGTCTGAGAGATGTACTGTTTCGGCTGCATGCCTTTTCTACAGATACTTTCATGGTCACTGTTCTTCTGAATTGGCTTCTATAATTACTGCTCTCTCTTTCAAAACAGTCTCAATACGTGCCGCCACCAGCCAACATCCATTTACTGTCCAACTTCAAACTCACAGACCCAACTTTCCATCTTCCTCGTTTATTCATTCAACTGCCGTTTTCTGGAACAACCTTCCTTCGTATGTCTTTCCTGAAAATTACAGTCTACAGAAGTTCAAGTCTAATGTCAACAAATATCTTCTTAATCTTCTTAACCTCCACCCAAGCATGGTACTAAGTACTATAGGTTCTAATACCTTTAGTGTTTGGGGTTTACATAAAAAAAAAAAACAAAACAGAGATATAAGCAGTGCAGAATTGCAATTTGGGGAGTACAATGTGTACAGACAAGGTAGGAAGGGAGGAGGGGTTATGCTGTTAGTTAAGAAACATAAAATCTAACAAAGTGCATCCAGTTGACATCAGTTGACAGTGCAATGTTGAGTCAGTTTGGTGTAACGTAAACACTGGGGAAGAAAAAATGGGAGTAGGAGTGCATTATCGGCCTAATGACTCTGATGATTACAACGAACAATTGTGCAGAGAAATAGTGGCCAGTAAATCAGGATGTCTTGTAATAGGGAATGTTAACTTTCCAGATATTGACTGGAACTTGTGGTTTGGTCACTCGCACACTATCAACACATTTGTGAATTTATTGGAGGATTGCTTTCTACAGCAGCTTGAAAGAGGGGCTACCAGAGGAATAATACTCTTGATCCGATTATCAGTAGTGATTATTCATGCATTTAGAATTTGCAGAATTTGTACAATTTACAATGTACTTATGCGGGATTTACTTAAAGATGTAACTATCATCAAGGGTAAAGAGAAGGGTTTTTTGTTTTCATAAATGTGACTACAGTGGTCTCAGGCAGTTTATAAATTCTATAGTGGAATCAACTGATTATGTTAAAAACAGTGAATTCTAAGTGGGAAGCCTTCAAGGAATTAATCTTGGAAGCTACTAGGCTTTTCATACCAACAAAAAATATTGTTCAAGATTTAGACACAAGAACGTGTCATGTATTTAAAACATATTTGCCTGTGCAGGAGCATATAATTTAACATCTCTAATGATACATTGACTGTAATTAAACTGTGAACAGACACAATTTGCCCTCAGTAGCCCTTGTTGTTAATCCCAATTAAAACAACAGCATCAAGATTTAGGCCTAAATGGATGTCAGATGAAATAATGAGGTTTGTTGCAGAGAATAAAAATGTGTGGGATGCATGTAAATTAGCAGGTGACACAGAAGCCTCTGGCAGATTTAATCTAGTCTGTAATCAAGTCACAAAGAAGGTTAGGCTAGCGAAGGCTGATTACGAGAAATCCTTGGCATAAGATGCAAAGAAAAACAACAAAGGCTTCTTTACTTATGTAAACTCTAGAAAGAAGCGGATGAATCAGATTGGTCCACTTGATGTTGGTGGTTCGACTGCTGATGATCCTGTTCAGATAGCTGACAAACTAAATGAGTATTTTGCATCTACATTCACACATTAGGAATTCTGTAAGAAAGAGGAGGACAGAAGTTTACTAAACTCTAACAGGGAACTAAATTATTTTGTAATAATGGACTGCAAAGTGGAGGAGAAATTGTTGAAGTTAAACATAAAAAATGCAGATGGAATCTATCCAGTTATATTGAAGGAGGCAGCGAGGGAAGTAAGCAAACTCTTAGCCATAATTATAAGAGCATCATTAGGTGAGAGCATTCAAAGTGTGACACAAATAATTATAGACCTGTTAGTTTAACTTCTGTTCCGGACAAAATAATGGAGTCACTTGTTAAAGAATCGATGCAGGATCACCTAGACAACTGCAGTAATAGTTCAGCACAGCATGGGTTTGTTAAGGGGAAGTCTTGTCTGACCAATTTGATTGGATACTACAATGTGGTCACAAAGGAATTGGATACAAAAAATAATTTTGATATATGATAGACTTGGATTTCAGGAAAGCTTTTGATACTATTGCACATGGAAGACTGCTGTACAGATTGGAGCGGTATGGCATTAAGTGCAAGTTGCTGTAATGGATAAAGGGATGGTTGAGTGGGAGATGGCAGAGAGTGGTAATAAATGTATGCTGCTCTATGTGGACTAATGTTGTTAGTGGAATCCCCCAGGGTTTGGTTGCTGGGCCCATTGTTGTTTTGTGTATTTATTAATGATATCAATGAGGGTATATCAGGCTTAATGCCCAGGTTTGCAGATGATACAAAGGTTAGCAGAGTTGTTAATGATAGTAAAGGCAGTATGCTACTGCAATCGGATCTAGAAAAGTTAGGTAGATGGGCTGAGAAGTGGCAACTGAAGTTTAATTTTGAAAAATGCAAAGTACTGCATATAGGTAGCAGTAACCCAAGAGAAACATACCAATTGTGTGATACTACTCAGGAAGTTGGAGAATGAAAAAGACCTGGGGGTAATTATGCAGTTGATATGAAGTTCTCTGAGCAGTGCAGTAGGCTGCCAGAGCAAATCACGGAGTTTTGTCAAATATATATAGGAATTTTGCTAGCAGAGATAAGGAGGTGATTAAACCTTTGTATAAGGCAATGGTCAGGCCACCCGTTGAGTACTGCATACAGGTCTGGAGGCTTCATTTTAGGAAGGATGTAGAGTTGCTGGAATGAGTACAGAGAAGGGCAACAAGATTGGTGAGAGGAACAAAGGGATTCTCTTACCAGGAGAGGTAAGTATCCAATTCTCTTACCTGGAGACTAGGCACCTGTAAGGTGATCTGATTGAGGCATACAAGGCCTTGAATGGTTAGAACAGGCTCAATGCTGATGGGATACTTCTGCTTGCTCAGATTAAGAACTGTGGGTGCATAGATTCAAATTGAGGAAAGACAGTTGTAGAATAGATGTGTGGAAGTTTGCCTTTAGCCAGCGGGTAGTTGATTGCTGGAACAGATTTCCATCTGTTGTTGTTAGCTTAACTAAATTTAAAGCTGAACTAGACAAACATTTGGAGTGACTGGATGGGTGAAATGGGAAGGTTTTTATTTTATTTATTTATTATTATTTTTTTTTTTTGGCTGATGCTCTGTAATCAAGCTTGCTTTCTTGCATCATATGCCTCAACTAATGCTAATGATATTATCATAAAAACAAATTTTTTTGTTTTTTAACGTTAGGATTAGTAGAGCCACCCAATGCAACAGAGCATGCTTATACAGCATCAGCCAAAAAAAAACCCCTTCCCACTTCACTGATCCACTCGTTCCAAATGTTTGTCTAGTTCTGCCTTGAATTTATTTAAGCTATCAATTTTCACAACAACAGATGGAAGTTTGTTCCAGCAATCAACTACCCGCTGGCTAAAGGCAAATTTCCGCACATCTATTCTACAACTGTCTTTCCTCAGTTTGAATATGTGCCCCCTCAAGTTTGTAATCTGAGCAAGAGGAAGAATCCCATCAGCATTGAGCCTACTCATCCATTCGAGGCCTTGTACACCTTTTTAAATATTCTTTTAGTGGCATGTTGTGCAGGTATATCAAGAACTGGAAATTAGTGAAATAATGAGCACTTAAACCTGCATGGATTGTAATCTGCCTTTAAATTTTTAGAATTAGTGTTCTCAGACATTTCATGGTACTTCCTGTGCCACTTATTCAGTGACTATAAAGGCAGTAGAACTGGTAAATTTTGGAGAATTGATTTACATAAAATTGTTAATTTGATTACACATTTCTTATTTGTTTGGGTTTAGTCATGAATTAGTTAACAAATAGCTATTTGAAGAGATTTTTTGCATCCAGTTTCTTTGTCATTTCATGATACTGTCCATTAAGATTAGTCAGGCAAAATCTCCACTTTATTAAGGGGAGGTCTTGTCTAACCAATTTGATTGGATACTATGATGTGATCACAAAGGAACTGGATGCAAAAAGTAATTTTGATATCGTATACTTGGATTTCAGGAAAGCTTTTGATACTGTTGCACATAAAAGACTGCTGTAAAAATTGGAGCAGTGTGGCATTAACAGCGAGTTGTTATGGATAAAGGGATGGTTGAGTGGGAGAAGACAAGGAGTTGTTATTATTGGATACTGCTCTTTGTGGACTAATGTTATTGGTGGAGTTCCACAGGATTTGGTGTTTGGGCTCATTGTTTTGTGTATTTATTAATGATATTTATGAGGGTATATCGGGCTTAACGTATAAGTTTGCAGATGATTCAAAGGTTGGCTGGGTGGTTAATGACAGTGATGAAGATATGGTGCTGCAACATGATGTGCAAAAATTAGGCAGATAGGCTGAGAAATGGCAGTCGAAGTTTAACATTGAAAAATGCAATGTACTGCATGTGTACTACTGTGTGGTACTATACTCAGGGTAGTGGAAAATGAAAAGGACCTGGGGATAATTGTGTAGTCAGATATGAAGTTCTCTGAGCAGTGCAGACAGGGTGCCAGGACAGCTCATGGGGTTTTGTCAGTGATATACCAGAATTTTGCTAGCAGGGATAAGGAAGTGATTATCCCTTTATATAAGGCAATGGTCAAGTCACATCATGAGTACTGCATACTGGTCTAGAGGCCTCATTTTAGGAAGGATGTAGAGCTGCTGGAATGGGTACGGAGAAAGAAGGGCAATGAGACTGGTAAGGGGAACAAAAGGTTGTTTTTACTGAGAAAGGCTTAAGTTCTGCAAATTGCAGTTTCTGGAGACTAGGAGGTGGTACAGAAATTGCACTCTCCTTGTTTGACAGTATGAAGAGTGTATCAGGAATACTCCATTTCTGGAATAACATCTCATTGTGGACAGCGCTGTGACCGTTGACATCTGTCTTGCATTGTTTCAGCCAGCCGAAGAGTGACAGTGGCACAAATCACTGCTGTCTTCAACGAGAGAGGTGCCAGAAATGTCTCCACCGAGACCATCAGGCGATCATTAGCCACAATAGTTTATGGGAGCTGCTGACCCACCAGAGTCCCATTGCAAACACCATGACACAGGACTCTATGCCTCAACTGGGTGAAATAACATTGGCACTGGATTTTGGATGATTGGAGACTGGTCTCCTGGTCCAGTGAGTCCCATTTCCAGTTATTTCGAGTGGACAGGACGGAAACTGCACGAAGCTATGCACCCGTCATGTCAACATGGAACTATTCAGTCAGGTGGATGGTCAGTAATGGGCTGGAGCATGTTCAACTGGCATATGTTGGGACCTCTGGTACATCTAGATTCATCTCTGAATGGTTACATGTCCATCCTTGCAGACCATCTGCATTCTTTCATGGTCATTGTGCGCCCACAGGGCATTGGACTCTGCCAGCAGGACAATGTGCCTCCCCACAGAGCATGGTTTGAAGAGCATTCAACAGATTTTACCACTATGGGATTGGTCTCCCCGTTCACCAGACATGAACTCTGTGGAGCATGGATGCTGGCAGGATATTTTACAAGGTGATGCATGTGGGAATAAATTTTTTGTTCACCAAATTTTCGAATACATGCAATATCTTATGTTTCAATAAATTAATGAAAATATTAAAAATTGTGTATTACTTTGAAATCAAAAGGTGGTGCACTTGCACCATTCTGTGGAGCATCTTTGGGATGCTGTGGAAAGGTCCGTTCAAGCTTTGGATCCTCCACCAAAGAATGCAATAATGAAATTATGGACAGCAGTGCAGCAAGTATAGATGGAAATACTTGTGGAACGTTTTTGTGAACTAGTTGACTCAATGCCTCGCCATGTGACTGCCCTTATCCGGGCGAAAGGTGGGCCTACCTGTTACTAGGTAGGAATCCCATGATTTCTCTCCACTCAGTGTAATTAGAGCACAATAGACAAAAAATTTGTTGAAATAAGTTTTTAATTTTGGCAGTGTTTTAATTGCATTAATGTGATATATTCAGTTACATTAAGGCCAAAGGTTTTAATTTAATGCTTTAAAAAAGCAGTGATGAATGATTTCGTCTGTCCCTCCACCTACTTGTAGGCTATGAACAGATGAAGATGGTGATATATTGATATACATCTGATAATTTGTGAGATAAGTTATATGCATCCCATGCACTTTTCTTCTCTGCCATGAGTATCTTAAGGAGTATTTCTTAGTTGGTGTAAAAAGTCAAGTAGCTTCTGTGATTAATTCCTTGAATGCTTCCCATTTTGAATTTGCTGATGGTAACATCATCAGTTGGTCCCACTGTACAGAATTTAAAAACTGAGACCACTGTAATTACTTTAAGAAAGCAAAACCTACTTCCTTTGCTCTTAATGGTATTACATCTTTAAGTAACTCCCACTGTGAACTTCTTTGTATTCGTCATCAGACTCTGCTGTTGCTAACTGTTTAGTTAATTCTTGAATATCTTTGTTTTCAAGTTCTTTAGTTATTAACCTCCTTTGACTTCTTCATCGTCAGTTCCATCTGTGCCAACTCATTTTTCATTTTAAAAAGGGACTTAATGTGCTGTCTGGGTCCACAGCCCATATGCAGTTATTTCTTTTTGGAACAACTAATGCTACTAAGTTAATCATAAAACTTAAAGAACAGACCTCTTAGCCTCTGTGGACAGAGATGGAAGATTATGCTAAGGGAAGTTTCCCTTAGCATAATCAGAGGAGTTCCAGTCATGCATTACTTTCACTTCAGTAACAGTAAATAAAATATAAGTGATCGATAAACCAGATAGAAAGATTATTTTCATTCAGGGGACAGAGAAAGACAGTCTCACCTATTGACAGAGTCACACTCCTTGCTAATGGGGAGGTTCGTCACTACCAGTGGCGTATCCAGCTACCATCATGGGGGGGAGGGACATGGCAACCAGGACTGGGTATAATTGTAAGGGGGGGGGGCATGGTGATCAGGACTGGGTATAATTGTAAGGGGGGCATGGTGATGAGGTCCTAGTATCATCATAAGGGTGACATGGTGAGAAGGCTTTTGAGTTTTTTTTTTTTTTTTTAGAATGTCTCCTGCGTTCTTTTTCTTTAATTTCAAATTTTTTGTTAATGGAGGCGTATGCACCCTCTGCCCACCCCTGAATATGCCCCTGGTCACTACTACTTATCACGTTATCTCAGCAGAACATTTCTTTTAAAGAAATGTGGCGTTTCAAACAAATGTAGCATAAAAAAATTGGCACACCTCCAAGTATAAACCAAATACAGTGGATTCCAGTTAATCGGGGCAGCCATTTATTTGGTACAAATCTTAAAAACCAGAACCCAGTCGAGAAAATAGCCAAGGTTTACTTCGCTTAATTGGGACAAAATGCCGTTTAATCGGGGCAGGAGACCGCAGCACTGGAGATTACCCTACGATTGTCTCCGACCTTACCACATAGTTCGGTCGGATTTCTGGAGGTCACAACCATAAAACAATTAGCAGTCACCTGTTTATTGGGCTTTTCTGTTAGTGCAATCTATCATAAACGGATAGTAAACTCAATCTTATCGAATTTGCGATAACACTGACAGCTGGAATTCTGTGGGTTATTGTGGTAAAATGTGTTTACACTTCCATGGAATCTTCAATCATATAAAAAAAATAATTTTCAGAATTTTCTCTTCATTCCTATTTTTAAAGCTTTGTAACTTGTTACTCCATTCCCACTTTTGTGTATTGTGTTACTTGCAATTTGTGTGTGCCATGTTTATTGTTATTGATTGCTTATCTTTTTACTGTTTTAAATTTTAACCCCCACCCAAAAATGTCAGTGAACAGAAATGTCAACTAGTTTAGTTAGTATGTACATATTACAGTACGTATTAATTATTCCGATTATCAAGTATATTCTTGGTAAGGTAATAAAGGGTAAATTTGTGCTTAATATATCTTTACTTTTATAGCCTGTGGATATTATTCCTCCTATTTTCACTAATTAGAATTGCTGTTTAATAGAATTAAAATTCAATTCACAAACGTGATCACAATGTCCGGCACTTACTGCACATCGTATAGTGAACGGTACTTTACTATGGTGAGTTCGTCGTAACGTGATTTGATTGTACAGTGAACTAATTGTAAAGGGGGATACATTGTATTTTTAACTATTTATGTGAAACTTCGGATAATTGGGGCAGCCACTTAATTGGGCCAAAATGCACTAGTCCTGATGTGTCCCAAATAACCGGAATCGACTGTGCTTCACTTCAATAACATATTTCAGGGAAGTTTCCCTTAGCATAATCAGAGGAGTTCCAGTCATGCATTACTTTCACTTCAGTAACAGTAAATAAAATATAAGTGATCGATAAACCAGATAGAAAGATTATTTTCATTCAGGGGACAGATCTCTATCTCCAGTCTAACCTGTAAATCAGTGTATTGTGGAAAATGCAATACACAGTTTATTGTCCATTAAGCTAAATAAAGAGCCTGGTTTGACACATGCCCAGTAATCACTACATGTCTATGTTGGCTAAACTGCTGCTATGGACTCATCTTAATATCACATACCATTATTTCACGTGTCAGCATGAAATCATGGTATGCCTGCCTGCCCTTGCCTGTGCTTTCCCATCTCAATTGCCACAGATCCATCAATTTTTGAGTTATTTCTTCTTTTCTTGGGCAGTTCTTCTATTATTCTGAGCACGATCTCACAACCAACAACCCCACAGACACATTCCCAGGGGATCCATGCATAATTTCTGTAAAGGGTACTTTGAATCTTACTCTTTTTTTTTTTTTAATAAATCTAAATATCATTACAGACTGTTTGTTGCACCTGACATGAGAATTCATTTGTCTACAATCACTCCCAATTTTAAAGGACTTAAAACAAATTCATTCTTCACACTAGTAGCCTATGTGGTACAATTGATTGTATACTCAAATAGTGACAGTTTATTATTCAGTTATGTTTGTGTCAGGCTGAAAAAGGTAGATTGTAAACATATAATAAATCAGTTCTGAGATTTTAATTTTGGTTACCTATCATCAAGACACCCCATATTAAGTGAGCTGGGATGTGAGATCCGTGGTTATTTTTCGAAACCAAAGGGGTCCGTGAGCAAAAAAGTTTGGGAAACACTGTTCTAGGACATTGAGAACAATTAAGACAGAGTTTAAGCTTAAAAAATCACATTGCATTTCTCCTAACACAAGTGCTAATCTATCCTTAAAGACAATCCTGATGATTTCTTTTCATTATGAGAAATATATGTGGTTGGGTAGTTTTTGTTTTTCTAATTGAGACCCGTCTCCTCAAAATTATAAACTTGAGGCCAATACCTCTTGTATAATTATCTTTAGCTCCACTGCAAATCATTCAGAAACTTCCTTATTGGCATCTGCAGCTTCTCCAGTTTCCTTAATGAATGCAAATTGTATTGGTTTTGAAATTTATCAAGTCATCTAATTGCTTGTGACAAGTTTCTTCTGGTTATTCCTCTTGAGTCAATGTCAAGGAATCATCTTTTAGTTGCTTTTTAAGATCACTCCTAGTTAGTACCGTATTGCCTTTTCTTCAGTAACAGAACCAAAGACGGAAGTTGCAGGCATTTTGATCTGCAGTTGAAATGTTTAAAATCGTCTCCATTTCTTCCATAATGGCTTTTTATTTTGTAATAAATCAAAAGGCACCTACACCCACTGACCCTTGGGCACTCTTTTTAATACCCTTTTTTAATTCTTCATAATAATAACAGTTGTCAATTCAGCAATTCCAGATGTACAGACATTTACAGATATCTTCGTCTTTCCTTTCTTGATTTCTATCATTGTTCTTTTCTCTTCTTTGTTGGATTTGGGAATGATGTTGAGCTTGGTCATTTTGATTTTATGGTATATCTGCATTGAGATTATGAAAGTGTTAATACAGTTATGGTAATAACACTTGCTTCATATGGAAGATGAACACAACAAATGAACACTATGAAAGGAAATGTACTTCAGGGATGGGGTGACTTTAAAAATACTGTAGAATTTCAGAAATCCAGAATTCAAATATCTAGAAATTTCTGAATATTTCTTCGAGAATAGTTTACTATGCAAGAGCAGAGCAAAAATAGGCTGGCTGGAATATAATATATTCCATTAATAATTTCCAAATACAAATATCTTTCTGTTTTGTCAGAAAGAAATAGTTACTATGTATTTGTAATGTATAAAATCATTCATTTTGCAAGTTGTTCAGTACTAGTCCACAGTACATTACTTTAATGACCCATTTCTTTTTTGTCGTTAAAGTAATCTCATTAATATATGAAATCTATTTGGCATTTGTGTTAATTGTAACTGTTGTCATCCAGTAGAATAAATTCTTTTACATAGAGCAGTAAATGCCTCATTCCAGCTCTGTAAACTTGACTTTGTCATTAGCTTTGTCTTTAGTGAAGAAAAATATCCACATAGTTTGTAATAATACTATGATTTTTTTATTTATGATATTTTAGTTCCAAAATTTCAGATTTTGGAACTAAAATATGTAAATTTGCAATTTTTTTTTTAAAGGTAAATTGTTACAACCGAACATTTCACCATTATATTTCTCTGCATGTTCCTTAATGAATGGTTATATAATTTATTGATTTTTTTTTTTTTTTTTTCATATAGATAGAAAGTTAGTCATGTTAACCCCAGCCTTTGAGCTGAGTCAAGATGATGATTTTGTCACTGTTCATATCAAAGTTCCATTTACTAAGGTAATAGTTGTAGATATTAATTTAAATGTTTTTTACTTATGCCTTTAGTAGTTTATGTAATTTACAAACATTTAAGTGGAAAATAAATATACCAAGATTGTAATTGTCATACACAGAAAAATAGGACAGAGAAGGCAAAAAACTAATTTCAAAATGGAATTGCAAAATAGCCATATTAGCTAGGGTGCAGTAAGCTGGAAGAAGTCAAAATTGTTTTACTAAATATCACTACTGCCATATTTACTTGCATTATTCTCACTTTCCCCAAAATTTTGTACTAAAAAATGTGGATGCATGATTTATGCAAGGATTTATTGTTAACAAAACATTGCTTACAGTTTTTTCATGTAACCTCTTTATACATATACTAAATTAAGATTCCTTTCTATCAAAAGATTTATACATTAACATGTTATCTTATCCACATTGCATGTAGCATAGTTTTTTTGAAATGTGCTAAATACAGTGGCATTACTCATGCTCAGTTTTTACATGGCATGTACTAAATAAAAAAATATACTAAAAAAATATAAATTAGTAGTAATATTAAAATGCATCTGTACCAGTAATACAGAGTGTCTATAAATGGTGGGAACACTTTCAATAATTTATTGCACATGGAGTAAGAGAGATACCATTTACTTATTTGTACCATGTGAAAGAGAAAACATGAAAGTTTCCCGGTTGTTACTACTAACGCGTGTAGTTCGATCATTCACCGCCAGTTGGCGTTACCTGTCATACCTCTATCACTGTAAATGGGCATTCCTACCTCAATATGCTGCAGCAATGATTGATGCTTCAAGTTCAGGAAGATAGTGATGACTTTATTTACCAGCAAGACAGGGCCCCTCCCCACTTCCATAATGATGTTCGGACCTACCTTAACATTGAGCTACACAAGCGCTAGATTGGATGTGTTGGAGAAAGGGACAAATGTTTCTTGAAATGGCCGCCAAGATCACCGGACTTAACTCTATGTGATTTCTTCTTGTGGGGCTACATAAAGGATCATGTTTATGTACCACCTTTACCATGCGACGTCCAGGAAAATAAAGCAGAGAATTGAAGAAGCTACCACCACGGTCACACCGGATATGCTGGACAGGGTATGTCAGGAGTTCGATTACCTTGTGGACATTTGCTATGTCACACGTAGTTCCCACATTGAATCATTGTGAAGTGATGTGATGTAAAAAAAACTGACATTTTCTCTTTCACAAGGTATGTATATGACACTGATATCTGTCTGTCTTTGTGCAGTAAATCACTGAAAGTGTTCCCACCATTTATAAACACCCTGTATTATGTTACGTTATTAATATTATAAGTTTGAACATCTACAAGCATTACCTTAGTACAATAATTACCAAATGTATAATGTGCACCCAAAATCTTTTTATGAATTATTTAAATGTAAAATTCTCAATTACCTTAATGTCTTCCATATTATTATACAAATAATGCCATCTCAAAGAGATGGCATTATTTATAACCTTTATATTTGGTTATTGTCGGCCCATATAGTAGTATAATCTCTTCACTTCCATCTAGTGTGTTTAAAATTCAAGCGATTAGGAAACATTTCTGAATGTCTTTTATTGATATATTCCAGACCTGCATAATTCAATTTCACAAAATTTTTGGCTGACCTGGCTAGCCGGGTGGGTAAAGCGCCTGCCTGGCAACCCAAAGGTCGTGGGTTCGAATCCCACCTTAGGCTTGGATCAAAGTACTGCAAAAAACCGAACACTTTTAAAACCAAAAAAACCAATGCGCCAATAACTACCAAAAAAAAAAAAAAAAAAAATTGTGGAATGTCTTCTAATCTTGCTCATTGGCAGCCGATGCCCATCTTCCACCATCCATCTGGCATACAGTTTCATATATTATACTGGAAAGATTAGTTCATGGATGTATTGAAAGGCCAGGAAATTCTGGATACATCTTGGTATCCAGAAGATTTTCCTATATGTGAATATAGATGGGTATTTCACTTGTGCTTTGCGTTGTTTATTTCAAACTTACAGATCCAACTCTGGATAGAAGTGCATCCATCTATGGGGCAAATTTTAGTTTTAAGAGTAAGAATAAATTATGGGGAGCTCAATCAGAAGGATACAGAGAATGAGGGACCAAGGCTATATTGCTCTTGGTCAGAAACTGTTCAAGAGCAGTTGGTAATGTTTTTTGACATTGATGAGATCATATAGCAGGAATTTCTACCATAGAGCCAAACTATCAGTCAACATTTATACGAAGTCCTACAGTGGGTACTAGAACATGTCTGAAAAATATAGTAACAAATGGATTTTGATTACTGCATCAAAATGAAGCTTCTGCTCATATAGTATTGTGTGAAAATTTCTGGTAATGGTTACTAACATGGCTGTGTCCCCTATATCTGGCTACCTGTAATTTTTTTCTTGCAACCAAAACTAATCTTTTACACTTCAAGAGCAGAGATTTCATGACATTTTAGAGATCTATGAAAAATTGTAGGTCATACTGAAGGAGATTATAAACTAGGGACTAGAAATTCTTCCAAGTAACAGAATTGCTGCACCCACTCAGGGCTGGATTAAACTCTTTAGGTCCTAACCTTTCCAGCAAAGGGTCTACAAATGAAATTTGTAGGCCCTTTGCTGGATGCATTTTTATGGGCATATGAGGAGCAGCAAATAAGTATTTATTCTCACCTAGAAATATGAGTTAGGGATTTGTACATAAACTAATCCATGAGGAGGTGAAAGCTGTATATGGGAAGAATTTACCATCATAGGAGACTGAAAAATTGCAAAAAGACAGTTTAGGTGTTATCAAAGCAGTGTACACAATGGCACAAGAGAAGAAAGACCCATCTCAGCCACAGACTGCCATTGTGGCTAAAGTTACATCTAGTCCCTGAAGACAGACATGTGACTATAGATTTTATAGCAAATAAAGTGAACATTAGCCATGTGCTTGTTTTTCACCATAATGCACAAGTTCCTGCACACGTCTAAGGTGGAATTCTGGGGGGGTGGATGAGATTTTTATTGATACTCTCTCAAAAAGTTCCATAGGAAAGAGTGTTCTGTACAATTGTTGGAGCTTTGTATAGAGACTGGTGATGAATTTTTGACCAAATTGTGGTGATGGATGAATGCTGTTACATCACTATGATCTATAAATGAAACAGATAGGCAAACAATGAACACATTCACCTTCACCAACCCCCAAAAAAGCCAAGGTTCAATTGTCTGCCAATGAGGTCATGTTATCAGTCTTCTGGGATTTTGAAGGCATCATCATCCTTACAGGTTACCTTCATTAAGGCAACATCATCACTGGGGAGTATCTCAGAAACATCCTGGGAAAGTTAAGAGGCTATCAAGTTGAAGCGACACAGGAACCTATCTAAAGGCACCTGCCTTCTAGCCAATGTGCTCCTGCTCACAAGGCTGCTCTCACAGTGGACTTTGCAGTCAGGTGTGGCTTTGAAAATCTGTAGCACCTACCTTTTTCTCCTGACCTCTTTATCTTCAGACTTCTTCCTTTGGCCTGAGCCAAGTGGTCAGGAGAAAGAGTGCAGTAGCACAGCTCTTTGAGTGGACCATGGTTCAAGCCCATGACTACTAAATACGATTAACAATTGTATTCATGATTTATCGTAAACCCTTCTGATTTGGTGGTCATGCCAAAGTATAAACAAGAAATTTTTTAATGTTTTAAAATGAAAAAACTATTATGGGGCCAGAGATTTCAGGCTGATGAGGTGGTAATTAGCAGAGTAGAAGCTGTAGAAGCCTGGTTTTTTGCTCAAAGTAAGGAATTCTATTCATGGGGCCCAAAAGAGCTTATCTACAGATAGGAAAAATGTGTAGCTTTAGAATGTGAAGCTACACATTTTTGCCCCTAGAGACAGGTGAAATTTCCAGCCAAATTTCATGTCCCTTACTCAAATATTTCTAGGTGAGGGTAAATACTTATTGACTGCCCCTCATATTGATTTCTATGGATAGATGGGTGTTCAAAATTATCTTGAATTAATTTTTTCAGATAGCAAAATGATATGTAACAGGCAGTAAATGCTCATTTTATCACAGTGCTAATCAGTTGTTCTTATCTTTTGTTATTACAAATTAAAAAATGTTTAAAGTGGTGGCAACAGTTTAATATCATTAAATATTATGCTATTTTAATAACATAAAAACATAGCATTACACATTATGCTATGTTTTTATGCTATTCATATTTTTGCAGGAGTTGCAATATCTGGCTATAAAGCAAGTTATACTCAAAAGAGGAAACAGTTTGCTGATGAAACTAGGACAATGCAAGTGGCAGATTCTGTATCCAATGCTGCTGTTTCTTCACGAATCAATCTCATTGTGGAGTTGGATAAAGGACAAGATGCACATGCCAAATTGAATGACTGATTCAGTTTCCACATGGATAAGTCACTGTTCAGAGGAAAATGTTTTGCAGGCCAGTTGACTACTGGATATCCTGCAGATATTGAAAAGCATTCACTATTGAATTCCTATAATTTGTATGCAGAGAAAATAAAAGTGACTGATGTGCTGAAAGCCCAGTATATCTGACAAGCTGATCAGCAGTTTTCTGAATATTTTTATTTCTCTAAGGATCTTGCCATCTCCATCTCAGGAACCGCCCATGTGCCATAAAAACCAAAACCAATCTCAGGAACCAATTCTGAAGGGGGAAATGTTCTTTTTTAAGAAAGCTAAAACTGATTTAAAAAAAAAAAAAGTCTCCTCAATCAACCATGGGACAACAGTGTTTGTCTTACTTTACACTACTTTCCTATCTGTTGAGAATGAGGTTGTGTGAAAAACATTTTAAAACATTGTTAATTTTGAAATGATAAATCTCTTATATCAATTTCTTTCACTTTATACAAAAAAGAGGTTGACATCAACATTACTTTGCCTCTCTGTGTATATACAGTGCTTATACTTGCTATATATAAATTTATTCAAGACAGATCTTTGTTACAGTTTCTATCATAAAAGAAAAAACAAATATGTGGTTACATTTTTTGTAGGCCCTAGGCACAGTGCCTACTGTGCACATTGGATCATATGGCTCTGACCCACTCTATCAAGTTGCAAAGCTACTGTTTCAGGATAACAGTATGAAATACCCAGCAAATGACTGTGATTTTTGTTAATACAGTCCAAGAAAGTTTTAATCATATTTCATAAGAGTAAAAAAAAAAAAGTTTATTATCCAGGCTCTAGGTAACCAATGTAGTTCCCAGCAAATGCTAGTAATACTGGCTGATTGCATATGTTTGTGTCAAAAGATCTTTCTCAAATAGCTGCATGCATAAATCAAGGGTTTGTATTTTTATGTATATAGGTCCTCTTTCCAGTTACTATGTATGCCTCTCCAAAATATATAACCACTTGTTTGTCTAGAAATAATATTGAACCCAGTTTTGCTTTCTAGATTGCTGCCTTGTTTATCCAACTCATATCTTTACGGGTGCTTTTGCCCCAGAAGAATGAGCTTTAATGGAAATTAAAGCATTAGCCCTTCCTGCTTTAAGCCATTACAAATTTGCATAAAGCATTAGCCATTACCTTGAAGTGCTGACTGTGTGCGTGCACTCTTTGGAACACTATTTCAGTGTTCTGTCTTGACATCTGAGTATCCTTAGTGTTGCTAGTGGGTGAGGAATAAGTGTATTTTCTATGCTTTTTCTTCTTCAGGAGGAGTGTTTCCATTTACAATGGGTTTCCTCATCCTACAAATTATTTTTTGGTAGGAATTTTTTCCTGCCACAAAGTGTGGTTCAAGGTGTCTTGGTCAGTTAAACCTCTGGCTGTGATGCACTCCTGTACTCCATCCATCCGTGTCCTCCTAGGTCTTCCTCTTCTCTTTCTTCCTGGAGGTATCCATTCCAGGATAGCCTTTGGATATCTGCTTTCTTGTATCCGTTTTACACGTCCATACCATGTTAAATGCTTTTTCTTTTGCTAATATTCATATTTCTAAAAATTTGCTGATATTTTGTCATAATTATAGTTCATCAAAAAGGGCAAATTATTTATTGGATAATAATCCTCTCCACTCAATGTTAGCAGAGCCGCTCCTGACAGTATAGTGCTTTTACCAATAGTTGCTCATTTGGAGAGGCTGGAATTCAGATCACCTGAATCTAAATCATCGAATGTTCATCAATCGTTCAATGATCATTTGGAGAGGAATTCTAAACGAATTCCTCTCCAATGAAGGCAATAATTAGCCAATCTCAGTCAGAGGGAGTAGAGCTTTCCCATGGACTGTCATAGGTTTTACAGTCTACATAGTTTGCACATCAGCCTGAAAACTTGTACGGACATAATACACGGTAAAGACCATTTGAACTAGTGCTCCATGATCCAAAGTAAGCAATTTTTTTAAAAAATTCACAAAATAATCAACTTACCAAAGATAAATGAGAGAGGCAGTTGTCAGGTATGAGATCATATAATTGGATATGAAATAGTATATAATTGGATATGGTAGTATAAAATAAAAAAATTCATTCCATAGCCCTATTAATTATATAAGCTTAAGATTTATTAATAAAAATCAGTCCCAGAGTTTACATTTGATTTTTTGGAAACACTTTAAAGTTTGTTTGTTTTTTGTTACAGGTTTCAAAAACGGAAATTTACTTCCATGACTATGATTTTGACTTCCAATCAAAGCCTTATTTATTGAGGTAACCTTTAATTAATATTCTATTTTTAATGTATCTTGAGAGTATATTTTTATTAGATCAAATTTAAATAATTTGAATATATTTGATTAGCTTGTGAATCATCTATGTTGAAATTATCATAGTCTTAACATATGATACCCTTTGCTTAGCTGTCATGGTTGGCACAGTGGTTATGGACTGCTGCTCGTACAGTGGGAAAAAGACCTGGGTATAATTCCTATCAAAGGAAGGGAACTTTTATGGACTTTTTATCACATAATGGGCAGTTTAGTTGGTCTTAGGTTATGATTTCATGTCCCCTTCACTGTAAAATTACTTTTTCTTTTCATCTTCCTTGTGTACCTTTCCATGATCCCAATCAAAATGATGATGTGGTGTTTTCTGTTTTTGTTTTGATTTATTCAAGTTACAAGTGGTTAACTTTTTTTTTGTCTGACAGACGACAAGTAAGTGAAGGTGTTTCTTTTTTACCCCCCAGAATTAGTTGGAATATACAATTGCCACTTAAAAAAAGTTCCATGGATGTTGTTTTGTCTCAATACTAAATATACAGTGTTCAAATTTATAATTTGCTAATTTAGCATGGCAATTAATGTTATTGTAATAAATAGTAGCACCTATATGTTGTACAGCTGAGGTCAAAGTGTGGGGATGTAATAAAGCATCATACAAATTGTGTTCTGCTTTGTGTATGCATCTTGAATTTCATATGCGTGCATATTGTCATCTTGAATGTGTAGCCAGGGAATTCATGTTAGCAGGTATGAATTCCATATCTCTTGTTTCTTTTTGTTGACATTTCATCGTAAAAAAAACTGAGAAAAATAATAAATCGCACAGTTTCGGGCCAGTATTATTCTTACAGAATCTGGAGCTAAACTAAACATGATATGAAATGAAGAGAACAAAATATGTCATGGAAGATTGGGTTCACAGAAGTGATGACTAAACTCTTATCTCTCATGGTTTCCAAGAAAACTCATCAGTTCTAATCTAAAATTTCACCAGATATACGACTTTAAAAAAACAGGCAGAGATACTCTCATAACATTATAAACATTTGTCTCAAATACTACCATTAATTTAAAAAAAGAAGAAAAATCAGCCTTTCAAATTATTCTGGATAACCGACATTCTACTGTATTACGTTTCCATGAGAAAATTAGTTTTTGGACTGTTACAGTAACAAATTATGATTCTGTGAAAATATAGTACTCTTGGTGTTGATTCCCATCAGTGACTGGAGAAATTTCTGAAGGCTTCTTAAATTGGGGATGTAGTTAGCCAATCTCAGACGTAGCGAGTAGACGCCCTCTACCTTAAGTTATTCCAGGTTTTTTGCCTGCATACAAAATCAGCCTGTTAACACACTTGTATTATATTTGTACAAGTGTGTTATCATCCTGTTAACACACTTTGCATTATATTTGTACAAGTGTGTTATCAGCCTGTTAACACACTTGTACAAACATAATACACATTGGAACAGTACGGTCTGAGTTGCTGATGTCTTTAAAATAACAATAAAATAAAAAATTCCTGCCTCTGAGCCTATATGTACATTGTATCATTCACACATTCCACCAGCCAGAATGGGGATGCAGAATTTAAGTGTATCTTAATATACAAATTTAAAGTAGTATGAAATTTTTTATCATTTTAAACTAAAATTAAATTGGATATTAAAATATAAAAATAATATAAAACTATCAGGTATGTATTATGGATGGTTGAATAGTTTTAAGAAGAGAAATGTAATATCCCAAAAGCATTGTGTGGTGAATCAAATGAAGTGTCACAAGGTATAGCAAACTCCTTCCAAGAAGATTGTACCAAAATGTTTTTGGATTTTTAAGAAAAAAAGCATTTTTAATGTGGGCCACTTTTCAGCAATGTCATTAAGACAATCACAAATGGTGAAAATGATGTAAAAGTGGGAACTTTCTGAAGAGCAACTTACTGTTTTGTTGTTTGCAAGTGCAAATACTGATGAGAAGTTATCACCATTTATGATTGAAAGGCCTAGATGTTTTTTATAAATGTAAATGTAGACAATTTTTTAGTAGATTTGGAGATTTAGAAATGAATAATGCAATAACCATACATTGACTGGTTGAATATTAAAAAACTCAACAAAGTAAATTGAAAATTTTAATTGTCATGGACTATGTCCAGATCATCCAAAAATTGAACAGTTTGTCAATGTAGACAGTTTGCAATTTATATTTTCCAAAAACATAAATAGCAAATGAAGAAAATTTGCAAAAGGTATATGTTTTAGTTACTTAGACTATTCTGTTTGCTTATGCATTTTTGCATTAAGCAGATTTTCAACTAATTTCTCAAGATAAATATTGCAACGAAAGACCTTAGCACCCAGAATAGAGTAAACTCCTATACCAGTGATAGGGAACCTTTTCTGACTGTATGCCAAACAAAAATAACAATTTTTGTTTTCCAGGAGAGCTGATTAAAATTGGTAAATTCTTTTTGATATTATAAAAATCTAAAAATACTCGCAAGTTTTTAATGAGAACTTTGTTGCTGCGTAATTTTGTGCACAATTACAATTGCGAAATATTTAGAGCCTTGGGGATTGTACTCTCTGGCATGTGTCAGGAGTCTTTATAGTCTCTATATGGTAGTCACCAGGTGCCGGCACTCAACACTCAACAAAGCACCACAGATGGTTATACACACCTGCCGGCCTTGGCTTTTTGCCTTTTCAGATGCTACAGCGGTATGTAGGGAAAACCCTGGAGACTGCAATTAAAACAAACACACCTTGACCTTGAGTCTCTATGCAGTCTCCTGGTCACTTAGCTAACTTGTTATGCAGGATTAAAAACCCATTATTCCATGGAAAATCCATGTCCTTGTTCCTTTTATGCATTCTGTGACTAATCACTTAGCTTTCTCAGTAACATTAAGCTTTGAATAGGAAATCTCATCATCAACTTGGGTTTTTTAAGAGATGAAAAGGCAATGGAAAAGTGAATTTTGTGGTATCTTTAAGCCCTTGTTTTTACTTGGTGCATCTTCTAAGAATCCTCATCATCCTTTTTGTACAACCCACTTAGGGAAGGATTATAGGCTTACAATGAACTTTTTCGTTATGCAGGATGAAATGCTGGATTCCCTACCCCTAAGCATCAAAATCAGGTCATACACACTTTTTGACTAACTACATTGATCATCCAATATCATTAAGCTGTGAATCAAGAGTTTGAATACAGACTTTGGTTTTTGCATAATGAAAAACCAATGAAAACAGATTTTCAGGTCCCTCATAGCTTTTGTTTTTATTCTGTGCTTCTGTTAGGCATCATTATCTCCCCCCCATCTTTGGTGGTGTCCTTTTAAGAATATAGTCATGCAACTGATCAATCAACTTTTAGTTGTTATGCAGGATGAAAAATCCTGTTTCTCAAACCACTAGCATTGAAGTTTTACGCATTCTTTCCCTTCCTGTCGAGGGCCTCCAATAATGTTAAGCTTTGAATTGGGAACTGCAGTGCCAACTTTAGTTTGGTGGGATGAAAAACTGATTTCCGTACTCATCATGTGAACTTTGTTTCTTGGCTATTACCAAAGGATGTACCATGCTGTTTATGATTTTGACAATTGAAGACACCATTATGGATGTCCATGCATTGAGCAATAATCCATCAGGTTATTATTCAGAGTGCACAGCATAAACATGATTGATAATATGCATGATGGAATACCCCTTCCCCAGAAAAATATCTGGGAGTGTAGTGCACTGTTCTCACATTACATCATGTGATTCTCCTGTGTCTTTGACCTCTTTGAAGGGCTGGATGTTGAGAATACCCTGCTCCCAGCATGTACAGTGCAAAAATCAGAGCAGCATGTGCTTTTTTTTTTTACACTTTCAAAACTAGATAATGTCATCAATATGCTTTTTTTAACTAGGAAATATGTTATGCCTTTTGTGTGCAGTAACAATTTCATCATGCAAATCTCTGGGGATTTGACTGCTTTAAAGGGCTGGATCACATTCAGAATTATTGCCCTGAGGAGCCCTGCCCAGAATGTAACATGCACACATTAAGAACATATATAGTGCAGTGTGCACTACTTACAATTTTGACGATATCGTCATAACTGCCACAGCCACTTTAGAGTGCAGTGCACAAGGGCAGGCTTAAAAAATGCCGTACATTATAGCTGGGATGTGATGGCATAGCCATTCCAGAGTGTAGTACAGTGCACAGGGGCAAGCTTACAAAATGCTTAAAAATATGTGATACACAGAATGTACCTGTGCAACTTAAGAAAACCTCTGAAATGAGCATGCACTTCCACTAATGATTCCTGCATCTGAGGACTGCTAAAATAAAATTTCATTCTAAAAATAAAAATTAAATTTTAAAAAATTCATAGCACTATCTTTTGGACACAATAAAATTCTTTAATAATTTCCTTCTGATTACAGTGCCCTCTGTCTGAAAATTTCCCAAATACAAACATCCGTACCTACAGCACATCTCCAAAACAAATACCTGCAGTGTATTACTTTCCCTCCCACCCCAGATGATATCATCTTAATCTTGCCCCTTTATCACAGCTAAGCTCAAAAATATATTAAGATCACCTCTTTGTCCTACAGTGTTACACATTTTTCTCTCTATTCTAAGATTTTTAAGTAAATGCCAAAACATTTTTCCAACTTTCTGTTGTTTTCCATATCTTTCCCAAAACCTAAAGATTTTTTGTTTAGCCTCTTTCACACATATTAGCTCTTACATTTTTCTTTATATACAAGTAAGGATTTTTTTAAATTTTATATGCCAGAAATTTCTTATTTTTTTCTTTACTCTGCCTCTCTATCTTCATGGGCATTCTGAATTTCTGAATTCTGAATGAATTCAGAAATTCTGAATGAATTCAGAAATTCTGAATGAATTCAGAATTCTGAATTTCCTGTCTTTATAGATTTGCACATTTACCTCTTGCAGCTTCCACTAAAGTTTTCTTAAATTTTTGGTAATCTAAAGCCATGTTAACATCAGAAATGCCATTTAACTTTTGAGCAAGAAGGTTTCTACTTTCACTATTTAGTAAATATGAGATTTTCCATTTTGTTTATTTTACACTTTATACTAATTTTTGACACTAATTACCATTATTAATTTTCTCACTACAAGCTGATGGTCACTTTCAGTCTTAATCTTCTATATATTCTTGTATCTTCCAACTGATTCAACTGGTTATTTCAGATTCATTTTTTATAATGATATATAGTCAATTATGCTGAAACACTAAAATAACAATGCATGACTTCTAGTCATGTACTCTTATTTCAGTGTTTCTGCATAAAGATTCTAGTAGCTATTTACATTTCTGTTGATGTAATTTTCAATTTTTATCCTACTGTTTAAATCTCCAGCTAGCACTATTCTTTCTTTGTTATTAGTTTCTACTGTTTGTTCTAAGCTATTGAAGAAATCTGCTGTTTCATGTTTTTTTGAGCCTTCAGCTGAGTCCTATGCAGAGACAGATTTCATTTCCTCACTTTTCTTCTTAAAATTTGCCTGCAAACCCTATTCTATAATGCTCCCTGACCAATTAAGCTTTTTCAAACTAGTTCTAAAAGCTATAGCAGTAGCAGCATCTCTCCTGGTATCCATGATAACTGCTATTCTGATATCATAATGTCACTTGTTTACCCTTTAAGCTTCTAGCATTAATGCCACATATTTAAGGTTAGTTCCGTATTACCAAGTTGAATCGTGAGAAGGTAAGGAGTGGACATTGGGTCAGGACCCCTGATGGTTTCCCACAAGGATAATTTAGATTTGAGATGTTTCTTTCTGAAAGATTGTTCATTATAGGTAAATTTAATTGTATATATATTTGGTAACGTATTGAATAACTTGCATTCTTTCGGTTTCTTTTATTGGATATATATATATATTTTTTTTTTTTTTTTTTTTAAGATTAAAACTTCCAGGTAAAGTTGCTGAAAATGGACAAGAGAGTGCACTATATAATGCTGATTCAGGTAACCTTACATTTTTTTCCCTGCTTACCTGCTTTTTTCTTAAAAGAAATCCTTCCTGTAAAAATGCTCATTTTAGAGGTTGGCTAAATTGAATTAATAAATATGACACAAATTACATTATGATTGTAACCCAGGCATGTCAAACACGTGGGCCTCGTGCGGCCCTCCAACAAAAAGGCTGCAACCTGCCAAGATTTCTTGAAAATCTTTTTTTTTTTTTTTTTTCCAAGAAAAAAAAATGAAATGGAAAAAAACGCTAATCAAGTTTATTTTTATTTTCGCATAATTTATTTTGAATTTTACATTTAAGCAATTTTCAATACAGCACTCGAAAAAGAGAGAAAAGATAGGACATAATGGTTTTTTTTTTAAGTCTCCGCCTGCAGCTTCGAATACCACAGACCACAAAGTGTTTGCTCAGTTGTATATTTGTGAATTATATTTTTAACTATGTGCAGTTAATTTTGTGTTTTATTTGTATTAAATTAAAAAGACGCATAATAATAAACATTGTCAACACCTAATACCAGTATGAGTAAGAAAAGAACAATCTAAGAAGAACGGCGTAACCTCCAAGAGAAGTGGGAGCTAGACTATTACTGCATCCAGAAAATGAGCAAAATAGTATTCTTAATATGTAGTAAATCTATTTCAGTCTGCAAAGAATACAATATCAGGAGACATTATGATACACATCATAAAGAAATCTATGATAAATATGTTGAGAAAAATTGTGAAAGTAAGTTGTTAGAATTGAAATCAATTCTTAAAAAACAGCAAAACTTGTTTACCAAACCTTCTGAGGAAAATACAGCAGCTGTGAAAGCTAGTTACTTGTTATCACATTTGATTACAAGCAAATCAAAAACTTTTACAGAAGGAGATTTTATTAGTGAGTGTTTAATTAAAGTAACGGAAGTGTTGTGTCCAGAGAAAGTAAAAAGCTTCAAAAGTGTAAGCTTAAGTAGAAACACAGTAGCTAATAGGATCGATGAAATAGCTGAGAATTTAAGAAATCAGCTTAATTCAATGATATCCACATTTGAAGCTTATTCTATTGCAATTGATGAAAGTACAGACATTTGAGATATTTCTCAACTGGCCATTTTTATTCATGGGTGGATGTGAACTTGAAAGTAAGTGAAGAGCTCTTAGAAATTATTCCTATGCTTGATACAACCACTGGAGCTGATATTTTGGTGCACTCATAGAAATTCTGAATAAATATAAATTACCAATGAACAAGTTGGTTTGTCTTGCAACTGATGGTGCACCTGCCATGACGGCTATTGCTAAAGGTTTTGTTGCAAAACTAAAAGAAACATGTAAACAACATGGCAGTAATCATTTTGAAGATTTTCATTGTATTATTCACCAGCAAGTATTACGTTGCAAGGTTTTAAATATCGGACATATGCTAAAAAAAAAAAAGTCTCCAAAATTATAAAGTTTATTCAAGCACGTGGACTTAATCATCGACAATTTGTTTCATTTCTGGAAGACATAGAAAGTGAACGCACTGATCTACCCTATTTATTATACAGAAGTTCGATGGATTTTGAGTCAAAGTCTTAAAACGATTCTTTGAGCTGCTGGATGAAATCATAATGTTCTTGGAAACAAAGAATTATGAATGTACTGAATTAAAAGATGTACAATGGATAAAGGATCTGGCCTTCTTAGTTGACATTACAAGTCATCTTAACCAACTTAATCTTAAACTTCAAGGAAAACATCACATTGTTACAATGTTATTTGATAATATTAATGTTTTCAAAGAAAAATTATTACTTTGGCACAAACAAATAGAAAAAGAAAACTTATCTCATTTTAAAAGTTGCCAATCTCTGTTGTTAAAATCACCTGACTTAAAATTTACAGAATATACACATCAAATTAAGTAGTTAGAAATGGAGTTCAATAGAAGATTTTCTGATTTCAAAAACTGTGAATTATAGTTTCGTCTTTTTACTTTGCCTATGTCTATTGACATTGAAATTGTTGACGAGAGCTTACAAATGGAATTAATTGAAATCCAACGTGACTCTTTGCTAAATTTTTCTGTATATTTCTGTATTCTTTGCTAAATTTTTCTGGAATTCCAACTTCTGTATATTTTTGCTAAAGCAAAAATATACAGAAGTTGGAATTCCAGACTTTTACACTTATTTACCTGCAGATCAATTTCCAAAAATGTTATCTTTCACTATGAATATACTGGCTATGTTCGGGAGCACATACTTATGCAAGCAACTGTTTTCTTCGATGAAAAATAACAAAACTCTAGAAAGGTCAAGATTAAATGATCACCATCTATCATCAATCTTAAAGATTACTTCAGCTCAAGACCTTCAACCAAATTTTGATGACCTGCTTTGTGGAAAACGATGCCAACATAGGATACAAAACAGGTTATCTATATACTAAATACAGTAATTCTAAAAATTGTATTTTGTTTATTTTTTGAGTATTGAAGGAATGTGGCCCTCAGCCTAATGAAAAATAGCTTATATGGCCCGTGGTGCAAAATGAGTTTGACATGCCTGTTGTAAATAATGCTCTTTGTGACTGACATAAAAGAAAATGTCTCTGTATGCTTTTTTGTGAAGTTTCTATTGGAATCTGTGCAACCCAGGCTAAGAAATGCAACTCTAGCCTACATTTGTTGTTAAAGGTAACAAAGAATAAGTTAAAAGTGACAATAAAAACAATAAGTTCGGAACGAAAAGGTTTGAATCTAGTTGTAATTGGGGAACTTTTTCCTGGGTTTTACCATTTGTACTGAATAAGCTTACTCATTTAGAGGTTTGAGAGTATTTAATCTTATAAAGCAGACAAGCTGACCTTTAGTGCACATAGTTTTAAAATGATGATATGCAAGATATCACAATCTTATATTTTACACAGTTTAATGTGTAATGTACACAAATTACATCAGTTAATTTCTTGCTCTTTTTATTTGCACACACAAGGAATAAGTAACTTCTGCTGTAATATATCTCCACAACTACTTGGACATGTTTTCAGTTTTGGAAAAATTTTGCAATGCATAAAATAAGAATGAATTATTTAGTTTTCACGCCATTTTAGAAAATGGATAAATGGATACAAAATTTATTAGGTAGAACTAAAATTGAATTGTTTTGGCTGTGCCATTGTCATTTTAAACATTGACATTGTCACACACAGCATAAACACAGCCATTGTCATTTTAAACTGGACTCATCCTTAATGACTATAATCTCTTTGAAACCTGGCAACCCCAGTTATTCTTAGTATTGTGTGATGGAAATTATTGTAATGTCTCCGTCATAGCCTTGTGAAGTTCCCTTCTAGACAATCTGTTCAAGAAAAAGTATTTGATTACTGTACAGCTCTCTTCTTTTGGGAAATTAATGGCTTTGGTGGACATTTGTTAAACTTAACAAAATAATAATAATATTTAAGATATTACTCTAAAAATTTGATTACGTGCATATAATTTTAATGTTTGTAATCTATGTATGTTTTGTTTTTTTTTTCATATAATGAAATGTGTGGTTTGCCAGAAACTCTCCAAATACCCTTTATAATTTGAAATGTTTTAAATATTTGCTATGTAAAATCACAAGTTTATGGTTTTATATAAGAGTTTATTTAAGTAATCCTTGGATAAATACATACTTGAGTGAATAATATTGTTGTTCTTTTTATGTTTAGGGTCTTATATCATTAAATTACCTAAATTGACACCTGGAGAGTATTTTGAAGGCTTGGATCTCTTAACCAAACTGTTAGCACCATGTAGCAAGTCTTCTAACGAACCATTAATTGAAGTAATAGGTATGGTAAATTTTATTCTCAACTTACTAACTTTAATGATATTCCAAAAAAGCATTCATTTGTTCAGCAGATCACCAAAGTATTCACACCATACTTTGAAAATATCCTTCTTCTGTTTCATCTTTGCTCTTATATTTGATTACTTGGTTAGGATTTTTTTTTTTCTGCTTTGAGATTTTTTACCTTTCTAATATTTCTTTTCTCTGTCTCACTCAAAATCTTCCCAAGCCTTTTCTTTAGCCTCTTTCACTCACAACTTAGCCATCTTACACTTTTCTTTATATTCCAGTAAGGATTTAGTAGTTTTATTTGGCAAAAACTTATTTTTTCTTTTCTCTGATTCTTTACCTCGGGTCTATCTGTTTTAAATTTCCTCTCTTTACAGTCTTCTTCCCACATATCTCTTTAGCAGCTTCCAAGATCTCTTAAATTTTTGCCATTCTTCATCAGAGTCATGTTAACACTTTATCTGGAGTTATGAGGATTACTGTATTACCTTTTAACAAATAGATTCCTATATTTAATGGTTGATAAATCTGAGATTCTGATTTTTGTTCATTTCTGAATCAATGAATACACCATGAATTGTTAAACTGATAGAGTAAGCTTATCTGCAAAAATATCTAAACCTCCCAAACACTTCCTAATTCATTTCACAAATATACGTGGTATCAATTCTAATCTCAACGATGTCCATTTCCACTTGCAGTCTCCCAAACCCCATGTACTTTTTCTGACAGAATCTCAGTTATCGGTTGATTCAACTACTGCTCATCTCAGATGCCCAAATTATTCGCTGTATGATTCTTTTCGCCTCAAAGGTGGTACTTGTGCACGTGTCCATTCTGATATTCCCTGTCAGAGACTTGGCAATTTGGAATCTCCTCTTTTCGATCTTCTCTGACTTAAAATCTCTCTACCTCATTGTGTCAAATTCATCTGTTGTCAACACCGTTCTCCCAACTCTACTAATCACTTGGAGCTCTTTGCAAATTGACTTTCTCCAATCCAACTTTCCTAACAAGAGGGGTAATTTTCCTTGGTGATTTTAATGTTCACAACTCCAGCTGGCTTCCATTTTCTAGTCACACAGACTCAGCTGGTTGAGATGCTGAAGCTTTTGCAATTACTAATGACCTTGCAGAGATTGTTCATTTACCTACAAGAATACCGGACAATCCTAACCATACAGCCAACGCGCCAGGTGGGAAGGAGCAGCAGTGCGTAGCACACGCTTCTTGATTAGACCAGGGTTCGAGCCCATCGCCACCAAATACGGAGGATGCGGGAAGGACAGGGAATGACCACCGCATATCCCGGAGCAATATGGCCTTAGTTGCTAATGCTCCTAAAAACAAACAAACAAAAAACAACAAACAGCCAACATGCTTGATCTTTTTCTCACAAACAACCCTTCTAAGTACACGGTCGAAGTGAGAGGTCCTTTAGGCACCTCAGATCACAATTTAGTGATTGTCTCTTCTCCAATGGAGCCTTTATCTCATGGCTATTCCCAACCTCGTGTTGTTTGACATTACAAGAATGCAAAATGGGATGACCTGCGAGATTTCTTTTCCTTGGTCGGATTACTGTTTCAAAACTTCTGATGTCAACATTTGCTTAGATCATGTCAGTGAAATTATTCTTGCAGGAATGGAATCCTTTATCCCACACTCCACTTTAAAATCTCGTCCTTTATCTAAACCTTGGTTTTCCAATAAATGTGCTAAGGCTGTACAAGAGAAGAATGTTGCACATCGTAATTGTCTTGTTTCTAATTCTTCAGTTTCATTTTCTGCCTACACCAAGGCTTGCAACAATTGTAAAGCAGTTATTAATCAGTCCAAACTAGATTTTGAACAGGCTAAGAGTAGAAAACTTGCTTCTTGCCCTAATGGTAGCCGAGCATTCTGGTCTTTTGTCAAAGCTATTGGCCGTAACTTTTGCCCATCTCTGCTCCCACCTCTGTCCAAACCAGATGGTTCTGTTGTCACTTCAGCCAAGGATAAAGCTGACCTGCTAGCATTCCATTTTTCTTCCAATTCATGTATTAATGATCTTGGTAAAACACCTCCCACCATTCCCAACACGCTCCATTAAATACCTCCTGTGGTCTTCCGTCAAAAGGATGTCAGAATGATTTTGATGAATCTTGATGCTAAGAAAGCTCCAGGTCCCGATGGTATTTCTCCACTTATTCTTAAAACCTGTGCTCCTGAACTTACTCCTGTTCTTTGCCGCCTTTTTTCACTTTCTTATTCCAAAGGTGTTTTGCCTTCTGCTTGGAAATTTGCTCACATCCAGCCAGTTCCTAAAAAGGGTGACAAATCCCTCCCATCCAATTATCGTCCCATTGCAATTACTTTTACTCTTTCTAAAGTAATGGAGAAATCAATTAACCGCCAACCCTTAAACTACCTAGAAGCCTTCTGTCTGATCAACGATTACCAGTATGGATTCCATCAGTGTTGATCCACTGGTAATATTCTGGCTTATGTTACCCATTTATGGACTTTTTCAATCGAACAAGCAGTTGCTCTTGACATCTCAAAGGCTTTCGATCGTGTTTGGCATAAAGGTCTCCTAAACAAGCTTCCATCTTAATGGTTTGCCAACTGTTTTTTGTAATTGGTTATCCAGTTTTCTCTGTGATTGCTCACTGAGGGTGATGGTAGATGGCTCTCTGTCTTCTAACTTCTCCACTAATGTCGGTGTCCCCCAAGGTTCAGTTCTTTCCCCCACTCCTTTCCTCTTCTATATTAATGACCTTCTTCCATTGACTGGAAATCCTATCCGTAGTTTTGCCGATGATAGCACATTGCATAGCACTTTCCATTTTGAGAAACCTTGCCCTGTTCAATCAGCTTCAACTTCTCAAAAATCTGCTGCCAATTCCTTAAATTCTGATCTTCAGGTAATTCTCCAGTGCCACAAAGACAACTTGGTTGATTTTAATCCTTCTAAAACTCAGTCTTGTCTTATATCTCGCAAAAAAGGATTCTTATGCTCCTATGGTTATCTTTGGTGACACTCCGATTTCTAGGCAAAATGATATATCTCTTTTGGGGATTACCCTGACTTCTAATCTTTCTTACACATTACAAGCACATTACAAATATTGCTTCCTCTGCATCTAAAAAACTTAGTTTTCTCTTTCACTCCCGGCATTACTTTTCTTCCAAACAGCTGTTCACTCTGTACAAATTGCAAATCCGCCCTACCATGGAATATTGTTCCCACATCTGGGGTAGTGCCCCCAAAACCTCTCTTAGGCTTCTTGATTCCATTCAGAAGAGGGCAGTTAGGTTAATTAATGATTCATCTCTAACAGAGTCTCTCCACTCGCTGTCTCATAGACGTACTGTTTCTGCTGCATGCCTCTTCTACAGATATTTCCATGGGCACTGTTCTTCTGAGTTGGCTTCTATAATTCCCGCTCTCTCTTTCAAAACAGTCCGAACATGTGCCGGCACCAGCGAATTTACTGTCCAACTTCAAACTCACAGAACCAACTTTTCATCTTCCTCATTTATTCATTCAACTGCTGTTTTCTGAAACAACCTTCCTTCATACGTATTTCCTGAAAATTACAGTCTACAGAAGTTCAAGTCCAATGTCAACAAATATCTTCTTTCGTCTTCTTAACCTCCAACCCAAGCACGGTACTAAGTACTAGAGGTTCTAATATCTCACGTTTCGGGTTTACATAAAGGAAAAAGAAATTTCTACATTTTTAATTTTTCATAATTTTTTTTTCGTCTTAATTTTGACACTAATTATCATCTTAACCTTGTGAAGAGCACTCCTTGGAATAGTGTATGCCGGAGCTGCTACTTTTCTCTTTTAATTTAAATGAAATGTATATAGAGAGTGACACCAGTATGACTATGAATTCCTTAGTTATTGTGTTTTCATTCAGTCTGAATTATTAATTGAGAAAGTTTGGTCAATAAAAAATAAAATATTTTCTGAAGTATTTTCCTGCATATAATTTTTGTCCTTGAGGTTGTTGCAGACATTCTCTCAGATATGCCAGACAAACTGTAGTTGCTACCTGGGAGTCTAAAATGCTGATGGAACTGATATTCAGGTGACACTCAAGTCAAGTGGACCCAATTTTGGAGAAGTCTGGTTGGTCTGTGACAGCCAAATCCTCTGTTTGCACCTTCGTGATGGTGGGACTGTTAGTAATCCTGGGTATAATCCCCATGCTCAAGCACACTATGGGTGACCACCCAAGCGTGAACCAATGTAAGCAGGGGTGGAGGTGTGGTGCTCTCACTACATGAGGAATACCGCCCCTCTGTGTTACCAGGCAATACTAGGTGGTAGATGACTCGCATCAACCTGTGCAATACCACCACCTTGCTTATTGGAGGCTTGAAGTGGTGGAACCCATGTTTAGTCTCCAGAGCCAAGTTCCAGTGAAACCTTCCCCATCTCTTCCATCATGCAGTATGACTGATGTCTTTTGAGATTATGATGGACACCATGGCGAAATCCAAACTTCCTTACATTTTGAGGGTACAACTCTAAACTCTAAAACGGTGTTCACAGACTGGCCGCTAGCTGGTACACTGGACCAAACCTATTGGTAACTCTCCAGGAGGCTTCCAAATCAGATAGTGTATAATCTTGCTGCCTCTACTCTGCCAGATAATGACTGGAGGGAGTCTGAGTAGTGTGTATGCAGGGGGCATTGTCGAGGCCACGTTATGTCAAGGATCTGGGTATATTCTTGCCATGTGTAAGCCATATCCAAAAATTTCATTACTTCATACCGCATGTACCCTCCCCCACTTTTCTTACTATTGAATACACCATGAATTAGCATTAGTTGAGGCATATGATGCAAGAAAGCAAGCTTATGCAGCATCAGCCAAAAAAAAAAAAAAAAACTCATTTCACCCCTCCATTTGTTCCAAAATGCCTGTCAAGCTCAACCTTAAATTTATTTAGGCTATCACCTTCCAGAACAAAAGATAGAAGTCTATTCCACCAATCAACTACCCGCTCACTAAAGGCAAGTTTGCGCACATCTATTCTACAACTGTCTTTCCTCAATTTGAACCTGTGTCCCCCTCAGGTTCTTAATCTGAGCAAGAGGATAAATCCCATCAGCATTCAGCTTGCTCAACCCATTCAAGGCCTTATACATCTCAATCAGATCACCTCGCAGGTGCCTACTCTCCAGGTGCTGCAATTTGCAGAACTTAAGCCTTTCTTGGTAAGAGCACTCCTTTGTTCCCCTCATTAATCTTGTTGCCCTACTTTGTACTCATTCTAGCAACTCTACATCCTTCCTAAAATGAGGCCTCCAAACCTGTACACAGTACTCTAGGTGTGGCCTGACCATTGCCTTGTAAAATGGGATAATCACCTCCCTGTCCCATCTAGCAAAATTCCTATATATCATTGACAAAACTCCATGACCTACCCTGGCAGCTTGTCTGCATTGCTCAGCAAACTTCATATTTAACTGCACAATTACCTCCAGGTCTTTTCACTTTTCACTTCCCTGGGTGTAGTACCACACAGTTGGTACATTTCTCTTGGGGTATTACTTGCCATATTCAGTACTTGGCATTTGTCAATGTTAAACTTCAGTTGCTACTTCTCACCCATTTCCCAACTTATCTAGATCCAGTTGGAGTAGCATACTGTCTTTACTGTTGTTAACAACCCTGTAAACTTGGATATTAATTCTGATATAGCTTCATCAATATCATTGATAAATACACAAAACAACAATGGGCCCAGCACCGAACCCTGGGGAACTCCACTAATAACATTTGTCCACAAAGAGCAGTGTCCATTCATTACTACTCTCAGTCGTCTTCCACTCAACCATCCCTTTATCCATTGTAGCAACTTGCCCTTAATGTCATACCTCTCCAGTTGGTACAGCAGTCTTCCATGTGCAACAGTATCAAAAGCTTTCCTGAAATCCAAGTATATGATATCAAAATTATTTTTGGCATTCAGTTCCTTTGTGACCACATCATAGTATCCAATCAAATTGGTCAGACAAGACCTCCCTTTAACAAACCCATGTTGTGCCTTAACTCCTTATTGCAGTCTTGTCTAGATGATCCTGCAATGCTTCTGTAACCATTGACTCTTATTTTTCCCAGAACACAAGTTAAACTATCAGGTCTATAGTTACTTGTGTCACCTTTTGAATCCCCATTGTGAATTGGTAATACATTTGCACACCTCCAGTCCATGGGAATCTCCCCTGAGTCCATGGAAGCTATTGTAATTATGGCTAAGGGTTTGCTTACTTCCTTTGCTGCCTTCTTTAATATAACTGGATAGATTCCATCCACCCCAGGTGCCTTTTTTACGTTTAACTTCAACAATTTCTTCTCCACTTTGCTCTCAGTTATTACAAAATCACTTAGCTCCTTTTCTTTGCATCCTTTGCCAATGATTTCTTGTAATCTGCCTTCGCCTGCCTAACCTCCTTTGTGACTTGATTACCGACTAGCTTATATCTGCCATAGGCTTTTGTGTCACCTGACAATTTATATGCATCGCCTACATTTTTCTTCTCTGCCATGAGCCTCATTAATTCATCTGACATCCATTTAGGCCTAAACCTGAATGGTATTTCTTAGTTGGTATGAAAAGCCTAGTAGCCTCCAGTATATTAAAAAATTGTGAAAGTTATTGAGCCCTGTAGCTCTGAATTTTTTACTGGTTGGGAATATATCACCAGAAATTTTTTAATCACACTATTTGCTTTCTTTTATCTTTATTCTTGGGATATCAAAAAATAATAAAATAATTATATTTTATTCCTAGAGGTTCAAAAAATTTAGCAGAAATAAATAATAGTAATAAAGTTAGTGATAATTTGAACTTCATCCATTTTTAATATTTTCATTTACTGTGTTGTTTGGCATTAAAGGCACACAAGTGTGAATATTTTTAGTATTTTGCAAAAATATGTAAGGAAGCAAAGTTTGTATAGCATCAGATGTAAAAAAATAATATAAAATAAAATAAAAATACTGCTAAATTTATCCCATATCCTCTGTTCATTTTCTTTTCTTTTACACTATGGTCCAAAATCAAGTAGGTTGAAATTTCTTTATATAACTATTAATAATTTATTATTACACAGCATGATCACAGCAGCTGGCTGTGCTGGAATAATGCTTATCTCTTTCCTTGTTCTTCAGATGAGAACTGGTGCATTATGAACAACAATATGAGCAACATGAACTGGTGCATTATGAGCAAAGTATTCAATATGCCACAAACATCCAACCTTCTCTCCTCCATCTCAGGAAAAGAAATGAATGTCAAAATTTACACGGAGGACAAAAAATTAGTCTAATTTACTTCTGTATTAAAGATTCAGTTTTGTTATTTAAAAAAAAAAAAAAAAAAAAAAAAAAAATCAGGCACCTACTGTTGAGCAAATAGTTATACATTTTCATTAAGTCTGATTTGGCTTTAATCATGTCTTTAAATGAGCCACTTTCTTTATGGGTTATCTCCCTCAAGACAATATATTATTTCAACATTTTATACACCAAGATAAATATCGTGGTGTACTTATTAAAGCATTACAGTATTTTATTTCTTGATGAGTCTGATTTGTTTATAAGAAAATTTTATTCATTACAAAAAAAAAAACCAAACTATTTCTTTTATTTATGTAGGTGATAGTGTTATAGAAAGTCAAGAAAATGGAAAAGATGAAGAAGACTTTGATTGGTCAATTCAGCTACCACAACGAACAAATGAGATATGCATCACTGAAATAAAATATGGATTTGCCAACCGACATTCTCGCATTTTGTCTAAGTTAAAGGTATGCAATTACAAACAGTTGTATGAAGTAAAATAATGTAGGCCTGTAGATTTAAACTTGTATAATGACAGTTTCCTTTCTAATATATTGCCTTTTCTAAGTTTTCTTATTCTGATTTAAAAATTGACATCCAGTTTTTATTAAGGATTTTTCACAAGTTGGGAATAGGGAAATATTCTTTCATATAAATTGTATTTAATTTATCAAAATAACAATACATATATTTTTTAAAATAAAATGGACAAAGCCTAATTAAAGTTAAGAAATATAAGATTATTAATACAGGGATGAATATTTATGCAGATAGACTAGATTTCTTTGAATAATTCCAAGGTTTTTTGATCTCAAATGAATGTTTTGATGTTTTGTGGCTTTTCTTTTTGCTTTATAAGACATCTTCCTTTTTAAAGGAAGATGTCTTATAAATATTGTCATATAAGACATCTTCCTTTTTAAAGAAGACTGGCAGTAATCTTCTATCATGTTTACATTCCTCCTCTGTTTTGTTTTTCCATATCCTTCTTTATACAGTGGTACCTCATTATACGTCCAACTTGATATACGTCCTGTTTGGTATACGACCTTTGTTTGGAATACCATATCCTTCTTTTTACAGTGGTACCTCGGTATACGTCCTGTTTGCTATACGACCTTTGTTTGGAATACCATATCCTTCTTTTTACAGTGGTACCTCGGTATACATCCAACTTGATATACGTCCTGTTTGGTATACGACCTTTGTTTGGAATATGACTCGCGTGCATCAAAATGAGTCACGATACCGCCCGCTACCCTTGTTTACCTCTCTTGAAACAAAGCCATGACTCAGAGATGCCAGATCTTAACCCCTCTCCAAAAACCGAATAAAAGCCGACCAAGGACGGACGCTAGCAAAGTACGCATGCCCATCCTCACTTGGCTTTCCGAATAAAACTGACCGAGGACGTATGCACGCACAGTGCGCACTTACGTCCTCAATTGACTGAATTCGGTTTTTGGAGAGGGGGTAAGGTCTGGCATCTCTGCCACGACTGCCCACGAGCGTCAGTACAACAGTTTCTACCATTTGGTGAACAACCTGCACTATAACTCTGTGAATTTTCACGTGATTTTTTTTTTTTTTTTTTCGCGTAAATTTTTTGTAAATTCGTTAACCATGAGTTCTAAGAAAGTTAATGAGAAGAACCAAGCAACGAAGAAAATGGTTAGGATCACCATGGATGTGAAAAAAGAGATTGTTGAAAAGTATGAAGGTGGCATGCGTATCCGGGACTTGGCTGCTGCATACTGTATGCCGAGAACGACAGTCAGATTTTTAGTAAACATCAAACCTGGTGATCCTCAACCAGGTCCAAGTAGGGGAAAGAGACAGAAAAGAGAAAATTAAAGTTTGTTAAATTTTCATTTATTTCATCTACGTAATTGCTTTTGTATTTATGTATTTTAGTATTAAGCAGTGTTTAAATTATTTTATACAACCCCATCAATGTATAATATACCAGTAACAATAGGATTTTTTTTCATGGGAACGGATTAATCACTTTCCCTTTACTTCTTATGGGAAAAATTCGTTTGGTATACGTCCTGTTTGGTATAAGTCCAAGGATCTGGAACGACGTATACCGAGGTACCACTGTATCTTGGTGGAATTACTTGTTTTCCTTGCCGATAGAACCAAAGTTTTCCAGAAAGATTCTCTGAGAATGCAAGAAATCAACCTTAAGCTCATCTTATATTCTAATTTTTGAAATTTATTTAGCTTATCTTCAAAAATTTCACAATTGGCATCTTTCTTATTCCCTATGAAGTAGTGAACATTTTTGAAGCCAATTGATGATTCTTTTTCAGCTGTGATCACTATCCTTCTTTGGGTTTTGCATCAGTTAAACCTGAAAATTAGTATTAATCAAATGATGCAGGGAAACAAACTTATTCTCATCAGCAAAAAAAAAAAAAAAAAAAAAAAAAAACCCTCAATCAATCACGATTTTCCCATCAGTAAAGAGTAACCAATCAATTTTGTCATACTCTGTACCGCAAGTACTGTGGAAGGCAACTTATCCTAAATTATCAGTAGCACACTTACCAAATGTGAACTTCAATAGATCAAAATTTCCATTGCTTCACAAGCTACTGTATTTGTTTTCCCCCTTGTTACGGTTTCACCTGCCGGCATGATTATACTTCCCATTAACTTTACTTATTCCTTAAGGGTCTTAAAACACATTGATCAAGTCATCCCTGAGGTGTCTATCCTTTCCTTCATGCTCTGCAGCCCACATCTTTTAAGACATTTCTCATAAGGACAATGCTTATCACTCCCAACCACACTAGTTGCCCTTCTGTGTGCCTTCTCTAGAAGTTTTATGTCCTTTTATAGGTGAGGCCTCCTGACCCAAATACAATATGAAATAATTTTGTATTGTATCTCGACTAGAGAAGTGCCAGCGTAGTATCACTAATACATATACTAATACAATTGTATGAGTGAAGTAATAAAAGCTGGGCTTTTTTTATATATATATATATATATATATAAATTTTATATAAAAAAAAAATTCATAGAATATTGCTGCCGACCGGGCTAGCCGAGTGGGTAAAGTGCCTGCCCGGCAACCCAAAGGTCGCGGGTTCGATTCCCGCCTCGGGCTTGGATCAAAGTACTGCAAAAACCTTGGGAGGTGCAATATGGCCACAGAAGCCGATGCGCTAACAACTACCAAAAAAAAAAAAAAAAAAAAAAAAAAAATAGAATATTGCTGTTTTGAGCATATAAGATCCAAATGAAATAAATCAACCATTCTCTTTACAAAACACAGACTGACACATAAATTCATTATTTTACACAAAATTGAACATTAAGTTTTCACCCTAGTGAGAAATAGAGCATACACAGAATACCGTCTATTAATTAAGCCTTGCATATAATGTGTAGATCAGGGAAGGTTTTGTTTGCTACCCTCTTATGTTCTATTTATGTGGTGAGTTGGTGACACTGATATTTATATATTACAATTTTTGAAAAATCAGTCAATATAATTGACCAAAAACTGATTTTTGGGAAATGATGAAGCTTACTGGCTATTCAAATGATGCTCCTTTGAGATAGTCTCCTTTACACTGTATAAAATGATATTTATATATTATAAGTTTGAAATATAATTAACTACTGCAACAACAGTTAATTACATGGTCTGATTTTTGATACCTTAAGTTTGTGTTTAACCATCAAGTTCAGAAAAATAAGTTTACTCACTTATAGAAAAAAAAATAAAAAAGACCACATTATGTTAGATAATAAATTGAAGCGTTTGAAAAACATTTTGAATATTTGAGTTCTAGCATGCAAGAACCTGTTTGATTAGGTTAAAAATGTTTTGTATCTTCATTGATGAGAATTAAGTTTTTCATTTTAACATAATGTTTTGAAGTTAACTTTTATTATTATTAGTAGTAGTAGTATTAGTATATGAGATGTGATTAAAATGTTTGGGGGACTGAACTGATTTTTAGGAAATGATGAAGCTTACTGGCTATTCAAATGGAGCTTCTTTGAGATAGTGTCTCCTTACACTGTATACACTGAGTCCATTGCTTCTCCAACTTCTGGAAGAATTTCTGACTGGCTTCTTTCGGTATTGCTGTTCCTGTGCTACGTTCTGAATAATTTCCTCATTCATTACAAATCTGCAATCTTTCAAGGGTTTAAGTGTGTGTGGGGGGGGGGGGGAATAACAGCGAGCTAAACCTAGTGAGTGTGACAGATGGGGAGAACCATGGTGATGGAATGCTTCACAAGAAATTCTTGAGTGGAAAGTGCTAAGGGTGCAGGAGCATTGTCACAATGCAAGTACCAGTTCCTGAAGCCTACCTGACTAGTTGTATTCTTACCACTTGTTGAACAGCATCGCTCTTTGCCATAGAACTGTTTTGTAGTATTTCTGGTTTGCTGTTTGAGCATCGGAACAAATTCATAATGAAAACTGTTGTGTAAGTTAAATGTGATAAGCATGACCTCCACATTTCATTGAAATTTGGCTTGTTTTTTTTTTTTTTTTTTTTTTTTTTTGCCTTGGAGAAGATGGAGTCTTCCATTGAGAGGATTGTGCCTGTTTTTCTGGGTCATAGCCATACACCCATTATTTGTTACCAGTAATAATCAAAGAAACAAACCACTGGTCAGCAGCAGCACATTAGCATTGGTAGAGGCATACAATGCAAGAAAGCAAGCTTATGCACCATCAGCCAAAAAAAAAACCCTCCCATTTCACTCCTCCATTCCTTCCAAATGCCTGTCCAGCTCAGCCTTAAATTTATTTAGGCTATCACCTTCCAGAACAAAAGATAGAAGTCTATTCCACCAATCAACTACCCGCTCGCTAAAGGCAAGTTTGCACACATCTATTCTACAACTGTCTTTCCTCAATTTGAATCTGTGTCCCCCTCAGGTTCTTAATCTGAGCAAGAGGACAAATCCCATCAGCATTCAGCTTGCTTAACCCATTCAAGGCCTTATACATCTCAATCAGATCACCTCGCAGGTGCCTACTCTCCAGGTGCTGCAATTTGCAGAACTTAAGCCTTTCTTGATAAGAGTACCCCTTTGTTCCCCTCATTAATCTTGTTGCCCTACTTTGTACTCATTCTAGCAACTCTACATCCTTCCTAAAATGAGGCCTCCAAACCTGTACACAGTACTCTAGGTGTGGCCTGACCATTGCCTTGTATAACGGAATAATCGCCTCTCTGTCCCTTCTAGCAAAATTCCTATATATCATTGACAAGACTCAATGACCTGCCCTAGCAGCCCCTCTGCACTGCTCAGCGAACTTCATATTTGATTGCACAATTACCCACAGGTATTTTTCACTTTCCACTTCCCTTAGTGTAGTACCACACAGTTGGTACATTTCTCATTGCTACCCATATGCAGTACTTTGCATTTCTCAATGTCAAACTTCAGTTGCCACTTGTCAGCGCATTTGCCCAACTTATCTAGATCCAGTTGGAGTAACATACTGTCGTTAACAACCCTGCCATCTTTTGTATCATCTGCAAACTTGGACATGAAACCTGATATACCTTCATCAATATCATTGATAAATATACCAAACAACAATGGGCCCAACACCGAACCCTGGGGAACTCCTCTAATAACATAAGTTCATGAAGAGCAGTGTCCATTGGTTACCACACTCCGTTGTCTCCCACTCAACCATCCCTTTATCCATTGTAGCAACTTACCCCTAATGCCATACCTCTCCAATTTGTGCAGCAGTCTTCCATGCGCAACAGTATCAGAAGCTTTCCTGAAATCCAAATATGATATCATAATTATTTTTCGCATTCAGATCCTTTGTGACCACATCATAGTATCCAATCAAATTGGTCAGACAAGACCTCCCTTTAACAAACCCATGCTGTGTCTTAACTATTACTGTAGTCTTGTCTAGATGATCCTGCAATTCTTCTTTAACCAGTGTTTCCATTATATTCCCTCTGAACAAAAGTTAAAACTACCAGGTCTATAGTTACTTGTGTCACTTTTTGAACCCCCTTTCTGAATTGGTGATACATTTACACACCTTCAGTCCATTGGGACCTCCCCTGAGTCCATGGAAGCTATCATAATTATGGCTAATGTTCTTCTTACTTCTTTGCTGCCTCCTTTAATATAACTGGATAGTCCCGTCCACCCCAGGTGCCTTTTTTATGTTTAACTTCAACAATTGTTGAAGTTAAACATAAAAAATCAATGACTTGCCCTAACAGCCCCTCTGCACTGCTCAGCGAACTGCTCAGTTTAAAGAAGTATGTTTAACTTCAACAATTGTTGAAGTTAAACATACTTCTTTAAACATACCCAGCTAAGCAATATTGTTCAAGGTTCAGGCCTAAATGGATGTCAGATGAACTAATGAGACATATGGCAGAGAAGAAAAATGCATGGGATACATATAAATTAACATGTTACACAGAAGCCTATGATAGATATAAGGTGATCTGTAACCAAGTTACAAAGGAGGTTAGGCAGGCGAAGGCAGATTACGAGAAATCTTTGAAAAGGGATGCAAAGAAAAACAGCAAGGAGTTCTTTACTTATGTAAACTCTAGAAGGAAGGGAATGAATCAGATTGGTCCACTTGATATCGATGGTTCAACTGTTCATGATCCTGCTCAGGTAGCTAACAAACAAAATCAATATTTTGCATCTACATTCACACATGAGGAGTTATTCAGGAAGGGGAATGCCATAGATGAAGTAAACACTGGCAGTGAGCTAGGTGATCTTGAAATAAGTGAGAGTAAAGTGGAGGAGAAATTGTTGAAGATAAATACAAGAAAGGCACCTGGGGTGGATGGGATCTATCCAGTTATATTAAAGGAGGCAGCAAAGGAAGTAAGCAATCTGTTAGCCATAATTATGAGAGCTTCCTTGGACTCAGGGGAGGTACCCACAGACTGGAGATGTGCAAATGTAACCCCAATTCACAAAGGAGGATCAAAGGCTGACACAAGTAATTATACACCTGTTAGTTTAACTTCTGTTCCAGGAAAATTAATGGAAGCACTGGTTAAAGAAGCACTGCAGGATCATCTTGACAGGAATTCAGTTATAGCTCAGACACAGCATGGTTTTGTTAAGGGAAGATCTTGCCTGACCAATTTGATTGGATACTATGATGTAGTCACAAAAAGAATTGGATGCAGGGAATAAATTTGTTATTATATATTTGGATCTTAGAAAGGCTTTTGATACTGTTGCACATGGAAGACTGCTGCACAAATTGGAGCAGTGTGGCATTGGTGGCAAATTGTTGCTATGGATAAAGGGATGGTTGAGTGGCAGAAGACAGAGTGGTAATTAATGGACACTGCTCATCGTGGACTAATGTTATTAGTGGAGTCCCTCAGGGTTCAGTATTGGGTCCATTATTGTTTTCTGTATTTATAAATGATATTGATGATGGTATATCAAGTTTAATGTCCAAATTTGCAGACAATACAAAGGTTGGCAGGGTTGTTAAGGACGCTACTGACGCTATGCTACTGCAACAGGATCTGGAAAGGTTGAGCACACGGGCTGAGAGGTGGCAAATGAAGTTTAACATTGACAAATGTAAAGTACTATATATGGGAAACAGCAACCCCAGAGCAATGTATCAACTCTGTGGTACTACACTGACAGTGGTAGAGAATGAAAAGGACCTGGGGGTAATTGTGCAGGCAGATATGAAGTTTTCTGAGCAGTGCAGACGGGCTGCAAGAGTAGCTCATGTTGTCTTATCAATGATATACAGGAATTTTTCTAGCAGGGATAGGGAGGTGATTATTCCCTTGTATAAGGCAATGGTCAGGCTGCACCTTGAGTACTGTATACAGGTCTGGAGGCCTCATTTCAAGAAGGATGTAGAGCTGCTGGAACGAGTACAGAGAAGGGCAATAAGGTTAGTGAACGGAACAAAGGGTTGCTCTTACGAAGAAAGGCTTAAGTTTTGCAAATTACCTTGTTGGACATTAAACCTGATATACCTTCATCAATATCATTGATAAATATACATTCCATTAAGTTTTGCAAATTACAGTGTCTGGAGACTAGGCACCGGCGAGGTGATATGATAGAGGTGTACAAAGCCTTGAATGGTTTGAACATGCTCAATGCTGATGGGATACTGCCTCTTGCTCAGAATAATCGCCTGAGAGGGTATAAATTCAAATTGAGGAAGGACGGAAGTAGGATAGATGTGCGGAAATTTGCCTTTAGCCAGCGGGTAGTTGGTTGGTGGAACAGGCTTCCATCTCTTGTTGTGGAAGTTGATTGCCTAAATAAATTTAAGGCTCAGCTGGACAGGTATTTCGAACGAACAGAGGGGTGAAGTTGAAGGGGTTTTTTTTTTTTTTTTTTTTTTTTTTTTTGGCTGATGCTGCATAAGCTTGCTTTCTTGCATCATATGTCTCTGCTAATGCTTATTTCTCCTCCACTGTGCTCTCAATTATTACAAAATCACTTAGTTCCCTATTAGGGTTTGATAAACGTCTGGCACGCCTCTCATTGAATAACTCCTCATGTGTAAACGTAGATGCAAAATACTCATTCAGTTTATCAGCTACCTGAGCATGATCATCAATAGTCAACCAATGTATGTTAAGTGGTCCAATCTGATTCATCCTTTTCCTTCTAGAGTTTTCATAAGTAAAGAACTCTTTGCTGTTTTTCTTTGCATCCTTTGCGAAGGATTTCTTGTAATCTGCCTTCACCTGCCTAACTTCCTTTGTGACTTGATTACAGACTAGTTTATATCTGCCATGGGCTTCTGTGTCACCTGATGCTTTATATGTATCCCATACATTTTTCTTCACTGCCACAAGCTTCATTAGTTCATGTGACATCCATTTAGGACTAAACCTTGAACAATATTTCTTAGTTGGAATGAAAAGCCTAGTAGCCTCCAAAATTAAGTCCCTGAAAGCTTCCCATTTAGAATTCAACGTTGGTAACATCGTCAGTTGATCCCACTGTACAGAATTTAAAAACTGTCTGAGACCTCTGTAGCCACCTTTACGAAAGCAAAAGCCCTTCCATTTAGCCTTGATGGTAGTTACATCTTTAAGTAATTCCCACATCAGTACATTGTGATCACTGTCACCCAGTGGTTCCTTTATCTACAAATTCTTAATGCATGAATAATCACTGCTGATAATCAGATCAAGAGTATTACTCCTTCTGTTTGCCTCTCGAACATGTTGGTATAGAAAACAGTCATCCAATAAATCCACAAAAGTCTTGCTAGTGTGCGAGTGGCCAAGCACAATTTCCTGTCAATATCTGGAAAGTTAAAATCCCCCATTATAAGACATTGATTTACTGGCCCACTCTAGTTCTCTGCATAACTGCTCATTATTCTCATCAGATTCATTAGGCCTATAACACACACCTACCCTCATTTTGCCTTTCCCAGTACTTATGTCACACCAGACAGACTCAACATTGCATTGTCCACCAACATCAATTGGATGCACTTCCTTAGATTTTATGTATTTCTTAACTAACAGCATAACCCCCTCCTCCTTTTCTGTCCTTTCTGTACACATTGTATTCCCCAAATTCCAATTTTGCACTGCTTATGTCTGTGTGACACCACGTCTCTGATATCCCAACAACATTGATGAAGATCCTGACATTGAGAACTCACTGATGATCACAGAGGGTAGTGACCCTCTGTGATCATCAATGAAGATACAAGCCACAAACTTGGTCTGAAATGTTACATTTCCAAAATCGTGTTAAAATTGATTGACATTTTCACTATGTTGATTGACAGATGTGGTGAAAAACAATGTTTCTATTCAAATCATGCAAATTACTATTTCTTGATGCATGTTACTATTTCTGGATGAGTAATCAAATGTGTTGACAAGTCATATCTCACTATGATGTCACAATTTCAGGATACAGAATCAGTCACTGAACATTTTGATCACACTTATCTTTTAATCTTGAATTTTCACCTACAGCCCAATGCTATGAGGATTGCTGATTCTTCAAATAGGCCTCTGGGGTTGGGAATATTCATACTCATATTATGCCATCATACACCAACCGTATTAAAATTATAATTTTGTACTGTTTAAAATATTGAAATGACTAGATAAAAGAAATAAAGTTTAATCGAATAAATAAAAGATTACTATGCATAAAATAAAATATAATATTAAACTGCAAGATACTATTTACAATAAAATAATGAAATTAAATTACTAGATGATAAAAGCGCTAAAAATATATACCGTAGCTTTCAAAGGCATCCGCCTCCTTTTTCAACAGTAAGGTTTTTATCATACAGCACATCTTTAATATCAGCAGGCTTGCAGCTCTCAGCACGTGGTTCCACAGGAGCACGGGCAGTATTCTCCTCATGTGTACTGGAACCGGAAATGGCTCGGGTGTGTGCCAGGCAGAACCGTTCATCACATCCAAGGATTGCTGCCTCAAAGAGGGAATGAATAAGTATTCCCCTGTCTCTATTAATAGTACTGTTCCCAGAGGAACAGATCCACAAGCTCTCGAGCCACTTGCGGTCCCAAAATCTCCCCAGACAGAGCTGTTATTGTCAACAGGGCGCATAGATTTTGGGACCGCAAGTGGCTTTGAGAGCTTGCGGATCTGTTCCTCTGGGAACAGTACTGTTAATAGAGACAGGGGAATACGTATTCATCCCCTCTTTGAGGCGGTGATCCTTGGATGTGACGAACGGTTCCACCTGGCACACTCCCGAGCCATTTCCGGTTCCAGTACACATGAGGAGAATACTGCCCATGCTCCTGTGGAACCACGTGCTGAGAGCTGCGAGCCTGCTGATATTTAAGGATGTGCTGCATGAAAAAAACCTTACTGTTGGAAAAGGAGGCGGATGCCTTTGAAAGCTACGGTATATATTTTTAGCGCTTTTATCATCTAGTAATTTAATTTCATTATTTTATTGTAAATAGTATCTTGAAGTTTAATATTATATTTCATTTTATGCATAGTAATCGTTTATTTATTCGATTAAACTTTATTTGTTTTATCTAGTCATTTCAATATTTTAAGCAGTACAAAATTATAATTTTAATACGGTTGGTATATGACAGCATAATGTGAGGATTGCTGATTTTGTAAATAATACTATTTACATAATACTTACATTGACTCACATATAACATTTATTTAGGAAGAGCTTTCAAGCATTATGGACTTGTGTAATCCAGATTTAACACCTGAAAGTAAACGGAGAGAAGAGAGACTTCATGCTGAAGAACAAAAATTTAGTGATGATCATTACTTGTAAGGCTTTCTTTTGATTATCCTGCATTTATTAGTTTTGCTAATTAATGAAAAATTTAAAATCAAGATAATTGGAATTGTTCTGTTAAAAGCACTCAGGTTTGTAATGTTTTTGGATAAATGTGCTATATAAGTTATCGGTAAATAAACCATTTTCATAAGAAAAAGTAACTTTTTAAACATTCTCTCTCTTGTGATGATTTACAGCTAGTGGTCAATAGCAGTTCCTTAGAAAATTAAAACTTTCCTGAGTTAATCTCCTGCTTAGGTAACTGTAAAACAGGGGTATTCAATTGTGGCCATGTAAGCAACCCATATTGTGCAACCCCTTAGTTTAGAGCAGGGTTTCTCAACTGGGGTTCCATGAGAGATTGTGATTGGAAAAAAAATAAATGTTTTTTGAACTTAGCTTGATACTAGTTATGGAAACGACAGAATTCATGGGGTTACTGGGCAATGCGATGCTGTCACCCCTCTCGCTAGTGGATAAACCCACCACTTGGCAGGTATATAGGTACACTGAATTCACGTAGATGGTAATTCAATGTCAGTATGGATAAACGTCGTGAGTTAACAGACTTTGAATGAGGGATGATGATGGGTCACTCTATCACGCAGGCGTTACAAAAATTGCACTATCCCCATTCAACAGTATCAAGAGTGTATCGGGAATATGCTATTTCCGGAATAACATCTCATCACGGACAGAGCTATAGGCAGAGAAATGTCATGGATGAACATGGCCATCGACATCTGTCTTGCATTGTTTCAGCCAACTGCAGAGCGACAGTGCCACAAATTACTACCGACTTCAACGAGGGAGGTGCCAGAAAAGTCTCCACCAAGACCATCAGATGATCATTAGCCGCAATAAATTATTGGAGCTGCCAACCCACCAGAGTCTCATTGATAACACCACGACACAGGACTCTATGCCTCAACTGTGCAAAAGAACATCGACACTGGACCTTGGATGGTAGGAGATGGGTCTCCTAGTCTGGTGAGTCCTGTTTCCAGTTAATTTGAGCAGACAGTAGGGTGCATATCTGGCAAAAACCACATGAAGCTATACACCCCGTCATGTCAAAAAGGAACTGTTCAGGCAGGTGAACGGTCGGTAATGGTCTGATGCGCGTTCAACTGGCACACATTGGGATTCTGGTAAGTAGACGCATCTGTGAATGGTCCAGATTACTTGTTCATCCTTGCAGACCATTTGCATCCCTTCACGGTCATCATGCACCTCTCCACAGAGCTGTGGTGAATAGAACATGGTTCGAAGAGCATTCCACAGATTTTACCATCATGGAATGGCCTCCACGTTCATCGAACATGAACCCTGTGCAGCATCTTTGGAATGCTGTGGAAAGGTCCGTTCAAGCTTTGGATCATCCACCCAGGAATTCGACAGAATTATGGACAGTGGTGCAGCAAGCATGGATGGAAATACCTGTGGAATGCTTTCATGAACTAGTGGACGCAATGCCTCACCATGTGACTGCCCTTATCCAGACGAAAGGTGGGCCTACCCGTTAACTGGGCAGGTATCCCACGATTTCGTCCACTCGGTGTAAAACACATCTAGTCAGAGTTGTATCTATAAACGTTAAGTGAGTTTGCATCTTCAATTTATTTTCATCTAAACCAGTTGAGACATATTCAATGACCAGTCTGCACTCATTCACAGTTAATCATACTGACTTTACTTCTTCATTCATTTCCTGTATTCTCTGATGCAAATTCCCTTCACTTGTATTTTCCGAAAATTACAACCTACAGAAGTTCGTGTTTGGTGTGAACAATTTTCTTTTTACCTCAGCTCAACAATCTTTTATGTTTGAGATCATCATTAAGAAAAGAAAAAAAGTACATTTTATATTTATTGAAAAGCATTTATTTTAATTTTAGAGCTGATCTTTATGAAGATGAGTCAATACAGCCGCTGCTCAGATACACTCCTCCATGGGAGAAGCTATATAAGGACATGCAAGCCAATTCTCATTGCATTCCTGATGATGTAGGTAAGTAGTAATTGCTTTTTCTCGTAATATTAAGTTATTCTTTTTTGTGCTACATTTATCCTGAAAAGATGATCTGTCATTCATGTTAAGAAATCAGTCTTTATATGTGGGCTAGTGCTTCAACCTGCTGATATCCAGCAGGAACACCAAGTAATTGTTCATGCTATTGAACGATGACTTTCAACCAAATTAAAAAATTAAATTTCTGGCAGTTCCTAGGTGTAAGTGCTAATTGATACCTGATCAGTTTGAAGTTAGGCAGTTCAGTGGAGAACTTATAAAAAATGAACTGGAACCATTCTATAACACCAAGTAAACACTTTAAGTTGAACTGACTATACTTAGATGAAAGTTGAAGGGAGGAGTTTAATTAAATCTTTCCATTCTTTGCTAACATATATTGTCAGCTGAGAATTTATTCTTCTGTAAGAACTGTAAATAATATTGCCTTTTACATACAGTGTCTTCTACTTATCTTCTTTCATCTTCTCAACCTCCAACCCAAGCATGGTACTAAGTACTATAGGTTCTAATAACTCGTGTTTGGGGTTTACATAAAAAAAAAAGAAAAAGTGTCATCAAGAAAAGATGCAACAATTTCGAATGTCTATATTTTTTGATCTATTGTACTGGAATTGGTGAAGTTGGTGTTATTAAGCATGTGAGATATTGGAGTTTATTATTCAAGCAAAAACATTGTTTGTGATCCATGTGGATTCACACAGTTTATCATTACTGCAGCTGCTGTTTCTTCAGAGTTCCTACCACCAGCTCATGTGATTTCACCTTTCAGTTCTTCAGCTGAATGGTGTGAATTAATCCCACAGGATTCCAGCTATTGCCCCAATCTTTTCACAAATTTCCTACAAATGATTGCTTCCTATTTGCATGTAATATTTTCCTCCTCACAGACTTCTTTCTTCCTATAAAACACTTTTTTATTGCCTATTGCAGAACTAGACTGTTCAAACCTATTTATTAACCTTGAAAATTTTGCATTTTCTGGACCTTTTTTGGCATCCAAATCTCACTTTAACTTATTGTTCACTGTAACAGAACTGCTAGTTTGATAAACAAACATTCTTCTCAATACACTGCTGAGCAATGTTTTTTGCATAAAAACAGTAAAATTCCATAAGCAGTGTTTGCTAACAGAATTTTCCTGTCTGGTGCTTCGCTAACTGGTTAAAAAAACTTCCATGTCTTATGTGTTTAATGACACTAAACTGAACAATTCCAGTCCAAATGTTAAAAAATATAGGTATTAAAAGCAGTTGTCTTTTCTTAACAACTCTAATTGCTGAGAATTATAGATATGTAAAATTTGCATTCAGTGAGAGTAATTGATTGTTGGGAGTTCAGAAGTGGGTAGTTTGAATAAAGTTAAGGAAGAATTAGTCAAATTATTTGAGGGGATGGCCAGATAAGGTGGGAAGGTTTTTTTTTTTTTTGTTAATGCTACTTGCTTCTTGCAGAATTTGCTAATACCGATACTATAGAATTGTACAAAATCTAGCATACATAATTGAAGTGTGTGATATAGCATAATTCAAAATAAATGTTTTTTTTTTTCTAGTTCAATTTACAAAACAAGAAAAAGAACAAATGAGAAGGCTTCCTAACAAAGAATATATCCTTTTTTATTATGTTTATTTTTTAACTTTTGCATTTTATATTTTTTGTGAGGATTTGAATGCCCTTGAATTAGCAAGGACTACAGTTGGTCTTTTGCAGATGTAGGTAGTAATGAGTTACAAGTTATGTCAGAAGAACACACATTTTTTTTATCTATTAACTAAACTTAATAAGTTGAAAAAAAATTTGTAAAAGTGATGCGTTTCATATTAAGTTCTTTCAGAAATAACATCTTGTGTTTTTGTAATTTTTTCCTTAATAAAAATAAAAAAGAAATTTTAATTCTTTAAATAAAAGGCTACACTTAAAAAATAAAAAAAAAATTTAAATGGAGCATGACTTTAGTAATCTTGGTACACAGATTATATGTATCCCATACAAAAAAAAACCACATCTCTTGAAACCACAGCAGGAGGAGGGGGGAAGATATGTTTACCATGGTTGGGAAGACTAAGGTCCCATAGGAAATATGGAATAAGAGTGGGAAACCATATTTTTTTTTTCATAAGCCTTATCCCATCTACTGAGGATCAGCATTTCTAGTACTGCTCTTTCTACTAATTCCTACTTTGGGTTAAATCCTCATCCATTTTGCTTTCTTTCACATCCTTCCTCACTGTCTCCCATGTGTTTTTTTTTTTTTTTTTTTGTCTTCTTCTTCTTCTTCGTACTCCCTCCACTCTCATTTCTGTGATCTTATTTGCTTCTTTGGCTGTTGTGTTATCAGTGTACTTTCTTGCATTTTTTTATTCAATTAGCCTCACCCCTGAACTCCCTCTGATATACTCAATCCTCACTTTGTTCTTCCTTGTAACACTACAAATCCACCTCAACAGACTCATCTTTGCTACATGTAACTCCTGTTCCTGTTATCTCTTTACTGGCCAGTACATACATGTGCTGATCTTGCCACTGTCTTATAAAATTTTCCTTTGTCTTAGTAATACTCAGTGATTGTAAAACACCCCACTTGCTTGCCTCCACTTGATCCACCTTGCACCTGTTCTAATTGTTGCATCCTCATTAATCTCTTTGCTCCACTATATTAATGATATAGGTCTGAAATTTATTCTTCTGTGTCACGTGCTGATCTCACTACGCTCTTTCCCATACTCCTATTTCCATTAAAACTACATTCCATGTACTGTTCATTTTACTGATCTTCAAACCATTAGACTCTAGGACCCTTCTTCACTCCTCCAGCTTTATGTTTAAAGTTGGAGGAGTGGAGAAGGGTCCTGGAGTCTCCTACTCATATCAATTAATAAAATAATCATCAGAAAATGTCAAACACTGATTTCCTTCTCGTTAACTCATCTAAAATCATAATAAACAGGTATGGGATTAATGCTGATTCCTGATGCAGGCCCACTCTTGCTGAAAATGCTCCCATTTCCTCACAAACACTTTTTACATACATAAGGGCCCATTCATACATGTCCTGGATATCCCTAATATACCCATATGAGATCCTCTTCCAAGTCCCACCATGTTACTTTCCTTGGGACTCTTATCATAGTCCTTCTATAAATCAATATAGATTCTATTCATATCAGTTCTCTCCTCTCTAAACTTCTCCATCAATTGCCTAGTAGTTGACCTTACTGGCATAAAACCACCTCCTCACGCCACTGCATCACCATCAAGTCTTTCTCTTTGCATATACCTTTGTTGTTTGAACTCACTACTACTTCTTTAGCTACCAAATTTATGCATTCAGCCATTTGAATCCATGTTTCATTAACACCTCTATTGAGTGGGGAAAAAATAATAAATATGCCAATGAAATGTATGAAAAAATACAAACTTAAATTTCAATTTAACATAAAAACAATGAAGTCTATGAAGTACTTTTATCTTCCCCGCAATGTTATAACTCTCTTGTTATTTTTACACATTCTTTCAGCACTTATTGAAGTTTAATAACCATAATAAAAGATAAAATAAATGTTAATTTATAACACACAGTGATGTTCAAATTGCTATGAAAACAACTCCAGTTTACATCCAGGAAAAATAAATGTTAGTCAAAAATATAGAGAGGCGGCAACACACTATATATGGCACTGATAAGTGCATCATTGCAAGAATAGAGCATAAAAAAATACATCCTTCTACACTACTCAATAGGCCCCCTTTTGATCTATAGGAAGCAGAGTGTTAATTGCAAGTTCTTATTTTTGTAAGGAAACTGGAATTAATCACATACAGTATTTAAAAAGGAAAAAAAAACATGGATTGTAAAAGCTTGGTATACAAATACAAAACCACATATCACATCTGTAGTATGACATATGACTTGGGCCCCACTGCTTGTTCCAATTTCTAGGGAAGACCCTGCTAGTCTTTTTTATGCATAAATTAAAAATTTATTTCTAATTTAGAACCAACTGCCAAAGTGATATCAATTTGTATATGCAAAGATTAATATTTTGTAATTTTTCAGTTAGTGTGTTGAAGTAACCTTTCAGAACAGACTAGTAAGATAATTTAATTCCTGTATAAAAATTAACTTCCAAATTCTGGAAATTTTAATGTGAAGGATAACTATAATATTAAATGAAATTTTATAATTCCAAGGAAAAACTTCAGCCACTTTTACCAGTTTTTCCCTTCAAGGAACCCTGAACACTACACATTTATAAAATTTTATATATGCAATAGAGAACAATGTTGTGATGTTTTCTTATAATACTAATATGAAAGTTTTATGCAAAACTCACAGCATTTATTAATATAGAACTTTTCTTTATTGTCCTGTATTTTGCAACAACTAGAATCTCTAACTAAACTAAATAACTGGAGCATTGCACTCCATTAATTAATTAAAAGAAATTACTTAACAATTAAAGAGGGTCCGTCGTTAGTAGCTATACTTGTTGGTTTTGCAATAGCTGTTGACCATGGTTCTAGATCACGGTCATATTTAGCAGTCACTCTCAAACTGTGACTGCTAGCCGAATGTGGTACTGTTCTTGTATTCTTTATCTTGTAAACTGCTGACCCTGTGTGGCCATCCTGGAGTATAAAAAGAAAATTTATTTTTTATTCGTATATTTATTCATTCATTTATTCATATAAAGCTGGTTTGTTTGGTATAAAGATGGATGTCATGTCTAAGAATACAGAAATTAGATTTAATATGTGAATTGTTCCTGATTTTGTCCCTCAAATTTAATGATTTCTAAGTACATATTCTTATTAACACTATGACCTCCTGGAATAAATTCATAATGAATTATACCTTTATAATGAAAAAAATAATTCTAGCATAATTTCACATTTAAACCTGTCATTTTAAATGGGATTGACACTTTGTCTGCTGGTCTCTCTCCCCCCAAAAGCCATCAATGGAGCAAAAAAAAGTTCTAGAATGCAAAACTTTAATTTATTGATTTAGAAAACATACTCTGTTCCAGTGCCTTCTGCAGAAAAAAGAATGTGTATGTTCTTGTTTTGCAAAGTCTGTAGATATGAGAATAGTGAGCTTCTGGTTGCTAAAATATATATCAGATATATAAATGTTCATTTCTATTTCTGGCTTTAGTAGTTTAACAAAATTTATAAGAGCAAAAATTTATAAAGTTAATCATTACGAAAACTATTTTTGTAGTGAGTAAAATTTTTGTATGCAGGTTAAACCAGTTTCATAATCCAGCAAAAATGCTTTATTCACTTTTTCTGGTAATTATTGTGTTAAGCATTAGAAACAGACTTAATGATAAAAAGAAATTTTTTATTTTTCTTAACAGTTTTTACATTTATTAGATAAACCAGATAAGCAAGCATTATTGTTAGGATTACTGGATATTCTTTTTGGTTATGCTTATAATGTGCGTACAACAGAAGGTGAAAATACAGTAGGTATAAATTCTTTTTATATCATACAACTAAAATATGAAATTGTATTACTCATTGATAAAGAACAATAAAGTACAGACATTAGATAATATGAAATGGGATGAGTAACTTGCACATCCAGCACATGAGAATTCAAAAAAATAAAAATTCCTTGTTTCATTCATCTGACTAATTCTAGCAGTGATTTAACATTAAAATTGGGGTTGATATGCTAGAACAGGGCTCAAAAAATCTAGACATCAGGATACCATGGCACTGAAAGTGGCTACTAGTTTGAGCTGTAAAATACTGGCTGAATATCAAATTCTTTTTTTTTTTACAATTGTAGTGATACAACTTGCAATAAAAGTATGGTATGACTTCTATGAGAGCTGTTCAATAAAGAATGATCATGTATTTTTTTTTCATGACATACCTTTATTAATCATTCATATTTTGATGGTCCTTTTCAAAGTAGTCCCCATTTGATGAAATGCACTTACTCCACCATTCTTCGAAAACATGGTGGAAGCCATTTTTTGACATGCATCTGAGAACTGCCTCCGATGTCCTTACAACTTCTTCCGATGACTGGAAATGTTTTCCTTGCAGCTCCTGTAACTTTGGGGAAGAAAAAAAAAATCATAGTAAATGCAGAGTCTGGACTGTAGGGCAGATAAGGAACACATTTGACAATAATGCTGGCTAAGTACTCAATAACAGTATGAGCAGTGTGAGGTCTTGCATTGTTGTGATGCAGCATCCACCCACATGCATGTAGTTGTGGTTGTTTGCAATGAATGTGCTCCTGCAAAGTGTGCAGTACAGTTCTGTAGTAAGGCCCCATAACAGTCGTATGCACAGCACACCACACCAGTAAACCATTCCTTGAATATAAAAAAAGATATGACCACAACTTTTGCTTTTTTCGGTGTTGCCGATGACATAAACTTCCAAACAGAGCTTTGTTGCTTATTCTCTGGGTCAAAATGATGAAGCCATGTCTCATCTGCCATTATCACCTTGTGCAGAACCTCACTATCTTCAGTAACTATTCATTGCAGCTTCTGACAAACCTCCATACAAACTTGCTGTTGCCCAACTTTGAGTAATCTTGGAACCCAGCGTGCACAAACATGTCTTATGCAAATGACCATGGAGAATACCATGCATGCTTCCTACTGATATTGTCAACATCTCTGCCAATTGCCTTACTGTTATACAACAGTCTTTTCTCACAATTACAGAAGCAGTGTTTATGGTTTCTGTGGTGACAGTAGTTGGAGCTCCAGGACTGCTGATTTTTGTGATTGAAACACATCCATCTTTAAACATTCTAAACCACCTGCAAGCTGTGCTGTATGGAAGCATAGATTCACCATAAGCCTCTTTTAACATTTGATACACTTTGGCTGATGTTTACTCAAGATAGAAACAAAATTTGACAGCAGCGTTCGTTCGTTGTGGGTCACATCTATTGTTATTCAGGTGAAACTGAACAGGCATAAACTTGACTGACTGCCAAGGTCACATTGTGTGCATAAGTCAACTGCACAGTTGCTGCCTGACGCAGCTTGGTTTGATCTTAAATTCTGCAGCTGAGCTAGAAATTAGTAAGCAATACAGTTGTTAATAAAAAATTATGATCATTCTTTATTGAAAAGTCCTCGTATTATGGGTGTTATCACTTAATTTCAGCACAAACCTTATTAGTTGAAAGAGCTGTCCCACATGGAAAAAGATAACTTAATCAGTCATATACAGCTTTCATTAATTACCACTAAGTAAAAATATTTTATTACAGTCATAAATTTTGAAGCCTCCTTGGAAAGAGCTCATCAGGCTTATAGAAAAAGATATTTTTGAATTAAGGGTTGTAAAAATTAGTAACTGGTGGGTAGCCTACATACACCAATGCTGCATCCTACCCAGCACTTCAGCACTGGCAACAAACAATCCTTGAAATGCCCAGAATGCAAAAAAAAATAAATAAATAAGAAAAGGAGTGCATAAAGGATGATTACCATAGTTGAACAAGCTCAGAGTAGTAAAAAAAATGTGATTCTTGTCTAGGTGGTAGTCAAGCATTCTGCTATCTTGCTAAAGCTATTGTCTATCTTCTGTCTATATACTCCCACTTCTGTTACAACCTGATTGTTCTGTTCCATTCTCAGCTAAAGATAGGCCCAACTTACTATCATCTTACTTTTCTCCTAACTCTTTGTATCAGCAATCTTGGTAAACCTTGTCATACTGTACCTAGTATATTCCTCTCAGTGCTTCCTGTGGCCTTCCAACAGAAGGATGTTAGAGTTCTGAATAATCTTGATGCCAGAATGCTCTAGTCTTGATGGCATTTTCCACTTTAATATTAGCAAGGGCACATGATGCAAGAAAGGAAGCTTATACAGCATCAACCAAAAAAACGCATGCGCGTGCACACATACCCCTTCCCTCCGTTCATTCCAAATACCTGTCCAGCTCAGCCTTAAATTTATTTAGGCTATCAACATCCACAACAAAAGATGTTCCACCTATCAACCACCCACTGGCTAAAGGCAAACTTCCGCACATCTATCCTACGACCGTCTTTCCTCAATTTGAATTTCTGCCCTCTCAGGGGATTATTCTGAGCAAGAGGAAGAATCCCATCAGCATTGAGCATGCTCAAACCATTCAAGGCTTTATATACCTCAATCAGATCACCTCGCAGGTGCCTAGTCTCCAGACACTGTAATTTGCAAAACTTAAGCGTTTCTTCGTAAGAGCAACCCTTTGTTCTGTTCACTAATCTTGTTGCCCTTCTCTGTACTCGTTCCAACAGCTCTACATCCTTCTTAAAATGAGGCTTCCAGACCTGTATACAGTACTCAAGGGTGTGGCCTGACCATTGCCTTATACAAGGGGATAATCACCTCCTTATCCCTGCTAGAAAAATTCCTATATATTGACAAGACACCATGAGCTACTCTTGCAGACCGTCTGCACTGCTCAAAAAACTTCATATCTGCCTGCACAATTACTCCCAGGTCCTTTTCATTCTCTACCACTGTCAGTGTGGTACCACAGAGTTGATATGTTACTCTGGGATTACTGCTTCGCATATGTAGTACTTTACATACTTGTTCTTAAAACCTGTGCTCTTGAGCCTACTCTTGTTCTGTGTTGCATTTTTACACTTTCTTATTCTACTGCTGTTTCCTTCTGCTTGGAAATTTGCTGATATCCAGCCATTTGCAAAAAAGTGTGCCAATCGCCCCATTGTCCTTACCTGTATTCTTTCCATAATAATGTAGAAATTTACCCAGTCTTAAAACTCTGAAAACCTTCCATCTGATCAATGATTACCAACATGGATTCTGTCAGTACTGATCCACTGGTGAGGTATTGGCTTATGTTACTCATATTTGGATAGATTCAGTGGAAAATTTTGATGAAATTCATGCAGTTGTTCTTGATATTTCTAAGGCTTTTGATAACACTCAGATTTCTAGTGTTATCAAGGTCACATATCTCTATTAGGAATTACTGTGACTTCTAATCTCTCTTGGCATAATCACATCACAAATACTGCTTCCCCTATATTAGAAAAAAACTGGACTTCCTTTTTGGCTTTTAGCATTACTTTTCTTCTAAACAGCTGTCTACAAATTTCAAATTTGCCCTACCATGGGATTTTGCTCCCATATATCAGATGATATCCCCCAAAACTCTCAAACATTTAGACACCATGGAAAAGAGGGCAGTTTTAGGTTAATTAATGACACATCTCTTACAAAGTCTCTCTGTTCTGCCTCATAATGTTCAGTCTGCTGCTTGTCTTTTCTATAGATATTTCCATCAACACAATTCTTCTGAATTGTCATCTGTAATTCCTCCAGTGTCTTTCCAAAACCAGTCCAGACATTTGCCACAACCAGTCACTAGTTGTGACACATATCCATTCACAGCCCAACTGCAAATTCCCAGAATCAATTTTTTCTTTTCCTCATTTTTCCCTTCTACTTCTGTTTTCTGAAACAAATTTCCATTTACGCATATTACCCAAATATTGCAATCTACAGAAATTCAAGTCTAATGTTAACAAGTACCTTCTGTCTTTTTCAGCCTCCCTCACTGTAAGTTGTAATATCTTTCGTGTTTGGGGTTTTCCTTTGTAAAAAAAAAGAAAGAAAAAGAAATGTTGTCGGGCAGGGCTCATCTCAGCTCCAATGGTTGGTGAATTCCACCTGCCCTTCTAAGGGTTGACCCATCACTCTGCTGTGAGAACTAGGCCTCACTGAGCAGGCAGATTTTTTGCCTAAACATCTCCTTCAAAAAATTCAGGATCTTGTTGCCAGTTATATAAAGTTTGCTGTAAATAAGCAAGCACAGAGAAAAATTCTTAGAGGTGGTACCCTCCATATTTTTTTTTTTTTTTTATCTCAGAGGAGGTTGTTTTAAAATTAAACTGCTTTACCTATACTGACTCTCCCACAAAAATAAAATGTTATATTTTTTTTTGTGTGCATTTCTTTCGCAGTAACAGAAAATTACTGTAAGACAATGTTTAAAATGCATTTTCAAAGGAAAACTTCTACCTGTGTAGAGGATTCCATGGAACACCAACATATAATATATTTGTAATGTGTAATTGTGTCACATGTAATTATGTGCTTATTTGTTTCTCAGTTATGATTCTCCTCCTAAATATATTTCTATAAATAATTAAGTCATGTTTTATGAATCTCTAAAATTATTCTCCTTCCTGTGTAAATACCCCCCCCCCCACACACCAAGTCCTTGTGTGCCAGAGTTGATCCGTGCCTTGTATCTTCTCCCAATGCAGAGGGCTATAATTTCTATTATAAGCCCATATCATTGATTTACCATTATGGGTAAATTGGATGAAGATTTATCTCTTCAGACAATAAAGATCTCTCTCTCTCTCTCTCTCTCTCTCTCTTGTTTTATTCTTCCAGTAACTTTTGACTATATTTTAAATTTTATAAAATTGATTCTAGTATCCCCATTTTTAATTGGTTTATTTTCATGGTACGTAATGTGAAATAGACACCCAGAGAGGTTCATCACATGTAGTAACCTTGAATTCATCGTAAAAATATTTTTGCTTTATTCAGCAGTGTTATATTTATTTTGGAATTTATATTCATATGATTGCTTATGATATTAGCTAAGTGCAAATCATTTTAAAATGCCTCGGTAGGCAATAATTAATAATTGTGAATTTTAATGTACAGTGGATTCTGGTTATTTGGGCCACCGGTTAATTGGGGCAGCCATTTGTTTAGGACAAATCTTAAAGAACAGAACCCAATTGAGAAAATAGCCAGGGTTTACTTTGCTTAATTGGGACAACATGTCGTTGAATCGGGGGCAGGAGATCGCAGCACTTGAGATTACCCTACAATTGTCTCCAACCATACCATGTGCTTTGGTTGGATTTCTGGAGGTCACAACCATAAAACAATAAAAACAATTAGCAGTCCCCTATTTATTGGGCTTTTCTGTTAGTTCAACCTATTATAAACAGATACTAAACTCAATCTTGTTGAATTTGCAATAATGCTGACAGTTGGAATTCTGTGGGGTTATTATGGTGAAATGTGTTTACACTTCCATGAAATCTTCAATCATATAAAAAAATAAATTTTCAGAATATTTTTTAAGCTTAGTAACTTGTTACTCAGTTCTCACTTGTGTGCGTCGTGTTACTTGCAATTTGTGTGTGCCGTATTCTTTGTTATTGTTTGCTTATCTTTTTTACTGTTTTAAATTTTAACCCCTCCCCCAAATGTCAGTGAACAGAAATATCAACTACTGTAGTTAGTATGTACATGTTACAGTACGTATTAATTAAGCTATGCATGTAAGTAAACTTATTTTTATTTTGGTAACCTGTGGAAAATATTCTTCCAATTTTCACGTATCATTTAATTTTTTAATTGGTAAGGTAATAAAGTGTAAATTTGTACTTAATATATCTTTACTTTTATAGCCTATGGATAACATTCCTCCTATTTTCGCTAATTAGAATCATTGTTTAATAGAATTAAAATTCAATTTACAAACGTGATCACGACTGGCACTCACTACATATCGTATAGTGAACAGTACTTTGCTATGGTGAGTCCATCGTAACGTGATTTAATTGTACAGAGAATCAATCGTAAAGCGGGGGTCCACTGTATTTTTAACTATTTACGTGAAACTTTGCATAATTGGGGCAGCCACTTAATGGAGACCAAAATGCACTAGTCCCAAAGTGTCCCAAATAACCGGAACATACTATACTATACTAAATTACAAGGAATACAACAAAAAAATTACTGTACTGTATTAGTAAGTATTTTTGGGTTTTTGCCTCTCGTGAAATTTTTTCATAATGCCACCTTTTATTCCTTTAAGAAAGTTGCATATCATCACTTTTTCAAAGATAATTCCTGTAGTTTTTGTTGATAGTTAATATTCATGTTACAGGTGGAGTCAGCATGGACAATTCGAACACTAAGCGCCACCCTTTGCTGGTTAGATGTAAGTAGAAATTAATTTTGAAACCCTGATGAAAAACAATTTTCATAACTTATTTATTTCAATGAAACAAATATACACAGTTACCAAAATGTTAGAAAGGGTATATAAAGCCTGTCTCAAGAGGTGTTTGAATAATTCTGCAGTAATAAAAGGCTTCACACATTTGTGTTATAGATTTAGCATATCTTTGTATGTGGTGTTAGAATGTAATTGTCTTAAATTCTCTCATGGATAGTCTCAAGTAGCTTTTATTAAATTCGCTCATAGTTAACATGTTAATTTACTTGTACTGTGTTTAAAACTACTGTTTTTTGAATGTATCAAATTTCACTCTTCCTTCTTGGTATTTTTGTATTGATTTAATTTTAATTTGTCTCGAATTAGACACCAATTTTAACCTTGATGGGGTTGTGAATTATGCAAAGTTCATGTCAAATGTGACAATTTAGTTTAGTATAACTTTTACTAAATGTTTGTTAATGTGTATGCTTCATAACTGAAAAAATAAACATGAACAATTTCATGTAAAAATTAAGTGTCCATTTTATATTTAAAAATGTCCTGCTGTTTATACACAGGAATGACCATACACACATAGGTCAGAGGAGTTTACAACTAGTTATTTGACAAAAATATTAAACATATTTAGCATATATTATTATTAAACATATTTCACCTGGAGTCAAACCACAGATCAAATATTATCAACTCAGATGCATATACTGCTGTATATCTATCTGAAATTACCACATTTATCATTAACTTTGACTTCTAGTAAAATAAAATTCTAGTAAAATAAAAAATTCACTTGCTAATGCCAAAGTATAGATGTTTTTATGAATAATTTTTGGGTTTTTTTGTGATCTGAACATGGGGATTATTCTAAAATTAGACAAATATTTATAAGGATATTAATATTAACAAAATTGTGTGGCAAAAAAAAATATTTAGATCTTCTCTAGGATTATAAAGTCTGCAGCTAAAATGTGGAACTCATTTGGTTTAACTACTTTTTCAACAAATATGTTAAAGATTTAGCAATAATGTAAAGGTAAATTATATACAGTAAACCCTCGTTAATCCGGATGTCGATAATCTGGATCAAAATATGAAAAATTCTGTTCATAGTTCAGTACTTTGAAAGACACGTGGGATTTAGGAAGGCATGTAAGTCACTCTGACTGTGCAGAGAGAGACAGAACATATATTACATTGTCTTGTGTGATGTTCAGTATCATTGTTGACTCTGAGTCAGACAGATGTTATTGCTTATATCGCTTCATTGCATACTTCTTTATATGTGTGTATATATATATATATATACACACACACACACACACACATAAGTTAACATATTTTATATAATTATTGGTTCTGAAGAATTGAAAAGTGGAATAAATAGAAAACACGTTACTTTAACCGTCATTAACATTCAAAGTGATAGAACAACTTGAAAATGGTGTTCCTGGAAAAAAAATTGCTGAAGAATTTGGTATTGGCCAACAGACTGTGTCAGGTATTAAAAAACAAAAAGAATCTATAAAGACATTTGCTTTAAAATTCAATGTGGGAGGTAATAAAAGCAGTGTATCAAATACAGACATTAAAAAAGCCAAAAAAGGTGTTGTTGGAACAAGCTGTATTTAAGTGGTATTCAGTGATGATCAGGTGGAATTGGCGTGTGACGCTAGCGCCACCTGATAATTGTATAAAAAGGCAATACATTTATCCATCTATTGATGGATAAATGTATTGTCTTATTATATTTTTTAAATAAAGGCTCTACAGTGATGATATGTTTTTATTTATTTTCATCAGCATTACCTATATTTTATTAAATTTTGCATTTATTTGTGTTCTAAGTTTTTGTTCTTTTAAGGCTATCTTTTGCTTTAGCAACCCAGTGCATCCAAGAATCAAATGTGATGTTCTGCAATATATATTTTTGATCATTATAATTCATATTCATTGTTAATATATATATTGAATATGCTATGTATTTGTTTTTATATTTGTCTCCTTTGTACTGAATTTATGCCCCTAGCCTAGTGCTGTGATGGGCTTGCTGTATTTGCAATAAATGAATATTTATTTATTTATTTATTTATTTATTATATGTGTGTGTGTGTATATATATATATATATTTTTTTTTTTTTCTGTATATTTTCTAGTCATTTACAAGCTTGAAGGAAGTAGTAACAAGCAGTGTTCGTCGTAGCTTGTGTTATCCATTATATCGACATTGGGGCCTTGCTATGATTACAGTAGCAGATGTTCAGAGGATCTTATCCCTAGGTGTGTTTTATTCTCTACTTAGGCACAGTATAATTTGTTTTTCTTGTCTTTCTCTTTTGGCTTAAATATTAAGTGACAGTCTGTTTCATTGTAGTTAGAAGCAATTTCATGAGATTGTGTGAGAGATGATTGATAAGTTAATGACCTAAGCATGGAAGAGTGATATTCTGTCTCTTATACGGTTATTATAATTTGATATTATCTTTTATAAATGTCTACAAAATTTCAAGAGAAAAAAAAATTTTTTTTGTTTTCTTTCAAAAGCCATTCAAAAAAGTCAACTGTGAAGCACTTTAGAAAATGGATAAACTTGAGTGCCATCTTATAAATCACACATAAAATGACATTTCAAAAATTTGGAAACACTATCAACATTCTACAATCAGTGATTGTTGTTTTGAATTGTTTCCTCATCACCTTTATTCTCTAGTTTTAGCACCATCCAATTTATTTTGGTTCGGATTCATGCAGAATTATCTGAAAGGAATATAAATTAAAAGTGATAATGGTGCTAGCGCTGTTCATCTCTGTATGAGGACAGAGTGCAGCCTTCTACAATGGGATAACATTACTTAAAGATTGCTCTAAAAGGTATATTGACATTACATAAGATTATAAAAAGATAAATGTTAATTTTTGTTATACTTTCTTTCATGCTGAGACCACAAAAGTATCACAATCATTCCTTGTATTTCAGTTTTAACTATATAAAAATACACTGCTCATGCAACATATTAGGGAATGCAATTAAGAGCAAGTTAATCCTCCTTTAACACTTTAGCTGCTGGCTTCACCGATGGCTTTTTTTTTTACCTGGGATTGAAAATTACAGTGTTGAATCAATCTGGACTGGGAAAACTCTGCAAGGCAGAGATATTTTTGATTTTCTTCTCATTATGGTTGAAATAGTCAGCCAGTGACAAAGGTTGCTTGATTTAAAAAAAAAAAAAAAAAAAAGTTTTTGCTTCAATCAGATTGGAAGAAAATTGTTCTTAAAGTCAGGTTGTTTTCCCTCCAAGTGGATAAAACCCTGTGAGAAAGTTAGAAACAAGCCCCTTCCTTTGGAAACATGTCTGCTAACCAAGGAAAGTCTCTCTTGATTCTTGAAAATGTAGAAATTATTCGTGAGTTAGAACATCGTGCAAAAAATGTTTAAGTGTGTAAAAAGTTTTCTTTGTCCTATTCAACAGTATTGACATTGTGGAAGAATAAACATGTTTACATATCGGCACTGGAAAGGAACATAACAGAAAAAAAAAAGGCTATCTCCAGTTTACAGTACCCCTCGTGTTTTGCTATATGACGAACAGAGGGTTGCGTGAAGGACGTAAACTTTGAAAAATAGTTGTAATTAGAAGGGAAAAAAATAGTTATAAGAGGGGGTCGTGTTTTTAATCGACTTTCATTTTGTGTTTAGTGAAAAAAGATTATGTTTTTACGCAACTTCGGGAAGGATTCAAGCAAAAACCAGTCATTGGCCACAGCCAGGGAATACCGTAAACTGGAGTTTACTAAAAAAAAACTTAGAAAGTGAGGTTACAAACGTCGATGAAGCATTGCTTCAATGGTTCACTATGCAAAGAAGTGCTGGATTTTCAGTAGAGGGTCTGATCGTGAAGGCGCAAGCAGAAAAATTTGCTAAACAATTTGGATGTGACAATTTTGTATGTAACAACGGTTGGCTGGATCGATTTAAAAACCGAATACCAGCATATTAATACAAATGATATGTATGTATATACTAATGTTATTTTTTTTTTTTTCTCTAATATTGCTTTTGTTTTTTGAATCTATCTTTTTATCAAGTTATTGAGAATTGAATAAAATAGGAGGTAGATTTAATTCATCACTGATATAGTGAGTAATGGTTATAATGAGGAAATTTTGTCGGTCCCTTGATGCTCGTTATAACCAAGTTCGACTGTATTTAAAAAAGACCCCTCGACGTGGGCACCTGTACGTGGTGAGGGGACCTCCCAGTGACGCTGCTGGACTTCCAGACTAGCATCACTGGGATCCAATGCCCACAGCCCAGGTTCCAGGCTTACATCAATGGAATCCGGCGTGTTTGCCGTGCGCTGCGACCCGTGGAAATTCGGAAAGGGGGATCCTGGTGGTTGAGGGGCCCAGCTTCAATACACCACTTTGGCCCCTGCTTCGACAAGACGGGTGGTCCTGGAAGGCCTGGCTAGGATCAATCGGCTAGTAGGCTCGCCTGCGAGGGTCAACCGTGTCAATGCCACGCCCCTACCCTCATGGTCCGAGGGACAGGATTCAGGCTGGCGGCGGTGCGGGTATAGTGTCTGGGTAGCCCTGGCGTCCCACTCCCGAGCGCATTTATTGCATGCCGGGTAGTGGGCATCCCTTTGGGCTCCGTGGTGGGTGGGGAGCCCGGGCACTGAACCATATAAAAATCTATGAATCCTGATAAACTAAATTCTTCAGGGGCCCCAACCCGGTCCCTATCTGAAACTTTAGAAAAAGATACTGATAACATTATTGCTAAAAAGAGGCAGCGAACCGAATTACCATCAGGGCCAGTCCCAAGGTTCTTAATCATGCATTCTACCAATGAGACACCGATTGGTAAAATGTCGCCCTTTTTTATTCAAAAAGGGTTAGATGGGTTAGCAGGTTCTCCCAAATCAGTTAAGAAGCTCCGTTCTGGAGACCTTAATTGAAACTAAAAACGACAGGCAATCTGAACATCTACTCCGAACAACATCAATCGGAGGAATATCTATAACAGTGACACCACACAGAACACTCAATTCATTGAGAGATGTCATTTCGGAGTGGGACCTTCTCGACGTAACTGAGGAGGAAATCTGCTCCGAATTAAAACCCCAGGGAGTTATTGCCGTCAAGAGAATTACTGCGCGAAGGGATGGAAAAATTGTTAAAACCAGGAGCGTTATCCTGACTTTTAACTCTCCTAAACCTCCTGATGAGATTAAAGCTGGATACATCAACTGTTCAGTGCGTCCATACGTTCCGAACCCTTTACGGTGTTTTAAATGCCAGAAGTATGGACATTCTCAAATGGCCTGCCGTGGAGTCCTTGCATGCACTCGATGCGGTGCAAAGGACCACGAAACAACAGCATGTTCAGCCACAAAACCCACCTGTATTAACTGTGAAGGCGAACACCCGGCCTATTCACGAGCATGCCAGAGGTGGAAAGAAGAAAAAGAAATTCAACGGCTGAAGGCAGAGCTAAATATATCGTACCAGGAGGCAAGGAAATCGGTCAAACCCCTGAATATCAACAAACCTACCTACGCCCAGAAGGTAGCAGGGAGATGTTCCGTCGGAACTCAGACGGACATGACCATTCCTCCAAAGGAGTCTTTCACTCCCATCGCGCAGTATCTCTTAAGTTCTCAAAAACCTGCACAAAAGGACCAATCAGCTGCCACTCCTATATCGGTACCTCCTAATGCTCCACAAGTACCAAAGGTAATTATGAAAGAAAAGAATAAGAAAGGGGAAGTCCCCCCTAGTACCCAAGAAAAGATGGATGTCGAGCAGAAGGAGGTACCCGAAGATTCAGTCTTGGAACTCTTTGCAGAGAAGGAAATGGACACGGGACAGCGTCCATTCTTCCCCAAAAAAGATAAATCCAAGACTGATAAAAGTAAGACCTCAGCACCTCGGAAGCCGCCTGATGGACCCACCAAGCCAAAATAATGGCTAAATTCCTACAATGGAATTGTCGTGGATTCCGGCGAAATATTGATGACATCAAGGCCCTCCTGCAAAAGCACGAGCCAGTTTGCTTTTGCTTGCAGGAGACATATCTAAAGGCAAATGACGATCCCACGATGCATAACACCACAACTTTTCGAAAGGATAGAATTGTGGATGGCTCTGTACATGGGGGAGTGGCTATCCTTGTGGGTAACCAGACCCCAGTGCAGCCCTTGCTAATTACAACCAGCATAGAGGCTGTTGCAATTCGCCTTTCAGTGGGATTTTTATTAACTGTGTGCTCCATTTATTTGCCACCTGGAACTGACATCTCCCAGGCAGACCTTGATGATCTTCTAACACAGCTGCCTCCCCCTTTCTTACTTCTCGGGGATTTTAACGGACATAACACCCTGTGGGGTAGTGCTAACATCAACGGAAGGGGACGAATCATAGAGCGTATGCTCAATGACAATGACCTTTCCCTTCTAAATTGTCGCTTCTCCAATGGAACCTTTATCTCATGGCTATTCCCAACCTCGTATTGTTTGGCATTACAAGAATGCAAAATGGGATGACCTGCGAGACTTCTTTTCTTCCTTTCCTTGGTCTGATTACTGTTTCAAAATTTCTGATGTCAACGTTTGCTCAGATCGTGTCAGTGAAATTATTCTTGCAGGAATGGAATCCTTTATCCCACACTCCACTTTAAAATCTCGTCCTTTATCTAAACCTTGGTTTTCCAATAAATGTGCTAAGGCTGTCCAAGAGAAGAACGTTGCATATCGTAATTGGCTTGTTTCTAATTCTTCAGTTTCATTTTCTGCCTACACCAAAGCTCGCAACAATTGTAAAGCAGTTATTAATCAGTCCAAACTAGAGTTTGAACAGGCTAAGAGTAGAAAACTTGCTTCTTTCCCTAATGGTAGCCGAGCATTCTGGTCTCTTGCCAAAGCTATTGGCCGCAACTTTTGCCCATCTCTGCTCCCACCTCTGTCCAAACCAGATGGTTCTGTTGTCACTTCAGCCAAGGATAAAGCTGACCTGCTAGCATCCCATTTTTCTTCGAGCTCATGTATTAATGATCTTGGTAAAACACCTCCCACCATTCCTAACACGCTCCATTCAATGCCTCCTGTGGTCTTCCGTCAAAAGGATATCAGAAGGATTTTGATGAATCTTGATGCTAAGAAAGCTCCAGGTCCTGATGGTATTTCTCCACTTGTTCTCAAAACCTGTGCTCCTGAACTTACTCCTATTCTTTGCCGCCTTTTTTCACTTTCTTATTCCAAAGGTGTTTTTCCTTCTGCTTGGAAATTTGCTCATATCCAGCCAGTTCCTAAAAAGGGTGACAAATCCCTCCCATCCAATTATCGTCCCATTGCAATTACTTCTACTCTTTCTAAAGTAATGGAGAAATCAATTAACCGCCAACTCTTAAACTACCTAGAAACCTTCCGTCTGATCAACGATCGCCAGTATGGATTCCGTCAGTGTCGATCCACTGGTGATATTCTGGCTTATGTTACCCATTTATGGACTAATTCAATGGAAAGGTTCGGTGAAAGTCAAGTAGTTGCTCTTGACATCTCAAAGGCTTTTGATCGTGTTTGGCATAAAGGTCTTCTAAACAAGCTTCCATCTTATGGTTTGCCAACTGTTTTTAGTAATTGGTTATCCAGTTTTCTCTCTGATCGCTCACTGAGGGTGATGGTAGATGGCTCTCTGTCTTCTAACTTCTCCACTAATGCCGGTGTCCCCCAAGGTTCAGTTCTTTCCCCCACTCTTTTCCTCTTGTATATCAATGACCTTCTTCCACTGACTGGAAATCCTATCCATAGTTTTGCTGATGATAGCACATTGCATTCAACTTTCCATTTTGAGAAACCTTGTCCAGCTCAATCAGCTTCAAGTTCTCGAAAATCTGCTGCCAATTCCTTAAATGCCGATCTTCAGGTAATTCTCCAGTGGGGCAAAGATAACTTAGTTGATTTCAACCCTTCTAAAACTCAATCTTGTCTTATATCTCGCAAAAAGGATTCTTCTGCTCCTATGCTTATCTTTAGTGACACTCCGATTTCTAGGCAAAATGATATATCTCTTTTGGGGATTACCCTGACTTCTAATCTCTCTTGGCACAAGCACATTAAAAATATTGCTTCCTCTGCATCTAAAAAACTTGGTTTTCTCTTTCGCTCTCGGCGTTACTTTTCTCCCATACAGCTGCTCACTCTGTATAAATCGCAAATCCGCCCTGCCATGGAATATTGTTCCCACATCTGGGGTGGTGCCCCCAGAACCTCTCTCAAGCTTCTTGATTCCATTCAGAAGAGGGCAGTTAGGTTAATTAATGATTCATCTCTAACAGAGTCTCTCCACTCGCTTTCTCATAGACGCACTGTTTCTGCTGCATGCCTCTTCTACAGATACTTCCATGGGCACTGTTCTTCTGAATTGGCTTCTATAATTCCCGCTCTCTCTTTCAAAACAGTCCGAACACGTGCCGCCACCAGCCAACATCCATTTACTGTCCAACTACAAACCCACAGAACCAACTTTTCATCTTCCTCATTTATTCATTCAACTGCCGTTTTCTGGAACAACCTTCCTTCATACGTATTTCCTGAAAATTACAATCTACAGAAGTTCAAGTCCAATATCAACAAATATCTTCTTTCGTCTTCTCAACCTCCAACCCAAGCACGGTACTAAGTACTATAGGTTATAATACCTCTCGTGTTTGGGGTTCTCATAAAAAAAAAAAAAAAAAAAAAAAAAAAAATACTGGAACAAACACCTTCTTCCACATGCCTACCCGTACTTTTTCTGCCATTGATCTCTCTATCTGCTCCCCTTCTCTACTCCCTTCACTCACTTGGGAAGTGGAGGAGAATCCATACGGAAGTGATCACTTCCCTGTGATAACCTCGTTATACAGTGGGAGACCATGTCTTCCCTTCAGGTTATCACGGTGGAAGATTGATCAGGCTGACTGGACTGCCTTCCAACATCAGGCAAATTTTGATCTTAGCACGGTCAGTCAAGAGCCTATCAATGATGCAGTTAAGTACGTCACAGAAAATATTGTCCAAGCAGCTGCGAATGCTGTTCCAAAAACATCTGCCCGGTTTCCACCATTTCCCAAACCTTGGTGGAATTCACAATGCACAGCAGCAAAAAAGGCTCAAAACAAAGCGTGGGGGATATTTCGCCGATATCCTACCACGACCAACCTTATAGCCTTTAAACGTGCACGAGCCAAAGCACGATATGTCCGTCGTCAGAGTCAAAAGGAATCATGGATCCGTTTTACCTCATCTATTAACCAGGCTACCAATTCTAAGGTAGTCTGGGATAAAATCCAGAAATGAAGGGAAAATATACATCCCACCCTTCTGCAATCCTAGATTATAATGGATGCGCTGTTGGAGATCCAACTGCAATAGCCAATTCTCTTGGGGAAACATTCTCTAACATCTCTGCAACATCTTCGTATTCCCCAGAGTTCCTGGTCCTGAAATATAAAATCGAAAAACAGGCACTTAACTTTAAATCTAAGAGCATTTATCCCTACAACGGGGATTTCACTATTCTGGAACTGAAAAGAGCCCTCGCTCTTTCCAAAGAAAGTGCCGTTGGACCAGATGGCATCCATTATGAAATGATTAAATATCTTTCATCAAAATCTATGGATTGTCTGCTCCTTCTGTATAACAGAATCTTTACTGAAGGGCAGTTTCTGGACTCCTGGCGAAAGGCAATCGTTCTTGCCTTTCCTGAGCCAGGAAAGGATCCAAAAGTCACCACCAATTATCGTCCTATTGCTCTGACTAGCTGTCTGTGCAAAATCCTGGAGAGAATGGTTAATTTCCGTTTAATATGGTACTTAGAATCAAACGACCTTCTCTCCAAAATCCAGTGTGGCTGCTTCCGAAGGAACCAGTCCACTTTGGACCATCTTATTAGACTGGAAACATCCATCCGGGATGCTTTCCTAAAACGCGAACACTTGGTGTCGGTGTTCTTTGACATGGAGAAAGCATATGACACAACTTGGAGATTTGGCATCTTAAAAGATCTGCATAGCCTTGTCCTTAGGGGGCAACTCCCCATTTTTATTAAAAACTTTTTAGCCAATCGATCTTTCCAAGTTCGTGTGGGATCCTCACTCTCTCGTTTCTTTGGTCAAGAGGAGGGAGTACCACAAGGATCAGTATTAAGTGTCACGCTTTTTGCCATCAAAGTAAATTCCATCACAGAACAACTTCCTCCAACTGTAAACAGTGCCCTCTATGTTGATGACTTTAGCATATTTTGTCAGTCATGCAACATGAGGGTTATTGAAAGACAACTGCAGAAAGCTATTGATCGCCTCAACTCCTGGGCTCTTGCTAATGGCTTCAGGTTTTTGCCGGAGAAGACCATTTGCGTACACTTTTGTCGTAAGCGTAATCTTCATCCTGAACCTGAATTAAAGCTCGGACAAAATGCAATTCCAGTAGCAGCGGACACAAAATTCTTGGGACTCGTATTCGATAAAAAGCTGACCTTTCTGGATCACATCCGTCAACTCCGCACAAAGTGCACAAGAGGGCTGAATATTCTGCGCTCTCTTTCCTCAACATCTTGGGGTGCGGATCGATGCACCCTACTACGCATCTATCATGCACTTGTACGATCCAGAATAGATTACGGGTCCCTAGTATACAATTCGGCCAGAGACAGTGTACTTCGATGGCTGGATCCTGTCCATCATCAGGCTCTCCGTATCGCTATTGAAGCATTTCGAACATCTCCCATCCAGAGCTTATACGTCGAAGCAAACGAACCACCGTTATCACTTCGATGTAAGCAGTTGTCTCTAAAGTACACCTTAAAACTGAAATCCCTGCCAGACCATCCTACGTGGCCATTCGTTTTTGAGCCACGATGGGAAAATTTGTACAACACCCATAAGACTGCCAATCGTCCTTTTGGTATTCGTCTCCAAGAGCTACTCAAAGAACTTAATATTAAGGTAGACAAGGTTGTCCAAACACCAAAGCAACCCCTTCCACCCTGGCATGCTCATGTTCCAACATGTGACTTGTCCCTTAGAAATTGGGGAAAGTCGGACACTCCATCGTCTGTCTACCTGCAGCTTTATTCAGCACACCGAGCTGAACATTCTGACTTCGCGCCAGTTTACACAGACGGTTCGAAGTCGGAATCATATGTGGGATCTGCTGCTGTCTTTACAGACAGCACTACATCGGAGCAGATGCCCTCTGAATGCAGTATATTTACTGCAGAGCTGCATGCTATAGAGTTAGCCTTGGATCACATTAGTGAATGCCAATACCAACGGTTCATTTTATATTCCGATTCTCTCAGCGTGTTACAGGCTTTAATATCTGTGAGATATAATCCTCATCCAGTTCTGTCTAGTATTCAGCAGAAGATTCACTTCCTCCTCGGACGTGAATATGATATCCACTTCTGCTGGATTCCCAGCCACATTGGGATTAGGGGAAATGATTTGGCTGACACCGCAGCCAAATCAGCAATTCCCAATAATAACCGCTGCCTGTCAGTCCCCTATACAGACTACAGGCAAATAATACACCAAAAGATATATTCTCAATGGCAGGATTCGTGGAATAGACCGACTGCGAATAAATTATATCGTATAAAGCCTGTAATTGAACCATGGCAGTCTAGTCTGCGCAGGAATCGTAAGTAGGAAGTTGTTCTTGCCCGGACCCGCATAGGACACAGTCATTTAACTCATTCGTTTTTGCTGAGGGCTGATGACCCTCCTATGTGTGTGTCCTGTGGCACAATTTTAATGATTAGACACCTTTTAATTGACTGTCCAGATTTTAGCAATATCCGTTTTATCGCTTTTAACCATCTGACTGAGCCTTATACACTCAGTCAGATTTTATCTGACAATGACAATGTCTGCTGTTTTTAGCTTTTTTAAATCAATAAAGGTTTTTACTCGTATTTAAAATTTTTACGTTATTGTTATTGTCTTTTATTATATATCTGGACATGGTGGCCTAACTACTTAGGTCACTGAGAGAATAAATTTTTATATATTACCTCGTTTTGGCACATTATAGCTTTAGATGCTAATGCGCCAATTAAATCAAAATCAAAAAAAAATTTAAAAAAGAAGAAGAAAAAAATAAATAAATAAACTGTGTGTTTCCTCCTCACCTAGGTAACTATTCAGATAACCTTTGAATTTATCTAAGTTGTCAGCTACCCACAGAGGTAAGTTATTCTGGTAATTAACAAATTGCTGGCCAGAATAAAACTTTCAACAATCCGGTCTTAAATCTCTTTCCCTGTAATTTCAGTTTATGGCCCCTAGTTCTGGAATATCATTTATAATTGAAAATTTACTTATTTCTTTTTACTATACTCTTGGAGAGCTTTATAGACTTCAGTCAGATCCTGGTTACCAAGCTCTGTAGCTTGCATATGCAGAGTCTTACCTTGTATGGTGCCCTTCTTCAGATCTCCCCAAGTGTATTGCCTGTATTTTAAACCTTTCAAGAAGTTCAGTGTCTTTTTTTTTGTTCAGGTGTTGCCTCTATACTTGGATACAGTATTTAAAGTGCAGCCTTGCAGTTTCTTTATGCTGTAGGATTATGACTTCCCTATTTACAAGCAAATATTCAGTAAATCATCAATAGGACACAATGGGCCATTCTTGCTGCTTGTCTACACTGCTTAGAGAACTTCCTGTCTGATCATATTGTAAACACCCATATCACTTTCTTTCTCTGCTGTATTTAATTCAGTCCCCCATATCAAGTGCATTTTCAAATGCATTAACACATTTTAAAATGTGTTAATGCATTTACACTTGCATTTGCTGTATTAACACATAGCTGTCACTTTTCTGAATATCCTTGAAGTTTGTCATCTGGCAGAAGCACTGCTTGGTGCTGATGATTAACCTCCCCCTCAGTCTTCACATCATCTTTAAATTTTGACATCACATCCCTATTCCTTGTCAGTGTTATTTATGAAAATTTGAAACAACAGTGGTCCTAGAACTAATTCTTAAGGGTCCCCACTTCTAATAGACCAATCTGAAGAATAATCATTAATTACAATCCCCTGTCTCCTGCCCTGCAACCATACTGCAAAGCATCTTAAAATCTTATTCAAATTTACAAATTTATTACTCATAATATTCTTAATGATGATGATAATTAACGTATAATAATCCAAACTTTTGAAGGAATTGCAAAAAATTTGTTGTCATTTGTTAATGCTGCTAAGCACCATAATTTTATAAATGGTGCAAGATCCCCACAATTGAGTGATATTTTTTTTTCCACTTGCCATTTAAAAAGTTTGAATTCTCTCAAAGAATTTGAAGGCCTTTGCACACGGGCTGAAAAGGGCTCTAATTTTCCAAGTTAGCCAGTCCCAGGACATGGTATAACATTTTCTCCCTAGTTTTTTGTTCCCACCCCCCACATTTCTTCATCCTGTAAACACGATGAGGAAACCTGGAGAACACAGGATGTTCTAAAGCGAGGTTGTATGTTTGCAGACAACCTTGCCTTAGAACACATGCAGTTTACAGACATTACACACTGTGGTGTCTCTTGACCTAAATTGCCTTGGAGAAATCCAAAGCAACTTACAACTGATATCCAGCAGTGTGAACTGGCACTGTAATCTAACATTCATATATCCAAATCCAAAAGTTTTGTTGCTGATGGTGAAATTATTTGAATATCACAGCATGATGACATTTCATCATACTGTGATGACAGATTTTTCGTGGAAAGCATCACATGTATCTATAGAAAGCATCACATGTATCTATATGTGGACACAAAAACAGATAGTAACATGCTAATTACTTTATGTTTATTGATGGGTGTCATCGCCAGACAGTGTGTCCGTGAAAGTATAATTAGTTAAGTATACAGTCAAGAAGGTAATTAGATTTAGTTTATAAATATTTAGTGTATATAAGTTTTATATTGCATGGTTGACTATCATAATTATATTTTAAAACTAGCTGGTACTATTCTGATTTGTAGATAACAAATATTGGATTCAAATATTTTTCTTATTCTAATAATATTAATATCATTTATATCAATCTTGTAATGTTTAATCATATTGCAATCTCATTAGGAATCGCTATAGTAGATTATATTATAATTAAAACTTTGCATAATAAAATTTCTTATTGTATTTACGGTTACAGCCTCCTTTTCAGTAATTCTAGACATAAATAAGTTTATTTCTAACAACATTAAGCAATTTTTGTTGCATTTTGATAATTGATTTATTTTTTAACAGGTGTCAAACATGTTTTGAAATGCCTCTTGGAAATTCATGCACTGTTTATTGAGACTCCTCCTTACTATATTTTAAATGATTTATTCATCACAGATTACTGCATATGGATTCAGACAGTAAGGTGAGTAAATTTTTAAATCACACACACACACACTTAAAGCTAAGAGCCTGCTTGTAACTGGTAAGCCTTTCTATCATTTTGCTGAAAGAGACAGTTGATATTTGAAAATAATTGCTTATACATAGGAGATGGTACTAACCCTCCCTCCCACTGACGTATATACCAATTGATTCTGATGTATATGTTTTTAAACATGTTATAACATTAAAGTTAGAGTGAGAAAATTCTGTCTGTGATTTTTGCTGAGGAGATGTTTAGTTCATGTATATTATATGCATTGGCATTGAACTGAATTCCAGCATAAAATCAAAATGTATATTAAACCACTTAGTAGCTTAAACATGCTAATGGTATCGGGAAGCATTTTGAGTTACATGCAAAGTATTCATACATTTCAAAGAAAAATGATAGGAAGACATAAATTATACATATACTAAAATTTTTTTCTGTGGTCTGTTTGCTTTTTCTGTCATCTCAGATTTCTATTTCTTTATCGAAATATTGCATAAATAAAGTAACATTAAGTATAATATATTATATATATGCTCAGTGATCACTGAATTATGACTGCCTACCTAATACTGTATTGGGCCACTGTTTGCACCGATGACAGCTGCTATTGGCTCCACTAGATGTCTGAAGATGTCTGTAAGGATCTGCAGCTATGCTGCCTGCATGACTCCATAGTGTCAGAATAAATGATAGTTGTGTGTCCATGTGCCTCACTTCCCATTCCAAAACATCACACAGGTGTTCAATTGGATTGAGGTCAGATAAATTTGGAGACCAGTCAAGATCCCATTTCTGTCTGATAAAAATTGAAACATGGCAGGATGCACATGGTCTCCTAAGAGTTGCCAGTAGACTTCACTAGTGAGATGTTGGTTCTTATGCACCAGGGGTCCTAGTTCTTGCCAGTAGGACATACTCCATATTAAGCAAACACCACCACCTCCCTGTATAGTGAGCACCATGCATGACGGATCTGTGGAGTTGTGTTGCTTGTGCCACACACGAGAGAATCTGTTGATGTGTTATATCAGGTATTTAGACTCATTAGCATTAGCATTAGTAGAGGCATTTGATGCAAGAAAGCAAGCTTATGCAGCATCAGCCAAAAAAAAAAAAAAAAAAGTAACATAAATAAATAAAAATAACCACTTCCACTTCACCCCTCTGTTCGTTCGAAATACCTGTCCAGCTGAGCCTTAAACTTATTTAGGCTATCAACTTCCACGACAAGGGATGGAAGTCTGTTCCACCCACCAACCACCCGCTGGCTAAAGGCAAATTTCCGCACATCTATCCTACATCTGTCTTTCCTCATGCAACTCATCATGCAACAACATGATGGTCATGCAACCATCATGTTGTTGACACCACGGCATTCGCCGTTGATGATAATCAGCAGTGAGGAGAGGGTGTCTCTTGGGTTGTCTGCTGCGGAAACCCCATACATCTGAGTGTGCAGCACATTCATTGGGGATATTGTTCTTGCATTCCCCATATTGTATTAAGATGTCAAACTTTGCACAGTGAGTGACCTGCCATTGAGCCTGTGCAACAAACTGCACCCTTTGCTCACCACAAACATCCATCTTGCATAATCCTTTTGGCGCCTCCATAGCCAGGTGGGAAGGAGCAGCAGTGCGTAGCACACGCTTCTTGATTAAACCGGGGTTCGAGCCCGTCACCACTAAATACGGAAGATGCGGAAAGGTCAGGGAATGACCACCGCATATCCCCGGAGCAATATGGTCCGGGGATATGATTTTTTTTAATGCTCCTAAAAAAAAAAAAAAAAAAAAAAAAAAAAAGCATAATCCTTTACAGTTCTGTCAAAGGGAGGTGGTTGGTACGACTCATTTGACACCATTCTTTGTATCTCTTAACCACTGTGGGCTATGAACAACAGACAAGGTTGTATTCTGACGTGAGGTGTGACATTTTGGCCCATCTGTTTGCTTACACAATTCTAGCCATCCTCCTCTGACCGCTCTCATCAACAAGAGATTTTCTTCCACAGGAGTGCCGTTGAGAGGATGTTTTCTGTTTGTTGCACCATTCTTGATACACCCTTGAAACTGTCGTGCGTGAAAAGTTCAGGAAAACTGCCATTTCAGAGATGCTTTGTCCAGCACGCCTTGCACCTACTATCATGCCACGTTCGAAGTCCATTATATAACTCCTTTTCCACATTCTTGCTATGGTTTGTAGCGTTAATCGATACTAGAAAGATTGTTCTGCTGCATTTATATCCACAACTGTGGTCATGTGACTTGTAACATTGTGGGACAAACCATTTGTGTGCACGGCAGGGGTGTACCTAATAAAGTGGCAGCACAGTGCATATGCCTATAATACATGGAATCCAGTTCTTGTTAGCAGTCTGGGAAATGAATTTCAAATCAGAACAGAAAAAGACAGTGAGTGGCTAACTAAATGATGCAAGGAATCGGACTTTCTGCATTTGCCAAAAAAAAAAAAGAAATAAAGAAATGCTCAATCACCACTTTACTAAACTCTGCCCCAGTCACCTTGGCAAATAGTTCATTCCATTAATCTACAACTTGCTGATCAAAGGTAAACCTTGTAAGATCTAGCCTTCTGTAATTCCAAGATTTTATATTTGTGCCCCTTGGATTTTGTCTTTTCTGCCAGTGAGAATATACATTCATCATTTGTTTTATTGATTCTCTTTGGGGCCTTTACAATTCAATGAAATTGCCACCTAAGATTTATGATTGTTATTTTGCAATCTGCATCTTTTGAGGTGTTCTTCATAGCAACAGTGTTTACTTAGTGATCACCAGTCTAGTCACCCCATTTTTTGAACCCTTTCTAGAATTTTTTTTTTTTTTTTTTTAAGTAAGATCACATCATTGCCTTATATAACGGAATAATCACACATTTTTCCCTGCCTGCAAAGGTCCAATAAATTATTGAATAAACACCATGTGCTTTCCTTTGCTGCCTGTTTATGTTGCATGGGAAAGTTTAGTTGAAAATTCAATTAAAAATGCTGCTTATGCGTTAGTGAATTTTTATGGTGTTAAATATGGTATTACAGAAAGCTACAGTAAACTGTTATTGGTACTTACTGTTGATATCTGTAATTATTTGCTGGCCATTAAAGTTTTTGTTTAAATTTGTTGTATATGTGTACTCAGTTAAGCTGTGTTTGAGTAACACTGCCTTAAGCGATTATTAGCATTAGCAGTGGTAGAGGCATACAATGCAAGAAAGCACAAGCTTATGCAGCATCAGTCAAAAAAAAACTTCCCATTTCCACAACAAAAGATGGAAGCTTTTTCCACTGATCAACAATTATGTAAGAATTCTGGTGTCTTAATTTTTTTTCTTAATGTTCATAGCTGAATGTGATACTTAGCTTTGCTTATTATATTTTTTTATTATCTTATGTTATTTTCTAAATATTATGGTTGTTGTAAATATCTCTTGCATTGGCTTTATCACCAGGTGCATTATCACCAGGTGCAAATATCTTTTCTTTGTATTTTAAGTACGATGACCTGTAGTTCTATAAAGGATGATTCTGTAATCTGCAGTAGATGGTACTTGTTTTACTGCACAGTTTTTGGGTTCATTTTTTTTTTTTTTTTTTGTCAAAATAATTGCTTTGTACAGGATTTCACATATATGTTCTCTATATATCACCTGTTTGGTGATTAAAGTTGTGCCAGTTAATCTAATATATGAGGGTGAGTCAAAAAGTAGGGTTAAAAATTTAATAACAAAAAATATAATAAATTTTAAAGTAGGAGTGATCAATCTAACAGTGAAAAAGTGCTAAAATCCATAAGGAATGTTAAAGCAGAATGGATTTAGCATTAGGAGAGGCATATGATGTAAGAAAGCAAGCTTATGCAGCATCAGCCAAAAAAAACCCTCCCATTTCACCCTTCCCTTCGTTCCAAATGCCTGTCCAGCTCAGCCTTAAATTTATTTAGGCTATCAACTTCCACAAGAGATGGAAGTCGGTTCCATCAGTCAACTACCTGCTGGCTAAAGGCAAATTTCCACACATCTATTCTACAACTGTCTGTCCTCAATTTGAAACTGTACCCCCTCGGGTTCTTAATCTGAGCAAGAGGAAGAATCCCATCAGGATTCAGCTTGCTCAACCCATTCAAGGCCTTATACACCTCAATCAGATCACCTCACAGGTGCCTACTCTCCAGGTGCTGCAATTTTCAGAACTTAAGCCTTTCTTGGTAAGAGCACCCCTTTGTTCCCCTCACCAATCTTGTTGCCCTACTTTGTACTCATTCTAGCAACTCTACATCCTTCCTAAAATGAGGCCTCCAGACCTGTACACAGTACTCCAGGTGTGGCCTAACCATTGCCTTGTATAACGGGATAATCATCTCTCTGTCCCTGCTAGCAAAATTCCTATATATCATTGACAAGACTCCATGACCTGCCCTGGCAGCCCCTCTGCACTGCTCAACGAACTTCATATTTGACCACAATTACTCCCAGGTCTTTTTCACTTTCCACTTCCCTGAGTGTAGTACCACACAGTTGGTACGTTTCTCTTTTTGCATTTGTCAATGTTAAACTTCAGTTGCCACTTTTCAACCCATTTGCCCAACTTATCTAGATCCAGTTGGAGTAGCATACTGTCTTTACTGTCATTAACAACCCTGCCAACATTTGTATCATATGCAAACTTGGACATTAAACCTGATATACCATCATCAATATCATTGATAAATACTGAAAAGAACAATGGGCCCAACACCAAACCCTGGGGAACTGTACTAATAACATTAGTCCATAAAAGCAGTGTCCATTGATTACCACTCTGTCATCTCCCACTCAACCAAAATTGTGGATATCATTAAAAATTGTAAACTGTAAATATCACTGATGTTGCCTCCAACCTCTTTATGCATTACCTCTTTAACCAGTGACTGTTATTTTCCCTGCAACAGACACTAAGCTATCAGGTCTGTAATTTCTCATGTTACCTTTTGATTCCTCCTTGTGAATTGGGAATACATTTGCACATTTCCAATCCATAGAGACCTCCTTTGCTGCCTCCCTTAATATAATTGGATAGATCCCATCTGCTCCAAATGCCTTTTTTAAGTTTGGCTTCAATTTCTTTTCCCCTTTCCTCTCAGTTATCACAAAATTGTTTTTGTGATAACTGAGATGGCTAGGGGCATGGCCGGATCTGTAGTTTGTGAACTGTCCACACCACGCTAGCTTACGGTATACTGAGGTTTCTAGATGTGGGCCCATGCGTTTTACTAGGACATCCAAGAATGGGAGAGATGTGTCTACTTCTAACTCTAGAGTGAACTGGATGAACGTTGACAAGGAATTGAGATAGTCTAGCAATGTTCTCCAGGGCTTGGTGCCACTCCAGCACAGATGCAGCTAGGCGCAACGAGATTTCCAGAGTGAGGACAGACTTGATCAATTGTGGCTACCCAACCCACATATTGGACAAGTGCTTATTACAAGCGCAAGAGCTCACAGTCTACCCGAGACCGTCATCAACTCAGGACAATGTGCTCTACCACCTACATTCCCTACTATCCAGGCATGTCAGGCCAGATCTCAAAAATCCTCCAAGAATACCACATAAAATGCGTGCAGCTGCCTGGTAGAAACTTACTTTCTCTAGTTTTCAACGTAAAGACTCCGGTCATCCCTCTCTTACGCAGCAGTGTGGCATACCGCATAGCCTGCAAAGATTGTGACAGCTGCTACATAGGAGAAACCTCGAGACGTCTTCAAGACCGCCTTACATAACACGACAGATCGATTCGCCTTGCTGAGACCGACCAGTCCGCAATTGCAGAACACTACTGGTCGACCCACCACGACCTCAATCCCAAGTGGGACTACGAAGTAATTGACCAGTCCCGACACTTTCACCACTGCATCTGGTTAGATGCGGTGGTGAATCACTTAATATATTGTGTAATTCGAGAGCTATGACCCACTGCAAAGGCATGAGACTACACCGTATCTTAGAGGCAACTGTTTTAAGTCTAGATAAGCACTGGAGGCAAAACTACACACATCCATGCAGCAACAATGAACACTAGTTTAATGATTGAATGGCCTAGCTCATGCCCTCGCACGGCTCACTGAGCGCACAATTCTGTGTTCGTTAAAATAATTTTTATAAGTTTTCATTCTATTTGTTGATAAAAAGCACATTCAGCCTTGAAAGCTCCAAAGTATAATTAAAGATAATTTTACTGGATACATATGTTATCATTATTTCATATCACTATGGATTCCAGTACAACAGACCCATTTATCCTCACAGCCTCATTCTGTTTAAACTGCAAATCTATTTCATCACTCTCTAGCAAAGCTGCAAATTGTATTATAATCCCTATAAGATTCTGCATTAATAGTGTTTTTGAAGAATATTGGACAGACATTTCTTCAGTGTGACATCATGTATCATACCCATATTTTTACCAAGTTCAGTGGCCATTTATGGTTAGCATGTGGGTTGCTAAAACTCCAGTCAGCTATTTTTGCCATTTACTTAGCCACTCAAATGAAACCACTTCATTCAGGTAAAAGGTGTTGTCTGATTCTTAATGTAATTTCCAATGAAAATTTTTGAACCAGAGACAGTAACTAAGCCTTGCCGCATTTTTGGTAGAATGAAACTTGTGTATAAATAGAATTGATATGCTTGGAAACTGATTTTTCATTTCTTTGTGGGTAATGCTCGAAGAACTGTTTCTTTGCTCTATGAGACTAAAAATTGAGCCTAACATCTCAATTATGTAACATCTTAAATTATCATTGTAGCAACTTTTTCCATTATGTTTTTGATTACGAGGTTAATGGAATTTTTCGGTCAGTGATATGTGATGTGTAGTTGCTTCAGAGTTTCTTCAGGAAACTTTTTGGCATGGGTGTATGAATTTTTGGATAAATAATACCTGATAACAAAAATTGCTCAACTGAAAGAATTATGTCATTGCATTCAAAGTCCTCCATCAACATAGTGATTTGCCACTAGTTGCTCTTTTAGTTCCACTAGGTGCTTGTTTTCAAATCCTGTCAGAGACTGGACGAATTCTTAAAGACCTCTTTAGTTGAGGCTGTGCTTTTTAATCTCAGACAGAGGTAGTAGGGAACTTCATGGAGGCAGTAATCAAGAGTGCAATACAGTATCATTTAGGTAGAAATGGAATTCTGAATGAAACACTGCATGGTTTTGTAGGGGAAAGTTGTGTTTAACTAACATGGTTAGCTATTTTCACGGAGTCACTCATACAGGATGCAGAAAATAATTTTGACATTTCAACATTGTTTACTTGGATTTCAACAAAACATTTGATTCAGTCCTGCATGAGAGTTTATTGAACAAGCTAGAACATATTGGATTGGGAGGAAGAATCTTTAAATCAATCATGGTATGACTACTGGGCGAGAGGCAGAGGGTTGTGATAAATGGTTATTCTTCAGATTGAGCTAACATACGAAGTGGTATTCCCCAAGGATCAGTACTGGGACCACTGCTGTTTCTGATTTTACTAAATGACATTGATGAAGGGATACAGTGTGTAATTTCAAGATTGGTAGTGTAGTTAGTAATCACCGCCAAGCAGGGTGGATGACTTCTCCAGGGATGGTCAAAAAAAGTGGTAGCTATATTTTAATTAAGTAAAATGCAAGGTCAGGGAAATAGCAAAACCACAAAATAACTTATACACTTGATAGGGTTGAACTAAAAACAGTGGAGAAAGAAAGGGATTAGGGAGATACAATATGATTGGACATGAAGTTCTCCAAAGTGTAGGCAGTTGGTGATAAAGGCCCATGTTATCCTATCGGTGATTTATTGTATGAGGGGGTATCAAAAAGTTTGTACCCTGACCTAGATAAAACATCGTTAGGAAGATGTCATTTTTAATATAAGTTGTCTACATATTCAATAACTAACATGTGAAATTTCATTCACGTAGGAGAACATACACCAGAGGTGGAGCCCTGAATTTGAAGAAGGACACTATGGTTTACAAAGTGGAGTATCAAGTAGTAATCAGGTTCCTGCATTTGCAGGAACCTGATCACTACTCGATACTCCAAGGCAGGGCAAGAAAGCTCAGAAAATTGACGAAGAAATGAAAGCTGTGTATGAGCAGAATTGTCCATCCTATGACACTAAAAATGTGGAAACAAGAGTTCCTGTGCGGTCGTACAAGTGTCTTTGATGAGCCAAGAGAAGGAAGGCCATCAACATACACCATCTGATGGTGTATAATATAATCAAATTACAGTGTCTGGAGACTAGGCACCTGTGAGGTGATCTGATTGAGGTGTATAAAGCCTTGAATGGTTTGAGCATGCTGATGGGATTCTTCCTCTTGCTCGGAATAATCACCTGAGAGAGCATAAATTCAAATTAAGGAAAGACAGTTGTAGGATAGATGTGTGGAAGTTTGCCTTTAGCCAGTGGGTAGTTGATTGGTGGAACAGACTTCAATCTTTTGTTATGGAAGTTGATAGCCTAAATAAATCTAAGACTGTGCTGGACAGGTATTTGGAACGGGTGGAGGGATGAAATCGGAGCCTTTTTTTTTTGGCTGATACTGCATAAGCTTGCTTTCTTGCATCGTGTGCCTCTACTAATGCTAACATCCACAGACAATGAGATAGTTGCAAAGGTTGAACAGCTGGTGCTGAGTGAGAGACATGCGACAATTCATTTCATTGCAAATGCAGTGGGAATTAGTTATGGGTCTGCCCACAGCATTTTACATGACCATCTGCACATGTCTAAGGTCTCCACACGATGGGTTCCAAGATTGCTGATGCCTGTGCAGAAGCAATGTTCTTGCCAACTGTTGGATTTGTATAATGCGGATGTTGAGAACTTTTTTGATCAGTTGGTAACAAATAACGAATATGGGTGTATCGGTATGATCCGTAGACTAAAGACATATCAAAGCAGTGGAAGCACACCTCCTCCCCATCTCCTAAAAAGGCAAAGACCATTCCATCTGCAAATAAGGTGATGTTGCCCGTGTTTTGGAATAGAAAAGGGGTTATCCTGACAGATTATTTACTGGAGAATACTACAGAAATCTTTTTAAAAAGTTGCACATTGCTTTGAAAGTGAAAAGGCATGGAATGTTAACCAGAGGTGTCCGTCTTCAGACAATGCACCGGCTTACACGGCCGTTGCCATCACCAACTTTGTTGCCTAGTACAGCTTCGAACTACTGCAGCACCCACCCTATTCTCCTGACCTAGCACCGTCAGACTTCTTGTTTTGAGAAATGAAGAAACCATTGTGTGGACTCCACTTTGATTCGTCTCAGGAAGTCCCAATGAAGTGGAATTGTGGTTTCAGGCAAAAAATGCAGACTTCTATGATCAAGGCATTAAACAACTGATTCATAGATGGGAGAAATGCATTACTATACATGGAGAGTACATAGAAAAAGATTAAAGTTCCTGTGAGGTTTCACCTTTCTAGGGCTATTATTTCTAGGTAAGGGTACAAGCTTTTTGATACCCCCTTGTATATTTGCTTGTAGAGATAGAAGGTAATCTATCATAATCCCACTGTATAAGGCAATTTAAAATCACCTTTGGTATACTATACTGAAGTATACCTAAAAAAAAAGATATTAAGCTTTGTGAAAGGTTTCAAATATTGGCATCCTATTTTGTGAGATTGGCAAATGGGTGTCTTATATGAGGAAAGACATCAAATATGGGGACTACAGAGCTTGGAAAACTAGGCACCTTTGAGGATACTTGATTGAAAGTATAAAACTCTGAGAGATGAAAGTAAAAGGAATGAAGGTGGAATTTTCACTGTTATAAATGATTCCAGAACTAGAGGGCCATTTATTTTTATTATTATTATTTTTTTTTTTTTTTTTTTTTTTTTTTTTTTGTTGGCCAGTGCATCAAAAGTCTAGGGCCTCCTTGCACCATATGGCTAATACTAATCTTTTTTTTTTTTTTTTTTTTTTGGTCATAGCTGTTTACAAAACTGAGGCTATTACACTTCCTGTACAATACTTGGATGTTAATAGAACTTTGATTTATTTAGCCATGGAGTGATTGATTAAAACTCACTTAAGTGTTTAAGACTGAAGAAAAGAACATAACTTTTGAATTAATTTGAAAACAATGAGAAAGTAAGCATATAAAGTAAGCAATTAAAGACATTATTAAACTGTTATAATAACATAATTTATTAGTCACTGGCTTCCTGCTGTGAAAGACATGCACCTTTCTTTTTGTAGCTTCTAGGCTGTAGGACATTCAACAAAGATTATTTATATATATAACTGGTTGTCACTTTCACTATTGTTATAATTTTATATGCTGCAAGTTAGTTTGAGAATGCTGTTATTTAATGCCAAACCTGTATTCACTTACCTTATAAATTCATAATATAATTATTCTTAGTTATAAACTTAAATCTGGACTCTGTATTGCCCTGAAGTAAATGTTAAACATGCTGCCATTATCTAAACTGAAACCAGAGGAAATGTAACATTTAGTGTCATAGCTAGTAGCATGCCATCATATTATTAAAGGATGCATATATGGAATATATGCAATTTTAGTTTTTGGAAATAGAGTGGAAAGGGGGTAATGTGTGAAGCTGTTTTGAATTTAGATCAGTTGGAATTAATTTTTCCTTGTTATGGTATTGCTTATTTGAAATTTCAAAGTAGTATCACAATTTCTGTGAAAGTTAAAAGAAATAAGATCAAAGTTATATATAAATAAAAGGTTACATGCACAATTAATGCATTCTAAGGGGGAGGAGTTTTGTTATATCTGCTGATAATGGACTAAACATAAGAACAGTTTAATGTATTTGTACTATGAATTTATTTTATAGAATTAATCAGTAGAGCAAAGTTCTTCTGCAAAGGAAAAAGAAAACCTATTTTATCTTGTCTACAATTAATATTAAGCTAAGTTACTGCATAATTGAATTTCAAGTGCATTTTTTCAAATGAAAGATTGTTTTTTTGAGTCTATATGTTTGAAGACTTTATACATTTATATTGTTTTCTCACCAATTTTTGGCATATGTGTAAATTATTTATGTAGCTTTTGCTAAAATTTTTTATTAAAATTTCATCACTAGTCTTTATTGAGTTTTATACCAATTTTCACGATAATTAAAATATTTATTCTACTTCAACCTCTGCCAAGTTATTTGGAAACACTTGCTCTCAGTTAATCTGAGAGAGTTTTGGCAAATGTTTCAAATTTAACACCCAGTTAAACTTCAAACATAAGTGTAGAAGGACAATATATAAAGTTCTATTTAAAAAAGGTAAGATTCTTAAAATTTGTTTTAATTGTTCGGTTTTTTTTTTTTTTTTTTTCCAGGTCAAAGACATTATGGAAGTTAGCAGAATGTTTGAGTGGAGTAAGTTGCTGTTACCAAATTTTTTTACATAGAATTTCTTCATTTAATTGCTGATAATTTTGTTGCACTTTGATCCTTTGAGATTTGTAAAGAAGTTGTTTTATTTTGAAATCTTACTTCTTAATTTGGGGAGTACAATGTGTACAGAAAAGATAGGGAGGAGGTGTTATATTGTTAGTTAAGTAACACACAAAATCTAAGGCAGTGCATCCAGTTGACATGGGTGGACATTGCAATGTTGAGTCATTTTAATGTGACATAGCACTGGGATGGCAAAAGTGAGAATAGGAGTGTATTATTCGCCTAATGGCCCTGATGAGTACAATGAACAAATATACAGAGAAATAGTGGGCCAATAATCAGGATTATAATGGGGGATTTTAACTTTCCAGATATTGACTGGAACTTGTGGGTTGGTCACCCGCATCTAGCAAGACTTGTGGATTTATTGGATGATTGTTTTCTACAGCAGCATGTTCAAGGAGCAACCAGAGGGATTGAATGATTTGTAGAATTTCTTAAAATACCGATTTAGATTGACTCAAGTTAATAGCGTAGCTTAATTTTTACGGTACTCACCTTTTGTATAATCTGCAATTGATGCTTGAGATAGGACGGATACTAATTTGAATTTAAAATTGGAATTAATATGGATAAATTTAATTTTGAAACAGAGTTAAAATATGCCCAAGGAAATAGAAGTGCACATCTTCGTCCTTGGTTGTCATAGAATTTAAGGTTAAAAATGATTGAAACTGTATCTGTAAATCGAGGAGGTCAATAGCCATAACGAATTGGCTTTCATAGTTAGCGTCTTCAGTTGGCGATAGTGAGAAGGGAGTGAAACGCACATATTTAAAAGACTATGTTCCCGTGATGCTCTTTGATACATGTGGGAATCTCAGGTGCATGAGATTCCAAACTGGAGAGAGGTTATAGGGTAATTTGGCATTTATTACGTTAAAATTAGAACGATGGCGAAACCATTCTATGAGGAGGGCTTCATACTGAAAGATTTTAAAACTAGATTTCAATTTAATGATAGGGATGGCTGAATCAACTAAAGGAGTGTGATTGTGGGATTGTACATGTAGTGTGAGTTCTGTGTTTGATTGTCCTGTTCTAAATCTATTGTAATACGCTCGTGTATTAGATGTTGCGGAGCCATATTTAGAGGTGGTGACACTAATCAGGGTGGTTTTCCAATTTGGTCTGAAGTTCTATGATACATTCTTTAGAGGTATAATAGTTGTCTTTTATAGCAAAATTAAATTAAATGTATCATAGAACTTCAGACCAAATTGGAAAACCACCCTGATAAATGGCGGATAATACATCAGGCCAGCTCCATTCTTAATTCAAAATTCTAACCCCAATCTAACATAAATAAACATCAGCTAACAGACATACAGAAAATACGACATAATCCAAACATCATTATACAGAAAGCTGATAAAGGGGATACCATAGTGATCTTAAATAAAAGTACATATATTGATAAAATGAAACAAATTCTCTCTGACCAAGATACATACAAAACCAACAATACATACAATATTTCCACACACAAAAATAAGCTTGATACCATCCTAAGGAAATTAAGAGCTAATAAAGAAATTAACTTCCATACTTTGCAACAAATCGGCATACGAAATAACATTCTTCCGCACATGTTTGGTATCACCAAACTACACAAACCCAACCATCAATTAAGACCAATAGTCTCCTTCAATAAATCAGCTTTTGCCAGCTTATCCTCTTTTCTAGTAAAGATCATTTCCTCCCTTACAAGATTTTCAAAATATAAAGTTAATAACACCATCCAAACATTTGAAAAAATAAGTTCTATTACAATCTTCAACAAAGACATTTTAGCATCTTTTGACATAGTCTCTTTGTACACCTGGCATCCACTCTGCAAGTCTTACATAATTTCCTAATGGAAGACAGCACCTTAACCAATCATACCTCTCTCTCAGTTAATAGTATACTAGAACCCACATCACTTCTATTAGACGCCAGATATTTCCAGTTCTACAATCAAATATACCAACAGATATTCGGTTTACCCGTGGAATTGGGAATTTCAGCCCCCCCCCATCCGAAATTTACCTAGCCTCCATAGAGAATCAAATATTACAACCTTTCCCTTCAGAGATCAAATTATATGCACGATATGCAGATGACATCCTTATAATAGGAAACAAAACCATAATTGATAACCTTTTCATTACATTTAATTCAATACACGACAGATTAAAATATACTCTTGAAATAGAAGAAAACGGACAAATTAATTTCCTTAACCTTACCATATACAAAATGGACACCAAACTTGGAACTAGAATTTTCAGGAAAAACACTCACACTGGAAAATACTTACATTTTGAGTCACACCATTCACTTAGTACAAAAAAAGCCGTCCTCTACAACCAAATTTATAATCCCATCAAATACAGTTCCACACAAGATGACCTATCTAATGAACTTCAATACCTTACAGAAAAATTCATATCCAGAAAATACCCTTTTCAACTGATTCAACAAACTATTTCTACCACCCAAAATAATATCAACAAACCATCCAAACACATTACATGCAGTAACATATGTATAGTTCTTCCTTACCACAGTAATCTTGCCGGACAATTCCGTCGAGTATTTGCAGGTACTGACATCACTCTCACATTTTGAGCATATAATAAACTAGGATCAATGTTTAATTCATATAAAGATACACATAAATATCAAATCAAGTGACATGAACAATATTGTTTATTTAATGAAATGCCAACAAAACTGAAATGCATGCTACATTGGTAGCACCACCTCTAAATACGGCTCCACAACAACATCTAATACAAGAGCATATTATCATTACAATAGCTTTAGAACAGGACAATCAAACACAGAACTCACTACATGTGCAATCCCACAATCACACTCCTTTAGTTGATTCAGCCAAACCCATCATTAATTTGAAATCTAGTTTTAAAATTTTTCAGTACAAAGCCCTCATCATAGAATGGTTTCGCCATCATTCTAATTTTAACGTAATAAATACCAAATTACCCTATAACCTCTCTCCGGTTTGGAATCTCATGCACCTGAGATTCCCGAATGTATCAGAGAGCATCACGGGAACATAGTCCTTTAAATACGTGCGTTTCACTCCTTTCTCACTATCGCCAACTGAAGACGCTAACTACGAAAGCCAATTCGTTACGGCTATTGGCCTCCTCGATTTACAGATATAGTTTCAATCATTTTTAACCTTAAATTCTATGACAACCAAGGACGAAGATGTACACTTCTATTTCCTTGGGCATATTTTAACTCTGTTTCAAAATTAAATTTATCCATATTAATCCCAATTAGTATCCATCCTATCTCAAGCATCAATTGCAGATTATACAAAAGGTGAGTACCATAAAAATTAAGCTACGCTATTAACTTGAGCAAGCAGAGGGAGTAATACTCTTTATCTGATTATCAGCAGTGATTATTTGTGCATTAAGAATATGCAGATAAAGGAACCACTATGTGGCAGTGATCACAGTGTACTGATGCGGGAATTATCTTCAAGATGTCACTACTATCAGGGGTAAAGGGAAGGGTTTTTGCTTTCATACAAGCAACTACAGTGGTATCAGACAATTTTTAAATTCTATACAGTGGGACCAACTGATGATGTTACCTACAGTGAATTCTAAATGGGAAGCATTCAAGGAATTAATCTTGGAATCTACTAGGCTTTTCATACCAACTAAGAAATTGTTCAATGTTTAGGCCTAAATGGATGTCAGAAGAACAATTGAGACTCATGGCAGAGAAGAAAAATGCATCGGATGCATATAAATTATCAGGTGACATAGAAGCCTATGGTAGATATAAGATAGTCTGTAGTGAAGTCACAAATTCTGTAGGAAAGTGGAAGACAGAAGCTTATTAAACTCTAACAGGGAACTAAATGAGTTTGTAATAACTAAGAGCAAAGTGGAGGAGAAATTGTTGAAGTTAAACATAAGAAAGGCACCTGGGGTGAATAGGATCTGTCCAGTTATATTAAAGGAGACGGCAAAGGAAATAAGCAAACCCTTAGCCATAATTATGAGAGCATCCTTGGAGTCAGGGGAGGTCCCCATGACTACAGATGTGCAAATGTATCTCCAATTCACAAAGGGGGATCAAAGGGTGACATGAGTAATTACAGATCTGTTATTTTAACTTCTGATCTGGGGAAAATAATGGAGTCACTGGTTAAAGAAGCATTGTAGGATCATCTAGACAAGACTGCAGTAATAATTCAGACACAGCATAGGTTTATTAAGGGAAAGTCTTCTCTGACCAATTTGATTGGATACTATGATGTGGTCTCAAAGGAACTGGATGCAAAAAATAATTTTGATATCATATATATAGATTTCAGGAAAGCTTTTAATACTGTTGCACATAGAAGACTACTGTATAAATTGGAGCAGTATGGCATTAAGGGCAAGTTGTTTGTTACAATGGATAAAAGGATGGTTAAGTGGGAGAAGACAGAGTGGTAATCAATGGACACTGCTCTTCATGGACTAATGTTATTAGTGGAGTCTTCCAGGTTCGGTGTTGGGTCCCTTTTTGTTTTGTATATTTATCAATGATTTTGATGAAAGTATATCAAGCTTAATGTCAAAGTTTGCAGATGATACAAAGGTTGGCAGGGTTATTAATGACAGTATGCTACTGCATCAGGATCTAGAAAAGTTGGGCAGATGGGCTGAGAAATAGCAACTGAAGTTTAATATTGACAAATGCAAAGTACTGCATATGGGTAGCAGTAATCCCAGTGTAATGTACCAAATGTGTGGTACCACACTCAGGGTGATAGAGAATGAAAAAGACCTGGGGCTAATTGTGCAGTCAGATATGAAGTTTTCTGAGTAGTGCAGGCACACTGTCAGAACAAGTCATGGGGTCTTGTCAATGATATACAGGAATTTTGTTAGTCAGAAAAAGGAGGTAATTATCTTTTTGTATAAGGCAATCGTCAGGCCACTCCTTGAGACTGCATACGGGTCTGGAGGCCTGATTTTAGGATGGATGTACAGTTGCTAGAATGAGTACAGAGAAGGGCAACAAGATTAGTGGAGAGAAAGAAGGGGTCCTCTTACCAAGAAAGGCTTAAGTTCTCAAATTGCAGTGCCTGAAGACTAGGCACTTGCTAGGTCATCTGGTGTATAAGACCTTGAATCATTTGAGCAGGCTCAATGCTGATAGGATTCTTCCTCTTGCTTTGATTACGAACCTGAGGGGGCACAAATGGGGGAATGAGAGTTGTGGAATAGATGTGTGTAAATTTGCCTTTAGCTAGCAGGTAATTGATCGCTGGAGCAAACCTCTATCTGTTGCTGGGAAAGTTGATAGCTTAAATAAATTCAAGGAATAACTGAACAAACTTTTAGAGTGAATGGATGGGTGAAATGGGATTTATTTTTATTTTTTTTTTGGCTGATGCTGTTATATGCTTGCTTTCTTGCATCATATAACTCTAGTAATGCCAATGCTAATATAATTAATAAAAAGGGGACCGTTTTCAAATGTAGGTAATTGTAATATTTGGAGTAATTATAATGCTTCTCTGCATTAACTTCTGCAGTCACCCATCAGGGGATGCTGTGGTCATTTCAGTAATGGTGACAGTACTTGGGCATGTGCACTTTAGAAACAACTACAACTGTCCAGATAGTCAACCCAAAGTAACTAATATCACTTTTAATCAGATAACATTACCCATTAGGCAAATTTATCTATTAAAAACTGAAGGCATGGCTGTGACTGAGTTTTAAACTTATTGGTTCCATCATCTGACAACAGGTATTCCTATTAGCCGTCTTGTGTCGAGCAGTGAACAGATGTATTGAATGTAAATGCACAGCCAAGCTGTAGATTGGAAGAAAAACTTCCGATTGGAAACTTAGCTTATGTTACATGGCTATTAAACCCCAATAGAAAAGCTGCGTGAGACCAATATTATATAATTAATAAAAGAGCAATGATTTCATAATGCAGGTAATTGTAATATTTGAAACATACTTTTTTAATTTTAAATTAAAATAACTTTAGATTAGTATAACATTCACTTACCTTAATTTGAGGTGGGAAGGGGGAGTAGAGAGATTTAGGATTAATGGGTATTCAGAATTTTATGTATAGGGTATTTCACAACTGGTGTGTAGTACTTTGGGGAGTGATTTTTGACATAGAGTAAAAAAAAAATGTTAAAAGTCCTGAGTCCTGTTTTTGAGGTGCTATAGTCATTTCAGCATGTGCCCAAAAAAATAAGCCAGAGCATTGGCACATGAATTTATTGCTACATTTTATGCACTATACCTTATGGTAACTCTTTAAAATCTTCACCATGGCCTTAGTTGCTAATGCGCCAATAAAAACCAACCAACCATCTTCACCATGATTTTCTTGCTCATTCCAAACACATGTTTACTATCCATTAATCGTTTAGGATGTTTGCATTTGTGAGCAGCAGCAGCAGCATCCATAAGCCAATGCAAGAGCTCCTCTCTCATGTGTACTTTGAGACCTTGTAGGCTGTTGAGAAAATTGGGAATGGGCTATTCTGTAACCAAATGTTCATTAAATTGCTTATAAATTTATTGATTAGCAGACATTGTAATCTGTAGTAAAGGAATAGTTTTAAGTTACTGAATTGTACAGATATGTTTATTTACATATTTATGAAATTAAAGTTGGCTCTTGCCAAATGAATATTGCAATAGCAGAAGTTTGTACACGAACTACGGATAAGTATAATTCATGAATATTTTCTTTTGCAGGGTTCTGCGGTCATATAATTAATATTGTTCTGCATTATAAATTTTATGTAATACATATATTGTGATAATAGCTGGAAATGTGTGTTTTAATGCTATTATACTAGTGTATCACATAACATTATCATGTAGTAGTTTTGTATTCGGGTATAGTGCTGTAGGACTGATTCAGTTTTTTAAGTGAAATTATGTCTAGGACTAGAGCACAAAACATATGATTCAGAACAGTGAGGATGTCTTAGCTTGGAGATTTGTAGAAGAAAAAAATTAGTTCAAATTTCTGCTACCAGGGGAGAAATTGACACTAAACATGAGATGGAATACTTAGGATTATATTTTAATATCAGAACTTAGAAATCTATAGATATTGTTCTATGTGCTTTCCTTCGCTTGAGATGACGTTCTGAAAGCGGAGGACTGCGTGCAACACAGTTTTGCGTAGCATCTCATTGGGGATGTTGGCTACTTGCTGTTTAATGCTTGCTTTCAAATTGACAAGCATCTGTATGCCACCATGGTAAACTGTCTTTCAGGTATCCCCATAGCCAGAAATCTGATCGGGCTGGCCAGAACTGCAGAAAGTCTCTAGAAATGATGCGATCATTTCCGAATATTGAATGGAGCAGTTCCTTCTCTTGTCAACCAACTTGGGGAGGAGCACCGTCTTGCATGAACACTTCGGTCTTCAAGCATTGCCCTTCTTGCAGAGCGGGAATATTGTGATCTCTTAGAAGAGCACAGTACCATGCACCTTATGGGGGGGGAGGCATGAGGTATGGACTCTTCAAAGAAAAAATGATCCTATTATAAACTCTGCTGTGAATCCACACCATACTGTAACATATGGACTTTTTAATGGTCTTTCATGCACAGCAGATGGACAAGAAGTTCCCCATATTCAGCAGTTTTGCGCATTTACAGCCTCATGAAGAGTGAAATGTACCTCATCAGACCACAAGATCATTCGAGTCCATGTATCGCCAAGTTCCATATGAGCCAGAAATTGTAGAGCAGTGTATTCGTTGTTGCTGATTACAAGACTAGTTCTTGCATTACGTGAATCTTGTACGGGAACCAGCGTAAAATTATTCAAAGCGATTTACGTACAGTAGATTAAGGAAGGTTCAAGTCTCTTAACACACCTCTGGCACTACTGACTGGTAGTGTTTCGCATTCTGACCATTGCAACTGCCACTTCATCCACTACTGCTGTTCCGATACGTGGTCGTCCCCTGCCTGGAATTACACCTAACTCCCCACCCAGTTGCTTCAAATTTCTTTATTAGTTTTTGAATCCACACTGACGTCAAAGGTCCTTTAAGTTCCTGATATTCACGTAGTGCTGCATTAACATTACTATTTATTCTAGTTTTAAACATTCCTTTAAAAAGAGCCATAATGGTTATTGACTGTTGCATTGGCCTTTCTGCTTCTAACTAACAGGATGTCATTTGCGTAAGCAGTGTGTCTTGAAGTAAATGACAACTTTTACATATGTGCAGCGCCATTTTTTCCCTGGTGGCAGAAATTTGGAAAAAAAAAATTTTTTTTTCCTTCTACAGATCACTTTCACATACCCAAAATGACATATCCACCGATTTTCACTGAGCTAACTCTAACCGTTTTGACACTAGGGTCTCCTGAATAGGGAAAATTATTTTATAACCACCTGGTACATGAAAATCGTGAATCTGATATTGAAGATTCTGAAAAAAAAATTTTTTTTTTTTTATGAAATAAAGTTTATCAATAATGGGGAACTCAAATACATTGAGGTAAGTTCCAATTCTGTGAGAGAAATCTGACAGCCCACAAAGAAGTATCAGCAGAAAACAAATGAAATGAAATAGCATAGAGATGAGTTCATTACTAAAATATACTAGTTTTGATGACAGTAATTCAGGAATTAGCACAGCAGTGTTTTGTGACAACTGTAGTAATCTCAGAGAAGTTTACTCCTTTTAGAAAATGTTTATAAAAGTCACAAAATTAGTAGTTGAAGATTCAAACACTTATGTCATTAGCTTAATTGAAAATGCACATGACATTAAGACAGTGGAAAGAAACATTAATTTGAGAAATTTATTCTTTTATTGCTATATTTAGGGTGCATAATAAGAAACTGTCACTAAAAGTATACTAGTCAAATAATTGGCTTTTGAAATCCCCAGCTTTCTCTGAGATTACGGCAAGAGATAGATTCTTCTCTTTACTCAGAATGCTACATTTTAGTTGTAATGAGAAACAGGATAATGGCAATTATATGCACATAATAGCCAAGTCATCCTGAAGAAGTGCTACTTGGCACTGCTCATTAACTTTTCTCACAATCTTGATGTCATCTGCAAATTTTGACATCATGCCCTGTATCCCTTTGCCAATGTCATTTAACAAAAATCAGAAACACTGGTAGCTCCTTGTACTGATTCTTGGGTGGCCAACTTCTTACATTAGTCCAATCTGAAGAATAATCACTAACCACAACCTCCTGCCCTGCAGCTGCTCTGAAATCCATCTCAGGATCTTCCCTATGATTCTGACTGTTGAAAAAAAACCATTTAAACCAGGTTGGTTAAATGATTTCCCTCCCTCCCTCACCATTTTTCACAAACATGATTTTCCCTTTACAAAATCATTTTGCAAATTCCTTTTCTATGTCTAAGTGGCACTATTGTTTTATTGATCATTGCCTCCGTGATTTTCCTTGCCACTGAGGCCAGACTAACTGGTAGGTAGTTACCCACTTTGCTGAAAACATTGGAACTTCTTCAGTCCAGAGGAATCTCTTCCAAATCCAGTGATGCTCTCATAATTAATCTTACTAATTGTGAGTGTATTCTCTTTCCACTTCCCTCAAAATTACTGTGTATATACCGTCAATTCCTGGAGTAAGGCAAGTAAGGTTCTTTATTTAATAAAAAGGATCCCCTAGTCCTTTTATTAAATAAGAGTGAAGTTGGATAACCATAGACCAGTCAATATGTGAAGATAAGGCAAATATGAAGATATGATCAAAGATAGCTATGGGTGAAAATAAGACCATTGTTATGTTAACATTGTTTACTTGGTATCACCTTAAGCATTTCAGATTAGTTGTGAAACATCCTGTATATTACGTAGCGAAAATATTGGTTATCATTAACTGTTGTTCTGTTTTTTATATCTCATATTTCTTTTAATTTTTGTGTTCCTTATTTTTTTCAGGTTTTACTTACAAAAAATGATGTAAATTTAGAAATTGAAGAACTGGAACAAGCAGCTATTTTGGCATTGAAAGAGAAAAATTTGCATAAAATCACAGATCCATCTTGCAGCTCAAAGTCACTGTCTTCCTCTCTTTGCACTAGTCATTCCAGAAGTTTGGGAAGTTCTAGTATTTCAGACTTTTCAGCCTGTGAAAAAACTGATTGTCATTTAACACCACGTGCCCTTCCATCAGAAAATGTTGAAAATGATAATAAAGATAAAACTCTTTCCTTTCAAGTTAATTACACAAAATTAAAAGAAAAAGCTTCTAGTTCTGAGGATAGTAAGCAAGTTAACACCTCTAAAATGAATGAGAACCACATGGAACAAAATGGTTCACTTGACCCTACAGTAGATCTCTCAGATGATGATACTTCTGATACTGAAAGTGACAGTTCAAGCTGCACTGATTCAGATACATCATCTGAAAGTAACAGTGATTATTCAGATAGTTCACAGCAAAGTATAACAGATGAAAGTGAAAATGATAGTGACAACAGTGATGCAGAGAGTAGTGATGAACACTGTTGTTTGCTGAAAAAGGAGAAAAGCTTTGAACGCAAAAGATGAGTTTTATATCCTTTTTTAATTCTAGTTTTTTAACAGTTGCAGTTGAATGATTTACTATTAAAATTTGATTGTGTTTCTGAAACTGAGTAGCTACTTCTGATATCTGTAGTATGTTCATTCATGAACTCAGTATTTAAAACAAAATTTGTTCATTCTTAATGTTAAATGCCATTAATTTGAAACATAACATGTGTAAACATGTTTTTAGCTGTATATTGAAGGTATTTGACTGCCAGAATAGAAAGGCACAAAGAAAGTACAGTTGTCATAATCTCAAAAAATTAATAATAATAAACATGTTCCCAGAGACACAATATATAGCCCGCACATATATAATAAATATACTCAAATGACTACATTCATTCATAATTAGGTCAGATGCTGACTACACTTGCGGTTAAAGTAGTAGAGGTTATAGATGTTTGAATATTTGGTAATATCATGTAATTATTTATATGATTATGCTCAGGAGCAGTTTTAATTATTACAAAGCCACAAACATGAGGAGTAATGGCAAAGATCATGACATGTATTTTTTTTTTTTTTTTTTTTCATTGTGCATTAAGCTGCTTCTAATTCTGGGGAAAATTTTCCACAGAATTAGAAGCAGCTTTATGCACAATAAAAAGATACGGGTTTATACGAGATTTGATGTACCAGGAATATGTTCCAGGTCAGCCTGGAATATACCATTTCTTGGTACTGTCACTAATATTATACTTCAGTGTCTCTATATTCACAATTTTAGTTTCATGTCAAACAGCTCTATATTTATAAATTTCCAGTAAAAGTGACATGAAATTTATTTATCTGATTTAAAATTTTCCAGTAAAAGCTGATAATGGTTAAATAATATTAATTTTTATTTATATTTCATGTCGCCCTTCATTAACAGTATTTTGTAACATTTTGGGAAAATTTTCCCGAAATGTAAATATTATAGTTATTTTCTAGTGATATTCCAAGTCCAAATCACAATTCATATCCTTGGGTTCTAAAAAATTGCAAGTATGTTCATGGGATAAACTTTAAAAAAGTTTTATTTCATACTGTAATTGCTTCTAATTTATTAATTTTGCAGCCATCACTAAGATCTTATTTCAGTTGAACCATCTGTTATGAAGAAACAAATTAAACTACTAACAATAATAATAATAACAATATTTCATTGGCAAAGGAGAGCAGAAAGCTTTTCATAATTGCAGTGCCAGTCTCCCTTTATGTGCAGTGTGGTTGTCTAGAAACTTTTTGAACATGTGGCTGGTGGGCTGCATTGCGGTTTATGTATTGTAGGAAAATTATTGTTGATTAGGCTAACAGTGTTTACATCCATTGATCTGAAAGTATTGTCATCACCTTTTCATTTGGTTTATGTTACGTTAGGTTTTCGTGTAGTTAATGTTCTGTATACTAGTATTGAATATTTTTTAGCTTTCATTAATATTATTTTGTTGCTACTTGTTTGTTGAAAATAATTTTTTGGTGAATATTGCCACTTGTTAAGGAATGGACCACTTTTAAATGGTTTTCAAGTTTTCTCTCTCTCTTAGTAGCATTTTGAATGCTATTAATAGAAAAATTGCTATTCTAAGGAATGATATTAATTGTTCCAAACTGTTGCGATAGGGAGGTTGTCCTGTTGTCTGATACTGCAACTATACAACTTTTTTTTTTTTTTTTTTTATGTAAACCTCAAACACAAGAGGTATTAGAACCTATAGTACTTAGTACCGTGCTTGGGTTGGAGGTTGAGAAGACGAAAAAAGGTATTTGTTGATATTGGACTTGAACTTCTGTAGACTTATTTTTGGTAAATACGTATGAAGGAAGGTTGTTCCAGAAAACGGCAGTTGAATGAATAAACGAGGAAGATGAAAAGTTGGTTCTGTGAGTTTGAAGTTGGACAGTAAATAGCTGGTGGCGGCACATGTTCGGACTGTTTTGAAAGAGAGAGCGGGAATTATAGAAGCCAATTCAGAAGAACAGTGCCCATGGAAGTATCTGTAGAAGAGGCATGCAGCAGAAACAGTACATCTATGAGACAACGAGTGGAGAGACTCTGTTAGAGATGAATCATTAATTAACCTAACTACCCTCTTCTGAATGGAATCAAGAAGCCTGATTTAATAGGAGATCCAAAAAATCATTCCTAAATTTTTTGTTGTAAATATGATAAATTAATGGAGTGAAATGAGATAAACAAACAAGTAAATAGAGAGTCACGTTCAACATCATGTTCCCCAGGGTTCGGTGTTGGGCCCTTGTTTTCTGTATTTATCAGTGATATTGATGAAGGTATATCAGGGTTAATGTCCAAGTTTGCAGATGATATGAAGGTTGCCAGGGTTGTTAATGACGGTAATGACAGTACACTACTGCAACAGGATCTAAATTAAAATTTAAAGCACTGCATATGGGTAGCAGTAAACCCAGAGTAACATACAGCTGTGTGATACTACACTCAGAGTAGTGGAGAATGAAAAGGATTTGGGGGTAATTGTGTTGTCAGATATGAAGTTTTCTGAGCAGTGCAAACAGGCGGCAAGAGTAGCTCATGGTGTCTTGTCAATGATATGTCAGTAATTTTGCTAGCAGGGATGAGGAGGCAATTGTCCACTTGTATAAAGCAATGGTCAGGCCACACCTTGAGTACTGCATACAGGTCTGGAGGCCTCGTTTTAGGAAAGATGTAGAGCTACTGGAACGAGTACAGAGAATGGCAATGAGATTGGTGAATGGAACAAAGGTTTGCTGTTCAAGTGTATAAAGCCTTGAATGGTTTGACAAGCTCAATCTTGATGGGATTCTTCCTCTTTCTCAGATTACTCACCTGAGGGGACATAAATTCAAATTGAGGAAAGACAATTGTAGAATGGATGTGCAGAAATTTGCCTTGAACCAACAGAGGTGGTTAATAGTTGGAACAAACTTCCATCTGTCGTAGTGGAGGTCAACAACTTAAATAATATCAGGGCAGAACCAGACAAGCAATTTGAGTGAATGGATGGGTGAAATGGGAAGGTTTTTTTTTTATTTGGCTGATGCTATATAAGCTTGCTTTCTTGCATCATGTGCTAATGCTAACATAACACTGTTTTTTTTCTTCTCAGCCAAAGTTTTTGTGCAGGGCCAATTTTCACACTTTATATGTGAAAGTCATAATGCTGTTATTAGATATTCCTGATATATGGTCTCCATGGTTGTGCTCTGGCTTACACTTATTAATATCAAACACTTTGCTGCATAAAAATGAAAGAGAAAATGAAGAATTATGAAAAGAAGAAACCCTAAACCACATTATGAATACAGCAAATTCTTGCTGTTTTTTGAGGTTAAACTTGGCAAGGAGGAATTCTGCTTCTATGTAGCATTAGTAGAGGCATATGATGCAAGAAGGCAAGCTTTTGCAGTATCAGCCAAAAAAAAACACTTCTTCCTTCAATTTATTTAAGCCATCAACTTCCACAACAATAGATGAAAGTCTGTTCCATCTGTTCCTACTTTTTTATAACATGGCTAAAGGCAAACTTCTGCGCATCTTTTCTAAAACTGTCTTTCCTCAATTTGAGTGAAGTTTACCTTGAAGTGGCATGTTGTAGATCATTAGAATGAATTGCCTGAAACAGTGTTCAAGGTTGATGATTGAGATGACTGAGAAGAAAGTTGGATGATTTGATAAAGTTCAAGCAGAATTGAGCAGGTTTGTTTGTTTGTTTGTTTTTGGCAACAGGAAAGGTATAATGATAGATTTTTTTTTTTTTTTAAACAGATGCAGAAAAAAACTAAGTGTCTTGGCAGGGTGATCTGGAATCACAAAAATACTTTTTTTCTGCAGCCATTCTTTTGTTCACTCTTAATAACCAAAACTGAAAAATTTTGATCATTAGCAAAGCACTTATGTTGATTTCATAATTTAATGGAAGTTGGGGTTAACTACTTTAAAACATCTTGGCTTGGAAAACTTGCCAGTCACAATTGGTGCAGCTTCATACTGCCATCTGCATTGTAGCATAACAGAATATGGATTCTTTACTTACTTAATTATTCACTATACAAGATTATCTTCAAACAACAAATGTATCATTTAAGAGAAAATTATAAAATGTATCAATCTACTTTGCCTCAGTTTTTAAGAATGGAATGTACAGAACACAACTGGGCTGTAGCTTTTTCTTTGTCAACTGATCCAGACTTGTCACAAACATTCTGCAGAACTAAACTATTCTTGTCCTAAAACCTTTGGAGCCAGCCTGCTGCATTTGAAGTTGCTAATTCGATGTTGGAGAGCTAGATAATTAGTTTTTTCTTTGAAAAATTAGCCCAGAATATTGTTAAATTAGATGCACATATTTGCTGGTACCACACAAAGTTTTGTTTCAAACTCTTCCATGTTTTATACCTTAAATTGTAGACAAAAGTAGGTAAAGGGATATTGGTACTTTGCACTGTCCATTTTACTGCATCCTATCCTATCGATATCTTGTATAATTTTCAGTTTAATTTCCTGGCTTAATTCTCTCCATTTATTTTTTGTCATCGTAATTGCTAAATGAGTTTTTATATAAATGAAATTAATTTTTAAAAATGCCAGCTGAGATCCTTTAAAAATTGCACAATTAAAGGATTACAATAAAAGATTTTGAACCTGATGGGATGGGTAGAGCTGCTGGAATTTATACAGAGAAGGGCAACAAGATTGGTGAGGGGAACATAGGGATGCTTTATCAAGAAAGGCCTCAGTTCTGTAGATTGCAGCATCTGGAGACTAAACACCTGCAAGGTAATCTGATTACCATAATGATGTTTTCATAATGTATTTGTTGTAGCTACCACAAACCGACTTTGTTTACATAAAAGTAAATAATTTTATAGTAACGGTAAATAATTACATAAAAATAAATAATAAAACCAGTGCTGGTTTTTTTTTTTTTTTTTTTTTTTTTTTTTTTTTTGAGAAAATGCAGAACCGGGTGGTTACACGCATACACAGAATCAGGTTATGTGCCTACACATAACCTGCTGGTTACATGTGGTGGAGCAATAATACACCTGTGTCAAGCTTTGTATTAACCATTAACCATACAAAATAAAAAATTTTTTTTTTAACAGAAAAAACATTAAACAGATTTTTATATAAAAAAGTATCCTTTTGCAGGGGAATTATATGTGCTTTGTATAAAGGGAAATTTTGTGTGAACAGAGTTTTTATTAACAAGATGCCCTAGTCTCCACTAAGAAAATTCTTGATTTGAGTCATTAAAGAAAAATAATGAATCCTTATATCTGTACTCCAGACAGAAATTGAATGTTAGTTTATTTATAGAGCTATGAATGTTGTTATGCTGACGATTTTGTGTATTGTGGCTTCAAACTGTGCAAGATTTTCAGCATTTTTGACTCCTACTCTGTCACAGCACAAATCATGGCGTATTAAATTTTAAAATATCATAATTCTTTGACCCTATTAATATAAAGAAGCATAATACGTTGGCATTTGATTTGAAATATGATCTTAGCAAAAGGGTTTATTTACTAAGAATTCTTTATTTATAAATAAAACTGCTTTTTTTTTTTTTTTTTTTTTAATTTTGTCATGTGATTTTGACTTTAGAGTTACTAGAAATTAGTTTGGTTCAGGAAATAAAAAAAAAATTATTTTTAATTTCATGATATCTTAATATTAAGAGAATTTATAGTGAATCATAACTTGAAAAAGAAAAAAAAATTAAAATAAAACCTCTTTAATTAAAGAAAAACTATTAAGTTTAAAACTGTTCATTATGAACAATTATGAACAACTGTTCATTATGAACAATTTTAAACATTGAATAATTTTTTTGGCTAAGCCTTCCCAGCTTGATCATTTAATAAAGCATATCTTTAAAGTTGTCATGAAACCTCTTTCTTTGCTACATACATTTGATAGTCCAAAAGAATTTGATTATATTTAGTTGAATTTTTTACATAAATTCCAGGGTTATTAAAATGTCTTAACCATACAGGTGGAAAATTTTGTAGTTTTCTTATGTTACCATTATACTGAAGTTTAATATGAAATAGCATGGTTAGTAAACTAATTTCTATTAGCCACTAAATACATAGAAGGGTAAGATAATCCTAATTTTTGCAGTTTATTTCATAGGCCATATAATGTTTTCCATATTAAGTAATTAAACTAGCATAGATTATACAAAAACAAAATGGCAAATTTTACTGCCTTTTTACATTGGAGTCTTAACTTTTCATGTGTAGAATGCAATAATTTCACAATTTTTGTAATTTCTTTTCAAAATTTATTTTATTTTTTTGCTCTTTATGTATATGGACTTATGTAATTGGATAATTAATAGTATTAGCAGTATACTCCATGATGTATATTATGTGTGACAGTTCCTTTTGAATTAACAGTAAATTTAAATCTAAGTTATGGTTTTTGAACTGAAAAGTATTTCCTATCAAAAGCATATGAAAGTATCTTATGCTGAGCATTCCATAAATGAAAACCGTTCTTGTAGTAAGATGTCCACAAAGGAGTTACTTTTACAGAATTTGTTTTGACCACTCTATGCACGCACAAACATATCATGAAACTGAAGATATTAGGTTAGTATAAAAGCTGAAATAGTTAAGATTAGTAATATTGTTTAAAAATGCACTTTTTGTGACTGAGACTTTTTCAGAAATTCTGGGGTTTTTTTCCCCTTAAGGAAAAACACATGGTCCAATTGTTAATAACTGGACCATGTGTTTTATTTTAATTAAAAGTGTAAATCTCAATCAGCTTAAACTGTCATTTGTGTATAAGAATTGGTAATTACTTTGCATTTTTCCTTGCTTCAACTGTTTTTTTCTGGCTGACTTAAGTTTTAATGATACCAAAGAACAGTAAAGGTGCTAATTTTTTATGAAAAATAATTGTAATTATTTGGCAGTTATTTTTAAAACTGAATCTTTAAAAAAAAAAAAAAACTGTAGAAATTTTTAGTCACCTAGAACTAATTTTATTTGCTATTTTTAATTTTTATATGTTTATTTATATATTATGTTGTAAGTAATTTAAACAGAATATAGATAGAAGCCACCTAAACAGAAAACAATGGGAGAAGAATGGGTGGTTACTAGACATTATCATTTTCAGAAAATATCAAAAAATTTAGTAATCAGATGTTAGCTTTTGACTAAAAAATAGCCTTATAGTACTAGTATTAGTCACATAGTTCAAGGAAGCCACAGGCTTTTGTTGCATTGGCCAAAATAAATAATAATAATAAAATAAATTATAAAAAATAATAATAAACAGTAATATCAAAATAAAAAATAATGATAAATTAAATCAAAACTAACAATAAAAATATAAAGGAAGATATTAAAAAAAGATATATAAAAAGTTGATTAAAAAAAAAAGACTAGTTATATGTTTCCCTCCTTGCGTACTTAATTATATGAGGAGGGAAATCGTGGTAACCTTGTGGAGGTTGATTACTGAAAAAGTTACCTCATGGAGATAACTTGTTTTAGTAATCAACTCGCATGCTAAAAGACAACTTTCTGCAATCCAGTGTAAACCTTTTCACCCACAATTTGATTCTATAGTTTCTAGTTCTGGAATCCTTTATAACAGAAAAAAAAATTTACCTTCATTCGTTTTACTGTCCCCTCTCAGAGTCTTATAGACCTCAATTAACTCCCCTCTGAGGTGCCTGGTTCTAGCCCACATGTTCAAAATCTTTCTTGTATGATCATCTTTTTGCACATCATTTACAACTCTCTCTATTCCCTCATTGATGTTGTATATGAAAATCAGAAACATGTTATTTTTAGTATTCTTTTGTCTTTTTTTAGACAAAGTTTCCATACTTAGACACAGTATTTCAATTTCAGTCTTACAATTGTCTTATACAGTAAGATTATGACCTCCCTATCTCTGCATGTTGTTGTTCAATAAATCACTATGGGGCTTTCCTGGCCACCTGTTTGCTTTGCTCAAAACTTCATATCCACCTATATCATAACTCCCAGATCCCATTCTTCCTCCAAGTTTTTAATTTAACCCCAACAATAGTATAAGTTATTTTGGAGTGCTATTCCCTAGGACCTTGCATTTTGTTGCATTAAAACACAGCTTACACTTTTCTGACCATCTGTCAATCCCAGTCATCTTGAAGGAGTGCTGCTTGGCACTGATCATTAATGACTCTTTCAATCTTTACACAATCAATCCGCAAATTTTGAAATCGCACCCTCTATCTCCATGTAGATGTCGTTTATGAAAATTAGAAACAACAGTGATCCAAGAACCAATCCTTGGATTCCAGCCATCCATGTTGCATGTCCTTCAGCATGCCATTTATATCTAAATGTCCCTGGATTGCGCTCTTAAAAGTGCAATCCAGGGACATTTAGATAGAAATGATTAATCATTGTCTCCAAGATTTTCCCCATCACTAATTTCTGTCTCAGCCTCACTTACATATCCCCTTCTCTGCATGAAGGGTCTTTTGTCAGTAAAGGTTGATCAGCAAGTTTATCTTTTGTCAGTAAAGGACCTGTTCGATTCATCAGCAGTATTAGCTTGCTTATCTTAGACTTTTCCACACCCATTATACAGGGATCTGATCTGATTCATTTTCTTCTTCCATGTATTCATATGAAAAACTTCTCCTAATCTTTGCTTTCTTAACCAGTGCTTTCTCATAATTCATCCTTTGCACTCTAACCTTTTCAGTGGTACTATTACATTTTTTAAAAATTTCCATTTATTTGTACACACAATTATTATTTTATTTATTTATATATATATATATATATACACACACACACACACACAATACTTACAAGAAGATATATATACAATTTTATTTACATTAACATTCTCGTTACACATATACAAAGGGTACTAGGAAAGTTTTGCAATACAGCTTTGTTTATTTAATTTTTTCAAAGTAATTTCCTCTACATTCAATACACCTCTCCATCCTCCGAAACCAATCTTTAAACCAGTTCTGCCAAGTTTCACTAGGGAGTAAAGCACACTCGTTGTCCCAAGCCCGTAGAAGGTCCTCATCACTGGAAAACTGCCTCCCTTTTAGCTTCATTTTCACATTCGGGAACAGTGCAAAGTCGCAGGGAGCAAGGTCTGGACTGTAGGGAGGGTGCTCGAGAAGTTTCAGTCCTGTCGTGGTCAAATATTCGGTGCAGGCTTTGGCGCGGTAAGCTGGAGCATTATCGTGATGGAGGTACCAGGTGTCCATTCTTGACTTTGGCCGCAGGTTCTTCATAGATCCAATGACTTTAGGCAGGCATTGTTCAGTATACCACTTAGCTGTGACTGTCTTCTGCGTGTCTAAAACGACACGTTCCACAATTCCACTCGATTTTAAAAATACAGCTATCATTTTCTTCTTTACAGATCGGGATTTTCTGACAATTACGGGTGTGTCATCATCATTAAAGACCCAAACTTTGTTTTGAGCCTTGGTCGGCAGATCATAATAGTACAGCCAAGTCTCGTCACCTGTCACGATGTTGTTCACATACCGAGATTGTCCCTTATCAAACTTTTTTAACATCTCCCGGCACCAAGTCACACGTCGTGTCATCTGCTCTTCAGTCAGTTGATGCGGCACCCAGAGAGAACAAAGTTTCTTCACGTGCAAATGATCTTGCAGAATCGAACGAATTGCTGGTGCATTTAGGCCCAAAGTATCCTCTATCTGTCGGTAGGTCACTCGCCTGTTTTCGTCAAGCATTTTCCTCACAGCAGTAACGTTTTCCTCCATAACTGACGTTCGTGGCCTTCCCGGCCTCTCAGAATCCTCCAGAGTGAAATTTCCCCTTTGGAATTCTCTATACCACCTGAATATCGTTGTACGATGTGGACAATCATCATCTAGTGCAAGAGTCATTTCTTCTAAGCACTGGTCTATGGTTAAACCACGCACGAAATTATACCGCAAAACTGTCCTTATCTCATTTCGTGACCACGATGCCATCGCAAGCACTTTACACTCTCAATACTAATGAATAACTGAGCCCATCAACTTGGCGCGGCGGCTACTATGCACGTATGAACATGTCTCAACATGCAGCAACAAGCAGCTTCCTATGATTCATTGTTGCGTCATATTGCAAAACTTTCCTAGTACCCTTTGTATAAGCATTTATATTTGACCTCCTGGTGCATTGCGTATGTGTATCCCAGAATCAAGGATGCTCCTAGGCAAAAGCCCATCTCCACCTAGTTCATCTATTTTGGCGTAGAACCTCTACAAAGCTAGCCTAAAAACATGTGTTATGTATTATACCACTGCCAGTACAAGGCAGCTGCTGCCCGGTGCCCTTCTCTAGGCCCAAGTTTACGTTATCTGTTTGTGCTGAATGCACAAGTCCCACACCCACTGGATGTAGTTGTGTGATACTATTATAGATCAACATGTAGCTGTTGTAGGCTTTGATACCTTCCATCCTTTTCTGCTCTGTTAGATTTAGCCAGATCTGTATTCATCCATCTTAGCACCTTGTACTGTATTTTCTTAATGGTGTATATGTAGTAGTAGTGGCATGTGATGCAAGAAAGCAAGTGTATGAGCTTATGCAGCATCAGCCAAAAAAAATTTTTACAAAACAATTCCCTCTAAATGTTTGTCCAGTTCCTCCTTAAATTTATTTAACGTATCAACTTCCACAACGACAGATGGAAATTTGTTCCAGCAATTAACCACCCTCTGGCTAAAGGCAAATTTCCACACATCTATTCTACATATGTGTTTGTGGCTTCTATGATTATTGCTTTAAAGATGTTCCCTACTTCTAATGTATTTGCTCTTCATCTGCAGTCTGCCCAGTTGATAGATTCCATGTAGCAAAACTTCTGTATCCCTTTTCTTGAAATTAAAACTTGTGCATTTATCTTTAACTATTGCATTATCTTGCATTACTTACTACTACCATTGGCAGTTAGTGACTACTGCATGATCATTACCTGCCAATGGTTCTTGTACTTGTGAGCCTTATGATGTCATCTGATTTGTGAGTAATGATCAGGTGTAGAATATTCTTACTTCTGGAATTTTGTTCTCCATGGTGAGTTTTCCCCTTACCCAAATCAACTAACAAATTCACCCATCAAACCATTCACACTTTCTTGCCCGTTTCATCTGTGTAGAGACTCTCATCATACCCTTCACAATCTTCTGGTCTGCAGATTACTCTTGCTCTCGTTAAAGGATCTCTCCCTTTGTTTTCAGCTAACACCCACCAGATTCTACATTGTCATGCATAACTTTTGAATATCTAAAAGTTTTTTTCACTCAGGCTGCTTGTGGTAGGAAGCATAACCCCTCCCACCCTTTTTGTCTTCCCTATCTTTCCTAATTACATTATACATACCATAATGAAACTCATCACTTACAGTTTCTGGGTGGCACCACATTTCTATTAGCCCTATTATGTCAATGTTAATTGTCCTGACCAGGAGTTTGAATGCATTCATTTTATTGATAACATTTCTGATATTACTGTAGACACATTTAAGACTAAGTATCCTTCTATATTTTACTACCATGACTCAACCCTTGAAGTTATTTAAGTTGGTTTTCTTAGCATGAGGTAATTGTTCATTTGAGACATTTCTGCTTTCAGGATCCCTTGCAAGTATCAGTTGTTTAAGCAACACAAGAGCCCTGAAATATGTGTAAGCATTACTTTGATCCATATCTCCAGATAAATTTGTGTCTACGTTACCCTTGTCCCTAACTAGCAGTTTCCCTGAACCCTTAAAGTATCCTCAGTGATACTGGCAAAAACCCTTGCACCACCTTTGTTCAAGTGAATCCCACCTCTGTAGAATAGATTGCTGATAAAAAAAAAATAAAAAAATAATAATAATCCTTTCCCCCCCCCCAAAAAAAGCCTTGCAGAGTCTCAAGTCTTAAATTAATCTACAAAACTTTTAGCATATAATCACTCTTATTTTATCTGGGCAGAATTGGGGACACACACGTTTGATGTAGCTCACAGCATTTCTTTTTAGCATGGTCCTATATTTATCCAATAAATCATCAGCTCATAATCTTTATTGTGTACAAAAGGATGTATACAATGTACCTTCACGGCAGGAATGCCAGGGGCTTCACATTGGCTGGTGGACAAAGGCCTTGAGGATGGGACCCACATCGAAGTTCGGGTTCATCCCCCAGAGCCAACAATATAATAAGTTTCAGTTAAATTATTCACAAGTCATAAAAATATGATACAGTATGTTAGACATTATATACAATATTATACAGACATCCTTTTTAAATTTAATATACTACGACATTACTGTGCAGTTTGCCTGGTTGAGTTTAGGTCATCAAGGATCTCTCTCCGGTATTTGCGATCCTTGGCAAATTTGTAGAGGTCGCCATCGATTGCTTGGACTGTAGTGAGCATCTGCCTGGGGAGAAAGCGTTCACTAAGGGCTAGTCTATTATGGTTAGCTATAAGTGTTGGAGCTGACCTCAGTCTGGGTTGAGGGATTCTCCAGCTGCACAGTTCCCATATGTTTTGCTCAGATTATTCCAGTGGTCATTTTGGCAGTTAGTGTGAGGCATCTTTCCATTATAAGGTTTGGCAGTTGGGCAAAGTTCAGTGCGGTTGCCATTGCAGTTGTTCTTTGCTGGGGTGGACGATGATGTTTATGTGTGATCCAACGAAGGAGCCAGTATTCGGAGGAGTACACATGCTTGATATTCGTGGGGGCTGCAGATGCCCATATTTCTGAGGCGTATAACGAGATGGAGTATACAGAGGTGTATACGTACTGTCGGGTCACATCCAGATCCTTAACGTGAAGTAGTTGTTGTTTGGTAATCCACCGCATTTTGCAGAATTTTGTAATGAGCTTGTCAATGTGGGGCTTGAAGGTCAGTTTGCAATGGAAAACTACTCCCAGGTCCGTATGTGTATTTACCACTGGAAGGAGAATGCCATCTAGAGAAGCTTGGACTTCAGTGGGTTGGTGCTTCAAGGAAAAGACTATTTGGGCTGATTTTGCAGGATTAATAAGTAGTCCAAATTGATGGAGATAGGATTCTAAGTCATGTAGCTTTCGATTGATGTTTTCATTAATTTTTGAGATATGTTCGCCCGGGTTAATCTGGGTGTGTAGCTTAATATCGTCAGCATAGCAGATTATGTCTTCTCTCTCTTGAACAAATCGAATAATGACTGCAGTAAATAATGCTGCAGAGAGGACTCTGCCTTGGGGGACTCCCGCAGTGATTTTTCTTGAGATTATATCTTGATCCACTGTAAGAACAATGATTCTGTCTGATAGTAGGGTTGTTATAAACCACAACATGTCACCTTTTATATGTAAGTAATTTTCTAGGAGGTGAACGAGCGAGGGAATGCTGTGATTGAGTTGAAGGTAGCTTTCAGGTCGACATACGTGACAGCAAGTTCTGCTTTAGCTTCTAGTGCTCTGAGAATGGTGCTGGTAATGGATGTTAAATTGGTGACTGTGGATCTTCCGGGAATGGCATAGTGAATTTGTGGGGGTTTTTGAGGCAAGATTTGATTGGTGATGGTTGAAAGTAATGCCTTCTCCATAAGTTTCAAGAGGCTGGAAGAATGAGAGATTGGCCTGAACTGTTTAATGAGAGATGCAGATTGGCATTTAGGATGTGGCCTCACAGCATATCTGTTCCAGAGAGGGGGAAAGTAGTGCTGCGTTAAGACATGGTTAAAAATTGAGAGTAGTGGATCGATGATAAACGTGCTGAGACACTTGATCATAAATTGAGGCACAAGGTCAGGGCCTGCAGTTGCGGTGGGTGGCAATCCATTTATAGCAGTTATAAGCTGCTTCCTGGTGATGCTAGCGGTGGCGAGCATATCCATTGGGATGTTGACAGGTAAGTTGCCTGGTATGTTGGGGCCACATTGTTTGAGAACCGTGCAATGTGGTCCATCCACAGTTCAAGATCCAGTGTTTTAGGAATTCCTGTGTGCCGAGAGTCATAAAATGGTTTGCCTTTTTGTAGGGTTGCTTTTAGATGTTTTTTTATTGCAGATGAATTCTGGCGGTTGAACACTGCCCTTGCTCTGGAGAAGGCAATCCGATCTTGTACAGCACCTGACTCTTTCCATCTCTTATGCAGATTTTGTTTTTCTTGGAAGGTTTTGTTCAGTGCAGGTGTCCACCAAGCTCTTGAACGGGGAGTGATGTAATCAGTGAGAGGTTATAATCGCTAGAATTACTATATCGTAGAGTATGTTTTAGAATATATATGCATATACTGGAATAAATATGTATATTATAAAAGTGACTTCATATATTTAAGCTATGCTAATATAACTCTGAATCTAATTTCTTAAAAATGCAATAAGTACAATATAACAGAACTGGAAGAATGGGTTTTAGTTCTATTGTGTGGTTTCTCTTTTTACTATTTTCTGTTTAGGTTAATTCCATCTGTATTATTTTTTTCACAGTTACAGCACATTGTGCTTATTTGTGAACAACTGCTTTATTTGCACTGACCAGTATGTTGCTCATTTCATCATGACAGCAATCTTTCTTATATTTGGTAAATATCTATTACACATAGTAATTTTTATTTTATTGTATATATTAGTTGTAAAATACATTTTATTATGCACTGTATATGGCATTTGTGTGTTTTAGGTACTTTAGAAATATTTTATTCTGTTTTTTACTTCTAATTGTTAACCAGATATTTGTCTTGAAGGATTTAATGCTCTGTTAGAGCCAATTTTTGTGTAATTTTATAAAACTGAATGTATCAGCAACTGTGTGAGTATAGTAATTTGTATTTGTTAGGTTTGTTTTTGTTTTTAATAGTGTTGTAAAATTGATAATTTACAAAATAGCCACTATCATCTTTATGGCATTTTTCAATTTCTATTTGGATTCTGCTTTAAAAATAGTTAAAATTGTAGATTAGTATTATTTATTTTATTTTTTTCACATAAAATTGTGATATATAATATAGGTTACCTAGCATTACAACATCTGCAAAAAAAAAACTGGTTTTGAAGATGTAAATTTTTCTGATGAGTGGTTGCTAAATTATCATTTTGTTTGTTTATTTGTGTAATATGCATGTGTTAAAGAGCAAAATATATTAGAAGAATTCATGATAAAAGTGCCGTTTTTGAAAATAATGGATATATAGTATGAGGAGAAACTCCTTTCTCCACAGAGCTAAAACAAAAAAAAGCATATATATATATATATATATATATATTATATATATATATATATATATAGCACATTATTACATTTATAAAATAATATCTACACTATTTCATAAAATGAATCTCATATTGATTTTAAAGATTTTTTTTTTTTCTATTTTCCTTAGTTTAGTTGATCAGGTAATTACTGTGAAAAAAAGTGTAGTCTGTTGCATATTCAGAGAATTAAATGTAGATTTAATTTTTAAAAACTACAGTAAAATGTTGCTTATCCATAGTAATTTGGGGATGCTAGAGCCTGGATAATTGAAAAACACGGTAAATCAAAATTACATTTTTATTTGTTTAAATAACTTCATAAAAACATAAGATATTACGTGTAAACAAAACAAAACTATTTTATTCATTTTGATAGAAAGTCGTGATTTTTTTTTTTTTTGTAGCATTATTTTTTTCTTTTATTTTTCTTGTGTCCACAAATTTGTAAAATTTCAATATAACCTACATCATCTTTACTTTCCACGAATTTACATAATGTCTCTGCAGCTGTTAGGGCTTCATTACAACTTACTTTGCAAGCTGACTATAGTTCCTCATCATCGTCCTTGTCAGGTCCTGCTGTAGGTCCGGTCATGGCGCCTTCGTAGCCAGGTGGGCAGGAGCAGCAGTGCGTAGCACATGCTCCTTGATTAGACCGGGGTTCGAGCCCGTGACCATCAAATACGGAGGATGCGGAAAGGTCAGGGTATGACTACTGCATATCCCCAGAGCAATGTGGCCTTAGTTGCTAATGCTTCTAAAAACTAAATAACAAACAACAAGTCCAGTCATTTTTTTCGTAACAGAGTTCATTTTTGTCTATATCATTTAATCGTTGATTAACACTTGCCTCGTCTAAGTCTTTGATCCTTCAATATTTTGAATTGAGTTTAAAATATCAGGAATGATATATACAGTGTTATTTGAGTGTCCCACTTCCAACTTGTTTTCAGTGATTACAAAGTCATTGGGCAATATTTTTTTTTTTAACAATTTTATAATTGTTTCGCTTTTAACCCATGCAGTAGAAATGTTATAGATAGCATCTTTAATTGTTAGTGACTTCCAAAATAAAAGAGGATTCTTTTCTTCCATGATAAAGTCCATCATCAAGGTCTTTCTATACAATTGTTTCATGCTCTCAATAGGGTTGAGAGCATGAAAGGGCCTAGTCCATAGGTTGTACCAGTGGTGTTATGTTAGGTGAAAGATAAATGGCAACAATATTGCCATTTTCTGCAGATAGTTTTTACAATGGAGGATGGGATGGAGCATTATCTAATAACAATATTTCTTTGTGGGGGAGCTTTACGAGACAAATTTTTTAACATGAATGAATTCATCAGTCCACCACTTTTCGAATATATCCCTAGTTATCCATGCAAATCGGTGATCATAATAATCTGTCGGAATATTAGTTGTGTCCCTTAAACTTCTAGGAGATTTTGATTTTCCCACCACAGTTAATTTTAATTTATCATCCCCTGAAGTATTTGCGCAGCATAAAATTGTTATCCTTTCTTTGCTAATTTAATATCCTGGTGCATTTCTTTCTTGTAAACCAGTCCAATATAGATAAATATGTTTTTAAATGTGTCACATTTAGAAAAACAAATTTATCTATATTGGGTTGGTTTTTAATGATGTCCCATACAGTTTGTTGGCCAATTACAAATTCATCTGCAAGCTTTGAAACACTTTCATCTTTTTCACGTCTTTTAATAATTTCCAGTTTCTTTTCCACTTGTGGCCTGCACTTTTTAAGTGTAATTTGACACCTGGCCTCGTGATAGAAACTAATTATTTCTGAAATTTCTGCCCAATCTACAAAATTGAAACTCAATACATAAACAGAATTTTTTTTTCTCCGATTTCCTACCTTTAAAATTCAGCAAAAACGATTAATTAACTCAAAAACAGCAAAAATGTATGATCATATATGCATTTTTGTAATTATGCCCACAAAAAACAAGTGGTCGAACCCTTTTGATTTTATAACGCGTCACTCCATATGTTCGAATTTCCCGCGTGATCGTGGTACCGCTGGCTAGAAGGAATCAACTTACACAGAGCCATCATTGACTTTGAAGCTGAGTCCGTCACAGTTACCAAGGTGACTGACGTAGCCGACGGGGAGAGAAAAAAAAAAGTACGCAACTGTTTCTTGGCATAAGAAACTAACGGAAAGAATTGCAATCAATTGTTTTTGAAAAACAAAAATATCGTATTCTTCAATATGTATTTGTATCTACTAACACAAAATCAAGGAAATTCATCTATTGGAAGCCACACAGTGGAAACTGCCGTAAAACTGAAATGCAATGCGCATGCATTTTTATACTTTCTAACAATACTTTGTATTTTTACGTTCTAACAATACTTTGTATTTTTACGTTCTAACAATACTTTCCATTTTTACATTCTAACAATATTTTACATTATAGTTCTGTTACAATGTTTTGCTTTGTTGTTTTACGTAATTGCTGTAGCCAACAATATCGGTGTGCAGGAAGTTTCATCACTGATGCTGAAGTTGTAATAATTGAACTTCATCTTATAATGCCGAAGTTCAGATAAGTCCGATTTTGGTTCCATTAGCCCGTTAGGGTTAACAGGACCAAAAACTGTCTGGTTGGTCCCATTAGCCATAATCCATTAGCTTTGTATTGTTCGGCTTTATCCTAGGATGCCAAAGTTCAGTGTGCATTTGAAAAAAAAAAAAAAATTTCAATTGGGTATATCTTTTCATTGCAACTCAGAACAGAAATGCAGACTTCATAACAACATACACACTGCATGGCGAATTTTTTCAGCGGCACTGCAAAAGAATTTCTCCCTTGAAACTTGGGCGCATTGCCAGAAAGCGTTCTCACAGCACACCAAGGAATTATTATTAGCTATATGGTGCAAGGAAGTCTGATGCTTATGCTGCACCAGCCAAAAAAAAAATTTCCCAAGTTACTCTGAGAGAGAGAGAAGGGAATCACCAAGAAAGATAAGAATGATGATATCCAGCTCAGGACCCTGGGTGTGCCAAGCCTATACTCACCAGATGTGAGCCCTGGGGTTAAATATATTGAAATATTTTTTCTAATAATACTTTTTGAACAGCCCGTTAGCTGTAGTTAGCCGTTACCTTTGTATTGTTAGAACATATTGCAGTTTTGTGAAGAATACACATTTCAAGAAACAATCCGTTATTCATAGCGGATGTTTTTTTTTCTTCTTCTTTTGCGTACCAGTTTTTAAAGTTTCTCCCTTATAACGGAAATTCATCAATAGATGAATTTCCTTAATTTTGTGTTAGTAGATACAAAACACATTGAAGAAAGGAATACGGTCTTTTTTCTTTTTCAAAAACAAATATTGCGGATTCTTTCATTGTTTCTTACGGCAACAAACAGTTGCATGCATTTTTTTTTTCTTTCCTTCTCCCCATAAAGCTGTACAGACTGAGCTCTGACGCATTGGCGGAAAGCATTCTCACAGTAGATTTTCTCCTTTTGCAAATAACAGTGTGCACTCGCTTGCTCACTCTCTAATACAAGAAAACGAATAGAGTTTTGCGTTATATTGGTGCAAGGCTAGTTAGGGTGGGAGTAAAAAAACTGAAAACAGAAAAAGGTCTAAAAATATGCTCATGATGGCACATTTTTGTCATTTGCGTGAAATTCAATAGAAACTTTTGAAATTTTAAGTGGGAAAATTCAAGAAAACAGTTCTGGTTCCAGCTATACTGAGTTTCAGCTCTATAATTAGTGTAAAAATTATAGAATTTATGAATTGAAATTTAATCTGGGTAGATATTTACCCAGAGGACCCATTAATCGTTTACCTGACATTTTTAGGGGTTGAAATGCAAGATAAATATTACACACAACATGCCGCAAGCATGGGAACAAGCTTTCGCGATATTTAGTAGACTAATGCAAATAGGTTACATTTGTATGTTATTTGGCATTGGAAATGCAGCAGGCGTTTCAAGACACTTGGCTTCGCATCTGTGGGTGTAAACACATCTGACATGATTTACCAGGTGGCAAAACGAGATGCGACAGTGATTTCCTGTATCTACTTTACAAATCACTTGCACAGATAAATAATATTTTTTAAATGTTTGTTAAAAGTAAAAGTACATACATATAGAGGATCATGGTTAATCCAACCCTACGGATAATTGACTTTTTACAGTACTTTAAACCTCATTAATGACATTTTAAATTGATAAAGAAATAGCTGTATCCATATTTTCAAAAACAGAATGAACTCCTTGATAGCTTACTTGTTCATAAGAATTGTGGACTTACAAACTTGCTGATATTGCAAATGCTTTAAAAATTGAAATATCTATTAAAGTGGTATTGATGCAGATTTTAGTATTCCTAGTTTTGGATTTAGATTTGCATCATCACTGATTGTGTTGGAATCATAAGTATGGCCAGTCAGAATTATGCAGACTGATTTGTATTTCATTTTATATGCCACACTCACACAAATTTACAGCGATGGGAAACTTTGTGGAACAGCATGTAAATTTAACTCCTTTTTTAATAAAAGAGGAAAAAAAAGGTAATAAAAGAAAAAAAGCAATCTTTTTTGATGTATGCAATATAGGGTTAGGCAAAAACAACTACCTGTTTTTAAAATATGACTACTATGCAAATTGGAAATGACATTTATTGTTATTACAATTTAATAATATACATCAAAGCATTTATGTTACACTCTTTAATGTTTGAAAATAATTTTCCTTAAATGGCCACCACCATTGCAAACATATTCTCTTACTATTATTCTCACATTCCATTGCTCTGTAATATTTCTGGTGTTATTCTTTGTCTAATCATGAATGTTTTGTTTAACATTTTTTTAAATTATATTTAAACTAACAGAAATATTTATGCTCCTCTGGGTTTGTCTCATGAGTGTGGAGTTTGATCATCACATTACCACGTGGTTGTTACACCAGTCTGTTGGAATTGTTTAGTGTAACTTTCAGTGTCCTTATTCCCTTATCCTCAACAATAATGTGCTCTTTTGTTGTTTATACTCCATTAAAAATTATACTAGCAGAGACTTTCTTGTATTTACAATATTTCTGTTAGTTTTGGCCACAGTCATCATCTTCAAGTACTTCTGTTGATGTTAAGTGAATGGACTGTGACCACTGTTTTTGACTAAATAGTGATCAAGCACCATGAATTGTAAAACTAGAAATTCTGCATCCATAGGCACTTTAGAATATGCCATGGGATTAAGATACAGCAGGCCCCCGTTATAATGCGGTTCGCTTTACGCTGATTAGCTATAACGCTGTTCTTATATTATAACCCGTATCTGACTATAACGCTGTGACAGATCACTATAACGCTCTTTTACAGATTGAATTTTTGGCATATTTAAACGAAATTGTTTCATTTGTTGGAGTCGATAGCTTGAAAATGAATAGCAAAACAGCATTAAAACGTTTTCCATGCCGACTTGAGAAATTTTCCCACGCTAATTTAATTGCAGTACAGTGACTTGTTACGTAGTTCCGAGATCAACATTTTAAAAAATGATCAAGTATATTGCTTGTAATATTTGCGTTATATGCATTTATCCGAAGTCTACTCATCACTCAGTACCGTATTAGACATCGTGCGAAACGGACAGTTTACATGAACATTGTATCATAATTGATGCAACCAATGCAGTTACATTTTCGAAGAGTTAATAATGGCCGATAAGAATGAAAAAGCAACAACGTCTGAGCGCAGTACGAAGACTATAAATGTAAGAAAAAGACTGAATTTGAAAATTAAATTAGACGTTTTGAAGCGAATCGATTCGGGTCAAAGACAACTGAGTGTGTGCCATAATTTAAGACTTGCAAGTTTAACTGTAAGAACAATTATAATAAAAAATAAAGAATTAATTTTAGCAGCAGGAAAGATAGCTGTTCCACTGCAAGCAACTAAGGCTAGGCCGGCTATTAGGATTGAAATGGAAAGACTTTAACTAATTTTATTGAAGGTAATATCCAATGCAGAATTCGGTTAATATTATTAAGAGAGAGAGATTAGCCAATATAATGATCTGAAGAAAACTCACCTAAAAAAAAAAAAAAAAAAAATGTGGAACCATTTAAAACTAGTAAGGGCTGGGTGAATAGATTTAAAATCCAGGGAGAAGCCGCAAGTGCAGATCAAGGAGCCGAAACTTTCAAAAAAGAACTTGTTAAAATTATTGAATATGGGTATTATGTGTTATACTTCTCAACAAGATTTTAACATAGATGAAGCAGGACTTTTGTGGAAACAAATGCCTAAAAGAAGTTTCATATTGAAAGAAAAAAAAAAACATGCCAGGTAAAGAAGAAAAAAACATGCCAGGTTTCAAAGCGGCGAAGGATCGGTTGACTTTATTGTTGGGTGGTAATGCTGCGGGGGATTTAAAATTAATACCCCTTTTAGTTTATTTGGAAGAGTGCCAAAGTTCAACCCAAAATCGACACATTTTTCTTGATTAAATTCATCAATTAAATGAAATCAATTAAATTCATGATTTTAATTGGAATTTTAAGTTTAATTTTGATACGTAAGTAGTTTCCACATAATTATATACGTATGTAATGCAGAATATTTTATATGTACAAATATTTGAATATTAAATATTTTGACCGACATTTGTGCATCTTTTCACTACCGTTTATTATTGATTAGGAAATATCCTATGGCACCGACCGCAACTCACAAATACATATGTTACCTTATGGTAATGTGGCGCTCGCTTAGCGCGGATTCACTTAGCACTCTGTTTTTATGGAACCAATTATCAGCGTTAAGCGGGAGTCATCTGTATCTCTAAAAATGTTCCCAGAACATATTTTGCATATACCACAACTAAACAATAAAGATATTCCAGTGATGGATGAGGTAATTTCATCAAGTCCACCTTCCCAAAGAACCACAGAGGTGATCATATCAAAACTAGCATAAAATAATGTTAATAGATATGGTGCCTTGTTTGTTTTTTTTATGTATGAAGAAGAATATAAACTACTAATCAGCTTAGTATGGGAAGTATTCCATTTTGCATATAAGATACATGTCATAAAAAACAAACTTCAAGCATCAAGCCATTATGACTTCTTACTGAAGTGTGACTGGAAATGCAACTACAACAAAGTTGATTGAGTATCTTAGTTGGATTTGAAAAGGTTCTCTCTTTTATTGAGAGGGTTGCATGGCTCAGTCAGAAAAAAAACATATCACTCTTTACTGCAAAAGAATTCTAGGACAAGGGGCACATTAGTTAAGGCTCTTCCTAGGATAAATTTGGCATAGTTTAGTCTATTCCATAGACTGTCTACAAGCTGCTGTGTTTCATGAAAGGAGACTACTTTCCTCTTTGAACACGTGTGGCATTTCAGTTGACTGATTCCTACTATGAATCTCATTTGTTTCTTTATGTAGACAGTTGTATGAGCTGAAGTAGATAAATGTGCTGACACGCAAAAGGTGAAATAAACTTCATATGTGCCTGTGGAATATGAGAGAGAGAAATTGCATATTTGGGAAGGAAAAATTTTCCAGCTAATCATTAAACATATAGAGAGACAAAAGTGTCATGTTTTTTAAGATTTTATATATGGAATGATATTTTGAAATGATGTTATCCCATCTTGATTGCTGTTAGGGAAAGATACTTTTCTACCTTCACAAAGTTGAGCCCTACTGCCTGCAAAAAATATATGGGCTTTGAAGAAGTTTTCCATCTTGTGATAACGTGGAGATGCATGTTAACTATACTTAATATGCATGTTACTGTTACATTCCAGTTTTGTCATAGTTAAAAAAAATACTTCTTTTAAAATCTATTTTTGTGTTATCAGTGACATAGCTCCGGCCTGGCATTTCCTGTATTGTGGGTGGAAGGGGCTTTCACCTTTTAGAGGGAGGAGGGGGATCCAACGAATATTTTAAAAAGTAAAAAATATATATATATATATATATATATATATCATTATAAAATGTGATGAAATTGTACTGAAATATACAATATTGTAGACACTCCTTAAGGGTAAGAATATTGATGTTTTTAAAGGATTCCCTGATCACTTTTGTGTTGGGGGCTCAAATTGTCTGCTATACCACTGTATTTAAACTACTTATATGTATATTTATGGTTTTCACTCACAATTTGCATATGCACAGTTATTAAAAATTCTGAAAACGGAAAATATAATTATTGAAAGTTGTATCTCACTGAGTTATTTTTGTATGTGCTTATTATGCTGCCCACTCTTCTGATTGCAAATTTTGCATTTTTATCCTCCTTTTCATTACCTCTAGATGTATTCTGCCACATTGGATTTGATTTTTATGATGTTTTTCTGCTCTTTTGGCTAATTCAACATCTTTTGTTTTGACAGCATAAACCAAAGCTTTCAAATGCTCCAGAAACAAAAATCTAACTGCATAATGTCAATAAAAATCTGGAAAGCTATTCCACTGTATCAGTGATCCAGATGCTTGGACACTGTTGATCCACTGGACTTGTTGTGACCAAAGAGATTGTCTTTCTGCTTTGATACCACCATGAAGTAAGAAGAATGCTAATATAATTATATAATTAATGTTATAGCAGCTACAGGCATCATTCATTTTTTGTGAAAACATACACCTGCATACAAGTAGTTTCAGTCCACTGTTATTTTCACTACTGTAGTAATAATTTTGTCTTGCACTGAATTAGTGCAAGACATCTGTGCAGACACAACCTGCTGAATTAATGAATACCATCTGAAAGGTGTGATTGTTTATATACTTCTTTGATTTCCATTCACAGAGCCAGTCTTATCTGGACCAATCAGAAAGGTGTTGATAAATTTGAATTTTAGAAAGGTGACACTTTAGGGAGAAAATTTTCCTTGAAAGGTGTGGAGTTGTAGCTGAATAAACAGCACTTTTAGAGCAACTATAAAAAATTAGTAAAAATGACCTCCACACAGTTGTCAACAGGCTAAGAATATGCACAGTGCTCTTTTGGTTGATTCTTGCATTGGAAGGTAATGTTGCAGTACTTTTTTGAGGAATCAGCCAACATGCTGTTCATGGAGACAGCTGTTGATATTGTTGATATTAACAGAGGCAAGGCATACTGTATGATAATTGTGAATGATCTGATTTTCACGAACTTCTTGATTAAATAGGGTGCAGTGCTGAATATGATGAAAGCTCTTTCCTGTTGAACTCTGCAGTGCATCTCAGTGTTCCATTTTCTCATATCAGTATCTGTTGAATGCATTCATTTGTCAACTGAGCCATTTTCATTTGTTCATCATTGTATCTGAAAACAAAATAAAAGAAAAATTAGCAAGGAAGAATTAAGTAGTGCATTTAGATCTCAGATAAAATACTCTGTGGGATGTTAAATTCCAAAGAAGTGCAACCCATTAAATAATGCTTTTCAGATAACCATACATGGTAAATTATGTCAAACACTTATTTTGATGTTTCTTTTGATATGCTTGCTATTGACCTGCAGTTCTTCCAGTTTGTGGGTCAGCATTCTGACAAACTAGTATTCCAATAAACACTCCAATAAAAAGAAATCGAGAGTAATTGCATTTTGATGACTTTCATGGTCTTATTCCTTTCAAATTTTAATCGCCCATGAAAGGGATTGAGTAATCCAGCGAATTATAGAAAATGACTCCAATGATTTTCAGTCAGCCATATTTGAGGATTAATGTAACTATTCAAATGAAGGACAGTAGCCTTATTCTGAAGCTTGTTCTAGACAGAACAAGCCATCTGTTTTCTCAGCATCGGGAGTTACATATTCCATAAACAACTGGGAATAACAGAAGACTAACAAGGTTTGGCAGCAATTCATATACCTTTATTATTTTATAGGAAATTACTTCCAGCTATTTGTACAGCATCTTTAGTAGGACCCACAGACATACCACTTAATGAATAAAGCTTCCTTATCAATGTTTTGCCTCATTTATCCTGCAGTCTTTTCAGTAGTAAGCACTTTCTGCCTTCCACTTTTTGAATGCATTCACAACACTGCTAGTTTTTTAAGTCACCATAGTATTATTCGCTTGTTCAGAGGAATAGTGGTTGTATGTTTTGATGTGTAAATTCCTTGACTAGTCTCATAACATTTGATTTGTAATGTGGCTTGGTGCTTCTTTTTTATAAGCCTTGGTAATATTACCACATCAATCCCTATAATTTTTTTTTTTTTTTTTTGTATAACCAGGCAGTGCTTATTAAGAATGGTCAATTTCTTCCTCGAGGAAGGAAGAAGTTATAACAGATAAATGACTTACTTGCTGTAAAATATACTGGTAACCCTTGTATAACACGGTAGTTGGTTTCCTATAAAATCTCGTGTAGAGCGAAACTGTTATATGGGACTAAGAACCAGTACAAGAGGGGGGGTTACGTTCCAAGAGCTAACAAAAACATACCATTTCGTTAACAGAATGTTAACAAAACTGACAAACATACACTATTCTACATTTCATGTATCTTCTGTTCTCTTTAAAAAATCATTAATCTGGGTTTGTTTGCTTTTGCTTGATAGATCTTTGTAATTTTATCATATGGAATTAAGCATTTTTGAAGCACCCTTTTGAACTTTGGGCTTCTCTCAGTCGAAGAAGCTGAATTCAAAAAATAAGATTCTAATTGCTCTGCTAACTTTATGCCTTTCCATATACTTTTTAGTGTAAAATTTGGAAGTTCAGAATTTATCTGCTCTGTTGTCCTCTGAATTGATTTGATTTGCCGTGGAGGCCATTTCCACCAAATCTGCTTTGCCAGCCTTTTTTTTCTACCAGTAATTCTTGAACGTCTTTAGTAATCATATCTTTATTTTTTTTTTTCTTGGAGCATCAGTGAGTAAGGCTATGTTGCTCTGTGTGTTCTGAGGTCGATTTTCTATTTTTCTTGATGAAAAACCCAAGTTTCAGGGAGAAGAAACTGTGCTGCTACCCTTGCCTGAGACCAACTAACTCAGCCACATTGTGAAAAAGACCCATAAAAATTCCTCCCATCATCGACGGGATCCAAACTCAGGTCTTTTTCTACTTGGTGGGGGAGGGACGATTCTACCAACTGGGCTACCCAGGAAGGCTTCAGTAGTCATATCATCAAAGCCTTCCCCTCCTACAAACTTAGCAAGTTCTACTATCACACCGATTCTGTTTTATGCTGGTTCAACCATATTTCCTGAATGAACTGACTCTGGCCATACATTTTTCCAACATGATTTAATGTTGACGGTTTTACTTCTTTGAGCGATAAAGCTGATTCTGATGCAGTCCACAGTTGAAAAATATTTTCATGCCTCCATCAATTCAATTCGGAATCAATTTTTTTCAAAATCCATTGTAACAATTTTCTGATGTAATGAGTTTCAAAAGTAGATATAATGCCTTGATCTTATTAAAGAAGTTGTGCTAGGTGGTAGGAATGTTATTTCAACATTTGGATGGTCTAGCATGTTATCCAATAGTAATAAAACTTTGAAATCTAGATTTTTCCACAAGTTCAGTAGCACAGAACCTAACACTGGGATTTCCCAATTTTTTTTTTTTTTTTTTTTTTTTAGCTTAACAATTAGCGAGCCAAAAATGGGGATCACAAAAAAGAATGGAAATGTTGAAAAATTACATCCAACATAATAGTTTTTCCCCACACAAAAGCTCAAAAATACTGTGTTATATGAGGTTGCCACAATTCTCTAACCACGTTACAGCGAAACTGTGTTGTGCGAGGATTTCCGCACTTTATCAATTGTGTTAGAGCGAAACCATGTAGAAGTGCCGTGTTATATGGAGGTTACCTGTATATAATTTTTAGTTTGGCATGCCCAATTTTCTAATTGTGTCCATAAATTAATAATTCACAATACTACAGTAGTAACCATTGTAAATCAAGTGTTATCTTAAATGTAGATTGTTGTCCTTGAGAGGAATATGTAATGGAGACTGACTTATAATGGAGAATATTTACATGTAACTTTTAATTGTGTATAAACTGATATACTTTTCAGCTGAAGTTAGTTTTCCTTCCAGTTCTGATGTCACCATTACTTTTGAATTCTTTTTATGATTATTTTGTACTTCATGAAGCTTAGTGCGAACAATTTTTCAATGTGACGTTCATTGTGAATATAAATCTTGAGATGTTTGTGCAATTTATCACTGAGTGCATTTTTGATTTTGTTGAAAATATCTTTACAAGTGCCTTGAAAACACTTTGTGCCTTTTAAGGTGGATCTGAATGAAAAAGATTGAGCTACATATTTGCAGAATGATTTTACTTTTTGAAGATTGTTTTTTCTGATATGGTAGATAGTGATATACAAGTGCCCTGTGATATTGAATAACTTGTAAACAGTTTATAAATGCATTTTGAGTAATAAAGATTGTACAGTGAGCATTGTTTTTTTTTTTTTTATATATATATATATATATACAGTGTATATATTGTACATCTAATAGATAACCTAAAAATATCTGCTCATGGTCAACACAAATAATCATGTTCCCTTTTTTTGTTTTAGTTGAATTAATCAGGCTGTGATTCAACCTGAATATGTCCTTAAAAATAAGACAATTCCTAGATCACACTTATTCTGAAATGTTGCTATAAAAATATCAATGGTGGTGATTATTGCCAAGACAACGGGAGCAATATCAGTAGTGTTAATCTGTTGATTGGCAGATATGGGAGTGTTTTTTTTTTTTAGGGGCTATTCAAAGTTGATTAATCACTCGGACGCCTACAGTGGGTAAATGTAAAGTTTAAAAGTCAGTTGAAATAATCTTCACTTCATTTAACGAGTTTACTTTATGGATTATTTCCGTTAAGAAGTGACTACACATTATTATACTACCATGCTGTGATTATTTCTTTGCTGTAATTATTAAAAATTATTACACCATGGTTATTGTAAATCATTGCAATATAATAATTTTTAATAATTATAGTGAAATTTAAAATTTCACTTTAATTTAAAATTAGTGAAATTTTAATAATTATAGTGAAAAAGAAAAAAAAGACATTTCATAGCTCCTCTAGATACCATTTGTGTTGACCATGTTACTGTTTTGCAACAAATTATCACAATCATAAATGGCACTTTTAGGTTTTATGTTTCTTGCTATAATTGACTGCCTTGGAACTTATGGCCTGACATGTATCTGAAGGGACGGCACATGGGTTTCGACTAACAGTTCTTAATAAGCGATAAAAGCTTCACGTAAGGAATTCATGAAGATATTGCAAACAAGTAGGTTAGAAAAAGTTTAATGGCATTTATAAATTGGTGACTGGATCTTCCTGGAATGGTATAGTGAATCTGTGGGGGTGTGTGAGGCATGATTTGATTGGTGATGGTTGAAAGTAATGTCTTCTTCAAGAGGCTGGAAGAAATTAGAGATTGGACTGTACTGTTTAATGAGGGTTGCAGATTGCATTTAGGGTGTGGCTTCACAGCATACCTGTTCCATAGAGGGGAAAAGTAGTGCTGTGTTAAGACACGGTTAAAAATTGATAGTAGTGGACCGATGATAAACGAGCTGACATTTTATCATGAATTGTGGCACAAGATCAGGGCCTGCAGTGGGTGGCAATCCATTTATAGCAGTTATAAGCTGCTTGGCGATGCAAATGGTGGTGAGCATATCACTAGGAATGTTGTTGACAGGTAAGTTGCCTAGGCATCTGGGCCAATGTTTGAGAACCGTGCAATGTGGTCCATCCACAGTTCAAGGTCCAGTGTTTTAGGAATTCCTGTGTGCTGAGAGTCAAAATGATTTGCCTTTTTGTAGGGTTGCATTTAAATGTTTTTTAATTGCAAATGAATTCTGGTGGTTGAACACTGTCCGGGCTCTGGAGAAGTCAATACAATCTTGTATAGCGCATGACTTTCCATCTCTTACGCAGCTTTTGTTTTTCATGAAAGCTGTTGTTCAATGCTGGTGTCCACCAAGCTCTCGAACGGGGAGTCATGTAGCCTTTGTAGCACCATAACTTTCAATGGTTCGAATCCATCTGCTCATGAGGTCCACAGTTAGCTCAAGATCACAATTATTGAGAGCCAAAAGTATCGAGGATGCGGCTTGAGATGTGGATCAATGGATTTGGGTGCTGTGATATCTTTTTTGGGCTTTGGATATCGAAGTTAGGTGTGGCTAAGTGCAGGAATATGGCAATTGGTTCGTGATCAGATTGAAATAGATTGTGAGGACTGACTTCGAGGTCGCATGGTGCTGAAGAGAATATCAGCTCCAAGAGATTAGATCCTCTCGTGGTTGGCAGTTAAGTAGGCTGATACCCAATGAATCCATACTGCTAATGAGTTTCCTATTAAGATGTATGAGAGTAGGTGGAAGATTGAAATCTACACAATGCCCTTAGTAGAGGTGTGGAGAGGATTTACCAGTGTATCACATCTTCAATGATGTCACTGTTTGGGCCTGGTGGAATATATAATGTTGCTATGACTGTCAGGTTGGCATTGAGCTTGAGGGACACCATAGCAGCTTCAAATGTAAGGGATTGGGTTACCACAGAATGTGCCAATGAGATGTGTTAAAGAGTATTGTGCTTCCCCCTCTACAATCCTTTCTAGAGGAACAGAACATCTGGTACCCAGCCTGAGGAGCGCATGCAAGGGAATCCCACCTATTCCCAAGCCACGTTTCGGCAATGAATAGAATATTGAAGGTTTTAGAGAGGAGAAGCTGTTTGACACTGTCTAACTTGTTACAAATGCTCCTTGCATTTTGATAGACAATTCGAATGGTGGTAGTCATAGTAACTGGATTTCGTACATGGGGCAAGTCTTTTTAAAGTTTGCACTGGTCTACTGTGCATTGTGATGGGTACAGGATATCCTTCAGAGGTCTGGAGCCCTGGGGATTGCCATTATAATCTGCTGAGAGTTGGATTCAGTGATACATGGACAGTTTGTTTCCTATGGTAAGTTTGTTCTCTGAAGTTATCTGATTTCTCATGCGTTTTATTGGCTTGGGACCTTGGTAGCTTTAATTGCTATTGCGTTTGATGTCGGTGGTTTATTGCGGTTCTTGGCTTCTGATCTAGGAAGGGTTTGACGAAGGTTTCAGAGGGCCATAGCTTTGGATCGAGCACGAAGCTCATCTCCAGGTGGCAGGTAAGGATGAAAGACGTAGGTTGGATACCTGGTTCTCTGTCTCACATCCACTATTCATCCCATGTACTTCTCCAAACATGGTTTTAATGCTGTCTGGTTTGGTAGACGGTTCCAGTGGAGATATAAAGATTTTTCCACAAGTCTGAACCGCTGTGATGTATGAATTAGAAAAAGCCATTTGAGGAAAGTTCTGTGGCATCGCTATTGCCTTGTTGTCTTCTATGTTCCATTTTTTGATATGTTGAATATATCGTCCGGGGTTTCTTTTGAGTGAACCTGTTAATCGGTAAGAGATGCCTTTGGCAGGGAGTAGAGGCTGCGTATAAGCTTTGCTGGTGGGATCTTTTGGTAATTCTTAGCCTCTTTTTGGCCGGTGACTACTCTTGCAAATGTGGGTCTTGATGCACACTTTCGAGTATGGATAGTCTCCTTTAACCTTTTAAGTTTGGTATTATTTTGGGTCGGTATTGTGGAGAGGGCTTTGAGTGGTTACCCCTTGGTGTTGTTAGATGCATGTTTGGGAGAGTTGCTGTCATTGAGACCTGCATCTCTGTTATTTAGCTAATTTTTATCTTGTTGTGTTACAGTTGCCAATGCACTAAGGGCGACAGGCATATGAGCCATTTCATTATAAATAATTTGGAAAATATAATTCCTTTGAATGTTGGAATCGTGTATCAATTCTACTTCTTGTGGCTTGTTTTCTGGGGTTCCCTGAGACGCATTGAGTGTGACCTGGCTTGGTATACTGTTTTCATTGGGCATAAATAACGTTGCTAGTTGAGGTACTTGATTGGTTAGGAGCTGCCCAGACACTATAGGAGGGAGTATATGATGAGAGCCTTGTCGATCAAGTCGGCCCTGGAAAGATTGTGCAAAGCTCAAGGGGTAGAATTTTTTTCAGCCTGGACTACTTGTTAACAGGAGAGACTGCTTCTACAGGGATGGGATACACTTAGCATTAGCATTAGCATTAGTAGAGGCATTTGATGCAAGAAAGCAAGCTTATGCAGCATCAGCCAAAAAAAAAAAAAAAAAAAAGTAACATAAATAAATAAAAATAACCACTTCCACTTCACCCCTCTGTTCGTTCGAAATACCTGTCCAGCTGAGCCTTAAACTTATTTAGGCTATCAACTTCCACGACAAGGGATGGAAGTCTGTCCCACCCACCAACCACCCGCTGGCTAAAGGCAAATTTCCGCACATCTATCCTACATCTGTCTTTCCTCAATTTGAATTTATGCCCTCTCAGGTGATTTTTCTGAGCTAGAGGAAGAATCCCATCAGCATTGAGCATGCTCAAACCATTCAAGGCTTTGTACACCTCTATCAGATCACCCCGCTGGTGCCTAGTTTCCAGACACTGTAATTTGCAAAACTTAAGCCTTTCTTCGTAAGAGAACCCCTTTGTCCCATTCACCAATCTAGTTGCCCTTCTCTGTACTCGTTCCAGCAGCTCTACATCCTTCCTGAAATGAGGCCTCCAGGCCTGTATACAGTACTCTAGGTGTGGCCTGACCATTGCCTTATACAAGGGAATAATCACCTCCTTATCCCTGCTAGAAAAATTCCTATATATCATTGACAATACACCATGAGCTACTCTTGCAGCTCGTCTGCACTGCTCAGAGAACTTCATATCTGCCTGCACCACCACCCCCAGGTCCCTTTCATTCTCTACCACTGTCAGTGTAGTACCACAGAGTTGATACGTTGCTCTGGGGTTGCTGTTTCCCATATGTAGTACTTTACATTTGTCAATGTTAAACTTCATTTGCCACCTCGAAGCCCATCTGCTCAACCTTTCCAAATCCTGTTGCAGCAGCATAGTGTCAGTAGTGTCCTTGACAACCCTGCCAACCTTCGTATCGTCTGCAAACTTGGACATTAAGCCTGATATACCATCATCAATATCATTTATATATACAGAAAACAATAAAGGCCCCAATACTGAACCCTGAGGGACTCCACTAATAACATTAGTCCACGATGAGCAGTGTCCATTGATTATCACTCTCTGTCTTCTCCCCCTCTACCACCCCTTTATCCATAGCAGCAACTTGCCTCCAATGCCACACTGCTCCAATTTTTGCAGCAGTCTTCCATGTGCAACAGTATCAAAAGCCTTTCTAAGATCCAAGTATATAATATCAAAGTTATTCCCTGCATCCAGTTCTTTTGTGACTGCATCATAGTATCCAATCAAATTGGTCAGGCAAGACTTCCCCTTAACAAAACCATGCTGTGTCCTAGCTATAACTGAAGTCTTGTCTAGATGATCCTGCAGTGCTTCTTTCACCAGTGCCTCCATTAATTTTCCGGGAACAGAAGTTAAACTCACAGGTCTATAATTACTTGTGTCAGCCTTTGATCCCCCTTTGTGAATTGGGGTCACATTTGCACATCTCCAGTCAATGGGTACCTCCCCTGAGTCCAAGGAAGCTCTCATAATTATGGCTAAGGGTTTGCTTACCTCCTTTGCTGCCTCCTTTAATATAACTGGATAGATCCCATCCACCCCAGGTGCCTTTCTTGTGTTTATCTTCAACAATTTCTCCTCCACTTTGCTCTCAGTTATTACAAGATTCTCTAGCTTACTGCTAGAGTTGAATACACCTCTGGCATTCCCCTCGCTGAATAACTCCTCATGTGTGAATGTCGATGCAAAATATTCATTTAGTTTGTTAGCTACCCGAGCAGGGTCATCAACAGTTGACACATCGATCTCAAGTGGACCAATCTGATTCATCCCCTTCCTTCTAGAGTTTACATAAGTAAAGAACTCTTTGCTGTTTTTCTTCGCATCCCTTGCCAAGGATCTCTCGTAATCTGCCTTCGCCTGCCTAACCTCCTTTGTAACTTGGTTACAGATCAACTTGTATCTATCATAGGCGTCCGTGTCACGTGTTAATTTGTATGTATCCCATGCATTTTTCTTCTCTGCCATATGCCTCATTAGTTCATCTGACAACCATTTAGGCCTAAACCTTGAACAATATTTCTTAGTTGGTATGTAAAGCCTAGTAGCTTCCACGATAAGTTCTTTGAATGCTTCCCATTTTGAATTTGCTGTTGGCAATATCATCAGTTGATCCCACTGTATAGAATTTAAATACTGTCTCAGTCCATTGTAGTCGCCTTTACGAAAGCAATACCCCTTCCCTTTACCCCTAATGGTAGTTACCTCTTTGAGTAACTCCCACTTCAGCACACTGTGATCACTGCCACCAAGTGGTTCATTTATCTGCAGATTCTTAATGCATGAAGAATCACTACTGATAATCAAATCAAGAGTATTACTCCCTCTAGTTGCCTCCCGAACATGCTGATGTAGAAAACAATCATCCAATAAATCCACAAAAGCCTTGCTACTGTGTGAGTGACCAGCCCCCAAATTCCAGTCAATATCTGGGAAATTAAAATCCCCCATTATAAGACTCTCTGATTTACTGGCCCACTCTATTTCTCCGAACAGTTTCTTATTATACTCATCAGAGTCATTAGGCCTATAGCACACTCCTACTCTCAATTTTGATCTCCCAGTGTTTATGTCACACCAAACTGACTCGACACTGCACTGTCCAGCGATGTCGACTGGCTTCACTTCCTTGGATTTTATGTGTTTTTTAACTAATAGCATAACCCCTCCTCCCTTCCTATCCTGTCTATCCTTTCTGTAGACATTGTACTCCCCAAATTCCAGTTCTGCATTTCTTATATCTGTGTGACACCACGTCTCTGAAATCCCCACAATATCTGCCTTTGATGTTTTGAGCAATACCTCAAATTCATCAAATTTATTTACTAAACTCCTAGCATTGGTTTACACACAAGTATACATGCACCTGTTCTTTTTCTTAGCTACCCTAACACAACCCATGTGTTTACTTGTACCCCAATGATTCCCAGCAGTCTCTGAAATATCCTGCATCTTATTTTCCAGGCTGCGGCTCATTCCAATAGAAGCAGTGCAAGAATCACTTTCACCTCTGCCAGTGGCTACTGTTAATCTATTAGTCCTTGAATCCCCCCAATCTAGCAGTTTTCCGACCCACCTAACATTGCCTCGATAGCATCAGCAAACATTCTTGCACCTTTTCTATTTAAGTGTATCCCATCCCTGTAGAAGCAGTCTCTCCTGTTAACAAGTACAGACCAGGCTGAAAAAAATTCTACCCCTTGAGCCCTGCACAATCTTTCCAGGGCCGAATTGATTGACAGGGCTCTCATCATATACTCCCTCCTATCGTGTCTGGGCAGAATTGCAGACACTTTCAATGTCAACCCTAATTCACGGCTTTTTTTCATCAGTGACCTGTACTTGTCAAGTAATTCCGCCGGTCTCCTACTCTTAATGTCATTAGTGCCAACGTGTACAACTATATCACCTTTTGTGCCCTTAAAAGATGATATCCGCTCTACAACGTCATCAACTTTTGCCCCTGGCAGACATACCCTGGTCCTATTCCACCTATCCTTTTTACAAAGCATGTTTCCCGTTTCCCTGACAATAGAGTCACCAACAACTACTAGTTCCTTTGGGACCAGCGCATTCTGCCTTGGGGGTTGCCGCTGTGTTCCGCGATGACCAAGTGCAAGCTCTGGCATTGGTGTGGGCAGCTGAGAGCTTGATGGGCCCCTCACTTGTAATCCTTCGAGGGCATCCACCCTATCCTTCAAGCTCTCATATAGGCCCATAACAACGCTGAGTTGTCGCCTTAACTCCTTACACTCCTTGCATCGCACACACACAAAGACATCCCCCATGGCAGTATCATGTCCCATACTTGACTGCTCCGCAAACATCAAGCAAATAGTGCATCTTACAAGGCTGTGATTCAGAGGACAACTGCCCCCCTCAGTTCTCCCCTGGGCCACAGCATTCCCATTAGCTTGAGCCCTTTGCTTTGCTGCTCTGGTTTGAGTCATGATTTAGATTTACTTTCAATAAAATTTCAATTTCTGTACAAAATTAAATCCTAAACTTGTATCCAAACACAGTTATAACGCTATATTTATGTTTCAGTAACGAGTGTTATCTACGGAATATTTACGTTTCAGTAACGAGTGTTATCTACGAAATATTTACGTTTCAGTAACGAGTGTTATTTGCGAAATCCCTTTATATAACTTTCGTATCAAGTTAGAATAGAAATAGAAAGGGTGCAAGAATAGAAAGGGTGCAAGAATATTTGCTGATGCTATTAGAAAGGGTGCAAGAATATTTGCTGATGCTATTGAGGCAGTGTTAGGTGGGTCGGAAAACTGCTAGCTTGGGGGGATTTTAAGAATAACAGTAGCCACTGGCAGAGGTGAAAGTGATTCTTGCACTGCTTCTATTGGAATGAGCAGAAGCCTGAAAAACAAGATGCAGGATATTTCGGAGTCTGCGGTACAAATAAACACACGAGTTGTGTTAGGGTAGCTAAGAATGGAAACAGGTGCATGTATACTTGCGTGTACACTAATGCTAGGAGTTTGGTAAGTACATTTGATGTATTGCTCAAAGCATCAAAGGCAATATATTGTTGGGATATCAGAGACGTGGTGTCACACAGATATAAGGAATGCAGAACTGTAATTTGGGGAGTACAACGTCTACAGAAAGGATAGGAAGGGAGGAAGGGTTATGCTATTAGTTAAGAAATACATAAAATCCAAGGAAGTGAAGCCAGTCGACATCGCCGGACAGTGCAGTGTCAAGTCAGTTTGGTGTGACAAGCATTGGGAGATCAAAATTGAGAGTAGGAGTGTGCTATAGGCCTAATGACTCTGACGAGTATAACAAGAAATTGTACAGGGAAATAGAGTGGGCCAGTAAATCAGAGAGTCTTATAATGGGGGATTTTAATTTCCCAGATATTGACTGGAATTTGGGGGCTGGTCACTCACACACTAGCAAGGCTTTTGTGGATTTATTGGATGATTGTTTTCTACATCAGCATGTTGGGGAGGCAATTGGATGGAGTAATACTCTTGATTTGATTATCAGTAGTGATTCTTCATGCATTAAGAATCTGCAGATAAAGGAACCACTAGGTGGCAGTGATCACAGTGTGCTGAAGTGGGATTTACTCAAAGAGGTAACTACCATCAGGGGTAAAGGGAAGGGTTATTGCTTTCGTAAAGGCGACTATGATGGTCTGAGACAGTAATTAAATTCTATACAGTGGGACCAAATGATAATGTTACCAACAGCAAATGCAAAATGGGAAGCATTCAAAGAACTTATCTTGGAAGCTACTAGGCTTTACCTACTAACTAAGAAATACTGTTCAAGGTTTAGGCCTAAATGGATGTCAGATGAACTAATGAGACATATGACAGAGAAGAAAAATGCATGGGATACATATAAATTAACACGTGACACAGAAGCCTAAAATAGATACAAGTTGATCTATAACCAAGTTACAAAGGAGGTTAGGCAGGCAAAAACAGATTACGAGAAATCTTTGGCAAGGGATGCAAAGAAAAACAGAAAGGAGTTCTTTACATACTTGAACTCGAGAAGGAAGGGGATGAATCAGATTGGTCCACTTGATATCGATGGGTCAACTGTTGATGATCCTGCTCAGGTAGCTAACAAACTAAATGAATATTTTGCATCGACATTCACACATGAGTAGTTACTCAGGGAGGGGGAATGCCAGAGTTGAGTTAAACTCTGGCAGTTAGCTAGATGATTTTGTAATAACTGAGAAGAAAGTGGAGGAGAAATTGTTGAGGATAAACACAAGAAAGGCACCTGGGGTGGATGGGATCTCTCCATTGATATTAAAGGAGGCTGCAACGGAAGTAAGCAAACCCTTAGCCATAAATAGGAGAGTTTCTTTGGACTCAGGGGAGGTACCCATAGACTGGAGTTGTGCAAATGTGACCCCAATTCACAAAGGAGGACACAGGCTGACACAAGTAATTATAGACCTGTGAGTTTAACTTCTATTCCAGGAAAATTAATGGAGGCACTGGTTAAAGAAGCACTGCAGGATCGTCTAGAAAAGACTTCAGTTATAGCTCGGACACAGCATGGTTTTGTTAAGGGGAAGACTTACCTGACCAATTTGATTGGATACTATGATGTAGTCACAAAAGAACTGGATGCAGGGAATAACTTTGATATTATAAACTTGGATCTTAGAAAGGATTTTGATACTGTTGCACATGGAAGACTGCTGCACAAATTGGAGCAGTGTGGCATTGGAGGCAAATTGCTACTATAGATAAAGGGATCGTTGAGGGGGAGAAGACAGAGAGTAGTAATCAATGGACACTGCTCATCTTGGACTAATGTTATTAGTGGAGTCCCTCAGGGTTCAGCGTTGGGTCCATTATTGTTTTCTGTATTTATAAATGATATTGATGATGGTATATCAAGGTTAATGTCCAAGTTTGCAGACGATACAAAGGTTGGCAGGGTTGCCAAGGAAACTACTGACACTATGCTGCTGCAACCGGGTCTGGAAAGGTTGAGCAGATGGGATGAGAGGTGGCAAATGACGTTTAACATTGACAAATGTAAAATGCTGCATATGGGAAGCAATAACCCCAGAGCAACGTATCACCTCTGTGGTACTACAATGACAGTGGTAGAGAATGACAAGGAGTTGGGGGTAATTGTGCAGGCAGATATGAAGTTCTCTGAGCAGTGCAGACGGGCTGCAAGAGTAGCTCGTGGTGTCTTGTCAATGATATACAGGAATTTTCCTAACAGGGACAAGGAGGCGATTATTCCCTTGTATAAGGCAATGGTCAGGCCACACCTTGAATACTGTATTCAGGTCTGGAGGCCTCATTTCAAGAAGGATGTAGAGCTGCTGTAACGAGTACAGAGAAGGGCAACAAGATTAGTGAATGGAACAAAGGGATACTCTTACGAAGAAAGGCTTAAGTTTTGCAAATTACAGTGTCTAGAGACTAGGCACCAGCGAGGTGATCTGATAGAGGTGTATAAAGTCTGGAATGGTTTGAGCATGCTTAATGCTGATGGGATTCTTCCTCTTGCTCAGAGTAATCACCTGAGAGGGCATAAATTCTAATTGAGGAAATTTGCCTTTAGCCAGCGGTTAGTTGGTTTGTGGAACAGACTTCCATCCCTTGTCGTGGAAGTTGATAGCGTAAATAAATTTAAGGCTCAGCTGGACAGGTATTTCGAACGAACGGAGGGGTGAAGTGGAAGTGTTTTTTTTTTTTTTTTTTTTTTTTTGGCTGATGCTGCATAAGCTTGCTTTCTTGCATCATATGCCTCTACTAATGCTAATGCTAGCTCTATTTCTTGTTTCATGTCATTGTTCTGCGCACGAAGCTGCCAGTTCTCTTCAGATAGATTCTGCAGACTGTCAGAGATTGATGTGAATTTACACACTATCTTCCAGAAATTCTGCAGTTTGAATGGAGAAGAATTTCATGTATTCTGCACAATGCCATCAGTATTTTTCAGGAACCTGTTTTGTAAATCATTAAGGAAGTCACTTTCCGCTTGGCTTTCTGTCCTGCATTCCACAGGGTTTTCATGTGTTGTGATGATTGGTTGTTGACTGCAAACCTCCGGGCCCATTTCACACTCCAGATAATCCGCTACTGCGTCAGTTTGACTTGCAGCGTGAGTCTGACTAAAGTTTGATGTTTCGATGTCTGTTTGTTTATTTTCTACCTCCGAGTCATCCTGTATAGCAACACATTCCGCTGCATTTGTCTTTTGTTCTTTACTTTCTTTGCAGAATGGGCAAATGTACTTTTGACTTTGCTGCTTATTGAACCGCTTTATGTCGCATTTGGTACAGGCCACACAGTAAAATTGCAGACATGACGTACATTTGGATTACTGCTTCCTGATCTACTTTACAACGGAAGCACGTGTAAGCAGCTTGTTGAAATTTCTGATTCTGCCATACTTTGCCTTTAGGTTGAAATTTGTCTGACTAATTACTTTTCTGCAAAGAATTAAAACCGCTTGTATTTTAGGTGTTCTTTCCACGATGGTTTGCCTGTGGGAGTCGAAATAAGACTGGTTATAAGACAGTACCTTTATGTGCACTTCTGAAGATTAGTAATGATACGGCCATTGTATTTTCTGCTGAGAGGGGAGTTTTTAAAGCTGAAGGAGTAGGAAAGTTTAACGTACCCTCGGGGGTTCTGCAGCGCAGGGCTTTGTGACTTCTCAAGGTTCACGACGATGTCACCATACGCCTTTAGGGCAATAGTGTTTGCTAGCTGTATATGGGTTAGAGCTAATGTAATAGAAGCATTAGCAGAAATATAAAAACATGAAATACCCGTTTGTTTGATGACGAAGATGATGGCTCGTCCGTGTTTGGTGGAAGAAGAGGAATCCATTGGTACTTGAATCATGCTGTACGGTCAAGGAGAAGTATCTAAAACTTGCTATCTATGAAGAGCATAAACGGACATCATCATCATCATCATCATCAGCCATTTTCAATCCACTGCAGGATGAAGGCCTCTCCAGCAACTTTCCAGTTCCTTCTGTTTTGAGCACTGGCCATCCATTTACTACTCAAAAACTCATGAATTTCATCTATCCATCTCCGCCTTTGACTTCCAGGTTTTCTTCTAGCTCCTCTTGGGTACCATTCTGTTATTTTCTTAGTCCATCTGTCATCATGTCTTCGAGCTATGTGTCCTGCCCAAGACCATTTTAGTTCTTTAGTTTTGATAAGAATGTCCTTTACTTGAGTTTGCTGCCTAATCCATGTGTTTCTCTTCTTATCTAACAGTCTGATTCCCAATATAATTCGTTCCATTCTTCGCTGTGTAGTTCTTACCTTCTCTTCCATTCTTTTGGTGAGTGCCCAAGTTTCACTTCCATAAGTCATGGTGGGGAGTATACATTGATTCATTATTTTACGTTTCAGACAAACTGGGATATTGCTCTTCAGTATGTGACTATATTTCCTGAATGCTATCCATCCAAAATTTATTCTTCTCTTGACTTCCAGCCATTTATCATTATTTCAGCTAATAACTTGTCCCAGATAAGTATATGACTCCACCTTTTCAATTACTGCTCCTTCAATCATTATTTCCCTTTCCGTGGCATACTTGTTCATCATTACTTTTGTTTTAGCCATATTCATCTTTAGTCCAAAATCCTTACTAACTGTGCATAACTGATTAAGATTTTCCTCTAATTCTTTGGGATCGTGGCTTATGACCACAATGTCATCTGCAAATCGTAAATGGTTTAGGTACTCTCCGTTCACATTGACTCCTTTCTGCGACCAGTCTAATCTTCTGAAAGCTTCCTCAAGGGCAGCAGTAAACAGATTCGGAGATATTGTGTCTCCTTGTCGAACTCCTTTCTCGATTTTAAATTTCCTACTGTCTTTGTCTAGTCTAATAAAGGATGTAGCACTCTCATATATTTTCTTCAAAATCATAATATATGGAGTATCTATGCCTTGTCTTTCTAGTGCCCGAAACATTGCCTTATGCTGTATGGAGTCAAATGCCTTTTCATAATCCACAAATGCCAGGCATAATGGTGTTTTATATTCATTTGCTTTCTCCATTAGCTGTGATATTACGTGAAGGTGATCCATAGTTGAGAATCCTGTCCTAAAGCCAGCTTGCTCTTTCGGTTGATTCTCATCAAGTATTCTTTCTAATCTGTTAGTAATGACCCTTGTGAACAACTTGTAGATTTGGGATAACAAGCTAATTGGTCTATAATTTCCAATTTCTGATTTATCTCCTTTCTTATGCAGCAAAACTATGATTGCATTATTCCACTGCTTAGGCATCACACCTTTTCTAATGCACTTTGTGAAGAGCCTTGCCAGTTTTTGTGTTATGTCTCTTCCTCCCAATTTTAACAACTCTACAGTAACTTCATCTTCCCCCGGGGCTTTCCGATTTTTCATTTTCTTCAATGCATGTTCTACCTCATCAGGAAGAATATCGGGTATGTCGTATGTGTTGCTACTTTGCAATCCATCTTCCCCACTGCTGGTATCATTCCCTCGCTCCTTGTATAATTCTCTATAGTAGTCTTCTGCTATTTGAATTATGCCTTCTCTGCTGTTTATAAGTACACCATCGCTATTCTTCAGTTTCAGTATCATTTGTCTTTCTATAGCATTAGCATTAGCATTAGTAGAGGCATATGATGCAAGAAAGCAAGCTTATTCAGCATCAGCCAAAAAAAAAAAAAAAACCCCTCCCATTTCACCCCTCCGTTCGTTCGAAATACCTGTCCAGTTGAGCTTTAAATTTGTTTAGGCTATCAACTTCAACAAGAAGTGATGGAAGTCGGTTCCACCAACCAACCACCCGCTGGCCAAAGGCAAATTTCCGCACATCTATCCGACATCCGTCCTTCCACAATTTGAATTTATGCCCTCTCAGGTGATTATTCTGAGAAAGATGAAGAATCCCATTGGCATTGAGCATGCTCAAACCATTCAAAGCCTTATACACCTCTATCAGATCACCTCGCCGGTGCCTAGTCTCCAGACTCTGTAATTTGCAAAATTTAAGCCTTTCTTCGTAAGAGCAACCTTTTGTTCCATTTACTAATCTTGTTGCCCTTCTCTGTACCCGTTCCAGCAGCTCTACATCCTTCTTGAAATGAGGCCTCCAGACCTGTATACAGTACTCAAGATGTGGCCTAACCATTGCCTTATAAAAGGGAATAATCACCTCCTTATCCCTGCTAGAAAAATTCCTGTATATCATTGACAAGACACCATGAGCTACTCTTGCAGCTCGTCTGCACTGCTCAGAGAACTTCATATCTCCCTGCACAATTACCCCCAGGTACTTTTCATTCTCCACCACTGTCAGTGTAGTACCGCAGAGTTGATACATTGCTCTGGGGTTACTGTTACCCATATGTAGTACTTTACATTTGTCAATGTTAAACTTCATTTGCCACCTCTCAGCCCATCTGTTCAACCTTTCCAGATCCTGTTGCAGCAGCATAGCGTCAGTAGTGTCCTTAACGACCCTGCCAACCTTTGTATCATCTGCAAACTTAGACATTAAACTTGATATACCATCATCAATATCATTCATAAACACCGAAAACAACAATGGACCCAACACTGAACCTTGAGGAACTCCACTAATAACATTAGTCCACGTTGAGCAGTGTCCATTGATTACCACTCTCTGTCTTCTGCCACTCAACCATCCCCTTATCCATAGCAGCAATTTGCCTCCAATGCCACACTGCTCCAATTTGTGCAGCAGTCTTCCATGTGCAACAGTATCAAAAGCCTTTCTAAGATTCAAATATATAATATCAAAGTTATTCCCTGCATCCAGTTCTTTTGTGACTACATCATAGTATCCAATCAAATTGGTCAGGCAAGACATGCCCTTAACAAAACCATGCTGCGGCGTCTGAGCTATAACTGAATTCTTGTCTAGATGATCCTGCAGTGCTTCTTTAACCAGTGCCTCCATTAATTTACCTGGAACAGAAGTTAAACTAACAGGTCTATAATTACTTGTGTCAGCCTTTGATCCTCCTTTGTGAATTGGGGTTACATTTGCACATCTCCAGTCTATGGGTACTTCCCCTGAGTCCAAAGAAGCTCTCATAATTATGGCTAGGGGTTTGCATACTTCCTTTGCTGCCTCCTTTAATATAACTGGATAGATCCCATCCACCCCAGGTGCCTTTTTTATGTTTATCCTCAACAATCTCTCCTCCACTTTCCTCTCAGTTATTACAAAATCATCCAGCTCACTGCCAATGTTTACTTTACCTACATCATTCTCCTTCCTGAATAACTCCTCATGCGTGAATGTAGATGCAAAATACTCGTTTAGATTGTTAGCCACCTGAGCAGGATCCTCAACTGTTGAACCATCAATATCCAGTGGACCAATCTGATTCATCCCTTTCCTTCTCGAGTTCAAGTATGTAAAGAACTCCTTTCTGTTTTTCTTTGCATCCTTTGCCAAGGATTTTTCGTAGTCTGCCTTTGCCTGCCTAATCTCCTTTGTGACTTGGTTACAGACCAACTTATATCTATCATAGGCTTCCATGTCACCCATTAATATGTATGTATCCCATGCATTTTTCTTCTCTGCCACATGTCTCATTAGTCCATCTGACATCAATTTAGGCCTAAACCTTGAACAATATTTCTTAGTTGGTATGTGAAGCCTGGTAGCCACCAAGATTAGTTCCTTGAATGCTTCCCATTTTGAGTTTGCTGTTGGTAACATCATCAGTTGGTCCCACTGTATAGAATTTAAATACTGTCTCAGACCATCATAGTCGCCTTTACGAAAACAAAAACCCTTCCCTTTACCTCTGATGGTAGTTACCTCCTTGAGTAAATCCCACTTCAACACACTGTGATCACTGCCACCTAGTGGTTCATTTATCTGCAGGTTCTTAATGCATGAAGAATCACTACTGATAATCAGATCAAGAGTATTGCTCCCTCTTGTTGCCTCACGAACATGCTGATGTAGAAAACAATCATCCAATAAATCCACAAAAGCCTTGCTAGTGTGCGAGTGACCAACCCACAAATTCCAGTCAATATCTGGGAAATTAAAATCCCCCATTATAAGACTCTCTGATTTACTGGCCCACTCTATTTCCCTGTACAATATATTATTATACTCATCAGAGTCATTAGGCCTATAGCACACCCTACTCTCAATTTTGATTTCCCTATGCTTATGTCACACCAAACTGACTCGACACTGCCCTGTCCATCGATATCAACTGGCTTCACTTCCTTTGACTTTATGTGTTTCTTAATTAATAGCATAAGCCCTCCTCCCCTCCTGTCCTGTCTATCCTTTCTATATACATTGTATTCCCCAAATTCCAGTTCCGCATTACTTATATCTGTGTGACACCACGTCTCTGATATCCCAACAATATCTGCCTTTGATGTTTTGAGCAATACCTCAAATTCATCAAATTTATTTACCAAACTCCTAGCATTGGTGTACACGCAGGTATACATGCACCTGTTTCTATTCTTAGCTATATTACTGCTCATGGCTGCTGATTTAAATCCTTTGTTTTCCCTTAATGCTTGTTCTACTTTTCTTGTGTTAAATCTTCTTATGTCCTCTCTGAGTCTCTTTCTAATGGCTTTGCATAACTCAGTATACTCAATTTTCTCCCTGTCAGTGTTTTTCTTGCTCTTCATTTGTCGTCTTTGGTTCATCATGACAAGTGTTTCTTGACTAATTTTTTCTTCTTTTGATTTCTGTTTCCCTATAGGTTTCTTGGGCCTTATCGCTTTCAGAAAGTTGTAATATTCCTCGTCGATATCTTGGTCCTGAGCAGTCTGCAGAAGCTCAAACTTGTTCTTAAGTTCCAGTACATACTGCCTTTTCTCCTCCTCTGTTATTTCAAAGACCTTTGTATTATTTACTCGAGTCAGTTTTTTCCTTTCCTTTCCTACATCTATATCAAGTGTACATCTTACCATTCTGTGATCACTTCCAACATTTACCTTATTTAGGACGGTGACATCATTCACAATATATCTTCTATTAGTGAGGATGAAGTCGATTTCATTAGTAGTTAATCCATTTGGACTCTTCCATGTCCACTTTCTGTTCACCCTTTTCTTGAAAAAAGTGTTCATTACTGACAGTCCTTGAGATTCTGCAAATTCCACAAGTCTTTCACCTCTTTTATTTCTTTCACCAATTCCAAAATTTCCTATAGTTCCTCTTTCTGCACTGTTTTGCCTTTTTCCAACCTTAGCATTGAAGTCCCCCATAATAATATTGTAGTGGGTTTTCTGCTCATCTAGAAGACTCTCAATTTCAGTGTACATTTCTTCAACCTCTTCATCATCATGGTGATCTAAAAGTATTTAAAACTTGCTATCTATGAAGAGCATAAACGGACACGACATACATAACTCGCGCAAGCGCACTAATGCTCTTCTGGTAGCGCATTAAAGCTTGAGTCCTCGTCTCGCAATTCTGATCAGCAATGCAACTCAGGAAACCCCTGCACTGTTTTTATAATACCTTCTGATTTACTGTCCCAAGCTGTTTCTCTGAATGAAAATACAGGGTGTTTCAAAAGTGATGGCCAATAATTTAAAGGTGAACTGTACAAATGTATAGACTACAAATATGCAAAAAAAAAAAACATGCCTAGTAAACATGGGTCCTTAAATGAATCGTTTTCGAAATCTTGCACATTTCTAGTTAGGATACACCCAACTGACAAGGTGAATTGTACAGAATTGGGATTCACAACTGACTTGACTGTTAAGGTTATGTTATGCTCATTCTCTCCCTTTCCCCTCTCTCTCAATGCTATGAGACGTAGCGAGCATACTATTACTTGTCAAAGGATAGTCAACATGGAAAGAGGTTACAGCAACGAAGAGTATGCGGACATGCACTTCATGTATGGTAAAGCCAACTGCAGTGTACTCGAGGCTGCATGTTTGTACCAAGAAGATTTTTCCGCCGAAGGCAGCCCAACAGGGGCACATTCATCAGGGTACATCAACACCTTAGAGAACATGGGCGCTTCGCACATGGAGTACGAGCAGTTAGGCCCAGAAGCATAACACCTATTGTTGAGGAAAGGGTGCTGGAAAGAATATTATTTTTATTATTATATTAGGATTACCCGTATTTGATTACATTAACCCGTGTTAGTGTCTGTAAATTGCGTGTATTCTATGGTCGATTTGTCTGTTTTGCTGGAAGAAAAACCCCATTTTCTGGGAAAAACCTTGCTATCTGCGCCTGAGACCGACTAACTCCGCCACGGAGTGAAAAAACTCACTAAAGTTCCTCGCGTCATCGACGGGATTCGAACTCGGGCCTTTTCCACCCGGTGTGCGGAGGACGGTGATGATACCACTGTGCTACCGCGCAGACTATTAGAAAGAACAGAACAAAACCCAGGAATTTCGACAAGGAAGGTTGCTCTGCAATAGCGTGTACTGAGTCATAGAAGTGTGTGGCGAATATTACATCGCCAATTACTGTACCCCTACCATATCCAGCGTGCACAAGTTCTCAGCAATACAGACTTCCCTCCCAAAGTAAACTTCTTGTCTGTGGATGCAACAACAGTGTCCTGAACCCCCAAATTTTAAACAACATTTTGTTCACTGATGAAGCTGGGTTTACTCGTGATGTTATTTTTCATTTTCATAACTGTCACGTATGGTCCGACGAAAATCCTAATGCAATTCACTAGTCACGACATCGGCAACGTATCTCGTTGAATGTCTGGGCAGGACTACTAGAAGACCCTCTGGTTGAACCACCCTTTCTGCCAAACAGGCTAACAGGAGAGCTGGACCTTCAGAATGTTCTTCCAGACCTCCTTTATGATGATAACGTTCTACTTCAGCAAAGCCAGAACATGTAATTTATGCATGATGGTGCACCGGCACATTTTGCTCGAGTTGTGACTCATATCTAACTAGAAGGTATGGTCAACGGTGGATAGGTAGAGGTGGGCCTGTAATGTGGCCTTCCAGATCACCAGACTTAAATCCTATGGATTTTTGTATTTGGGGTCATGTAAAAAGCTTGGTGTGCACTTCTGACATTAACACAGTTGAGGAATTGCAGCGTCTGGTTGAAGGAGCCTTCCGCAAATCAGAAATGACCCAGGAATGCCAGAGAGGATTTGCAATTCAATGCAATGCAAAGACTACAAAGCTGCATACTGATGCAAGGACAGCATTTTGAACACCTTTTGTAACATCCTGTAACATGTAATATCTGTAAAATCCTGTGGCGTGGAAACCAAAAAATTAAAATTGTATTATCTTATATTTAATAAAACCACCCTTAGCAAAGGATTCACAGCCTTTTGCTAAAGTAGTGCTCCCATAGTCAGTGGCGGATCTTAACAGAAAATGTGCTTATCTCGAAAACGGTTCATTTGCGGCCCGATGTTCACTGGAACTTTTTTGCTTATTTTAGTTTGTACTTTTCACCTTTAAATTATTGATCATCATTTTTGAAACACCCTGTATACTGCTCTTACCTGGAATAATGTGGGACTAATCAACTACGATCCATGGAACGTGTGTGAGCTGTTACACCAAGAAGTAAACTGTACTGTTAGCTAGAGCACATCCATTGCTGGTCTGCTGGTTTATCACAGTAAAGTGGTTGGTGTACAGTTGAGAAGTATAATCCCATCGTATCGCAGGGGAAAATTATGGGAACTGTAAATTTTAAGTTGTAAATTACGAAAAAAATTATTACATTTTTAATGAAGGGATAAATTTTTTCACAGAAAAAAAAAAAGAAGAATAAACCTTGGAAAAGTTTATGGAATTGCAAAAGTTGTGGTGGCGCTTTTGTAAATACTTGGCGAAACCTGTTTCCCTTGAATATATCAGTATCTTGGTAAGGGTGTTCAGTTAGTTGCTTGAAGTTTGAAATAGTCTACAATATAATAATAAAAAATGAAAGAAAACCAGGTCAAATGTCTTAGTTTTGCGGAAAAGTTTTGAAACTTCTAAGATTCAGTGTAATGCGCACTTGCGCTCGCTAAAAGTATTTAGATGATAATGCAAGTTTTACTCATTATATTAATTAATAATAGTTTTGTTTATTCCTTTGGCACACGAATTATTAATAATATTTGCTTGCATGCTATCTGTCACCAGTAAATTTCATTAACTCGGTTGCAGAAAATTAAATATTAAACACGAAAATATAACAAATCTTTGAAGAAAATAGAACTGCAGTCTACTTGAAACATAAAAGTCGTGTAAAATAGCGGAACTATAAGATGAGAGTTCCCCCCCCCGCCCCTAGTGGTTTTAGTTTTAACACATCTTTAACTTTTGCATTGGCGCCTCTGTAGCCAGGTGGGAAGGCGCAGCAGTGCGTAGCACACGCTTCTTGATTAGACCGGGGTTCGAGCCCGTCACCACCAAATACGGAGGATGCGGAAAGGTCAGAGAATGACCACCGCATATCCCGGGGCAATATGGCCTTAGTTGCTAATGCTCCTAAAAAAAAACCCAAAATCTTTTAACTTTTGCAAGTTTTCTTTCATTGAACCTATTTCTAATGAACAGCACTCTTCAGAAAGCAGTATACATGTATTAACAAGACAATGTGCTCAGACTATTTCAGTGCTGCCACCACATCAGAGGATGGATGGATATGTACCTCAGTATTACCAAAACAACTCATAAAAAAAGCAGCTTTTTGAAAGATACCATGTAGCAAAATTCCTCAGTTCAATATGAATCTCCAAGTTCAATACAAATCTCTGGGGTTACTTCTAAAAAGTAACCTTTTTACTTCTAAAAAGTAACATTTCTCTTACTTCTAAAAAGTAACCCCAGAGAAATGTACCAACTGTGTGGCACTACACTTAGGGTGGTAGAAAATGAAAAAGCCCTGGGTGTAATTGTGCAGTCAGATATGAAATTTTCAGAGAAGTGCAGAACAGGCCATGGGATATTGTCAATGATACACAGGAATTTTTCCAGTAGGGAAAAGGAGGTGATTATCCCTTTGTATAATGCAATGGTCAGGCCATGCCTTGAGTACTGCATACAGGTCTGGAGGCCTCATTTTAGGAAGGATGTTGAGATGCATGAGCATCTCAACATCCTTCTTAAACATCCTTCTCAACATCCTAAGTACATCCTTCTTAACATCCTAAGTACAGAGAAGGGAACAAGATTGGTGAGGGGGAGCAAAGGGGTGGTCTCACCAAGAAAGGCTTTGCAAGCTGCAGCATCTGAAGACTAGGCACCTGCAAGCTGATCTCATTGAGGTGTATAAGGCCTTGAATGGGTTTAGCAGGCTCAATTCTGATGGGATTTTTCCTCTTGCTCAGATTGTGAACCTGAGGGGACACAAATTCAAATTGAGGAAAGACAGTTATGTTTATTCAATTTGAGATTGAGGAAATTCAAATTGAAGAAAGATAGTTATAGAATAGATGTGTGGAAATTTGCTTTTAGCCAGGGGGTAGTTTATTGCTGGAACAAACTTCTATCTGTTGTGGAAGTTGATACCTTAAATAAATTCAAGGAAGAACTGGAGAAATGTTTAGAGGGAATGGATGTGTGAAATGTTTTTTTTTTTGGCTGATGCTACATAAACTTGCTTTCTTGCATCATATGCCTCTGCTACTACTACTTTATACTTTCAAAAGGAAAAGGTTTCAAACTTCACATGGTATCTATTACAAAATTATTTTTATCAACTTTTTGTTAATTTTTTTATTGCTGAGGTGAAGCGTCCACCCACTGCCCGATGAGGTGGTAAAACTAAAAGCTAAACTGCAGCCATTATCAACCCACTGCAGGATAGAAGCCTCCTGAACAATTCATGTTGAGGGAAATGGACCATAATCTGCCACACTGGTCCAGTGCAGGTTGGCAAATCGACCATATTTAGCAGTCAGGGGTTGAACCCCATTCTACTCAAGGAGGGTGTGTTACTGCACTCCCGCTCCTGACCACTCGGCTATGGAGGCCGTTCACTGAAAAAGATATGGTGGTGACTTGCAATGCTTTAAACACTGGATGCATTGTTCTGGGGGCACTGAGAAACTTTACTATTGCACCTGAGCAAATCCAGCCTCGGTGACACATTTTTTATGTAAATAACAATATATTATTTTGAGAGAGTGCTGTTTATTCGATAATCAGAAGTTGGCTACTTCTGATAGAACTAAAAAATTTGTAAATATTTTTCAAACCTAGGACAGTGAAAAGGAATCGAACACTTCTACAACATTACATGATTTTATATGAATAAATCCGTTTTCACTGCAAAAAAAAAATAAACAAATTTGGAAATAAATATTTAGGGTGCTTAGTGGGTATACATATATATACTAGATTGATTACGCACATAACTTTCCTTTTCATTTATTATCTTCTTTAGATTTCTGATGATTATCTACAGGAATATCTGTATTCAACATCAGACTCTCCTCTCATTATTTAGAACAGGCTATGGGCTACATCCTGTTCGTTCAGGGTCACGCTTTGTTTTACCAGGGTCAAAAAATTCAAAACTTAGGTAAGAGAGAAACCAAGTTATTCGTGATATATTTATTTTCATCTGATGTAAATTATGTAACAAACATCATAGCAGAGTTTTTTTTTTATAATTTACTTCAAACCCTTTTTAATGTGATGTATATTAAACACTTAGACAATCTAAGCTGCTACTAATGTTTTAGTCAGTTTAAACGTACAAAGTATTTATATGGTTTATTGAGCATTGTCATAGCAAGTCCTTGACTTTTGTCTTAATGGCTGTTAATCTTCATTTAATTAATCTGTTTTTATAATAAAAAAAATAGTAAAAACAGTAGACTCTGAAGCCTTTCACCATTTTTTTTTTTTTCTTTTGTGCCCCCTTCCCTTTTTTTTGACAGCTGCAACTTGGGAAATAAGTGTTTTACTTTATTGTGATCAGCATGGACAAAAATAACTAAAGATTTGGTGAAATTATGATTTGCTTAAAAAAAAATTGTCAAACTAAGTTTTTGTTAAATTGAGTGAAGTCTATCCACCATAATAAATTATTACTTCGAGTTTAGTGTATAACACCAAACTTGTGAAAATGTATAGTTCAAGTTTTACTAGTCAATAGATGTTTTAAAGTTGAAAGAATTTTTAAAATTGTCGAACACTGTTTTTATAAAATTTTAGTAATTATTGCATAATTTCTAATATTTCTGAAGGATCAAATTTTATTCCAGATTGATGTCTGTGCATTCATCTTTAACAATGAACTCAGATAGACTTATAGATTTTTAAAATATGCATTTTTTAATTCCTCTAGTTGTAATTAACCTTCCATTCCCAATGGAAGGTTAATTACAACTGGAACCCCTGGTGCCTCCCTAGCCAGGTGGGCAGGAGCAGCAGTGCATAGCACACGCTTCTTGATTAGACCGGGGTTCAAGCCCGTGACCACCAAATACGAAGGATGTGGAAAGGTCAGGGAATGTGACCACCGCATATTCCTGGAGCAATATGGCCTTAGTTGCTAATGCTCCTAAAAACCAAAACAACATTCCCAACATGACATTTGACAGGAGCCACTGTTTAAAATTTTTCTGTAATTTAAAATTTTTTTTAAATGAAATCAAATCCTCTTGTGTACTTTTGCCCACCAATATTCTCTAACTGGTTATACAGTATTTTCTGTTTTTATTTTGATATACTATGAATTACAAAACAATAATTAGTTTTGTGAAATTTATGCTAGGCATCTGTTAAATTCCAAAAGTGCCTTTTAGGCAATTCTCATTCAAAAACTCTCTCACTAGAAGAAAAGTTCCTGCAATCTATCCTAAACCTCTTTCCCTGTAATGTGAATTTATGGCTCCTAGTTTTGTAATCCTTTATAAAAGTGAAAATTCTGCCTTTGTTCATTTTACTAACCCCTCTCAGAGCCTTACAAACCTCAATCAGGCCTCCTTTAAGGTGCCTTATTGCTAAGCTGTGTAACCTACATAATCAAAGTTTTCCTCATACAGTTTCCATTCATTTGACCCTTTTAAGAAACTCAGTCTCTTTTTCAGATGAGGTCTTCGTACTTGGACACAGTATTCCAAATGCAGTCTTACAATTGCTTTGTACAATGGGATTATTATTATTACTAGTCATATAGTGCAAGGAAGCTTGCGGCTTATGCTGCATCAGCTAAAAAAAATTTACAAGTTACTCTGAGAGAGAGAGAGAGTCAGAAGTAGAAGGGAATCACAAAGAAAGAGAAGAATGATGATATCAAGACCCTGGGTGTGCCAAGCCCATACTCACCAGATGTGAGCCCCTGGGGCTCCCTATCTCTACAATATATTGTTCGATAAATCATCAGTAGGACACTGTGGACTTTCTTGGCTGCCTGTTTACACTGCTCAGAAAACTTCATATCTGTATGTATTGTAACTCCCAGAAATCTTTCTTCCCCTACTGTTCTTCTACTCTATAATTTGACTGCACCAAGTCTATAAGTTATTTTTGGGTTGCTATTTTCCAAGTGTATATCCCAAGTGACCTTGTATTTTGCATTACAATATATAGTCGCCACTTTTCTGACTATTCTTGAAGTCAGTTCAAGTCATCCTGAAGGAGTGCTACTTGGCACTAATCATTAATGACTTTCATAGTCTTTTACATCTGCAAATTTTTACGTCATGCTCTTTATTTATTTATTTAATTAATTAACTTATTGTTTTGGTATAGGGGTTAGGTTCATAAGGGCAGACTTTATCTTACTTATAGCCCTATTAACAGCATTAATTAATTTGCTGTATTTATTTCATGTTTAAAATGTTCCTTAGCTTTAATTTAATTAAAAATAAATCTCAATTGCAGTCTAGTCAGTGATTGCATAGAAGTAAAATGTGTTGTGCCCCAGACCTCAGAAGGTTCTTTCAACAGTATTTTAAATTTGTCTGCTGTATATACATAAATAATGTATATAGTAACTGGTGCATCTAACCACATTTTAAGAAAATCAGTCTTGAATTTTTTTTTTTATATAAGTACACACATTTATCTGTGTCCTAGAATTGATGATTTAAATACATATTCAATGCAAAATTTCAATAAATTCAATAAATTTCAACATATTCAATAAATAATTAACTATACATGTGATGTGTATTATATCTGTGGGAGACTGACAGTGATAAAGTGACTAAAACTATATGCAAGTATGTGTGCCGTCATACAGACTGAAAGGTATAGTTGCATGATCTAACTGGTGTTTCCATCTCTTCAGAGATGATTAAAGATCATCAATGAACATCTAGATTAGCATCAGTTTCCCACTGTTACAGTGATCATCTCATTTGTATTTAAAAGTATCTTTTTTATTCAATGATCTTAAACTCTAACATGTTGTTCAGATCATATCTCAGATTAAAGTTTCATTGTTTTTTCAATAGTGCATATAGTACAGATTTACTTAAGTATTTACTTATCTTTACTGTTAGATAGTCATATCACATACTTAGCTAAGTAATTTAAAGTAAAATTTTGTCAACATTTTTTGCTGTAACAGGGAGGAGGAGGAGGAGGAGGAGGATTAAATGTCAAGTGATATTTATAATTGTACTGAACAAATTTCTCTATTACTAGATTAAGGTCACTTCCATCCAGAATGGCCTCACATCTGGCAGCTTCCCAAGGGTCTTTGGCTGCTGTATGCCAATTGACTTCAACTTCTAATAAGGAAGAAAACTTTAAAATATGTAAAAATCTCATTGAGACAGCCAAAACAAGAGGTGCCAAGGTATGTATTCAGTAGAAATTCTTTCATGAATTTTAAAATTCTTCAGCAGCTAATATCTATAACTACTAACCTATCTTGATTTTCAACACCTCAGTCAAGTATGTCAGCCTAATATGTGGATATGGATGGTAAAATTATAATAATTTCTTTCCTGAAACTTTCTGTTGCAAGCAAAAATACTCAATGCAAACCCATCCGTAATATGAAATCTTAAGTGTATGACTTTTTCATAAATTTTGCCAGTGTTTTACTTTATTTCTGTTTTATAATTGCCTTAAGCTTGTGCTGGTTACTTAACTGGGATTACTTTTTAAATTATGTAATACGTTCAAAATTTACATTATAGCTTTCACATAGTCATCTAAAGTGCAATGATTGGTGGCATAAATTAGTATTTTATGACAGCTTTTAATTATTATGCAGTTCTTTATTATAAATTGTACTAGAGGATATTTAGTACTTCATCATATTGCAATTAGTTTTATCATTTATTTTTCAATATTTCTGTAATTTCAGATTAATTTATGTAGCAGTAAATATGGTTTCCATTAAAGTGATAAGTATAGTGTGACTTAGGGCAAGGAAATTATCAGTGTTAATTCACCTTGCTTGACTGAGTCTTGTTGCATGTATGCAAAGCTATTTCTAGCAATTGGCAGTGCATTGCTGTGGGTGTAGGGGATGCAGAAATCTTAAGTCAAAACTTGGCATCATCATCATCATCATCATCAGCCATTTTCAATCCACTGCAGGATGAAGGCCTCTCCAGCAACTTTCCAGTTGCTTCTGTTTTGAGCACTGGACATCCATTTACTACCCACAAACTCATGAATTTCATCTATCCATCTCCGCCTTTGTCTTCCAGGTTTTCTTCTAGCTCCTCTTGGATACCATTCTGTTATTTTCTTAGTCCATCTGTCATCATGTCTTCGAGCTATGTGTCCTGCCCAAGACCATTTTAGTTCTTTAGTTTTGATAAGAATGTCCTTTACTTGAGTTTGTTGCCTAATCCATGTGTTTCTCTTCTTATCTAACAGTCTGATTCCCAATATAATTCGTTCCATTCTTCGCTGTGTAGTTCTTAGCTTCTCTTCCATTCTTTTGGTGAGTGCCCAAGTTTCACTTCCATAAGTCATGGTGGGGAGTATACATTGATTCATTATTTTACGTTTCAGAAAAACTGGGATATTGCTCTTCAGTATGTGACTATATTTCCTGAATGCTATCCATCCAAAATGTATTCTTCTCTTGAGTTCCAGCCATTTATCATTATTACAGCTAATAACTTGTCCCAGATAAGTATATGACTCCACCTTTTCAATTACTGCTCCTTCAATCATTATGTCTCTTTCTGTGGCATACTTGTTCATCATTACTTTTGTTTTAGCCATATTCATCTTTAGTCCAAAATCCTTACTAGCTGTGCATAACTGATTAAGATTTTCCTCTAATTCTTTGGGATCATGGCTTATGACCACAATGTCATCTGCAAATCGCAAATGGTTTAGGTACTCTCCGTTCACATTGACTCCTTTCTGCGACCAGTCTAATCTTCTGAAAGCTTCCTCAAGGGCAGCAGTAATCAGCTTCGGAGATATTGTGTCTCCTTGTCGAACTCCTTTCTCAATTTTAAATTTCCTACTGTCTTTGTCTAGTCTAATAAAGGAGGTAGCACTCTCGTATATTTTCTTCAAAATCATAATATATGGGGTATCAATGCCTTGTCTTTCCAGTGCCCGAAACATTGCCTTATGCTGTATGGAGTCAAATGCCTTTTCATAATCCACAAATGCCAGGCATAATGGTGTTTTATATTCATTTGCTTTCTCCATTAGCTGTGATATTACATGAAGGTGATCCATAGTTGAGAATCCTGTCCTAAAGCCAGCTTGCTCTTTCGGTTGATTCTCATCAAGTATTCTTTCTAATCTGTTAGTAATGACCCTTGTGAACAACTTGTAGATGTGGGATAACAAGCTAATTGGTCTATAATTTCCAATTTCTGATTTATCTCCTTTCTTATGCAGCAAAACTATGATTGCTTTATTCCACTGCTTAGGCGTCACACCTTTTCTAATGCACTTTGTGAAGAGCCTTGCCAGTTTTTGTGTTATGTCTCTTCCTCCCAATTTTAACAACTCTACAGTAACTTCATCTTCCCCCGGGGCTTTCTGATTCTTCATTTTCTTCAATGCATGTTCTACCTCATCAGGAAGAATATTGGGTATGTCGTATGTGTTGCTACTTTGCAATCCATCTTCCCCACTGCTGGCATCATTCCCCTGCTCCTTGTATAATTCTCTATAGTAGTCTTCTGCTATTTGAATTATGCCTTCTCTGCTGTTTATAAGTACACCATCGCTATTCTTCAGTTTCAGTATCATTTGTCTTTCTGTATTACTGCTCATGGCTGCTGATTTAAATCCTTTGTTTTCCCTTAATGCTTGTTCTACTTTTCTTGTGTTAAATCTTCTTATGTCCTCTCTGAGTCTCTTTCTAATGGCTTTGCATAACTCAGTATACTCAATTTTCTCCCTGTCAGTGTTTTTCTTGCTTTTAATTTGTCGTCTTCGGTTCATCATGACAAGTGTTTCTTGACTAATTTTTTCTTCTTTGGATTTCTTTTTCCCTATAGGTTTCTTGGGCTTTATCACTTTCAAAAAGTTGTAATATTCCTCGTCGATATCTTGGTCCTCAGCAGTCTGCAGAAGCTCATACTTGTTCTTAAGTTCCAGTACATACTGCTTTTTCTCCTCTTCTGTTATCTCAAAGACCTTTGTATTATTTACTCGAGTCAGTTTTTTCCTTTCCTTTCCTACATCTATATCAAGTGTACATCTTACCATTCTGTGATCACTTCCAACATTTACCTTATTTAGGACGGTGACATCATTCACAATATATCTTCTATTAGTGAGGATGAAGTCGATTTCATTAGTAGTTAATCCATTTGGACTCTTCCATGTCCACTTTCTGTTCACCTTTTCTTGAAAAAAGTGTTCATTACTGACAGTCCTTGAGATTCTGCAAATTCCACAAGTCTTTCACCTCTTTCATTTCTTTCACCAATTCCAAAATTTCCTATAGTTCTCCTTTCTGTGCTGTTTTGTCTTTTTCCAACCTTAGCATTGAAGTCTCCCATAATAATAGTGTAGTGGGTTTTCTGCTCATCTAGAAGACTCTCAATTTCAGTGTACATTTCTTCAACCTCTTCATCATCATGGCTCGATGTTGGTGCATAAATCATTATAATCTTTAGCTTGTATCTCTTAGAAATCTTTAGTATTAGTCTTGACACTCTTGGTGATGTAATTTTGAATTCCAAAATGTTGTTTTTAAAATCTTTATGGACCAGAAACCCAATTCCACCTTCACTCCTTTCACTGTTTCCATTGGTGTACAGCAGATTTCCACTTGATAAACTTATAAGTGATTCATTTCTTCTTCTTGTTTCAGCCAAACCGATGATATTCCAATTCACATTGGCATACTCTTGAATAAAATTGAGTCTCTGAAAGAGTGAGTAGATGCTCTGGAGAATAATATTTTTGGGGCTCAGAATTTATTCAAGTGTTATTCAGCAGTTATTCACTTTGCCCAGTGATGCTTTCCTGAATGATTTGGCTCCACAGATGGATCATTAAACCTTCACTGTTTTTTTTCTAAATAAGGTAATTTTAGTGGAGATTCAATTTTTAGGGGAAATTAGGAATATTTTTTGCAAGATGGAATAGAACCAGAGTCTTAAAAGTGTAGGGATTGGTGATGTTACTGACCATTTGTCAGTTCTTAAGGGTGTAATGGTTTTCCATATAAAAATTAATGATTCGAAGCACCTGTAGACTTAGTTGCAAAATATAAGGTAATGCTGGAAAAATGCTCTGATAGTCAAAATATTATTGTTTGCACTTCTGCCTAGTCATGACAGGAGGGATTATGTGATGAGCACCTTGTCAATCCTAGACTTGAGAGACTGCAAGGTTTATGGGGATAAAGTTTTCTCAAAAGTTAAGTCTGAGTAGTACAAAATCACGTGAAAAAGGAAAGCCTCTAGTATAGGTGTGTTACAAGACAAAAATGATTATTATAAAAATCACTTTAGGCAACCTGAATGGACAAGTAAGTATGGGTGTCTGATTATGTATAGCTTTGACTTATCTCTTATAGACTGTAAATCATGGATCAGCAGTACACCAAGTGGGACATCTTTTGAATCAGTAGAATGACTTATTTATTCCAGCATATCAGAGAGAGAGAGTGAGTACAATGGACTTAAATGACTCTGAACTGATTCTCACTTGTAACCTGGTACTATCAAGGTTAATATGATAGCACTGACAGCAGATAGTGACCACAGTGAGTGGTGTACAAAAGGATGAGAGGCTTCATTTTGGCAGGGGGGGGGGAGTGGTTATAATGGATTGAGGTATTTCTTGAATTATATTAACTGTCAAGACAACCATATGCTGTGGAATAAGAATGCATTATGGGAAATGTTTAAATGATTTTTATTCGAAGTTACTAACACATTTATTCTGCTGAAAACATATTGCAATAGAGTGATACTCAAATGAATGAAAGGGAAGCTCAAAAGTCTAATTGAAGAAAACCATAAAAGCACCAGATAGTTAGAGGCCGCCACATGATACTGATTCAAATGACAGTTATAAGCATTTGTAACAGAACCACTAATGGGGTAACATAGGTTGAAGCTGAATACAAGAAATCACTGAAAAAAGGTAGCTAACAACAGGAACAAAGAGTTCTACTTGTATGTGAATTACAAGAAAGAAAAGGAAATCAGATAGGTCATTTCAAGATGGAAGTGTTGGAATCTTAGAAAAACCCAAAGTGGTGAGCTGAACAGATATTTTGCAATATCTTTACAATTGAAACCACATTTGAATCGGGAGGAAATTGTGAAGAAGAGTTGGCTTGCTGTAAAGTAACAACTATAACAGTCTCTGAAAAGCATCTATTAGAAAAGTTACTATACTAAGACTGAGGTAGATAAAGGTCCCAAGATTAAGCAATATATATTCCCAGTTATAGTGAGAAAGATGGCAAGGGACCATGTAGAATCATTAGTAATGTTAATGAGATTTTCATTAGACACCAGGGTGATCACTATCCCCTTACTGGAGAAGCAACTGATGTTTACCCAATTCATAAAAGAAACCCTGAAGAGTTGATGAGAAATTATAGACCAGTGAATTTGATTTCTGTGGCAGGGAAGATCATGAAGTGTGGTTAAGAATGATACAGAACCACTTCAGTAAGGATGGAATCCAAAAAGAATTATAGTATAGCTTTTTGATGGAGATGTTTATCCTGGATAGTCTGATTAACTACTATGACAAGGTCATAAAACAATTGGATGCAGAACTACAGCTTTGACATTATGTATCTAGATTTTAGTAAAGCTTTTGATGTCATCCCCGATGAGAGGTTATTGAATAAACAGCTGTAAGCATATTAATGGAAATGAGCAGAGATTACAGGTAAGCTAGATGAACAACAGGAGATAGAAGGCAGGCAAAAATTCTAATAATTATGGGGATAGTTTTTATCTGCTCATTTAATTATTTATATACATGTTAATGTTGTATTAGTATGCCAAATAATGCAAGAAAGTAGACTTTTTTCTGCACAAAAAGTGACAATCTGATTCTCCTTTACACTTTACCAAACTGTCTCAGCCACCTTGGCAGGTAATTTATTCTGATAATCTATAACAAGCTACATGGAAGTAATTCCATGAGGTCCAACTTTCTGTTATTTCTTAAAATTTTATATTTAAGCTCCTTGGGCTTATCCCTCCTACGTGTGATAATATATGTTTCTCATTCATTTTACTGATCCCTTCAGACCTTAGACAATTCAATTGTAAACCCCCCCACTTTGAAGGTGCTAATTGCCAATATTTTCTACCTTCTAAATCTGACTTCTTGTAGGTACAATGATTAATGCTCCTCACCAATCTAGTTATCCTTCTTTGAGCCGTTCTCTAAAAGTTCTGTGTCTTTTTTTAGATGCAGTCTCCATCATCTTATATAAAGCAAAAAAGGACTTCCTTTTCCTAATTTGTGAAAGTACTATATATTTCTTTTTCATCTTAAATCACTTTTAACCCCATCACCAGCTTATAAGTAATTTTTGAATGTCAGTTTCCTACTGCAAAACGTTACATTTCAAAGCACAAAACTTCAGTTACCATTTTTCAGGTCATTTATGCAGCTGATCATTTTGAAGAAAAATGGCCTGGTTTTGGTCATTAACCACCCTTTATATCTTAAATATCATTAAATACCTTAAATATCATTAAATACCTTAAATATCATTAGCAATTTTTGACAATTTCCTCTATGCTCCCTCATTAATGACATTAAGGAAGATAAGAAACAGAAGTAGCCCAATTACTGATTCCTGAAGAACTCCACTTGCTACACTGGTCCAACCTGAAGAATATCCATTTGTAACCACTGTTTCCTAATTCCCTGATCCAACAAAGTAATCCCAATTTGCTCCACACAGCAAATAACTAATTCCTTGCTTCCAAGAGCTGCTTCTGATAGCTGTTACAGCACATATCTTTAGTCTGACAAAAAATCTGAGATGGTAGTGATATATCTAAACTTGCAAGTGGCCTATGGCAGTATAAATATTCCTGAAATGCCATTATAAACTGACGAGGGAATACAATAGTTTGATATGCCAATGAAATTAAGCTGCTAACCTTGACTCTCGCCATAAAGCTTTCATTCCTCCACACAATTCCTTTATTTCCTAAGTGAAATTTAAATATTAGTTAGCAAACTGTTTGATCCTGATTTTATTACAGTCAGTTGTTCATATCTTTTAATAAGATGAGCATTAAAAATTGGAGAAATTGCCACTAAGAAACATTAATGCAAATCCTTGGGTAGAAATATTTTTTTTTTTTTTTTGTATTCAAAATTCATATTGTTTCATTACAAATCATAGATTTCTTTATTATTCTTCTTATTCTAGACTTAAATATTTATTAAGACTTAAATATTGTTAATTTTAATACTTTTTCATTCTCTTTTAGATGGTTTTTCTTCCAGAATGTTTTGATCTTATTGGAGAAAGCAAAGACCAATCCTTTCAGTTATCAGAACCGTTAGACGGACTGTTGATATCTCAGTATAGAGAACTTGCACAAAAACACTCTGTATGGCTTTCTCTAGGTGGATTCCATGAGAAGGTAAGTTATTTGATGTTTAAAATATTCCTTTTATCAGTTGATATACCTAGTGATATTGCAAACTGTGATAAATAATTTCCACTGTTTTTGGTTTTCTCAGAAGCCTTTTGGAAATCATATGCCTTTTGTGGAAGGTTTACTTTTATTCTATGTTTCAGTTGTGTTTCTGTATATTTTTCAAATACCTGAGTGCATTAGGTGTAGCATTAGTAGAGGCATATGATGCAAGAAAGCAAGTTGATACAGCATTAACCAAAAAAAAAAAAAAAACCCTTCCCATTTCACCCATCTATTTGCCCCAAATGTTTCTCTAGTTCTGCCTTGAATTTATTTAAGATGTCAACTTCTACAACAACAGATGGAAATTTGTTCCAGCAATCTATCACACGCTGGCTAAAACCAAATTTCCATGCATCTATTCTGCAACCGTCTTTCCTCAATTTGAATTTATGTCCCCTCAGGCGATTAATCTGGGCTAGAGGAAAAATCCCATCAGCATTGAGCTTGCTCAAACCATTGAAGGTCTTATACACATCAATCAGCTCATCACGCAGGTGCCTAGTCACCAGAAAATGTAATTTGCAAATCTTAAGCCTTTCTTCATAAGAGCAACTCTTTGTTCCATTCACTAATCTTATTACCCTTCTCTGTACGTGTTCCAGCAGCTCTACATCCTTCCTAAAATGAGGCCTCCAGACCTGTATGCAGTACTCAAGATGTGGCCTGACCATTGCCTTATACAAGGAGTTAATCACTTCCTTATTCCTGCTAGCAAAATTCCTGTATATTATTGACAAGACACCATGAGCTACTCTTGCAGACTATCTGCACTGCTCAGAAAACTTCATATCTGACTGCACAATTACCCCCAGGTCCTTTTCATTCTCTACCACCCTGAGTGTAGTACCACACAGTTGATATGTTACTCTGGAGTTACTGCTACCCATAGGCAGTACTTTACATTTGTCAATGCTAAACTTCAGTTGCCACACCTCTCAGCTGATATGCTCAACATTTCTAGATCCTGTTGCAGTAGCGTACTATCATTAGTGACATTAACAACCCTGCCAACCTTAGTATCATCTGCAAACTTAGTCATTAAGCCTGATGTACCTTCATCAGAGGCCTCAGGAGCAGGGATGCAGTAGCACACGCTCTTCGAGTAGACCGGGGTTCAAGTCCCTGACTACTAAATATGGTCGATCTGCCAACCTGAACTGGACCAGCGTGGCAGATTATGGTCCAATTCCCTCAACATGAATTGTTGAGGAGACTTCCATCCTTCAGTGGGTTGTTAATGGCTGCAGCTTTTTACCTTCATCAATATCATTAATAAATACAGCAAACAACTGGACCCACAAACGAACCCTGGGGCACTCCACTAATAATATTAGTCCACAAAGAGCAGTGTTCATTGATTACCACTCTCTGTCTTTTCCCGCTCAACCAGCCCTTTATCCATAGCAGCATTTTGCCCTAAATGCCATACTGCTCCAATTTGTACGGTAATCTTCCATGTGCAACAGCATCAAAAGAATTCCTAAGATTCAAATATAGCATTAGCATTAGTAGAGGCATACAATGCAAGAAAGCAAGCTTATGCAGCATCAGCCAAAAAAACCCCGTCCCATTCCAAATGCCTGTCCACCTCAGCAACTTCCACAACAAAAGCTGGAAGTCTGTTCCACCAATCAACCACCCGCTGGCTAAAGGCAAACTTCCGCACATCCATTCTACAACTGGCTTTCCTCAATTTCAATCTATGCCCTCTCAGGTTCTTAATCTGAGCAAGAGGAAGAATCCCATCGGCATTCAGCTTGCTCAACCCATTCAAGGTCTTATACCCCTCAATCAGATCACCTAGCAGATGCCTACTCTCCAGGCTCTGCAATTTGCTGAACTTAAGCCTTTCTTGGTAAGAGCACTCCTTTGTTCCAATCACCAATCTTGTTGCCCTTCTTTGTACTCGTTCTAGCAACTCTACATCCTTCCTAAAATGAGGCCTCCAAACCTGTACACAGTACTCTAGGTGTGGCCTGACCATTGCCTTGCACAATGGGATAATTACCTCCCTGTCCCTGATAGCAAAATTCCTATATATCATTGACAAGACTCCATGACCTGCCCTGGCAGCTCCTCTGCACTGTTCAGCAAACTTCATATTTGACTGTACAGTTACCTTCAGGTCTTTTTCACTTTCCACTTCCCTGAGTGTAGTACTACACAGTTGGCACATTTCTCTTATATTATTGCTACCATATGCAGTACTTTGCATTTGTTAATGTTAAACTTCAGTTACCTCTTCTCAGCCCATTTGCCCAACTTATCTAGATCCAGTTGAAGTACCATACTGTCTGTGCTGTCGTTAACAACCTTGCCAACCTTTGTATCATCTGAAAACTTGGACATTAATCCTAATATACCTTCATCAATATCATTGATGAATACACAAAACAAAAATGGGTCCAGCACCGAACCCTGGGGAACTGCACTAAAAACATTTGTCCATGAAGAGCAGTGTCCATTGATTACCACTCTCTGTCGTCTCCCACTCAACCATCCCTTTATCCATTGTAACAACTTACCTTTAATGCGATACCTCTCCAATTTGTACAGCAGTTTTCCATATGCAACAGTATTAAAAACTTTCCTGAAATCCAAGTATATGATATCAAAATTATTTTTTGACATTCAGTTCCTTTGTGACCACATCATAGTATCCAATCAAATTGGTCAGACAAGACCTCCCTTTAACAAACCCATGCTATGTCTTAACTATTACTGCAGTCTTGTCTGGATGATCCTGCAATGCTTCTTTAAACAGTAAATCCATTATTTTCCCTGGAAGTTCAACTAACAGGTCTATAGTTACTTTTGTTACCTCTTGAACCCCCTTTGTGAATTGGTGATACTTTTGCACTCCAGTCCATGGGGACTTCCCCTGAATCCAAGGAAGCTCTCATAATTATGGCCAAGGGGTTGCTTACTTCCTTTGCTGCCTCCTTTAATATAACTGTATAGATCCCGTCTACCCCAGGTGCCTTCCTTATGTTTAACTTCAACAATTTCTCCTCCACTTTCCTCTCAGTTATTACAAAATCACTTAGCTCCCTGTTAGAGTTTGATTCCCTTCTGACATCCTCCTCATTGAATGTGTGAATGTAGATGCAAAATACTCATTCAGTTTATCAGCTACCTGAGCATGATCATCAGTAGTCAACCCATCTATGTTAAGTGGTCCAATCTGATTAATCCCTTTTCTTCTAGAGTTTTCATAAGTAAAGAACTCTGTTGTTTTTCTTTGCATTCTTTGCCAAAGATTTCTTGTAATCTGCCTTCGTCTGCCAAACCTTCTTTCTAACTTGATTACAGACAAACTGATATCTGCCACAGGCTTCTGTGTCACCTGATAATTTATATGCATCGCATACATTTTTCTTCTCTGCTACATCATCATCATCAGCCATTTTCAATCCAGTGCAGGATGAAGACCTCTCCAGCAACTTTCCAGTTCCTTCTGTTTTGAGCACTGGCCATCCATTTACTACCCACAAACTCATGAATTTCATCTATCCATCTCCGCCTTTGTCTTCCAGGTTTTCTTCTAGCTCCTCTTGGATACCATTCTGTTATTTTCTTAGTCCATCTGTCATCGTGTCTTCAGGCTATGTGTCCTGCCCTAGACCATTTTAGTTCTTTAGTTTTGATAAGAATGTCCTTTACTTGAGTTTTTTGCCTAATCCATGTGTTTCTCTTCTTATCTAACAGTCTAATTCCCAATATGATTCGCTCCATTCTTCGCTGTGTAGTTCTCAACTTCTCTTCCATTCTTTTGGTGAGTGCCCAAGTTTCACTTCCATAAGTCATGGTGGGGAGTATACATTGGTTCATTATTTTACGTTTCAGACAAACTGGGATATTGCTCTTCAGTATGTGACTATATTTCCTGAATGCTATCCATCCAAAATTTATTCTTCTCTTGAGTTCCAGCCATTTATCATTATTACAGCTAATAACTTGTCCCAGATAAGTATATGACACCACATTTTCAATTACTGCTCCTTCAATCATTATTTCCCTTTCCGTGGCATACTTGTTCATCATTACTTTTGTTTTAGCCATATTCATTTTTAGTCCAAAATCCTTACTAAATGTGCATAACTGATTAAGATTTTCCTCTAATTCTTTAGGATCATGGCTTATGACGACAATGTCATCTGCAAATCGTAAATGGTTTAGGTACTCTCCGTTCACATTGACTCCTTTCTGCGACCAGTCTAATCTTCTGAAAGCTTCCTCAAGGGCAGCAGTAAACAGCTTCGGAGATATTGTGTCTCCTTGTCGAACTCCTTTCTCAATTTTAAATTTCCTACTGTCTTTGTCTAGCCTAATAAAGGAGGTAGCACTCTCATATATTTTCTTCAAAATCATAATATATGGGGTATCAATGCCTTGTCTTTCCAGTGCCCGAAACATTGCCTTATGTTGTATGGAGTCAAATGCCTTTTCATAATCCACAAATGCCAGGCATAATGGTGTTTTATATTCATTTGCTTTCTCCATTAGCTGTGATATTATGTGAAGGTGATCCATAGTTGAGAATCCTGTCCTAAAGCCAGCTTGCTCTTTCGGTTGATTCTCATCAAGTATTCTTTCTAATCTGTTAGTAATGACCCTTGTGAACAACTTGTAGATATGCGATAACAAGCTAATTGGTCTGTAATTTCCAATTTCTGATTTATCTCCTTTCTTATGCAGCAAAACTATGATTGCATTATTCCACTGCTTAGGTGTCACACCTTTTCTAATGCATTTTGTGAAGAGCCCTGCCAGTTTTTGTGTTATGTCTCTCCCTCCCAATTTTAACAACTCTACAGTAACTTCATCTTCCCCCGGGGCTTTCTGATTCTTCATTTTCTTCAATGCATGTTCTACCTCATCAGGAAGAATATTGGGTATGTCGTATGTGTTGCTACTTTGCAATCTATCTTCCCCACTGCTGGCATCATTCCCCTGCTCCTTGTATAATTCTCTATAGTAGTCTTCTGCTATTTGAATTATGCCTTCTCTGCTGTTTATAAGTACACCATCGCTATTCTTCAGTTTCAGTATCATTTGTCTTTCTGTATTACTGCTCATGGCTGCTGATTTAAATCCTTTGTTTTCCCTTAATGCTTGTTCTACTTTTCTTGTGTTAAATCTTCTTATGTCCTCTCTGAGTCTCTTTCTAATAGCTTTGCATAACTCAGTATACTCAATTTTCTCCCTGTCAGTGTTTTTCTTGCTTTTCATTTGTCGTCTTCGGTTCATCGTGACAAGTGTGTCTTGACTAATTTTTTCTTCTTTGGATTTCTTTTTCCCTATAGGTTTCTTAGGCTTTATCACTTTCAAAAAGTTGTAATATTCCTCGTCGATATCTTGGTCCTCAGCAGTCTGCAGAAGCTCATACTTGTTCTTAAGTTCCAGTACATACTGCTTTTTCTCCTCTTCTGTTATCTCAAAGACCTTTGTATTATTTACTCGAGTCAGTTTTTTTCCTTTCCTTTCCTACATCTATATCAAGTGTACATCTTACCATTCTGTGATCACTTCCAACATTTATCTTATTCAGGACGGTAACATCATTCACAATATATCTTCTGTTAGTGACGATGAAGTCGATTTCATTAGTAGTTAATCCATTTGGACTCTTCCATGTCCACTTTCTGTTCACCCTTTTCTTGAAAAAAGTGTTCATTACTGACAGTCCTTGAGATTCTGCAAATTCCACAAGTCTTTCACCTCTTTCATTTCTTTCACCAATTCCAAAATTTCCTATAGTTCCCCTTTCTGCACTATTTTGTCTTTTTCCAACCTTAGCATTGAAGTCTCCCATAAGAATAGTGTAGTGGGTTTTCTGCTCATCTAGAAGACTCTCAATTTCGGTGTACATTTCTTCAACCTCTTCATCATCATGGCTCGATGTTGGTGCATAAATCATTATAATCTTTAGCTTGTATCTCTTAGAAATCTTCAGTATTAGTCTTGACACTCTTGGTGATGTACTTTTGAATTCCAAAATGTTGTTTTTAAAATCTTTATGGACCAGAAACCCAACTCCACCTTCACTCCTTTCACTGTTTCCATTGGTGTACAGCAGATTTCCACTTGATAAACTTATAAGTGATTCATTTCTTCTTCTTGTTTCAGCCAAACCGATGATACTCCAATTCACATTTTTTAATTCCTTTTCCAGCTCTAATATCCTGTCTCTATCACAAGCCTCATTAATTCATCTGACATCGATTTAGGCCTGAACCTTGAACAGTATTTCTTAGTTGGAATGAAAAGCCTAGTAGCCTCCAAGATTCAGTCCCTGAAGGCTTGCTTCCCATTTAGAATTCAACATTGGTAACATCATCAGTTGATCCCACTGTACAGAATTTAAAAACTATCTGAGACCCCTGTAGTCACCTTTACAAAAGCAAAAGTCCTTCCCTTTAGCCTTCATAGTAGTAATATCTTTAAGTAATTCCCATATCAGTACATTGTGATCACTTTCACCCAGTGGCTCCTCCATCTGCAAACTCTTATTGCATGAATAATCACTGCTGATAATCAGAAAAAGGGTATTACTCCCTCTCACTTTTGCCTCTGCCTGCGGCCACTGTTAACCTTTTAGTCTGTGTATCCCCTCAATCTAGCAGTTTTCCGACCCACCTGACACTGCCTTGATAGCATCAGCAAATATTCTTGCACCTTTTTTATTTAAGTGTACCCCATCTCTGTAGAAGCAGTCTCTCCTGTCAACAAGCAGCAGTTTTCCGACCCATCTAACACTGCCTTGATAGCATCAGCAAATATTCTTGCACCCTTTTTATTTAAGTGTACCCCCATCCCTGTAGAAGCAGCCTCTCCTGTCAACAAGCACAGACCAGCTGAAAAAAATTCTACAGTAATTTGTTTTCTCCTTGAAGCTTATTCAGCCATTTAAGTGTTTTATGTTTGCCTACTGAAAAATGAAGCAATTAATACGAGATGAACTGATTTCATCTTTCATTTCCAAAACTTTTTTTCAAATATTTTCTTTGCTTCACCATCTCACTTGTAAAAAGTGCTCTTCTCCATGTTCTGAACCTGATTTGCTCAGTTATTCTAGAAGTTGATAGTGCTTAATTTTTCAGGTCCAATTGAAGTTCACAGTTTTGTTACAATTCTCATAATTATTGCTAAACGTTGAGCATACAAATTTTCTTAGTGAGTAATGCAATGAAAAAAAATTAAGAATAAATTGATAAAAGATACACCAGTCATCCTTCCTATATTTCTTTATCCTTTGTAATATATTTTAATCCTGAATATTCAATGCTTAATTCCTTCAAGTTTCGTCAATTAAGAGGGAGAGCCCACCATTGCTTCTATGCTATCTAAATATTTTTATAAATCTAGTTATTTTTTTTCTCTGATTGACCACATGAAATATCATCGGTAGTATGGATCATAAAAATCTCAAAAGCAGTCAGGTTACCTATACCTTGGTAATTGAAGGGGAACATCACTTTTGTGGTCATTATTACTTCAGTTTTATTATTATTCTTTTTATTTTTATTTTTAATTGATACAGCCTTGTATAATTAGTCTTTCAATTAATCTTTAATAAATCCTAAACAACTGTTATCCAATGACAGAAGCACTAATCATCTTTAACATAAAATCATTTGTTAGAATAATTGCCGATATTAAATGTCGCAGTTGAATTATATTTAATGTGTTACTTCGTAAATTGCATATTTATGGATATTTAAACAAAGCTTTAAGCTTTTGCTAAAGAAATCATATATTTTTGACTTTTAAATTTAAATGTGAACTTTTTTTTTTATTTCTGTGATTCAGGCACTCATTATTCATATTTCTACAATAGGGACCATCTCTAGATCTGCAGCGTGTCAGTAATGCACACATAATAATTAGTGAATTAGGACAGATAAGTGCTGTCTATCGTAAACTTCATCTTTTTAATATTGATGTTCCAGGGGGTGTGCGCCTTAGAGAAAGTGATTATACCATTCCTGGAGATAAAATCATCAAGCCAATTGACACCCCTGTTGGCAAAGTTGGGTTAGGAATTGTATCCTTTACTATTGTGTGGATATTTATTAATTTAATTAGTTCTTGAAGGAGATATTCATCTTTATGATTTTCGTAGATAACAGTCATTGACTAATTTGCTTAAAATATTAAAACATTAAAATACATTACACAATACTATATTGTTTGTACATAATTTAACTAGTTCAGTAACTTAACAATTATATCAAAAGCCATATGTTTGGAGGAATTGTGCTTCCTTCTGTGGTAAAAAAATAGATAGTAAATTAGTAATAATATAATACTCTATACAGCCATTACACTTTCATTCTAAATGGCACAAAGAACTGGGAACAGAATGGAATCTGAAAGCCAGGTCATGTGGTAAGAGGCATTGCAATTTGTCCTATTATCATTAATTTATTATTATTACTAGCCATATAGTGCCAGGAAGCCTGAGGCTTATGCTGCACCAGCTAAAATAAATTTCTGAGTTACCCTGAGAGAGAGAGAAGTAGAAGGGAGTCACCAAGAAAGAGAAGAATGATGATATCCAGCTGAGGACCCTGGGTGTGCCGAGCCCATACTCACCAGATGTGAGCCCCTGGGGATAAAGGTAAACTGCAGCCATTATCAACCCACTGCAGGATGGAAGCCTCCTCAACAATTCATGCTGAAGGAAATGGACCATAATCTGCCACACTAGTCCAGTGCGGGTTGGCAGATTGACTGTATTTAGCAGTCAGGGGCTTGAACCCTGGTCTATTTAAAGAGCATGTGATGGATAAGTGCCTACAGTTTGTAGCAGCCCTTGTTTAGCTGACACCCAAGCCAGCCATTTGGGTGACAGAGGGAAGGAGAAGACCCTGGGAGACCACTTACTTTGTGCTGAGTTAACTGCTCAGCAAGCAATCTTGCCTTATTGCTTACCAGTGTCATTCTCTGCTCTGTTGTCAGAGACTTCTTTGTGTATTCTTGTTAGTAGTGTGACCAGGGTTAGCCTGTATGATAGCTGGAGGTGTTCTGGGATGTTGATTTATTCTTCAGAGTAAGAGGAGCCAAGCCGAGGAGCAAGATGGTTACCTTTTCAAGGTTCCTGTTAGCATTAGCAAATGATGCAAGAAAGAAAGCTTATACAGCTTTAGCCAAAAAAAAAAAAAAAAAAAAATTCCCATTTCACCTATCTGTTTCATCCAATAGTTTTTGTGGTTCTTCCTTAAATTTATTTAAGCTATCAACTTCCACAACAACTGGAAATTTGTTCCAACATCAATCACCCGTTGACTAAAGGCAAACTTCCATACATCTGTTCTACAATCGGTCCTTTCTCAGGTTGAATTTGTGCCCCCTCATTGTGTATAGTGTGAACAAGAGGAAGAATACCATCAGCATTGAGCTTGCTCAGTCCATTCAAAGTCTTAAACACCTCAATCAGATCACCTTGCAGGTTGCTATTGTCCAGATGCTGCAATGTGAGGGCACCTCTGTAGCCAGGTGGGAAGGAGCAGCAGTGCATAGCACACAGTTCTTGATTAGACTGGAGTTCGAGCCTGTCACAACCAAATACGGAGGATGCGGAAAGGTCAGGGAATGACCACCGCATTTCCCGGAGCAATATGGCCTTAGTTGCTAATGCTCCTAAAAACCAAATAACAAACAAACAACAAACAGCTGCAATTTGCAGAATTGAAGCCTTTCTTGGTCATGTGGTAAGAGACATCAGAATTTGTTCCTGTGATCTTGGCGGATAGTGTCTACAGTTTGTAACCCTTGTTTAGCTCACTACAAACTGTAGGCACTACAGTTTGTAGCCACTCACCCATCTCATTGCCCTTCTCTGTTCTTGTTCAACAGCTCTACATTCTTCCTAAAAGGCACCTCCATAGCCAGGTGGGCAGGAGCAGCAGTGCGTAGCACATGCTTCTTGATTAGACCGGGGTTCGAGCCCGTGAGCCACCAAATACGGAGGATGCGGAAAGGTCAGGGAATGACCACCACATATCCTCAGAGCAGTATGGCCTTAGTTGCTAATGCTCCTAAATAATAACAACAAGAACAACCTTCCTAAAACGAGGCCTCCAGACCTATATGCAGTACTCAGGATGTGGCCTGACCATTTCTTTATACAATGGAATAATCATCTCATTATTCCTGCTAGGAAATTTTCTGTATATCATTGACATAACCCCATAAGCTGTCTTGATAGACCACTATGTGCTCAATTGCCTATGGCTGCATCAATTAGTTGTTTGGTCTCATGCAGCCAACTTTTTTGTGTGTGTGTGCACGTGTGGATGGGTGGGCCCTCCCTGGGAAGCTCAGACAACCCCAGAGACATCCTAGCCAGTGTATTTATTCCAGACTCCCTGGCCTAGCTCGGCGCCTCCGTAGCAAGGTGGGCAGGAGCAGCAGTGCATAGCACTCGCTTTTTGATTAGACCGGGGTTTGAGCCAGTGACCATCAAATACGGAAGATGCGGAAAGGTCAGAGAATGACCACCGCATATCCCAGGAGCAATATGGCCTTAGTTGCTAATGCTCCTAAAAACCAAACAACAACAACAACAGCTGGCCTATTTCCCCATGCCGTGGATGGAAACTAGGGGGGGGGGGTCTGTGGTGCTTCATGAGCCCCTAGGTGAAGAGACCAGAAGAATACCAGAACCCTATGTTACACAACATTAACAATACGTCATTCACACTTTCTGGCATTTACAGGGAACTATCTCAACACAAGAGAACTGATAGCAGAGTTGTGTGCATCGGTGTTGCTTGACTACCCTCAACACTAATACATGCCCCACACTTTGATACACTTATCTAGAAGTTGTATACAAGTTTTGACATGTTTATAGGTTAACAGATAACTCACAGCCACAGTACATATTCAAGTATGTAAGGTAACATTGCATTCTCTTTTTTGCTGTGATAACAATAAAAGTGGCAGTAACTGAGAAATATACCATCAAATTTTGTGTGCTATTAAAAAAAATCTCCACATGAAATTCTTAAATTATTACAACAGTCAGGATTTAAAAGCACAGTCATAGGCTTGTGCAAAGATATGAGCAAAACTAAAGTGATGTTGAAAGTGTATTTTTTTTTTTTTTAAATCACAAAAAAAGTATTTTCTACTTTGAATTCATGCTAGAAAGCCAAACTGCAGCTAAAGAGCTATACATTCAGATATGTTTTGATATTTGAGAAATACAATTACAAAAAAAAAAAAAAGAAAGAAAGAAAGACTGGAGAAATACATTCAAGAAGGTTTGATTTTACAACATGGAAATGAGAGCATTGAAGCATGAACCTTACTTGCTGGATTTAGCACCATTCAGTTTTTTCTTTTTCTGAAAGTAAAACCATTGCAGAAATGTGTGCAATAAAAGTGGTAAAGATGGCAACAAAATGACTTCTGGATTGTTTAACCACAATTCAGTCACTTAGCAAAAATGTGTTCAAGTTCAGGAACACTACTTTGAAGAAAATTTTTGTTGAAGGGTATGTGTTCATTTATAATTGAAAATAAAATAAACTAAAATAACATTCTGAGAACTTTTTGAATATACTACATATATAATAATAAAATAGTAAGTTTCCTGAAGTAGAACAGCAATTGCTCATTTGTGGAAATCAAAAATCTCAAAAGAAACGAGTTCCAGAAGTTACACATTCACAGAAATGAATTATCAAAGATCCAGAAATTGTAACACTGCAGATTCAAATTAATGTTTGTAAATTTCTTTAAGCTGTGTTTAATATTGAGTGTTTCTGTAAATATATAACATTGGTTGATTATACGATATGATATTTTTGCTTTGTTGTTCACTTAACATGGCAGTGTTATGATTTACGTTTCCCAGAATTTTCACTATCTTTGGCAAAAGCTGGTGCAGAAATCTTGACTTACCCTTCAGCTTTTACTCAAACAACAGGAATGGCTCATTGGGAGGTATACATATATATTTTTTTCTGTTTAACATACAGAAGTTTATTTTTTTACATACATACAGTTATTATTATTATTATTATTATGATTTGTAGTAGTAGTGTTATTGTTTATGTTGTTTACTATATTATTTCAAGATGATTATTTCTTTCTCCTTCCCTTTTAAAAGGGTGTAATTATTTTGTATAAGGTGTTTAGCTTCTTATCAATAAGTTTGAATTATTCACTAGAATAATTCAAACTTATTGATAAGAAGCTAAACATTGATAAGAAGTTAACAAGTACTACTCTTTAACAAGTTCTTTGATTTGTAAATATTATTGTATTGAATACAATATTAATATACTTGGGGAAATTCAAAGATTTTGAATAATTCTGTCAAGCTGTCAGCCTCAACTCCCACCAGAGTTAACTTATTCCAGTAATTGCAATTCCCTGACTAAAAGGAAATTTTCCAATCCAGCCTAAACCTCTTCCCTTGAAATTTAAATGTGTAGTTCCTAGGAATCATTTATAACAATGAAAAATTGGCCTTTATGAATTTTCTTATCCCCTCTCAGATATGTATAGATCTCAATCAGGTTTCTCCCACTAGGTTCCTCATTACCAAACTCTGTAGTCCACTTATTTGAAGTCTTTATCATATGGATTTGAAGTCTTTATCATATGGTTGAAGTCTTTATCAACCTATTAAAAGGTTGCACCAAGCTAGCTGCCCATCTTTGAACCCTTTCACATAGCCCAATGTCTTTTTTTAGGTGCAGTCTCCATATTTTGATACAATATTTCAAGTGCAGTTTTACATTTGCTTTATATGGTGTGTTATAACCTCCCTGTCTCTACAAGCAAATGTCCATTATGTTATTGAGATGATACCATGGTCCTCCTTGCAACCCCCCCCCCCAAATCCTTTTATTCAGCTACTTGTTTTACTTCAACCCCATCAAGTATAGAAGGCAGTTTGGGGTTGCTATTCTAAAATGACCTTGCATTTTACGGCATTAGAACATAGCTGCCACTTCTCTGACCATCCTTGAATTCTAAGTTATCCTGAAGAAGCTTTGCTTGTTTCTGATCATTAAATTCTCTCCCAATCATGACATCTCAGAATTTGACCTTGTGCCCTATATCCCTTCATGGATGTCATTTAAGAAAAATCAGCAAGAGTGGTGATCCCAGCGTCAATCCTTGAGGGACCTCTGATATTACTTCAATCTGAACAGTAACCATTAATCATACTTTCTGACTCCTGCTCTGCAGCCATCCTGTGATCTATCTAAGAATATTATCAGTTTATTTTGATAAATTCAAATCATTGGTTGTCTTTAAAACTCTACTTTAGAGTGCAGTGTTGGCTAATCTTTTATTAGAATTTGTTACTTCCCATGACTTTCTCCCAAGAAATAAATTATATTGTTATTTTATTTTATACTACAGTACAGTGCCCAAGGAAATTTCAGTGGTCAAAGGCAAAGGAAAGGGCTTCTGTTTTATTATTAGTATAAATAGTAGCAAATGATGCATGGAAGAAAACTGATACAGCATCAGCCAAAAAAAAAAAAATCCCATTTCACCTAATCAGCCCCTCCAATAGTTTGTCTAAGTCTTCCTTGAAATTATTCAAACTATCCACTTCCACAACAATGGATGGAAGCCTGTTCCAGCAATCAACCACCATTGGCTGAAGGCAAACTTCCACACATTTATTCTGCAATCATCTTTCCTCAGTTTGAATTTATGATCCCTCATGTGCATAGTCTGAGCAAGAGGAGGAATCCCGAGGTTCTAATACTTTTCGTGTTTGGAATTAAAAAAAATAAATAAATAAAAATAAAGAAGTTATAGAATGTGACAGAGGAGTTCTCCATGCAGTTAGGAATGGTACTTAGATCATCATTAGATTTTGGGGTGATTCTTTTGGACTGGAGAAGTGCACGTCTTGCTCATTTATAAGGAAGGAATTAAGGTGGAAATGGGTAACTATAGGCAGTGAGATTGAGTTCGTAAAGGGATTACAAGCTGGGTTTGTGAAGTCTTGCTTGACAAATCTGCTTAATTATTCTGATGAAATCAGAGAGCATTTAGATACAGGAAACAGTTTAAGTATTGTATACCTGGATTTTAATGAATCTTTTTATTCTATGAGAGGCTACCATACAAGCTGGAGTGTGCTGAGATCATTGTAAAGATTCTTAAATGGAAAGGAAGCAGAGGATAATAAACTGACATTCTTCAGAGTGGACTAGTGTAGCAAGCAGGGAGTCTCTCAGAGTTCAATTTTAAGACTCCATTTGTTTCTGATTTTCATCAGTGGCATTGATGAAGGTATTCAGGGGAAGCTGTTAGAATTTGTGGATGGTTTGGTGCAATATCCAGGCTGGTGAATAAGACCAGGCTATGCTACTTTAGAATGGCTTAGATCTGTTACATGGTCGGAAAGATGGTAACTGAAGTTTAATCTAAAGAAATCCCATTGTGATTTACACACTTGACAGCAGCAAATTAAATGTGGTTCAGGATGAGAAAGATTTAGGAGTTATAATACTGGTAGAGATGAAATTTCTTAGCAGTTTAAGCAGGCAGCCAGGAAGACTCGGGGTTTATTATCAGTGATCTGTAGGATCTGTGCAGCAGGACAAAGGATGTTATGAAATGATGGTGAGACCAGATGCAGTATATTATATTCATGTCTGGAACTGCCCCCACATAACAAAAAAGGACACAGAATTTGTAGAGGGCCCAAAAAAGGGCAACTAGATTAGCTGGGAGTGCTAGGGATTGTCCCTATGAGTAATGTTTTAGAAGATGTGACTGCAGAGACTAAAGGGATGGCTGATGAAACTACAATAAGGGGGCATGAATATAAAATTTTAGGGAGCAACAGAAGATTAGATGTCATGAAGCTCACCTTCAGGCAATGAAGTTGTTGTTGACCATTGAAAAAGTTGCCTCCCAAGGAAGTTGGAGTAGAGAATCTAGTGTTCAAGGGAAAAATAGCTAGTTTCTTTTCAGTAGAGGACAAATTTATAAAATATGCATCGTGCAGAAAGCTGCCTTCCTAAAAATGGTTGCACATACTGAGTACTAAATAAAATTTTGAATAATACTTTGATAATAAACGTTTCTCTGCATTCATAAGTTTTCCTGTCTTGAGAATTCTTTTGATAGTAATTGTCTAGTAATTCTATTGATAGTAATTGTCTAGTAATTCTATTGATAGTAATTCTATTGATAGTAATTGTCTTGGATGTACGTTTACTTTAGAAATGATTCTGTTATTCATGAATTGACCAAATATTACTAATTTTTTTTTTAATTGAAAACATCATCAAAGGAGGCAAATCCATTATTCATTATAAACTTGAAGGTTCTGTTACCACTAGCTTCAGAACCTACTGATTTCTCATCAGATATACTGATGATGTTACCAACAGCAAACTCAAAATGGGAAGCATTCAAGGAACTAATCTTGGAGGCTACCAGGCTTTACATACCAACTAAGAAATATTGTTCAAGGTTTAGGCCTAAATGGTTGTCAGATGAACTAATGAGACATGTGGCAGAGAAGAAAAATGCATGGGATACATATAAATTAATGGGTGACATGGAAGCCTATGATAGATATAAGTTGGTCTGTAACCAAGTCACAAAGGAGATTAGGCAGGCAAAGGCAGACTACGAAAAATCCTTGGCAAAGGATGCAAAGAAAAACAGAAAAGAGTTCTTTACATACTTGAACTCGAGAAGGAAAGGGATGAATCAGATTGGTCCACTGGATATTGATGGTTCAACAGTTGAGGATCCTGCTCAGGTGGCTAACAATCTAAACGAGTATTTTGCATCTACATTCACGCATGAGGAGTTATTCAGGAAGGAGAATGATGTAGGTAAAGTAAACATTGGCAGTGAGCTGGATGATTTTGTAATAACTGAGAGGAAAGTGGAGGAGAGATTGTTGAGGATAAACATAAAAAAGGCACCTGGGGTGGATGGGATCTATCCAGTTATATTAAAGGAGGCAGCAAAGGAAGTATGCAAACCCCTAGCCATAATTATGAGAGCTTCTTTGGACTCAGGGGAGGTACCCATAGACTGGAGATGTGCAAATGTAACCCCAATTCACAAAGGAGGATCAAAGGCTGACACAAGTAATTATAGACCTGTTAGTTTAACTTCTGTTCCAGGTAAATTAATGGAGGCACTGGTTAAAGAAGCACTGCAGGATCATCTAGACAAGAATTCAGTTATAGCTCAGACGCAGCATGGTTTTGTTAAGGGCAGGTCTTGCCTGACCAATTTGATTGGATACTATGATGTAGTCACAAAAGAACTGGATGCAGGGAATAACTTTGATATTATATATTTGGATCTTAGAAAGGCTTTTGATACTGTTGCACATGGAAGACTGCTGCACAAATTGGAGCAGTGTGGCATTGGAGGCAAATTGCTGCTATGGATAAGGGGATGGTTGAGTGGCAGAAGACAGAGAGTGGTAATCAATGGACACTGCTCAACGTGGACTAATGTTATTAGTGGAGTTCCTCAAGGTTCAGTGTTGGGTCCGTTGTTGTTTTCGGTGTTTATGAATGATATTGATGATGGGATATCAAGTTTAATGTCCAAGTTTGCAGATGATACAAAGGTTGGCAGGGTCGTCAAGGACACTACTGACGCTATGCTGCTGCAACAGGATCTGGAAAGGTTGAACAGATGGGCTGAGAGGTGGCAAATGAAGTTTAACATTGACAAATGTAAAGTACTGCATATGGGAAACAGTAACCCCAGAGCAACGTATCAACTCTGCAGTACCACACTGACAGTGGTGGAGAATGAAAAGGACCTGGGGGTAATTGTGCAGGGAGATATGAAGTTCTCTGAGCAGTGCAGACGAGCTGCAAGAGTAGCTCATGGTGTCTTGTCAATGATATACAGGAATTTTTCTAGCAGGGATAAGGAGGTGATTATTCCCTTGTATAAGGCAATGGTTAGGCCACATCTTGAGTACTGTATACAGGTCTGGAGGCCTCATTTCAAGAAGGATGTAGAGCTGCTGGAACGGGTACAGAGAAGGGCAACAAGATTAGTAAATGGAACAAAGGGTTGCTCTTACGAAGAAAGGCTTAAGTTTTGCAAATTACAGAGTCTGGAGACTAGGCACCGGCGAGGTGATCTGATAGAGGTGTATAAGGCCTTGAATGGTTTCAGCATGCTCAATGCCAATGGGATTCTTCATCTTTCTCAGAATAATCACCTCAGAGGGCATAAATTCAAATTGAGGAAGGACGGATGTCGGATAGATGTGCGGAAATTTGCCTTTGGCCAGCGGGTGGTTGGTTGGTGGAACCGACTTCCATCACTTGTTGTTGAAGTTGATAGCCTAAACAAATTTAAAGCTCAACTGGACAGGTATTTCGAACGAACGGAGGGGTGAAATGGGAGAGGGTTTTTTTTTTTTTTTTTGGGCTGATGCTGAATAAGCTTGTTTTCTTGCATCGTATGCCTCTACTAATGCTAATGCTAGATAGCATTTAGCCTCATTTAACAACCTTGTGTTGAATGGTGAATAATGTCTGAGTTTAAATGAACAGCCAATTGGTGTGTGGCAGAAAAACTTCTGACTGAAAGCATAACAAAGGTTATGTGAATATTAAACTAGTACTGAGTTGCACTGTCCCATTGCAGCTGATCTTTTACTTAATTAGCATTAGCATTAGAAAGGGCACATGATGCAAGAAAGCAAGCTTATATAGCATCAGCCAAAAAAAAAAAAAAAACCCCTTATTTCACCCATCTCCTCACTCCAAATGTTTGTCAAATTCTGCCTTGAATCTATTTAAGCTATCAACTTCTACAACGACAGATGGAAGTTTCTTCCAGCAATCAACCACCCACTGGCTAAAGGCAAACTTCCGCACATCTATCCTACAACCGCCTTTCCTCAATTTGAATTTATGCCCTCTCAGGCGATTATTCTGAGCAAGAGGAAGAATCCCATCAGCATTGAGCATGCTCAAACCATTCAAGGCTTTATACACCTCAATCAGATCACTTCATAGGTGCCTGGTCTCCAGACACTGTAATTTGCAAAATTTAAGCCTTTCTTCATAAGAGCAACCCTTTGTTTTGTTCACTAATCTTGTTGCCCTTCTCTGTACTCATTCCAACAGCTCTACATCCTTCTTAAAATGAGGCCTCCTGACCTGTATACAGTACTCAAGGGGATAATCACCTCCTTATCCCTGCTAGAAAAATTCCTGTATATCATTGACAGGACACCATGAGCTACTCTTGCAGACCATCTGCACTACTCAGAAAACTTCATATCTGCCTGCACAATTCCCCCCAGGTCCTTTTCATTCTCTACCACTGTTAGTGTGGTACCACAGAGTTGATACATTACTCTGGGATTAGTGTCATTAACAACCCTGCCAACCTTTGTATCGTCTGCATACTTGGACATTAAGCCTGATATACCATCATCAATATCATTTATAAATACAGAAAACAACAATGGACCCAACACTGAACCCTGAGGGACTCTACTAATAACATTAGTCCACGAAGAGCAGTGTCCATTGATTACCACTCTCTGTCTTCTCCTACTGAACCATCCCTTTATCCATAGCAGCAATTTTCCTCCAATGTCACACTGCTCCAATTTCTGCAGCAGTCTTCCATGTGCAACAGTATCAAAGGCCTTTCTAAGATCCATATATATGATATCAAAGTTATTCTTTGCATCCAGTTCCTTTGTGACTACATCATAGTATCCAATTAAATTAGTCAAATTAGTCAGACAAGACTTCCCCTTACCAAACCATGCTGTGTCCGAGCTATAACTGAAGTCTTATATAGATGATCCTGCAATGCTTCTTTAACCAGTGCCTCCATTAATTTCCCTGGAACAGAAGTTAAACTAACAGGTCTGTAATTACCTGTGTCTCCCTTTGATCCTCCTTTGTGGATTGGGTTCACATTTGCACATCTCCAGTCCATGGGTAACTCCCCTGAGTCCAGGGAAGCTCTCATACTTATGGCTAAGGGTTTGCTTACTTCCTTTGCCACTTCCTTTAATATAACTAGATAGATTCCATCCACCCCAGGTGCCTTTCTTATGTTTATCTTCAACAATTTCTCCTCCACTTTACTCCCAGTTATTACAAGATTATCTTGCTTACTGACTCTCAGTTATTACAAGATTATCTAGCTTACTGCCAGAGTTGAATACACTTCTGGCATTCCCCCTCCATGAATAACTCGTCATGTGTGAATGTAGATGCAAAATATTCATTCAGTTTGTTTGCTATCTGAGCAGGATCATCAACAGTTGAACCAACAATATCAAGTGGACCAATCTGATTCATTCCTTTCCTTCTAGAGTTTATATAAGTAAAGAACTCTTTGCTGTTTTTCTTTGCATCCTTTGCCAAAAATTTCTTGTAATCTAACCTCCTTTGTAACTTGGTTACAGACCAGCTTATATCTATCATAGGCTTCTGTGTCACATGTTAATTTATATGTATCCCATGCATTTTTCTTCTCTATCACATGTCTAATTAGTTCATCTGACATCCATTTAGGCCTAAATCTTGAACAATATATTTCTTTGTTGGTATGAAAAGCCTAGTAGCTTCCAAGATTAATTCTTCAAATGCTCCCCATTTTGAATTTGCTGTTGGTAACATCATCAGTTGTTCCCACCGTATAGAATTTAAATACTGTCTCAGTCCACCTTAGTCACCTTTACGAAAGCAAAAACCCTTCCCTTCCCTTTACCCTTGATGGTAGTTACTTCTGAGTAAATTCCACTTCAGCACATCTGATTACTGCCACCTAGTGGTTCCTTTATCTGCAGATTCTTGATGCATGAAGAATCACTACTGATAATCAGATCACGAGTATTACTCCCTCTAGTTGCCTCCCGAACATGCTGCTGTAGAAAACAATCTTCCAATAAATCCACAAAAGCCTTGCTAGTGTGTGTGACCAACCCACAAATTCCAGTCAATCTCTGGGAAATTAAAATACCCCATTATAAGACACTCTGATTTACTGGCCCACTATTTCTCTGCACAATTGCTCATTATTCTCATCAGATTCATTTGGCCTATAACACACACCTACTCTCATTTTTCCTTTCCCAGTGCTTATGTCACACCAAACAGACTCAACATTGCATTGTCCACCAACATCAATTGGATATATTTCCTTAGATTTTATGTGTTTCTTAATTAACAGCATAACCCCTCCTTCCTTTCTGTCCTGTCTATCCTTTCTGTACACATTGTACTCCCCAAATTCCAGTTTTTCTACACTAGGGGTGTAATAGAAATTCTGCTTGCCACCAAATACATAGGTCAAGGATGTCATCCTCTGTTTACTCTGTTAAATATCATGGCCATTGGAAACAAAGTAACTTCTACATTGTTAAGTAAATAAAAACTTTATAAAGTATGTGTGTAAAAAAAGCATAACTGGTGATCATATTGTTCACCAAAATATAAACAGATAAATAAATCATATCATGTATGTCTCTAAAATAATAAAAATTAAACACAAATTAAATGTTAAAGATTTACAACTATACAGTTGTGTTGTAAATTTAGGACATTATCTGAAGAAAGGTATCTGAGAAAATTTCAGATACCTTTTTTCCTCCAAAAACTTTGAGATTTCAATGATTGTGATTACTTTTAACATTTTTAACATCTTATCACTATTGTGATAAGATGTTAAAATTCTAAAAGAGTTATGTGCATAATATTACCAGTGTTCTTACTGATTCTGCCATTCAGCTTTCAGTATGAATCTCAGGTAGGTTTCTGATAACTAAGCATATTTCTTTGTTGGGTTGCCCACTATAAGAGACAAGCTCTTAAGTGTTCAATTTATACTGGTGTCTTTGACTAGAAATATTTCTATAAAAAAAAAAAAAATGAAGAAACAAATTTATATTTATAAAAATGGAGAAACAAATTTATATTTTCAGCCACTATTGAGGGCCAGAGCCATTGAATCGCAGTGTTATGTTATTGCTGCAGCACAAACAGGTCGCCATAATCCTAAAAGATCATCTTATGGTCATGCTATGGTAAGTTTTATGTTGAACATTGAATGTTATTCTTCAGCCCTTAATCAAAGTGCATTTAATTAATATCCCCTGAGTGTATTATAGATTTGCAATTAATTAAACTTTTTTTTACTTATCTTTAATTTTTCAACATATATTGTATCAACTACTAGAAAAAAAAAATTTCAGGATATAGATAAAATTCTGAATAGATATACTGATTGGAGTAGTATAGAGAAAAGGAAACACAAAAGCTTTAGGTTATCTTTTGAATTTTTGATTAGTAGTAGTAGTAATGGAGGCATGTGATGCAAGAAAGCAAGTATATGAGCTTTTAGTATCAGCCAAAAAAAAAAAAAACAATTTCACACATCCATTCCCTCTAAATGTCCGTCCAGTTCCTCCTTGAATTTATTTAAGCTATCAACTACCACAATGACAGATGGAAGTTTGTACCAACAATTAACCACTGCTGGCTAAAGGCAAATTTCCGCACATCTATTCTAAAACTGTCTTTCCTCAATTTGAATTTATGTCCCTCAGGTTCGTAATCTGAGCGAGCAGAAGAATCCCATCAGAATTCATCATATGCAGTACTTTGCATTTATCAACGTTAAACTTCAGTTGCCACTGCTCAGCCCATCTGCTCAAATTTTCTAGATCCTGTTGCAGTAGCACACCGCCATTACTGTCATTAACAATCCTGCCAACCTTTGTATCATCTGCAAACTTTGACATTAAGCCTGGTATACCTTCATCAATATCATTGATAAATTTACAAAACAACAGTGGGCCCAACATCAAACCTGGGGGGACTCCACTAATAGCATTAGTCCACGAAGAGCAGTGTCTATTGCTTACCACTCTCTGTTGTCTCCCACTCATTGTAGCAACTTGCCCTTAATACCATACCACTCCAATTTGTATAGCAGTCTTCCATATGCAACAGTATCAAAAGCTTTTCTGAAATCCAAGTATATGATATCAAAATTATTTTTTGCATCCAGTTCCTTTGTGACCACATCATAGTATCTAATCAAATTGGTCAGACAAGACTTCACTTTAACAAACCCATACTGTGTCTGAATTATTACTGCAGTCTTGTCTAGATGATCCTGATAATAGATAATAATAGCTTATGAATGGTTTATAGAACTGCTAGTACTTTAAATATTTTGAATGAATTGAGAGTTTTGAACAAAAAAAGAAGGAACTTAGTGAAGAATCTTTTGATTTCAAGGAAGACATTTGTACTTTCTTAGATTGTGTTTCAGAAAGAATGCACTATCAACAGCAGAGGTGTGAATTTGCAGTTATTAGAAGATAACTGATATACTTGTTAATTCCAAAGCAGTTTCACAACTCTGTAAGCCTATAACTTTGTGTATTTTGAACTTAGTAAAATATATTAACCACAGAATGAATAACTGATGTTATTTACTTTAACATCACAGTGTGACTACCACCAATCATGCCACATATAATCCAATGAAAGTCTATATCCTGTCACACCTGCTCTGCCTTGTTAGGTGTTATATGATCAATGGCAACAACTCTAATTCTGTTCTTCAGTTCTTGTAAATCTGTTGATAATGGTGGCTGATAAACTTGATCTGAAGTTCCAGAGAAGAAATTAAATGGTATGAGGTCCAAGGACTGCACTGCCCACATAATTAGACCACCTTGTCTTACCACCAATTTGAATTATTTATATCCAGCAATTACAAGCACGTAAAAAGATAAATGAGGCATGCCATCTATTCATAAGCATGGGATTTCTCATTTTCTTCATATTCTAAAACTTTATTTGCTCATTAGTCAATTCAGTGAAAGGTGGACACATCACTGAAGACAAAACAATATATGAAACTTTCATTGTCCACTAGCACCAAGGTGCTGATGCACAAATCATGATGTTTCCTCTCATCATCTTATAACATTTGCAGGTATTAGTATTAGCTATATGATGCAAAAAAACTGGAAACTTTTACTGCACTAACCAAAAAAAAACAAAAAAAATGTACAATTTTAGAATTTCAGGCCAAACAATTTTCTCAATATTCTCTAGGATATATAAAAGGCTAGGATATATTAGCTGACAACTAACTTAATTTGTTTATTTTCTAGGACTTCAACAGAAGCTGTCCTTGCATTTTTCAGTTTCATTACTTACATGAAAAAATACCTGCACCAATTATAAATAGAATGTTTACTAGAGATTGATTTCCATGTTTTGTGAAAATTTTGTTTAACTTGTGTTGTAGCTTTGATGATTCACAAAAAAAAAAAAAAAAAACTACCCATTCTGCTTCTAAAAAAGTCACCTGTTGTTTACATTATGTGCATACCAACCACTGGTGATAGAATGAGCATGTAACTGTGAATGTCTCATTGTGAATTATTTCAGTTTGTCCTTATTGATTGGTGCAAGTGGGAAGGAAACTCAGGGGACAAAATTTTTAAGTAAGCGTGTAAACTTGATCATCACCCATGAACCAGATGACATCATAGACCTGACAGTATAGGAACTATTAGCAGGAAGTGATGTGCATTCATTAGTTTGAAAATGAAGAAAAGGGTTGCATTTGTTAAAGGTAAAAGTATAGGTTTTAACTTCAGGAAAGGAGACTGTAACAGTTTAAGATGCTATGTGGCCTCTACAGAAGTGGGGAAAATTACTTTTGAATTACCCTTTATAAAAAGAAAAGGATAAGATAAATTAATAGAACCTTTTCATACTGCAGAAATAGGAAATTTGAAGAAGAGGAGCCATCTACATTGTATTTGCGAACATCCAAAGGAATACCTGACCTCCCAAATGCAGTAGGATGAAATTAAACTTTAGAAGGGAAGCTTATAAAAAGACCTTTGAAATATCTGAGTAATTACATGAATATATTTCCTGAAATGAATAGCATAAGCTAGAAGACACCCAATAAATTGATAGTGACAGAATCCATATCAGCAGTTATTAAATGGAAAGCTTTAATTTTAGTAGTAGTGCAGGAGTTGTTAAAGTTCTTGATTTGCCACCAACACTGGTAAGAACTTTTTTTGAGTACTCTAATAAAATAAGAGAATTTGATGAGCTAACAATGCCTCTGGCTGCTATTTGATTGAGTTAGGAATATTATAGTGGAATTATGATGGATATTCAAAGATTTATGACAGTTTGGATTGAGAATTCAGAGTAACATTGAGTGACACTCAGTTTATCTGTTTTCTGGTGAGTATGTTTATCCTTGTTTTTCTATAGAGGCATTCTTGATTCAGCCAGTACATATACATTTTTCATTTTGTTTCATTTGAAACTCAGCCAGTATGTGCTGCCATCTACTAACTCTCTTTACAAGTAATAGTAAATAAAAGTTAATAGATGGTAGCACTAAAAGCTTTTAAAATCGGAATAGAGGTACACACCTGTTGGCCTCATTTTGCTCATGGAGATTTCAGATGCACAAAGATTTATGCAAGCAAAAATTGAAGAAATTTAATAACTTCTAGGTCTGGAATTCAGACATAAAAGTTCATTAAATTGAATGAAGTGATAAATAAATAGATATATAGAGGATATAATTGCATAAAAAAAAGTAATGACAAAATCGAAAATAGTGAATAGTCAAAAAAATATATATGTAATAAATAAAACTTTCAAAAAGACAGTGAAGGATCCTAATTTCAAATAGGTAATTTCAAATTAGTAATTTTTGATAATAATAATAGTAGTAGTAATGGCAAATGATACAAGAAAGCAAGCTTATATAGCATCAGCCAAAAAAAAAAAAAAAAAAATTAAAATAAAATAAAACAGTTCATCCATCCGTACCCTCCAATAATTTCTCTAGTTCTCATTTGAACCATGATCAACCCATCCACTTCCGCAACAACAGATGGAAGCCTCTTCCAACAGTCATCCACCCGCTGGCTGAATGTAAACTTCTGCACATCTATCCTGCAACCATTCTTCCTCAATTTGAATTTATGTCCCCTCATGTGTGTAGCCTCAGCAAGTGGAAGAATACTGTTAACATTCAGCTTACTCAATCCATTTGAGGCTTTAAATAACTCACTCAGATCACCCCGGAGGTGCCTGGTCTCAAGACTGTGCATTTGCAGAAGAACAGAAACCTTTCTAGGTAAGAGCACCCTTTTGTTCCCTTCACCAATCTGGTTGCTCTTCTTTATATCCATTCCAGCAGATCTACATCCTTCCTAAAGTGTCCAGACCTGTATACAGTATTAAAGATGTGACCAATCATGGCCTTATCCAAAGGAATAATCACCTCCTTATCCCTGTTAGCAAGGTTTCTGTGTATCAGAAACAAAACTCCGTGAGCTGTCCTGGCAGCATGTATGCACTGCTCAAAGAAGTTCATGTCTGACTGCACAATTAACCCCAAGTCTTTTTCATTCTCCACTATCCTGAGCATAGTACTACAGAGCTGATAAGTTACTCTGGGATTACTGCTACCCATGTACAGTATCTAGCATTTATCAATGTTAAACTTCAACTATCATTTCTCAACCATCGACTCAATTTTTCTAGATCTTGTTGCAGTAGCTCGCCCTGATGACTGTTGTTAACCATCCTGCCAACCTTTGTATCATCTGCAAACTTAGACAATAAGCCAGATATACTTTCATCGATATCATTGATAAATATTAAAAACAACAATGGACCCTCACTGAACCCTGGGAAACTCCATTAATAATATTGGTCACGAGGAGCAGTGCCCATCGATAACCACTCTCTGTCTTCTTCCACTTAACCATACCTTTATCCATAGCAGTATCATGCCCTTAATGTCACATTCCTCCAGTTTGTACAGCAGTCTTTTATGTGCAACAGTATCAAAAGCCTTCCCAAAATACAAGTATACGATGTAAAAATTATTTTTTAAATCCAGTTCCTTGGTCTCTGTGTCATAGTAACCTAAAACATTAGTTAGACAAGATCGCCCCTTGACAAATCCGTGCTGTGATTGCAGCATAATTGCATGCCTCTCCAGATGTTCCTGCATTATTACTTTAACCAGTGATTCCATTATTTTCCCTGGAACAGATGTTAAGCTCACAGATCTGTAATTACTCATGTTGCCTTTTGATTGCCCTTTATAATTTTGGATATATTCAAACTTCTCCAGTCCATAGGCACCTCCCCTGAATCCAAGGATGTTCTGACTAAGGGCTTGCTTACCTCCTTTGATGCAGATTCCCTTAATATAGATTCCATCTGCCCCAGGTGCCTTTTTTTATGTCCATCCTCAACAATTTCTCCTCCCCTTGCAGTTATCACAGAGTCACCTTGTTAGAGTTTGATAAACTTCAAGCATCTCCTTCCCTAAAGAATTCCTCATGTGTGAATGTAGATGCAAAATACGAGGGGTTTACAAAAAGTAAGGTAACACATTTTTTCTCTCGATGATGTTTAATAATACGAATTTGAAATTACACACCAAGAAATAAGTGAACATGCACTACTCCACAAAATCTCCAGTTTTATTGATGCACTTGTCCCAATGATGGATCAGTTTATCAATATCAGTAGTGAAGAAGTCCGTGCCCACACACAGTAACCAACATCGCACTGTTTGATGAACTTCCTCATCCGTGGTGAAATGCTTTCTTGAAAGGTGTTTTTTCAGAGGGCCGAACAAATGGAAGTCTGAAGGTGCTAAGTCTGGGCTGTAGGGGGCATGTGACTGAGTTTCCCAATGAATATGATGCAGCCACCCACGAGTGGTGTGGGCAGTGTGTGGAGTTGCATTGTCGTCTAACAAAATCACGCCGCTTGTCAGGTCTAGATGACCTAACAAGCGGCGAATATTGGCTTTCAGTTTTTCCAACGTTGCACAGTAAAGCTGTGCATTGATTGTTCCTCTCTTCGGCAAGAAATCCACCAACAGAATGCCTTGGTGATCCCAGAACACTGCCCGTGACTTTTTGGACACTGGGAACAGTTTTGAATTTTTTGCTCCCGGGAGATTGTGGATGTTTCCAGGTCATGGAGCCTTGTTTGTTCTCCGGGATAAAGTGATGAACCCACGTTTCATCTGCTGTGACTATGTGAGCGAGAAAATCCTCTCCTTCATCGCTGTGTCGCAACAGGTTCTCCAGACACTTCCCCATGTGTTTTGCTTTGTCCTCCTCTGAAAATTGTCAGGGCACCCAGCAGCAGCACATCGTGAACAGTCAACTTACTCACGTTCACTATTTGTGCAATTTCATGCAGTTTCATTCGCCTGTTTTCAAGAATAATGCACGAAATGTTGTCTTCTGTCTTGCTCGACAAAGGCCTGCCCGCCCAAAGTCGATCTTCAATGTCAACGCGGCCTGCTTTAAATTCATTACATCAAAAAACACTTGCTTTTTTGTAATCACCTTTTTGCCATACACAACAGCCAGTTCATGGTGAATGTCACTTGGTGAAGACCCTTTTGCTTGCAAAAAGAGAATAATGAACACCTGTTTTGGACCACACGGTAACCCCCATTTTGCAACTGGAATCTGCTGTGAGGCAACAGTACCGCAACACTGCACTGGCAGTCTTTTTGAATGTTATTAACGGGTCTGTTTGTCCACCGTGTTTCATCTCATTCCCTTTCACCATTATTAAGAAAAAAAAATGTGTTACCTTACTTTTTGGAAACCCCTCATACCTATTCAATTTGTTCACAATCTGGGCAGGGTCATCAACAGTTAACCTATTGACATCAAGTGGCCCAATGTGATTCAACCCCTTCCTTTTATTGTTAACATAAGCATAGAAGTCTTTGCTCTTTTTTCTTTGCATTCTTTACCAGAGACTTCTCATAATCTGCCTTAGCTTGCCTAACCTCCTTTGTGACTTGATTAAAGATCAGCTTATATCTACCTTAGGCTTCTGTATCACCTTATAATTTATCTGCATCCCATGCACTTTTCTTCTCTGCCATGTATCTCTATAGTTCATCTGACATCCATTTCGGTCTAAGAATTGAAAAGTATTTCTTCATTGGTATGAAGAAAGTATTACTCTTTGATTACTTCCCTCAATAGTTCCCATTTAGAATTTTATCTTGGTAACATCGTCAGTTATTCCCAATGCACAGTATTTAAAAACTGTCTCACACCCCTTTAGTCACCCTTACAAAAGCAAAAGCCTTTCCTTTTACCCTTGACAGTAGTTATGTCTTTAATTAAATTCTACATTATTACAATGTGATCGCTGCCATCCAGTGGATCTTTTACCTGCAAATTCTTAATGCATAAAGAATCACTGCTGATAACCAGAACAAGAGTATTGCTTCCTCTTGTTGCCTCTTTAACATGCTGCTATAGAAAACAGTCATCCAAGAAATCCACAAAAGTCTTGCTAGTCTGCGAGTGACCAACCCACAAATTCCAGCCAACATCCGGAAAATTAAAATTACTCATTATGAGACATTCTGATTTGGTGACACACTATTTCTCTGTATATCTGTTTGGTATAAATAACACAGTCATTAGGCCTATAACACACTCCTGCTCTCAATTTTGTTTTCCCAGCGCTTATATCACACCAAACTGATTCAACATTGTACTAGTCACTTGTGTCAACTGGATGTACTGCCATAGATTTAATATGCTTCTTAACTAAGAGCATAACTCCTCCACCTCTCCTGTCCTGTCTATCCTTCCTGTATACATTGTACTCCCCATATTCAAATTCAACATCACATGTCTGAGTGACACCATGTTTTGTTATTCCTACAATATCTGTATTTGTTAACTTAATCAGTACTCGAAATTCATCAAATTTATTTACAATGCTCTAAGCATTAGTGTGCATGCAAGTATATACATGCATGTGTTCTTACTCTTAGTTACCCTAACACAGCCCATGTATTTATTTGTTTCATGATGACCCACAGCAGGGTCTGAAATCCAAGACACCTTGCAGACTATGAAGTCAATATAAGACCTTAATTAATATTTTAAAAGAGTGTGAGGGAATTTGTGCACATAGTTTTCATTCTTTTTTTTTTTTTTTTTTTTTTTTTTTTACAAACTTCAGAGCTCCACAAATACTCTTCAGGCCCACATAGTATCAGAAAACTCACCCCTGAAAGGGTTGGTGATTATACAGGAAAAGAACAGAAGCAAATTTGTACAAGAATCTAAAAACACTTATGGTGAATCTGGAAATATGCCATATCAGCCTGAACTTGAGTATTTGAGAGAGAGAGAGAGAGGTAAAAAGTGTGCATGTGCTCTCAGGAAAAAAAAGACTTCTTGTGATTGGAAACTATGAGAAAAAAGAATTCAAGACATTAAATTGTCTCTTTTTTAGCATGCATTTGCAAAACACATGCTGAAGAAGGGAAAATGTAGCTTCCCATAAGCATTAAGGTGTACTTTTAAATTTTTTGATTAGTATTACCTACATATCTTGAATCCATTTTTTAAATATTATTATTTTTAGTGAAGAAGCTGCAAATGCTGAAAATAAAGCAATTTTATTATACTGAAATTCTAAGTGCAGTCATTGAGATGGATGGATAGATCTTCAATGAGTACAGTGTGAGGCAGGGTTGTTTAGGAAGAGGATGCCTTCCTAAATGTCTAAGGAAAGTAAAGCCTACAAGACTTTAAATCTGCAAAGTTCATGTGGCTGTGATGATTGGTAGGAGTGTAACAAGTGATCTTAAACTTATTCCAAGAACAAAATAATAAAAATTGCAAATTTCTATACTGGAATTTTGCCAGGAGGGACATAGAGGTAATTATCCCATTGTATAAGGCATTGTTTTGCCTGCATCTTGAGTATTGTATACAAAATCATCATTCTTCTCTTTCTTGGTGATTCCCTTCTACCTCTCTCTCTCTCTCTCTCTCTCTCTCTCTCTCTCTCTCTCTCTCTCTCTCTCTCTCTCTCTCTCTCTCTCTCAGGGTAACTCGGAAATGTATTTTGGCTGGTGCAGCATAAGCCTCCGGCTTCCTTGCACTATATGGCTAGTAATAATAATAATAATGTCTGGAAACCTCATTTTAAGAAAGGTGTGGGTCATAAGTGTTAAAGCTCTAAGTGAAGTGAGTAAACTAAATGTTGATTGCATCCTTACCCTTTCTCAGACAACACACATAAGGGTAATTGAAAAAGGATAGACGTGTAAAGATTTGCTTTCAGCCAGAGAGTGTGCAAATGATTGTTGGAATAAACTTCCATCTGATGTTGTAAAAGTGGATAGTTTGAATAAATTTTAGGAAGAATTAAACAAATTATTAGAGGATGGACAGATGAAGTTGGTAGTTTTCCATAATTTGCTAATACTAATAAGAAATTATGGGTGACTCAAGCAGATGTTGAATATTCCTTTACATCCTGTAATTGTTCAGCTATTAAAGATTACTGTTTTGAAAATAATGTTGACAACAAGACATAGATGGTAGTGGCATCATTGGTAATGATCCTGGTCATCTTGCTGCTATTGATGTTCTCACTGATACTGTGAGTCTCCCGGGACCTTGAAGAAACTGTGGAAGCAATTGAGAAGAACATTATAGAGATAGGCAAACAAATTGGATGGGATAAGTTAGGCACTGAGGATATTGAGAAGTTGCTTGCCTTCTCATGAAGAGGAATTATTTAATGAGGATATGAGAGAAATGGAACAACAGAGCTCTACAGGAACGAGAACCAGAGTGGAACAACCTACCAAAACCTTTGGCTTCAGATCATTTGGAAAATTAAAGAACAGAAAATTAAAGGAATAATGTTTGGTGAAGATGACTTAAGACAGCATACATGAACAGTTAAACAGATCCATTAATAATTCAGTTTATCCTGTTCCAGGAAACTCTACAGGGAGAAGAAGAAAAATCACTATTGAATCTGTTATTAGATCAACTTGTTATAATCCTTGTTATAAAGGATGATGTGATGATCCCTTCTAATAGCCGGCCCAACTTATAGTAATATAAATAAATTGAAATTCCAATCATTTTGCATAATAAGGACAAGACTAATTACAAAATAATGTCACCTTTTATTTTGCAATTTATTCATTTTTTTGACAATTTTTTTATGGAAATTGTTTTACAGATTCACTTATTTTTGCTTATATTAGATAGTAGATCCCTGGGGCTGTATTGTAGCTTGCTGCAAGGAAGGAACAGATGTTGCCATTGCAGAAATTAACCTTGACTATTTAAAAAAAATTAGGACAGAGATGCCAGTGTGGGATCACAGAAGGCCGGAGTTATATGGAGACATTCCTAGTGCAAATTTTGGAAGTGAAGGCATGTTGTAGCAATAAGAATATCACTATTTTTGTAATATCATCACATAAACTGATTGTAGACATTTTTTGTAATATCCTTTATGAAATTAGCATATCATGTGATGTAGAAATTGATAACCTGGCAGTTTTCAGAATATCTAGATATTTATGCAAAGGAAATAATTAGGTAATTTGTAATCTGAGCAAAAGTTAATTCTTCTAAAATACTGTATTAAGTTTGTATTAGCCTATTTACATTTATTTAATAAGTACTGTACTTAGTAAAAATGGAAAATAAATGTACTGTGAACTGTTCTGTACAACTTTTGGTATTGTTCATTTGTTTTTGGGATTACATATTCTTTGTTTTTTTTTATAAACAAAAATATATGTTTTCTTTTGAAAATCTGCATAATCTGATTGATTTGATAGGTTTAAACTTATCCACCTTTCTAGAACAAAAAGTATTACCAAATAAAAGAATAAACTTGCCTTTATGTTTTAAGTAAATAAAATTTTAAATTGTCTGCTCTATTTTCAGTGCAAAAATACCTCTCAGCTGCTGTCAGTGAATCATATCAACTAGTCTATATATGCAATATATGAAAACTATTAAAATTGGTATACCAGCATAAGGTTAATATTCTAAGTGGAAAATGAATGAAAGAAATGTTTAATTATTTAACACAAATAAACACAAGATTCTTGTTTAATTAGCATATAAGCAAGTATGTAGAGTGTTGATAATATCCCATTGGTTTGAGTTTAATAATGAGTAGAAAGACAATTAGAAAATCAAAGCATTGTGAAAACATAGTATAGAAGACTTTAATTAACTGCATGTTTGGAATCCCTTGCCAACTATGCTAGGCTCATTCCTGCTACCTACAGATTCGAACATACAAATGTCTCTCTTAATTCACAAATGAGATCAAAGGGCAAAATGAGTAATTACATATCTGTACACTTGACTTCACTTCCAATAGAGTTAGTGGTTAAAGAATAATGCAGGATCATCTTGAGAGCAATGCAATTATATGGAAATTCCAGCATGGATTTGTTAGGGGGAGGAGCTTGTCTGACTAATCTGATTAGATACTATGACCCATTGACAAAGGATTTGTATACAAAAAAAATTAGAATTATGTACCACGTGCATAATCCAGCAGGTGACACACAATTTTTTTATTTTGAAAAAAAAAAAAAAAAAAAAAAAAAAACATGTAGCATCATTATTTTCCCATTATTTCTTCGGTTGTAATTTCTCAAGTAGATCAAAATTATGATATACTAGAGAAAGCTCTGTCACCAAATCAAGTTGGGGTAAATGTATAGGATACACAGGGTATACAAAACCATTTAATCCACATATATTATTGTGGTTAAACAATCAGGTGAATTGTTAGAATTAGCATTAGCAGAGGCATATAATGCAAGAAAGCAAGCTTATATAGCATCAGCCAAAAAAAAAAAAAAAAAACCCCTTCCCATTTCACTCATTCTTTCACTCCAAATGCTTGTCTAGTTCTGCCTTGAACTTATTTAAGTTGTTGACCTCCACTAAAACAGATGGAAGTTTGTTCCAACTATCAACTACCCGCTAGCCAAAGGAAAATTTCTGCACATCTATTCTACAATTGTCTTTCCTCAATTTGAATTTATGCCCCCACCTCAGGTTCATAATCTGAGCAAGTGGAAGAATCCCATCAGAATTCAGCGTGTTCAACCCATTCAAGGCCTTATACACCTCAATCAGATCACCTCGAAGGTGCCTAGTCTCCAGCCGCTGCAATTTGCACAACTTAAGCCTTTCTTGGTAAGAGGACCCCTTCATTCCCCTCACCAATCTTGTTGCCCTTCTCTGTACACACTCAAGCAACTCTACATCCTTCCTAAAATGAGGCATCCAGACCTGTATGCAGTACTCAAGGTGTAGCCTGACCATTGCCTTATACAAGGGGATAATCACCTCCTCCCTACTAGAAAAATTCCTGTATGTCATTGACAAGACCCATGACCTGCTCTGGCAGCCTGTCTACACTGCTCAGAAAACTTCATCATATCTGACTGCACAATTACCCCCAGGTCCTATTCATTCTCCACTAATCTATTTAACCATAATATCAAATTTGTTTGAAGAATATTAACAATTCAATCTGTTTAGAGAATATTAACGTTATATGTTAAGTAACAGTGTTACATCATATAACATTATTATATTAACAATAAAATTATTAATGTTATTATATGTTACATTATTCCACCTTTTTCCATAATGCTTTTTTTGTAACACTTTTTCATAATGCAAAAATTCATCTGATCCCACTAAAGGTGTTTTCAATCTCAAAATAATTTTGACTTCATATACTTAGTAAACCTTTTGACATTAGAAGCAAGTTGTAATGCTATGGGTAAATGTATAGTTGAGTAGCAGGAACAGAGTTGGTTGTTAATGTCCACTGCTCTTTGTGAACTAATGTTATTAGTGGGGTCCCACAGGGTTCAGTGCTTGGCACCTTACTACTGTTTTTCAATATTTATTAGCATAGTAATGAGGGTATATCAAGTTAAATATGTATGTTTACTGATGATATTACAAAGGTTGGCAGGAAATTAATGACAGAAATCAGTGTGTATCCTACTGAACAATACCTAGAGAAACTAGGAAGGTGGTCTGAGAAGTGGCAATTGAAGTTTAACATTGATAAATGAAAGGTACTGCATTTGATTAGTAGTAATTCCAGAATGGCATATCAATTGGAAGTACCACACTCAAGCTATTTTGAGAACAAAAAAAGCCTTAATTGTACAGTCTGACATAAAATTTTCTGAGCAGTGCAGTTGGGCTGCTAGGACAGCTCTTGGAGTTGTGTCAGTGATGTACAAGAACTTTGCTAGCGGGAACAAGGAATTGATTATCTCACTGTATAATGCAGTGGTTAGGCTGCATCTTGAGTATTATGTACACGTCTGGAAGCCTCATTTTAGGATCTGTTGGAACAGGTGCAGAGAAGGGTAATATTAGTCAGGGGGCACCAAAGAGTACCCTAGTACCCTTACCCAGAATCTTCATTTCTGTAAATTGCAGTATCTGGAAACTAGGCACCTGCAAAGAGACCTGATTGAAGTGTGTAAGGTTTAAATGGATTGAGTAAACTAAATGTTGATGATGGTATCCTATTCTTTCTTAGACAGTGCACATAAGTGGACACAAATTTAAATTGAAAAAGGATGGTTGCAGGATAGATGTATGAACATTTGCTTTCAGTTAGTGAGTAAGTGACTGTTAGAACATGCTTCCATCTGGTTTTGTGCAAGTGGGTAGTTTGAATGAAAGTTATGAGAGGATTAGACATTATTAGAGGGCAGATGGACAGGGTAGTTTAAATAAATTTAAGGAAGGATAAGATAAATTATTAGAGAGGATGAACAAATGATGTGTGCAGTATTTTTTTTTTTTTTTTTTTTACTAACACCATATATATAAGCTTACTTTCTTGCATCATATAGTAATACCATGTTTGGCAAAACCATCTTTTGTTTATACAACATAAATAAAATGATTGTTGTAAATGGTAAAATCAATTTTAACTTGCAATAATATGCAGCAAACACTGTAATCTTCAGAGTGTTACAAATAAAAAAGAGGTAAACTGCAGCCATTATCAATCCACTGTAGGATGGAACCCTCCTCAACAATTCATGTTGAGGGAAATGGACCATAACCTGCCACGCTAGTCCATTTGGCAGATCAACCATATTTAGCAGTCAGGGTTGGCAGATCAACCGTATTTAGCAGTCAGGAGCTTGAACCCCGGTCTACTCAAAGAGCATGTGCTGCTGCACTCAAACTCCTGACAACTCGGCTAATATAGGAGTCACCAATTGGTTGTCCATATTCAGATGACCAGTGAATTTTCAAGGAGCACAAGTGGTCTGAACATAAGTGAATAATTTCTGCATAAAGTTAATAATTTTAGTTTTGCATTTTTGTAAGTTCCTTTTATTTGAATGTGACATTTATAAAATAGATCATATCTTATAGTGAGTGCCCCTTTTTCATGTTCTGTAATAAAAGAAAATAAAAGTATGTTATCATAATGTTTACTTAATGTTTTATTAATTTTATGTCAAAAGGGGATCTGAACAGGGATGAATTACTGTATTTTCTTATACAGACCATGAAGGAAATTATTCAGTGACTCCTGGTATATATGGCACTGACGAGTGTGTCTTGAGAGGGTAGAATGGAAAAACATTCTCTCCCTCTGCACTATGCAGAAAAGTGGCATAGTTCAGCATTAATATTAGTTGAGGCATATGATGCAAGAAAGCATGCTTATACAGCATCAACCAAAAAAACCTTCCCATTTCACCCATCAGGTCACTCCAAGTGTTTGTCTAGCCTTAAATTTATTTAAGCTATCAACTTCCACAACAACAGATGGAAGTCTGTTTCAGCAATCACCTACCCACGGGCTAAAGACAAACTTCCACACATCTATTTTACAACTGTCTTTCCTCAATTTGAATCTATGCCCCCCTCAGGTTCTTAATCTCAGCAAGTGGAAGTATTCCATCAGCGTTGAGCCTGCTCAAACTATTCAAGGTCTTGTACACCTCAATCAGATCACCTCGCAGGTGCTTAGTCTCCGGATGCTGCAACTGACAGAATTGAAGCCTCTCCTGGTAAGAGAACCCCTTTGTTCCTTTCACCAATCTTGTTGCCCTTCTCTGTACTTGTTCTAGCAACTCTACAGCCTCCCTAAAATGAGGCCTGTGCATAGTACTCAAGGTGTGGCTTGGCCATTGCCTTATACAAAGGTATAATCACCTCCTTGTCTCTGTTGGCAAAATTAGACCAATCTGATTCATCGCCTTCCTTCTAGAGTTTACATCAGTAAAGAAGTCTTTGTTGTTTTTCTATGCATCCTTTGCCAAGGATTTCTCGTAATCAGCCTTCGCTTGCCTAACTTCCTTTGTGACTTGATTAGAGACTAGCTTATATCTGCTGTAGGCTTCTGTGTCACCTGCTAATTTATATGCATCCCATGCATTTTCCTTCTCTGCAATGAGCTTCATTAGTTCATCTGACATCCATTTAGGCCTAAATCTTGAACAGTATTTCTAAGTTGGTATGAAAAGCCTAGTAGCTTTGAAGATTAATTCCCTGAATTAATCTTCAAAGTTACTCCAGAGTCTCCAAGATTGCAGGGAACCTTGAAACAACATGTGATCTACAAGATACAGGAGTAATAATTATCATGTTATTTTGTTTAAGAGGACTTGGCTGAACTGCATGTAGGTAAAAAAAGTGTAGATTGTAAAATTGTGGTAAACAAATATAAAACTAAATACAAATATAAACTCTCAAATCCACTGTTGGGAAGGGATTCCTGTAGTTACATAATTACAAACCAAACATTTTGGAACATTTGGTTCCTTATTAGTTGCTTTAGATTTAGATAAAATTAAAACTTTACAGTCAATTTGCAAACACCTACATGGTATTATACAGGTGTACATAAAATAAAATAAGAACAAACATAAGGCTACTGACGAAAGAACCAAAGATTCTGAAAGGTTTGATATGTAATTTTGTAAATTAGTTAAAGTTTTCTAAATTATATTTTCTCAACATAGTGTAGCATGGTTAGTTTACATATGAAAAGTAAATTTATTTAGATCTTTTTAAATTTTATTCATTAATTTGGCAAGACTTTAATGTCTAGGCTTATCCATTTTATAGTACTAAATAGGTAATAATTGACTTATGCCATTTTATATAATACCAAATTACTAAAGAATGCCTACTGGAAGATTATATTTCATTTCATATACAAGTATAATTTAAAAGTAATGCTTTCAAAGAAAGTATCTAAGATACTTTCTAAGAAAGAATTAATATTTTCAGATATACAATGTAAGTCTGAGTATCAGTTTGGTCAAGCTACTCTTCAACCTCTTCAGATATTCTACAAGACAAGGCTGTCCATGGCATTTGTTAATAAAAAGCCAGTAGTTCCTGGACGTATCCTTTTTGTTTTGTAATTAGATATAGAAGTGGTAAAAAGTTGTTCCTTGACATTCCAAGGTTTTGATAATTTTTCACGTAAAGATCTTCTTGCCAACTGACTACTCCTTATGATTACTTACTGTGAGTGATGGTAAATAGTGCTCTGTCTTCTAACTTCTCATCTAATGCTAGTGTTCCTCAAGGTTCAGTTCTTTCTCCCAATCTCTTACTCATGACTATTAATGATCTTCCATTGACTCCAATCCATAGTTTTGCTGGTGATAGCATAATTCATTCCACCTTCCAGTCTGAGAAACCTTGTTCTGCAACAAACAGCTTCAACCTCTTGAAAAGTCACCACCAATTCCTTACATGTTGATCTCTGGGTAATTTTCGAACATAGCATGAAAAAACTTTATTAACTTCAATCCTTCTAAAACTTAGTCCTGTCTTATTTACTTACAAAAAAGAGTTTATTGCTCCTATGCTTATCTTTGATAACACTCAGATTTACAGACAAGACCACATATCTCTGTTGGGGATTTCACTTCTTTTTTTTGCTCCAAACTTTTCTTTTAAACAACTACTCACTATACAAATCTCAAATCTGCCCTACCACATAATATTGTTCACCCCATCTGGGGTGATTCTCCCAAAACCCCTCTCAAGCTTCTAGACTCCGTTCAAAATAGGCAGTTAGGTTAATTAATGACCCATTTCTTACCAAGTCTCCCCACTCTGTCTCATAGATGTTTTGTTTCGCTTCATGCCTTTTCTAGAGATACTTCCGTGGCACCGTTCTTCGGAATTGACATCTGTAATTTTGCCACTCTCTTCAAAACCAGTGTGAACATGTGCCTCAACCAGTCACTATCCTTTTTCTGTTCACCTCTAAACTCAGAACTAACTTCTCTCCCTTATTTGTTCCTTCTACTTCTTTTCTTTGGAGCCAATCTTCTTTCATATGTATTTCCCAAAAAATACAACCTACAGAAATTCAAGTGTAAGTTCAACAAGTATTTTCTGTCTTCTCAGCCTTCAATCCTTGCACAGTACTAAGTATTATAGGATCTAATACCTTTCCTAATTGGAGTTTTCATTAAAAAAAATGAAATTTAATTATTTTTGATTTCTATCAAAATATTAGAGAATTTAAATGTTAACATGAATATCTTACCAACAACAAATTAAAATTGCAAAATACTTGTTATGCAGTTTTTATATCTCTTCAGTTTGCATTTGGGTAATATAAAACAATTGAAATGAAAAGGATAAGTTAAAAATAGTGTATGTAAAGAAGAATAGTTTCAAAGAAGAATAAGAAAAGAGAGATTTAGCATATGAATCAGTTTGGTAATTATGAAGGAACTTAAATTAAAGGAAAACTTCATGCTAATTGGGAAAGGGACAGTCTAAATTATAGAATATATTTATATGTAAATATTTTAAAGTTTCACTTATTCATAAAAATAAGTAAATTTATTAACAATCCAGAAACACATTAATTAGATAGTATTGGAATGAGAATATGATGAAAAGAAAAAGAAAATATAATGCAAATGTTTATATTCAAAATAAAATTGAATACAAACATTTCGAATCATATAGAACACAAATAATGATTTTTAAACATACGTGTTAAAAGCTAATAGCCAAATTTAATCATCTGTGGATCTCTATCTGATTATATTGTCTCTTTTGAAGAAATAAGAGAGTTCCTATTGGTAAAGGACCTATTAAACAAATTCTCTTTTAATTTTCTTTGTTGGCAGAGGAGGTCATACTACTTGGTTATTTTGCTTCTTTTTAAGGTATACTTTACTCCCATGAAGTTTAAAAGAAATCGGAGATCACACAGTATGCAACTCTCCTTTAAGTTTAGTTTGTGACATGTTGGATCACATGAGGAAGCAATAAGATAGAACTGAGTTGAACAGTGGTGTGTATGGATATAAGAATTTACTAAAATACAGTCGGACCTCTATATAACGAAATCGATCGTTCCCTTGAAAAAATTTGTTATAAAGAAATATGACCTTTTCAACAATGAAAAATACTGTAAATTCAGAAATATAGTAAAATATGGGAAAGATGTGGGAATGAATAAATTTTCTAACATTTTAAAACAATTTATTAATATATACATATTAAGAAATGACTACTTACATGATGCCTACAATTCATTAGTACACTTTTAAGAATTATGTAAAATATTTGGTTATTTTTTATTGTACACTGAATTTTACTGTATATCATTCATAAAAATGTTCGCATTTGTTTAAACTTTAAACACTCAGATACATTTTCTGTTACATTTTTTTCGCACTTAAGGCCTCAATGAAAAGTTTCAAATGCTGCCAACATTTTGTGTTTGAAAGGTTTAATATTACCCTCATTGCTTTCATTGCCCTAATTTTCATCCAACTCATCGTTGATATTGTCACTAGTTCTTTAAATATGCTCCAAAATGTTGGAGTCACTCAGATATTCAGCTAATATGACATCATTATCAACTCCTAAAAATTCGTCAAGAACAATTTCTCTACTGATCAAGCCTCGCTTGGAACTCTTCCCAAGATTGCTCAATGTCTTCTAATAGTTCATCCCTCTCATCTCTGTTAATTAGCATTTTAGCAAAACCTGCTTTTGCGAAACAATTCTTAATTGTTGTTTCCATCATATCTTGACTCCACACTCTCGCAACTCTGATAGGCGCCTCCGTAGCCAGGTGGGAAGGAGCAGCAGTGCATAGCACGTGCTTCTTGATCAAACCAGGGTTCGAGCCCATCACCACCAAATACGGAGGATGCGGAAAGGTCAGGGAATGACCACTGCATGTCCCGGAGCAATATGGCCTTGGTTGCTAATGCTCCTAAAAACCAGATAACAGATAACAACAACAAGCAACAAGCAACAGACAAGCAACAACAAGCAACAGAATCTATAGGATAGTTGGTTTCTATTCTCAGTATAATTTTTTTCAGTATGTGCCTTTGGTAGTGCATTTTCAACTTCTTGATAATGCCTTGGCTGCAGTTAAGACGAATTATTCAGAAGGAAAAAAACAAGCTTCATACTTGTAAGTTTCAAAATTACCGAGTGAAGGCAGGCAGAGCAGTTGTCAATAATTTGTCAATAATCAACTTGATTTTTCTGTTTTCTTTCATCACCTTTCTATCGAAATTTAAAATCCACTGCTCAAAAATTTTGCTTGTCATTCAAGGTTTTTGTTGTAGTTGTCCAACTCTAACAACTTTACTCTTTTGAATCATCAGGGTTATTTACTTTTGCCTATTACCAAAAGCTTCAGTTTTTCATTACCGGCCATATTTGAACCAACCAAGACTAATAATTCTCTCCTTAATTATTTTTTACCACCTAAACATTTATCACCTTTAAAAGTCAGTGTCTTGTTTGGCAAACATTTAAAAAATAGACGTTTCATCAATGTTGAATATGTCTTTGGACTCATCCTCATAATTTTTTTCAAAACTGTTTCTTTCCAATGGGCATAGTCTTCTTCAATTGCAACTACACTTTCATCAGAAATAATTTTTTCGAGTAAGCCACGATGTTCTTTAAATTTGTTCAGCCAACCAGAACAAATTGGCTTGGAATGTTTTGTGCCCCAGAAAAGATGCATACTCCATAGACTCTTCTCTTATTTATAGCCCTGATTTGGCATGTTTTGGTCTCGAATCAACTTCATCTTCCCAAAGGCGTAATTTCGCACGCTTCCGAATGGGCCCTGTTTCCTCAAACAGTTTGAGAATCGAAATAGGGTTTTTCAGAATGGTTGACACACTACTGGCAGGGACATCAAATTGTAAAGTGATTTATTTTTTTTTTAATGCCACGAACTACACTATTAAGCATTTCCACTTTTTCACACTACTCTCAAGGATTTCCTCTTAGTCACTGTACTTGCACAGCAGTTAAAACAAAGCTGAAATTAGGGACCACTTGTAGCTACCATGTAAACAAACAGGTGAAATTTAGCAACAGTGTGGATGACTCATTTCTTTGAAAAAACAGATGAATTTCCAGGATAAAGGAAAATCACTCTCTCCTAATTCCCTAATAGGATGCGTACAGTAGAAAATAGGTTGACCAGAGCCAATGCTTGCATCAGGAATATGCCTTAATCTTTGCTAATGGCTGTGGACAGCTGACCAGCTGGACTTCTCAGCATAGTAGTGTATAAGTTGTATAGGTTTTACTTCTTTTTAGCTATTGCTGACCCACTGCTGGGCAAAGGCCTCTCCCAAACTTTTCCATCTTTTTCTATCCAGTGCCATGGTTGGCCAGTTTCCTCCTGCAGGGTTTTACAGGCACCATTAAATTATAAAATGTTTTAGCTCTTAATTCGTGGAATTAAAGCCTTTAGCTATTTAGAAGCTAAAGCGATTAATGTTTAATCCTTTTAGCTCTTAATTTGTGCTTTTCACAGCATCAGCTCTATTGCCTCAAGGCCAGAGGTGCAAACAATGCGTACCCGCGTCTCTCGAAATCAGTTCGTTATATGGAAATTTTCTTCGTTATACAGAAACTATTTTCAATGTAATGACCAAGGAGAAATCAAAAGGGTTTGCTACATAGAAAATTTTGCTATATGGAAGTTTATTAAAGAGAGGTCCGACTATATTATTATGAATGAATTTGGATTGCTGCTGTTTAGCTTGTGTTTAAAAAGTAGCAGAAGATTAAAAACTCCATAGCCTTTGGAATATCTATATGAGAAGTTTATTTAAATGCACAAAACATTTCATGTATTCATGATGAGCTAATACAGAAATGGAAATTAATTTGTTAGAAAACATTATGATGTCATATCCACAAAGTGTAATAGTGTTAGTTGAATAGTATTCTCATTTAAAATTTTCATGTAATTCCCATTGAGTATCTCTTTTCTTAATAATGACTTCATAACTTAAAATTTTAATTTAGAAAGCTAGTGTTCATTATCCTGTCCTTGATAATTTTCTGTATTAATTTTGACATTTTTTCCCTTGCTTTAAATGTGAACATGTTACATTACACATTCAAAGAAACAAGTAGTGCCAATATTTTGTGCAGAAAATTTATAAATTAGAAAGTAGCATTACTTCTTAACATTATAATTTGACCAGATGTGTTAGTAGCTCCACTGAGATGTGTGGAACGATTCATCAGTTTAACTGCAGTAGAACTATCTGATTTATTCAACTGTGTACAGAGGGTGCAAATGATAATTGAGAAAGAGCATAATGTAGCATCATCAACTATAGTCATCCAGGTGAGTAACCAATTTTTGTATGAAACACATCTTATTCCTATAAATATAGTTTGATTTTTATCTTTACCTGATATTCTTTGGTGTTAAAAAAGGGCTCTAGATTGATCTAATGATATATGCTTGTATTGACCATACTGTAACTAAGAGTATATTTCATTCTTGCTGTTGGCAGTAAAAATTTTCCTGGGACATTTTCTCCCATGGTATTTTGTTACCTCAAGCAGTGACATTCTAGTATCCCATTTAATAATATCTAAATACAAATAGATAACTGGGGAGGCTCCCTAAAAATTCTGGCAACTGGGCTGTTGCCTTGCTCGCTTGTATCTGATTGGTGTCCTCCTGTGTCTCCTACTTTTTAATGAAATGCGAATATTCTTTGTAATGAAATGAAAATTCTTAGGGATATTTCTGTCATATTTCATATTGATAAGTTAATCCATATCCATCACGTACCCATCCCCCCCTCCCTTAGGAATTACTGCTACACAAATCTCACCTTGTGGTTAACCACATTTGATGAATAACTATAGTAAAGCTTTGACAAATGCTTCTTGAATGCAGTACATGAGTTATGAAATGTTGTTTAATAATGGAATGCAGCCGAAATACAGCAAATTTATAAATTACATTTGTCATTATTCTGTAACTGATTTTAACTTTTCAGCGAGAAGTTGAGAACAACTGTTAAAATTCAATCACTGTATAAACTGGAAGGGGCAAAAATATGTTCTAGAAATCTAATATAGTAGAGGCTGCTTACTGTGATCACTTCACGACTCAGCAAAAGTGATAAAAATAACTGAAGAAACAAGAATGCACCTGTTTCGTGTCTTTTTATTTATGTAGAGCAGGAATGTGTACATAGAAAAGTGGACAGAAAAAAAACATTAAAATCAAGCAATATAAAATAGTTTATTTTGACTAGCCACTATTTTTTCAAGAAAGTCTTCAATAAAAATGAAATTCACATATTTCATAGCTCTGAATAATGCTGGACTCTTTGAATAGTACAGTACTTCTCAAATATTATAAACAATTAATAAATATTGAAAACAACATTGTTGTTTTCAATTAATGATACTGACTGTATATCAGGCTTAATGTCAAAGTTTGCAGATGATACAAAGGTTGGCAGGGTGGTTAATGACTAATAAGGGTGAGCTACTGCAACTAGAGCTAGGAAATTGGGTTGATGGGCTGAGAAATTGCAGCTAAAGTTTTAACATTGACAAATGCAAGGTATTGCATATGGGTAACAGTAATCCTAGAGTGACCAGTGTGGTACCACACTCAGGGTAGTGGAAAATGAACACAACCTGGGGGTAACTGTGCAGTCAGATATGAAATTCTCTAAGCAGTATAGACATGCTGCCAGAACAGCTCACAGGGTTTTGTCAATGATATATAGAAACTTTGCTAGCAGGGATAAGGAGGTGATTATCCCTTCATACAAGGCCATGGTTGGGCATCTTGAGTATTGTTAAAGGTCTGGAAGCCTCACTTTAGGAAGGATGTAGATTTGCTGGAATGAGTGCAGAGAAGAGCAGCCAGATTGGCGAAGGGAACAAAAGGTTGCTCTTATCTAGAAAAGTTTCAGTTCTACAAATTGCAGCATCTGGAGACTAGGCACATGCAGGGAGATCTGATTGAGGTGTTTAGTCTTGAATGGATTGAGTAAGCTGAATGTTAATGGCATTCTTCCTCTTGCTTGAGACTGCATACATGAGGGGACATAAATTCAAGTTGAGGAAGGATGGTTGCAGGATAGATATGCAAAAGTTTGCCTTCAGCCCTTGGGTGGTTGATTGTTAGAAGTGACTTCCATCCGTTGTTGTGGAAGTGGATGGTTTTAATAAATTCAAGGAAGAACTAGACAGATTCTTGGAGGATATGAATGGGTGAAGTGTGTAGGAATTATTTATTTATTTTTTTTGGCTGATGCTGCATAAGCTTGCTTTTTTGCATCATATGCCTCTACTAATGCTAATGCTAAAGTTCAGTGATAATAAAGGTAAAATCAAGGATTAGCATATAGATTTAGTTAACTATTTTATTGTGAATGTTTTATCAATATATTTAGATATGCATTATGTTTTCTGTTATATTTCAAGGATGGCCCAGATGCAGGGCAATCAATTCATCATGTGCATGTCCATATTCTTCCACGTAAACCTGGTGATTTTCAGAGAAATGATGACATCTATTTTCAGGTAACGTAAATATCAGTTAATTGAAACAGATTAAACTTTTCTCAGAATGTTATTATTGATATATAAATCACAATGTTACAAAGTGATAGATACATATATGGTGAATGACACAAAGTGTAAAAAATATTGGGCATTGGTTAACTTAATTGAATGTGTTATGTTAGTAAAGTAAATATTAAAGTGGCATATCTTTATATGTGTTAATCTTTTTGCATTATTCTCTTTTCCTTCTCATTCATAAATAGCATGTTTTGGTTACTTGTTTTCTGCAAATATAACCTTATTGTCAGATATTTAGAATTTTAAGTTGCATTGATTTTGTCTGTGCAGCAGAAACAGAATGTATATGAGACAGTGAGTGGAGAGACTTGGTAAGAGATTGGTCATTAATTAACTGCCCTCTTTTGAATGGAGTCCAGAAGCCTGAGAGAGGCTATGAGGGCACTGCCCCAGATGTGTGAACAATATTCCATGGTAGGGTGAATTTGCGATTTGTACAGAGTGGGTAACTGTTTAGGAGAAAAGTAACACTGAGAGCGAAAGAGAAAATCCAGTTTTGTAGATGCAGAAGAAGCAATATTTGTGATGTGCTTATGACAAGAGAGATTAGAAGTCAGGGTAATCCCTAATAAAGATATGTGATATTGTTTAGCAGTCTGAGTGTTGTCAAAGATAAGCATAAGAGCATAAGAATCCCTTTTGTAAGGCATAAGACAGGACTGAGTTTTAGAAGGATTGAAATTAACTAAGTTATATTTACTCCCCCCCCCCCCCCCGAAGAATTAACTGGAGATCAGCATTCAAGGACTTGGTAGTGGATATTCACAAAGTTGAAGTTGTTTGTGCAGAACAAGGTTTCCCAAACTGTAAGGTGGAATGCAATGTGCTATCATCAGCAAAACTATGGATATGATTTCCAGTCAATGAAAGCAGGTCATTAATATACAAGACAAAAACAGACAGTGGGAGAAGTTAGAAGAAAGAGAGCCGTCTACTGTCACCTGCAGTGAACAGTCAGAGAGAAAACTGGATACCCAATTACAAAAAATAATTGGCAAACCATAAGATGAAAGCTTATTTAGAAGACCTTTATGTAAAACATGATCAGAAGTCTTTGAAATGGCAATAATAACTTCTTGAATTTCACCAAATATTTCTGTTGAATTTGTCTATAGATGGTTAACATAAGCCCGTATATCACCAGTGCATCAACACTGATGGAATCTATCTTGGCAATTGTTGATCAAATGGAAGGTTTCAAGATAGTTTAGGAGCATGTGGTTAATGGATTTCTCCCTTACCTTAGAAAGAGCAGAAGTGCAATAGGTCAATAATTGGATGAGAATTTGTTACCCATTTTAGGAACTGGTTGGATATGAGTAAATTTCCAAGCAGAAAGAAAAACACCAGTGGAAAAAGAAAGTGTAAAATTTGACACAGAACAGGAGTAAGCTCAGGTGTAGAAGTTTTGAGAATAAGTCAAGAAATACCATCAGGATCTGGCACTTTCTTGGAATCAACATTGTTCAAAATCAACACTTCTGGCATCCTTTTGATGCAAGATCACAGGAGGCATTGAATGGAGTGTATTTGGAATGGTAGGAGGTGGTTTACCAGGATCATCAATACAAGAGTTAGAAAAAAAGTAGGATGCTATCATGTTGGCTTTATCTTTAATTGAGGTGGTAATAGAACTATCGGGTTTTAACAGAGGTGGGAATAGAGATGGGCAAAAGTTGAAGCCAGTAGCTTTGACAAGAGACCAGAATGCTTGACTACCATTTGGACAAGAAGCAAGTTTTATACTGTTGGCATGTTGAAAATCTAAGTTGGACTGATTAATAACTACTTTACAATTGTTGTGAGTTTTGGTATTGGCAGAAAATGAACCTGGAGATTTGTTTGTTTGTTACTTGGTTTTTTTTTAGGAGCATTAGCAACTAAGGCCATATTGCTCCGGGGATATATGGTGGTCATTCCCTGACCTTTCCGCATCCTCCGTATTTGGTGGGCATGGGCTCGAACCCCAGTCTAATCAAGAAGTGTGTGCAGCACACTGCTGCTCCTACCCAACCTGGCTACGGAGGCACCCCTGGAGATTTAGATGCAAGCCAATTGTGATATGCAACATTCTTACCTTGAACAGCCTTAGCACATTTATTGGAAAACCAAGGTTTAAATAAAGGCTGAGTTTTTAATGTGGAGTGTGGAATAAAGGATTTCATCCCTACAAGAATAATTTCACTGACATGACTGGGCAAATGTTGACATCAGAAGATTTGAAACTGTAATTCAACCAACAAAAAGAATAGAAGTCTCATTCATCATACCATTTTGCATTCTTGTAACACCAAACAAAACAAGGCAGGCGCCTCCATAGCCAGGTGGGAAGGAGCAGCAGTGCGTAGCACACGCTTCTTGATTAGACCGGGGTTCGAGCCCGTCACCACCAAATATGGAAAATGCGGAAAGGTCATGGAATGACCACCGTATATCCCGGAGCAATATGGCCTTAGTTGCTAATGCTCCTAAAAACCAAATAACAAACAAACAAACAAACAAAACAAGGCTGAGAATGACCATGAGAGAAAGGCTCCATTGGAGAAGAGACCATCACAAAGTTGTGACCTGAGGTGCGTAGAGGATCATTCACCTCGACTGTGTACTTGGATGGATTTTGTGTGAGAAAAGATGAAAAAAGAGTGTTGGCTGTGTGATTAGGATTGTCTGATATTCTGGTAGAGAAATGAACAATCTGTGCAAAGTCATTAGTAAATGCAAAAGCCTCTGCATCTCAACCAGATGGACCTCTTTGACTAGAAAATGGAAGCCAGATGGAGTTGTGAACATTAAAATCACCAAGGAAAATTACCTCACTGTTAGTAAAGTTGGATTGGAGAAAGTAAAGGTTCAAATAAAGGAAGTCAAAGAGTTCCAAGTGATTAGTGAAGTTGGGAGAAAGATAGAGGCAACAGATGAATTTGACAGAATGGGGTACAGAGATTTTAAGCCAGAGCAGCTCAAAAAATCCTTTATTGCCAAAAAAAATCATTAGTAACATAAGATGAATGAGTTATGGGAATGAAAAAAAAACAAAAAAAAACAAATGTGTTAAAATGCTGTGATTATGCACTCTAATTACTGTAGAATATGTTAACATTAAAATCAAGGTGGCTACTGAATAAGAATATCTCTGTCATTTTGTTGTGAATAAAAAGTCATTTTATGTGATTAATGATCCTCCTTGGGCCTTGCACAGTTTACCAGTTTTTAATTCCTTTACGAAATGTATTTTATTTAACTAATTTGAAATGAATATTCATTAAATTAAATTTATATATATATATATATATATATATATATTTTTTTTTTTTTTTTTTTTTTTTTTTCCAGCTTCAATCACATGATAAGACAGATAAAAAATGGAGGACAGATCAAGACATGGCCCAAGAAGCCAGAAAACTACGCCAGTACATTTCTTCTTGAATTTTGGAATGTTTTAAAACATCTCTAATGTGCATTTTTCAGATATGTTGATGATTTTTATGTAAATATAGGTATAATTTATCAGCACTGAATGAATGGATGGTAAGGATACCAGAAAAACCAAAATCCTAAGAAAGTTTCACTAAATAGCAAAAATAAAAGAACCATGCACCGTGCACTGTATTTTTTCATAAATAAAATGTAAAGGATGAAGCAGAGTTTCATATCTATTGCTAAGGTTGTTAGTAAGTGGTTATGAAAGTGAAAAACCTCTGAAAATTAAGGATATACATTTCTGGAAAGATGTTTACTCGCTGTACTCATCTTCTCTCCCCTCTCTCTCTCTCTCTCGACGCCTCCATAGCCAGGTGGGCAGGAGTGGCAGTGTGTAGCACACGCTTCTTGATTAGACCGGGGTTCGAGCCCGTGACCACCAAATACGGAGGATGCGGAAAGGTCAGGGAATGACCACCGCATATCCCCGAATATGGGTGCATTTTTTTTCTCCAATGGTAATAGATAATAAGCCTTTAAGAGTACTCAAATTTTCATCTGCATTAAGATAGGGGAAATAAATTGTAATAAATTTATTTCCCCTATTATTTTTTATTTCCCCAATATTTATTTTCCAAGCAAATTGTGAGCAGTGTGAATCAAGATATCATTATCTTAACGACTTTCTCACTTTACAAGTAGAAAGAAACTGCATTATTAGAAAGGTATTATGAGTTAGGTGGATGATTACATTACTTCACCATTATTCTGTTTCTCAGGGAGATTAAAAACCCATTTCTTGCCAAGAAAGGTCCATTCATCCATGTAGAAACTCCTGAAACCTGAACTTGTAGAATCATACTCCAACCAGGCTCCAGAGGTTAATACTTCTACAAGATACAAGAATAGACAAATTCTCTTTAAACATGCATTCTGCTCTCACTACTCCAGTATTAAATTGGAATAGTTAGAGATGTGCTGAATATTCTATGAACAAGCTACCAGAAGGAAGAAGGATGTTGACTTTATCTGACAAGTTAATTTGATAATTTTTCTGTATGAATGATATTCAGATTGATGAATTAGAAACACTATTCTGTTTCTTTATCTGTCAGGGCTTTTTTTGCAAAGTATGTCTCTTGTGAACAGTTTGCTCAGTTTTTGTTCATACTTTTGTACTTTTAAAAATAATTTTTAAATAGCACATTCTCATTTCAAGAGGATTTTTAAATTTAAAGATATGATAAACTGCTTTTTGAGATGTATTTTATATCAAAAATGTGGCCACTGTAATCATCCAACCTACCCTTGTAAACAACTAGGTGATAACGTCAGTGATGAAATGGATGATATCAGTTGGTTATCTTTTATCAGAATGCAAAGAAGAATTGCTTGGCATTATGATTTACTCTCTGCTATCATATTACACAAGATTATAAGTTTCTTTTTGCAGCTTCACCTTACTAAAGACATATTATTGCTTGTGAAATAAAGCAATCTTTTCCATCTGTCATTGCGGGCATTGTCAGAATTAAATATAACACAAACACTGCATTGGGATAACTTATTAAAATATACCCGTAGAAAAGCTAGATTAGATAGTTTGCCAAGAAGAGATCAACAATTTTTCTGATCCAGTTTTCCTGTTATATATTTATCAGAGTTAATGGATTAATATTGAATTATGTTTAATTGCAGTTTTATTATTTTCAGGTATACTCTCACATATATACCGATGACCCAAAACATTATGACCACCTACCTAATATGACGTTGGTCCTCCATGTGCAGCCGAAACAGCTCGTACCCAGCGAGGCATGGATTCTACAAGATTTCTAAATGTGTCTTGTGGTATCTGGTACCAATACATCGCCAGCAGATCCTTTAACTCCTGTAAGGTCTGTGGTTGAGACACTGCAGATTAGAGTTGCTGTTCCAACACAAACCACAAATGCTCGATGGATTGATGTCTGGGGAATTTGGAGGCCAGGGCAATACCTGGAAGTCTTCCTCATGTTCCACAAACCAGTCTTGAACAATCCGGGCAGTGTGGCATGACGCATTATCCTGATGAAAAACGGCACCACCAGAGGGAAAGACCGTTGCCACGAAAGGGCAATGGTCTTTCCTAGTCGGCAGTGATGTTTAGGTAGGTGCTAGATGTCAGATTGCCTGGCATATGGATGACTGGACCCAGGGTATCCCAGCAGAACATCGCCCAAAGGATGACACCGCCGCCACCAGCTTGTTTTCATCCCACAGTGCATCCAGGCGGCATCACTTCCCCAGGTAAATGATGCACATGTACCCGCCTGTCCACATGGTGAAATAGGAAACATGATTCATCGGACCAGACGGCCTTCTTCCAATCACTCAAGGTCCAGTTTCGATGCTCATGTGCCCATTGTAGGCACTGTCAATGGTGAAACATGGTTAGCTTGGGCACTCAGGAGCAGCCTCATTTTCAGCAGGGTTCAATGTACTGTGTGTTTTGATACATTACTCCCATCACCAACATTCCAATTACCTGCTAGTTGTGCCACAGTTGCCCTTCTGTTGCCACGTACCATCCGGGAGAGCCTTTACTCACCTCGAGCATTGATGAGCTGTGGTCATCCAACACCTTGCCGGCGGTTTGTGGGTTTTTCCTCCTCGAACCACTTTTGGTAGGTACTAACCATGGCTGACTGTGAGCTCCCCCGCCAGTCCTGCCGTTTCAGATATGCTCTAACCCAGTTGTATGGCCATTACAATTTGACCTTTGTCAAACTAGCTAAAATCCGCTGTCTTTCCCTTCTGAAGAACAAGAGTAACACTGATTGGCACCTTCGTAGCCAGATGGTCAGGAGCAGCAGTGTGTAGCACACGCTTCTTGATTAGACCGGGGTTCGAGCCTGTGACCACCAAATACGAAGGATGCGGAAAGGTCAGGGAATGACCACTGCATATCCCCGGAGCAATATGGTCTTAGTTGCTAATGCTCCTAAAAACCAAATAACAACAATAACAACAGCAACACTGATTAACGGAGCTCAATATCAGGTGTTTTTTATACCGTGTCCCAACCGGTGCACGCACTGTAGTTCAACTGCAGTTACTTCGATTTGCATAACTCGCTGGTCAATGTTTTGGCTCATCATTGTAAATACCCATTCAAAATTCTATTCTTCTTTCTTCCCCTCTTGTTTCTAGACCTAATCAAACAGGCCATTTGGCAATTGCACCTTATCATGAGTTACGATGTTATTTTCATACTTGCAGAATACCCATATGAGGTGTGATCAAACAGTTTGGAAACTGAACTTATACCCTTAGCTGAACAGAATTAATAACTAATACTGAACTGAACCCTTGACACTTTATACACCAATTCCAATACTTCTGGAAGCATTCCTGATAGGCTTATTTTTGGGACTACTAACAGTTCCTGTGTTGTCATTCTGAATAATTTCCTCAATCATTGCAAATCTAATGGCTCAAGCTAATGGGAGTGCTGTGGTTCAGGGAAGAACTGAGGGGGGCACTTGCCCTCTGAATCACAGTCTTTTAAAATGCACTGTTTGCTTGATGTTTGCGGAGCAGTCGGGTATGGGACATGATACTGCCAAGGGGGATGTCTTTGTGTGTGCATGATGTAAGGAGTGCAAGGAAATCAGGCGACAACTCAGCGTTGTTATGGGCCTTTATGAGAGCTTGAAGGACAGGGTGGATGCCCTCGAAGGATATAAATTGAGGGGCCCATCAAGCTCTCAGCCGCCCACATCAACGCCAGAGCTTGCACTTGGTCATCAGGCAACACAGAGGCAGCCCCCTCGGCAGAATGTGCTGGTCCCACAGGAACTAGTAGTTGTTGGTGACTCTATTGTCAGGGAAGCGGGGAACATGCTTTGCAAAAAGGATAGGTGGAATAGGACCAGGGTATGTCTGCCAGGGGCAAAGGTTGATGACGTTGTAGAGCGGATATCATCTTTTAAGGGCACAAAAGGTGATATAGTTGTACACGTTGGCACTAATGATATTAAGAGTAGGAGACCGGCGGAATTACTTAGCAAGTACAGGTCACTGTTGAAAAAAAGCCGTGAATTAGGGTTGAATTTGAAAGCGTCTGCAATTCTGCCCAGACACGATAGGAGGGAGTATATGATGAGAGCCTTGTCAATCAATTCGGCCCTGGAGGGATTGTGCAAGGCTCAAGGGGTAAAATTTTTTTCAGCCAGGACTGTACTTGTTAACAGGAGAGATTGCTTCTACAGGGATGGGATACACTTAAATAGAAAGGGTGCAAGAATTTTTGCTGATGCTGTCGAGGCAGAGTTAGGTGGGTCGGAAAACTGCTAGTCGGGGGGGGATACAAGGACTAATAGATTAACAGTAGCCACTGGCAGAGGTGGAAGTGATTCTTGCACTGCTTCTATTGAAATGAGCAGAAGCCTGAAAAACAAGATGCAGGATATTTCAGAGACTGCTGGGAGTCATTGCAGAACAAGTAAACACATGGGTTGTGTTAGGGTAGCCAAGAATAGAAACAGGTGCATGTATACCTGCGTGTACACCAATGCTAGGAGTTTGGTAAATAAATTTGATGAATTTGAGGTATTGCTCAAAACATCAAAGGCAGATATTGTTGGGATATCAGAGACGTGGTGTCACACAGATATAAGGAATGCGGAACTGGAATTTGGGGAATACAATGTGTATAGAAAGGATAGACAGGACAGGAGGGGAGGAGGGGTTATGCTATTAGTTAAGAAACACATAAAGTCCAAGGAAGTGAAGCCAGTCGACATCGATGGACAGGGCAGTGTCGAGTCAGTTTGGTGTGACATAAGCATAGGGAAATCAAAATTGAGAGTAGGAGTGTGCTATAGGCCTAATGACTCTGATGAGTATAATAAGATATTGTACAGGGAAATAGAGTGGGCCAGTAAATCAGAGAGTCTTATAATGGGGGATTTTAATTTCCCAGATATTGACTGGAATTTGTGGTTTGGTCACTCGCACACTAGCAAGGCTTTTGTGTATTTATTGGATGATTGTTTTCTACATCAGCATGTTCGTGAGGCAACAAGAGGGAGCAATACTCTTGATCTGATTATCAGTAGTGATTCTTCATGCATTAAGAATCTGCAGAGAAATGAACCACTAGGTGGCAGTGATCACAGTGTGTTGAAGTGGGATTTACTCAAGGAGGTAACTACCATCAGAGGTAAAGGGAAGGGATTTTGTTTTCGTAAAGGCGACTATGATGGTCTGAGACAGTATTTAAATTCTATACAGTGGGACCAACTGATGTTACCAACAGCAAACTCAAAATGGGAAGCATTCAAGGAACTAATCTTGGAGGCTACCAGGCTTTACATACCAACTAAGAAATATTGTTCAAGGTTTAGGCCTAAATGGTTGTCAGATGAACTAATGAGACATGTGGCAGAGAAGAAAAATGCATGGGATACATACAAATTAATGGGTGACATGGAAGCCTATGATAGATATAAGTTGGTCTGTAACCAAGTCACAAAGGAGATTAGGCAGGCAAAGGCAGACTACGAAAAATCCTTGGCAAAGGATGCAAAGAAAAACAGAAACGAGTTCTTTACCTATTTAAACTCAAGAAGGAAAGGGATGAATCAGATTGGTCCACTGGATATTGATGGTTCAACAGTTGAGGATCCTGCTCAGGTGGCTAACAATCTAAACGAGTATTTTGCATCTACATTCAGGCATGAAGAGTTATTCAGGAAGGAGAATGATGTAGGTAAAGTAAACATTGGCAGTGAGCTGGATGATTTTGTAATAACTGAGAGGAAAGTGGAGGAGAGATTGTTGAGGATAAACATAAAAAAGGCACCTGGGGTGGATGGGATCTATCCAGTTATATTAAAGGAGGCAGCAAAGGAGGTAAGCAAACCCCTAGCCATAATTATGAGAGCTTCTTTGGACTCAGGGGAGGTACCCATAGACTGGAGATGTGCAAATGTAACCCCAATTCACAAAGGAGGATCAAAGGCTGACACAAGTAATTATAGACCTGTTAGTTTAACTTCTGTTCCAGGTAAATTAATGGAGGCACTGGTTAAAGAAGCACTGCAGGATCATCTAGACAAGAATTCAGTTATAGCTCAGACGCAGCATGGTTTTGTTAAGGGCAGGTCTTGCCTGACCAATTTGATTGGATACTATGATGTAGTCACAAAAGAACTGGATGCAGGGAATAACTTTGATATTATATATTTGGAACTTAGAAAGGCTTTTGATACTGTTGCACATGGAAGACTGCTGCACAAATTGGAGCAGTGTGGCATTGGAGGCAAATTGCTGCTATGGATAAGGGGATGGTTGAGTGGCAGAAGACAGAGAGTGGTAATCAATGGACACTGCTCAACGTGGACTAATGTTATTAGTGGAGTTCCTCAGGGTTCAGTGTTGGGTCCGTTGTTGTTTTCGGTGTTTATGAATGATATTGATGATGGGATATCAAGTTTAATGTCCAAGTTTGCAGATGATACAAAGGTTTGCAGGGTTGTTAAGGACACCACTGACGCTATGCTGCTGCAACAGGATCTGGAAAGGTTGAACAGATGGGCTGAGAGGTGGCAAATGAAGTTTAACATTGACAAATGTAAAGTACTACATATGGGAAACAGTAACCCCAGAGCAACGTATCAACTCTGCGGTACTACACTGACAGTGGTGGAGAATGAAAAGGACCTGATGGTAATTGTGCAGGCAGATATGAAGTTCTCTGAGCAGTGCAGACGAGCTGCAAGAGTAGCTCATGGTGTCTTGTCAATGATATACAGGAATTTTTCTAGCAGGGATAAGGAGGTGATTATTCCCTTGTATAAGGCAATGGTTAGGCCACATCTTGAGTACTGTATACACGTCTGGAGGCCTCATTTCAAGAGGGATGTAGAGCTGCTGGAACGGGTACAGAGAAGGGCAACAAGATTAGTGAATGGAACAAAGGGTTGCTCTTACGAAGAAAGGCTTAAGTTTTGCAAATTACAGAGTCTGGAGACTAGGCACCGGCGAGGTGATCTGATAGAGGTGTATAAGGCTTTGAATGGTTTGAGCATGCTCAATGCCAATGGGATTCTTCATCTTGCTCAGAATAATCAGCTCAGAGGGCATAAATTCAAATTGAGGAAGGACGGATGTCGGATAGATGTGCGGAAATTTGCCTTTGGCCAGCGGGTGGTTGGTTGGTGGAACCGACTTCCATCACTTGTTGTTGAAGTTGATAGCCTAAACAAATTTAAGGCTCAACTGGACAGGTATTTCGAGCGAATGGAGGGGTGAAATGGGAGTGGTGTGTTTTTTTGTGTTTTTTTTTGGCTGATGCTGAATAAGCTTGCTTTCTTGCATCATATGCTAATGCTAAATCTGTGACCTTTTAGGGGGTCTTAAAGCTTGGGGAAAAAAAAAAAAAAAAAACAGTGAGCTGAATTCAGTATGATGGATGGAGGACCATAGCAATGCTGTTTTTTCGCAATGAAATTCCTAAATTAGCATTAGCATTAGCAAGGGCCCATGATGCAAGAAAGCAAGCTTATATAGCATCACCAAAAAAAAAAAAAAAAAAACACACACACACACACACCCTTCTCATTTCACCCATCCACTCGCTCCAAATGTTTGTATAGTTCTGCCTTGAATCTGTTTAAGCTATCAACTTCTACGACAGATTGAAGTTTGTTCCAGCAATCAACCATCCGCTGGCTAAAGGCAAACTTCCACACATCTATCCTACAACTGTCTTCCCTCAATTTGAATTTATGCCCTCTCAGGCAATTATTCTGAGCAAGAGGAAGAATTCCATCAGCATTGAGCATGCTCAAACCATTCAAGGCTTTATACACCTCAATCAGATCACCTGGCAGGTGCCTAGTCTCCAGACACTGCAATTTGCAAAACTTAAGCCTTTCTTCGTAAGAGCAACCCTTTGTTCCATTCACTAATCTTGTTGCTCTTCTGTGTACTCGTTCCAACAGGTCTACATCCTTCTTACAGTGAGGCCTCCAGACCTGTGTACAGTACTCAAGGTGTGGCCTGACCATTGCCTTATACAAGGGGATAATCACCTCCTTATCCCTGCTAGAAAAATTCCTGTATATCATTGACTTATTTTGGAACTACTAATAGTTCCAGTGTTGTCATTCTGAATAATTTCCTCAATCATTGCAAATCTGTGGCCTTTTAGGGGGTCACCATGAGCTACTCTTGCAGACTGTCTGCACTGCTCAGAAAGTGTGCAGGAGCATTACCAAAGCAAACTAAGGACATGAGATGTAGTATAGTGTGCTTGTGAATGTGTGTGCATAGTCAGTTTGCTGTTTGCTGGATCTAAAACCTGAGTTTTTTGGGAGGTAAAAACCAGTCCTCATCTGAGACCAGTATCTGAGACTAGCATCAGCAAATATTCTTGTATACCTTCTGTTCAGATATCTCATTCCTGTAGAAACGGTCTTCTGTTAACAAGCACAAATCTCACTTAGAAAAATTCTACCCCACGAGCTTTGACAGTCTCTCCATTGCTGAACTGATTTGACGAGTCTCTTATCATGTATTCCCTCTTGTCCTGTCTGGAAAGACTTGCAGACACTTTCAAATTTATTCCTAACTCCTGTCTGTTTCCCAATGTTGTCTTGTACTTATTAAGTAAGTCATCCAATTTCCTGCTCTTAATATAATTAGTACCACTGTGTGCAACTGTATCACTTTTTATGCCTTTACAATTTTTACCCGTGGCAAACATACCCAGGTCCTGTGCCACTTATCTTTTTTTGCACAATATATTTATTGTTTGTCTGACAGTCACTGATGGTAACTACCTCTGGTGGAACCAACACATTCTGCTTTGGGAATTGCTGCTATGTTGCCTGCTGCACAAGTGTAAGTTCTAACCTTGAGTTGGGCAGCTGAGTGCTTGATGAGTCTCCATTGTAACTACTTCAGGGGCATTCACTATTCTTCATGCCCTTATAAATGCCCATCAGGATGCTTTTTCCCAATTTCCTCACACACTTTGTACCGAAAACACACAGACGAGCCCTTGGCTGTATAATGTCCCGTCACAGATATCTGCAGACATTGCACAAACAGCACATATTGTAAAGCTGTGATTCATAGGAGAATCTTCCCCTTCAGTTCTATCCCAGGCCACAGGACTCCCACTACTTTGAGCTCTTTGCTTTGCTGCTCTAGTCTGAGACATGATTTCCATTTAAATTCAATTTAATTTGAGAATACTACACTAAACTAATAGATAAAGATACCTAAATGAAATAATATGTATTACGCTATTGAGTTTACGTTATACGTATTATGCTAAATTTAGAAATAAGCAAACATCTGTGGCTAGGTCTAAATTATTTATTGAACACAATTTAATATGTTAAGTTAAAAAAAAAGGCAAAATTTTTCAAAAAAAACATCCTTTTCCAATACTCAAAATTCTCTGACATTCGAGGAATTTTGACGATTAATTTTTGAGTTTTTGAAAAAGCATGTTTTTTTGGAAAAATTTTGGTTTTTGGTGGGTTTCAGGCTATTAAAGCAGTGAACTACAAAGTATAGAGGATTAGACAGTTAATTTATCCCCAGGGGCTCGCATCTGGTGAGTATGGGCTTGGCACACCCAGGGGCCTGAGCTAGATATCTTTCTTGGTGATCCCCTTCTATTTCTGTCTCCCTCTCGTAACTCGGAAATTTCTTTTTGGCTGGTGCAGCAAAAGCCTCAGGCTTATTTGTGCAGTTTCTGGGAACTGTTGAAATTCAGAATTTAAGGTGTTTCACCTTTTAAATGCTAAAAACAAAATGCTATGTTCACAAACGAAACAGTGCAGAATGATATTATAGTGTTGCAAAACTATTTTACAGTAAAATAAAACTATATAGTATTGGTGTAAATACACCATAGAAAACTCTTAAATGAAAAAACTACGTTTGTAGTTTGAAGGGGCACTATTTTATCTGTATCTCATATTGTGCTCCTTCACAACAAGTTGCCATGTATTGCACTACCTCGAATAAGTAACGCTTCACCAAAAGAGAAGACTATTGTTACTTATTCTCGGTGAGCACCACCACTCAGACGGCACTGTTTCAAGGTTTGTTGGCCCTTCATCGGTGGGTGAGCAGGCACCCTGGTATTGCAGATATGACAATCCAGTTGTGAAGATAATCACACAGTATGAGAGATGTCATAAGGTATACATGATAATGTTAAAATGAAGATTGATGCAATAAAGCAGAATACATGGCAACTCATGAAGGAGGAGCACAATATGAGAAACAGAAAATGATGCCCCTTCAAACTACAAACGTAGTTTTTTTGTTTTCTATGGTGTATTTACACCAATATTATATAGAATATTTAAACTCTTAAACATATGACGCTTTATTGCGTCAATCTTCATTTTAATAAAATAAAACAGATTAGTGATAATTCAATAATTTGTGATAAAATAACACCTCAATAAAAAGGAATGACTTTCAATTTGAGGTATGTGCAGGAGGATATGCATGAAGATCTTATCAACTTTGTTGGTACAAAAATTTGTGTGGTACTGGTTCAGTGAAACCGCTGATGAGTAAGTTGGAAGAGTTATGCATGAATGTTACATGGGCAAGGATATGATGGTGCTGCTAATATGTCTGATAAATCGAAAGTCACACAAGTAATGATTGAGAATCAACAAAAAGCAGCTATAAACAGGTATTTTGCCAGTCACAGCCTAAATCTAAGCACATACATTTCGTAGATCAGAAATGTGTTTGGTATAGCTGTCAAGGCAATTAAGTTTTTTAGTAATGCGTCATTCTGAATGCATTTGTTTGAAACCACAGCAGTGGGTGCTACAGAATACGGAAGCAGTAGAAATAAACTGAAACTTTTCAGTCAGGCACGATTTGTGGAGACACAACTCTATTATTTTTCGACAGTCCATTTAAACCGTGATTTCTGTTCTAATATGAAAATAAGATATAAAATCTATCCACAACAGCAAATGGCCTCTAACAAAAAATTATGATGAGTTCATATTTTTCAGAAAATTGCTTAATTTTTTTCATATGTGTTATACATAGTCTTTCAAAAATGCTGCAGTCTTCCAATTTGGATGTGTATAAGACTCACGTGTAAAAGAGAAAATAAAAAACATATATAAGCTAAATTAAAATAGAATAATTGCCAGTAGTATAGCAAACCAGTAGAGTTAAAATGAACTGAACCAAATAAAATAACAGTAACAGTAAAATAAAGAGGGGGATAAAGGAGAGGGTAGTGTTGAAGCAAAGTTGCTAAAATAATTTTAAAAATTAAGCCAATTAAAAGAAGTAGGTACTCGTTTCTGAATTATGTGAAATCTCATAAGGTGAGATTTCACATAATTCGGAAACGTGGGACTAACAACATTACATGACCAAATAATTAATAAAATGAAATAAAATAGACTGACCATTATGCCCCATTTTCTACTATTTTTTCTTATTTATTTTTAATATATATTTCTATTTAATTTTTGGATTAATTGGATTATATATATATATATTATTTCTTTAAGAGAAATACTATTCAACTGATATAGCTTTTAAAGTCTTGTTTGATCAGTCATAAAAATTAGCAAATGCTCTTAAAATTTCAGTGAGACTAACCAGACATATAAAAAACATTTATCAAGTACTGTAACAGAATTTCTTGAAATACAGCAGAAGTATACAATTAAAGGACAGAATTCGTGGGGTTCCCGGGCAAGCATTAGCATTAGTAGAGGCATTTGATGCAAGAAAGCAAGCTTATGCAGCATCAGCCAAAAAAAAAATAAAGTAAAATAAATAAATAAAAAATAACCACTTCCACTTCACCCCTCTGTTCGTTCGAAATACCTGTCCAGCTGAGCCTTAAACTTATTTAGGCTATCAACTTCCACGACAAGGGATGGAAGTCTGTTCCACCTACCAACCACCCATTGGCTAAAGGCAAATTTCCGCACATCTATCCTACATCTGTCTTTCCTCAATTTGAATTTATGCCCTCTCAGGTGATTATTCTGAGCAAGAGGAAGAATCCCATCAACATTGAGCATGCTCAAACCATTCAAGGCTTTGTTCACCTCTATCAGATCACCTCGCTGGTGCCTAGTCTCCAGACACTGTAATTCGCAAAACTTAAGCCTTGCTTCGTAAGAGCACCCCTTTGTTCCATTCACTAATCTTGTTGCCCTTCTCTGTACTCGTTCCAGCAGCTCTACATCCTTCTTGAAATGAGGCCTCCAGGCCTGTATACAGTACTATAAAGTGTGGCCTGACCATTGCCTTATACAAGGGAATAGTCACCTCTTTATCCCTGCTAGAAAAATTCCTATATATCATTGACAAAACACCATGAGCTACTCTTGCAGCCCATATGCACTGCTCAGAGAACTTCATATCTGCCTGCACAACCACCCCCAGGTCCCTTTCATTCTCTACCACTGTCAGTGTAGTACCACAGAGTTGATACGTTGCTCTGGGGTTGCTGTTTCCCATATGTAGCAATGTCACGTTTCTCGCTAGTGGACGAACCCAGCACTTGGCAGGTATATTTCTACAGTACATCACTGCATTCATGTAGATGATAATTCGATGTCAGCATGGATAAACGTCGTGGGTTAACCGACTTTGAAAGAGGGACGATAATGGGTGCCTGATACATGGGTCACTCTATCGAGGAGGTGGTCCAGAAGTTGCACTATCCCCTTTTGACAGTATTGAGTGTATCAGGAATACGCCATTTCCGTAATAACATCTTATCATGGACAGTGCTGCGGGCAGAAAAAGGTGGTGGATGAACGTGGCTGTCGACGTCTGTCTCATGTTTCAGCAAACCAGAGAGCGACAATAGCACAAATCACCGCTGACTTCAATGAGGGAGTTTGCAGAAATGTCTCCACCAAGACCATCAGGTGATCATTAGCTGCAGTAGGTTGTGGAAGCTGCCAGAGTCCCATTGTTAACACCACGACACAGGACTCTACGCCTCAACTAGGCAAAAGAACATCGGCACTGGACCTTGGATGATTGGAGACGGGTCTCCTGGTCTGATGAGTCCTGTTTCCAGTTATTTTGAGCAGACAGGAAGGTGCATATCTAGCGGAAACTGCACAAAGCTATGCACCCGTCATGTCAACAAGGAACTGTTCAGGCAGATGGACCGTCAGTAATGGTCTGGGGCATGTTCAGCTGGCACACATTGGGACCTCTGGTATGTCTAATTGCATCTCTGAATGGCCCGGGTTACGTGTCCATCCTTGCAGACCATCTGCATCCCTTCGTGGTCATCGTGCACCCACAGGGCTTCAAGTATGGAGACCGCACCTAAAGAAAGACATCGAGCTTCTTGAAAGGGTGCAAAGACGGGTAACTCGCCTGGTGAGATCAACAAAAGGGCGTCCTTATGAAGAAAGACTTCGAATATGTGGGTTGCAGAGTTTGGAAACTAGACACCTTAGAGGAGATTTGATTGAGGTGTTTAAGGCTCTGAGAGGCATCAGTAAAATGAATGAGGACAAAATTTTCAAGATTATAAATGATGCTAGAACTAGGGGGCATAAATTCAAGTTACGGGGGGAAATGTTTAGATTGGACTGCAGGAAGTTTTATTTTAGCCAGCGAGTTATAAATTACTGGAATAAGTTGCCTTCATGGGTGGTAGAGGCTGACAGTTTGGGGAAATTCAAAGGTCATCTGCATAGTACTTTCGGGTAAGGGAAGCGCATAGGATGATAGGTTTAATTTCCTTTTTTTTTTTTAATTAATTTTTTTTATTAATTATTATTATTTAGTTATTTATTTATTTTATTTATTTATTATTATTTTTTTATTGGCTGGTGCAGCATAAGCCATAGGCTTTCTTGCACCATGCGGCCGTTACTAATAATAATAAAAAAATAATAAACTGCCGCATTTTAGGGGGGAGGGAAGAGAAACTACAAGTTTGGGAACACGAAAACAGGCCCGGCGCTAGGGGTGCGCAAATGAGGCACTTGTCACAGGCGCCGCCTAAAATAGGCGCTGCTAGATGCGCTACTGCATATATATCTGTATTAAGATACGATATGAACGAGGCGCTGTGACAAGAATTTGCCTCAGACGCCACAAACGCTAACGCCGTTTCTGCATGTAAAGGATTAACCCAAAGTCAATGTCTGGTGTGACCTAGAAAAACATACATAATTGGATCTTTCTTTTTTGTAGAAACAGTGATAGTTACCTTTCAGTGCTACACATTTTTTTTTTTTTTATTTCTAAACCAAGACAATTAACATCTGAAGCCAATACAGTTTTTCAGCAAGATAGAGCACCCTTGTCACTTCGTACGGAACGTTTGACAATTCTCCAAAACAGATGGATCGGTAGAAGTGGGCAAATTACTTGGCCAGCTCGCTCAGTCGATCTGCGCTAATTAATGCTGTTTCTGAAACACAGCTGGAGAACGTGTTTATGGAGTTGTAAAATTGTACTACACTTTATCAGTGATGGAGGTTACGTTGAACCTTTACAATCTTATGATTATATACCCTAAAAAATTAGAACAGATTACCTTTCCAATGCATTTTGCAGATTGTTTTTATCTCGTATAGAGCTCTCCGAGTAGTATAGTTGGTATAATCGCCATCTTCCCCACATCCAGTCAAAGGGACTTGAGTTTGAATCCCGTCGATGACGTGAGAAATTTTCGGGGCCTTTTTCACAATGTGGCTCAGTTAGTTGGACTCAAAAGAGGGTATCGTGCTTTTTGTCCCAAAAACTGGGGTTTTACCAAAGAACACAGCACATGTGCAATTTACAGACAATATATACGACTCAACATGGATTTAGGCGTTGACGCATAAAATCATCATCAATCAATCGATAGTTATTTCAGTGTTAAAAGTGAACAAGGACTTTAAGGATATCCAGTATTTCAGTAATCAGCCTATATCTTGTTTTTAAATTTTGCCATAGATGAAATTAATCATAGAATTTTGAATCTCAGAGGAAACAGCTTTCAGACTTAAGTTTGTCCTTCCGAAAGAAGTAACGAAAAGTACTTGGTCTTTCGATAAAATTATTGCCTGCTCTAAAATTTTTCATACTTTATCAACGATATAGAAATGCTGTCAGAGGAGAATTTGAGCTTTGGGCTCAGTTTTGTAACACTCAGCCTCTCTATCCTGAAAGTGCCATAGAAATATTATCAGACTTGAGGGACCCAAGAGCTCCGTTCTGTTTCAATCAATACCAAACATAAACTGTTAAAAATATTAGCACATGAACATTTCGTTCACCTGTAGGCTGAACGAAAGTTTTTCTACACTTCGAGGAATTAAAACATTTTTAGATGTACGATGAAACAAGAAGTGCTGGACTTCGTTGCAGAGAAACATTTTAGGAAAATGGAATTATTGTAAATATAATTCATCAGCCCGGAAATGTTAGAGGCAAAAGGCAGTGTATTGTTTTATTTGAAATTGTTATTATTATTAATCTTCTTTTGCTACCAACTAAATCAAACTAGATTTTTTTAAAATCTAGTTTTCAAACAGCTGTATCTTTTTATGTCATGCTCACAATAATAATTAATTTTACAAGTCATGTTATTTACTGTGTGTTTTTCTGATACCCATCAGCCAACTATCTATATACCAGAGATGTGTGAGGATGCATCATCCAACTGTATATTTCGACGCACCAGACTGTTTAGATGAAACAATAAATTTAGCCCACGATAGTAAACCTACACTTGAAGCAACCTCAAGATTAATAAAAAATTGTTCTTTAGTAATACTTTTAATATGATGTAAGTTGATTCACTAAATTTTAAAAGTTTTAAAATTGCCTCTGGAAAATGATTAATTGTAATGCATATACGTAATTCCCTGAAATCATCAGGAGCCCTATTCCATGATGTATAGATAATCTTATACTAATTTACATCACTCACTCTGAACAGTTTCCAATTTTCATTTTGTATGAATGATGATGTGATGCTCCCTATGGTCACTTGGAACTAATGACTTAATTGGCTCGCAAAATAAAAGAAAGGAAAATTAAGGAACGTGCATGGGTGTAAGTAATTTTTTAAATAAATTGATGACTACAGCACATTGATGCTCACCGGCTCAATTAAAAATTGTTTGCGGAGAAAGAAAATTTGGAATCGTGTTTTTCTTTTTACGAACGAGGTGAATTAAAACCACACCCCAAATAATGTATTATTTTTCTAATTTGCATAACACTTTGTGAATAATAATTGCATTATCACGCAACAGGATTTTTTGATGAGACGTGCTTCACCATCCTACTGAATAATGCAGGAAGAAGAACCTATAAATGAATACAGATTTCATGCTTTGATAAATTTCACTTTCTGAATTCAAACAGATTGTGTAACGGGTGTGTTTTACATTATTTACTACATTCTTGAATTACATTTTTAATTTTAGGATTACCCGAACCGAAAGTTCACATACCCATGGACGGTTCACTCTCTTCATAGGTTACCATGCAGCCTTTCATCCATTTCTCTAACACAAGACGTGACATCACAAAGACTGAACACAATTTTCTTAAAAAACTAGGCCGTTTCCGAAAAAAGAATAAACGAACTGAGAATATGTTCAAATTGTTTTATTGTTACGAACCTACTGGTAGAATTTATGACATGCATTTCTGAATCAATCTTTATAAATGAGGCCCTGAAGCCTTTAAAGATTACCTTATGTGGCTATCTGGCAAGTTTCTCGGGTTTGTTAAGCTTGCCTACCTCTAGTGTAAAATACCAAAGGACTGTGGTCTCCTTTTGCTCTTTCTAGCTTTCATGCTACCTCTTTGGGGCTGTCACGCATAAAGTTTTACTAATTGTGTTTGAATTAGTAAAAAAATAAAGTTAATAAAAAACACTTTAAAAAAATACGGAAATTAGTTCCTTTTTTTTTTTTTTTTTTTAAGAAGCTTTATTTAGTCTTTTGTGGAGGAGAAAGGTACCTAAGCAAGGCCCCAAATGTTGGGCTGTGTGTAATATGCGTCACTGCAACTGAGGTGTCGAGACATCAGTATATCGTCAATAAATTACATTTATTTTATAGGTGCTTTTCTTGTTGTGGGATGAAACCACCCAGTTTCCCATTCCTCTTACTCAGAAATTTTTCGGTTTCAGCCAGCAATAGGAATCGTACCCATGCCTCTTCCAGAGTACGAGAGAGAGCTATTCGCGAAAGGGAGATAAGTAGTTTCCTAGGAGTTGTAGCCTTATTTAAAGCGAAAAATAACCCATTAGAAGCAAACCATAACCTTGTTGTTGTTATTTGGTTTTTAGGAGCATTAGCAACTAAGGCCATATTGCTCCAGGAATATGCGGTGGTCATTCCCTGACCTTTCCTCATCCTCCGTATTTGGTGGTGACGGGCTCGAACCCCGGTCTAATCAAGAAGCGTGTGCTACGCACTGCTGCTCCTTCCCACCTGGCTACGGAAGCGCCCAACCATAAGCAACCTTGATAGGGAGCATTTCGAGTGTGAGCTTGTACCAGAGCCCCACAAATTACATTTTGTCTTCAATTATCCCTTGATTATTCAAACACTGTAGTTTTAAGTTCATTTACCAACTGTCATTTAGTTTGCTTGTCCAGTTAGAGAAGAAGCAGAAGGATAAAAGCCAAAAACATTCCACAGAGTCATGAATCACCATAGCCATTTGACTTTCTTTGCATCATTTCCGCTTGTAAATTTTATATTGTGAGGCTAAAGCCTCACCATATAAAATTATCGAGTAAAGTTTCAAAAACATCATAATTAAGGCTATTGGTCAGTTATCGACACACGTTTAGTATTAACTTAACATTGGTTAACTAAAATGATGTTCGTTCAAGTGATTTACAGTAATTAGAACAATTAATGGAAAGAGGAAAGACTTGCGATGCTCTGCAATAAAGAGGTCAAGCAAAAGATTCATAGATTATTGGCGTCCATAAGCTTTGATTTCGAAACTAGGCATGGTCCTTTTAAGGAGGGTACACATAAACTAGGTTATGAACAATACTAAGTCAAAATGGGCCAAGGCTATCTTCTTGAAAAAAAATTCTCAATATTTATGGCATGTGTAGTACGTTTATGACGGAAGTATTACTCACTGAAATTAATTCTACAGTACGTCATTTGAGTTTCCGTATTGCTTACTACAACTACTGAAAATAGAACTAATTAAAATATTGCAAAATACAAACAGGAAGACGGTTAAAACATAAGATAATGCGCAATCAGGCACAATTTGATAACGGATTTATAAAATGACAAAATTATTAAAGTAATTTCAAAAAAATTATCTTATGTAATTATGATTACTTTGGAAATTCATATTGACATTAACATTGTAGTACTTTAGAAATTAATATTGCCATTAGTATCAGTATTAGCATTAGTAGAGGCATATGATGCAAGAAAGCAAGCTTATACAGCATCAGCCAAAAAAAAAAAAAATAAAAAAAAAAATATATATATATATATATATATATATATATATACACTGTGCTGCCACTTTATTAGGTACACCCCTGCTGTGCACAAATGGTTTGTCCCACAACGTCGCAAGTCACGTGACCACAGTTGTGGATATAAATGCAGCAGAACAACCTTCTAGTATCAATTAGGCGTACAAACCATATCAAGGATGGAGAAAAGGAGTGATCTAACGGACTTCGAACGTGGCATGGTAGTAGGTACAAGACGTGCTGGACAAAGCATCTCTGAAACGGCAGTTCTCCTGAAAATTTCACGCACCACAGTTTCAAGGGTGTATCGAGAATGGTGCAACGAACAGAAAACATCCTCTCAGCGGCACTCTTGTGGAAGAAACTCGCTTGTTGATGAGACATGTAGACATGTATAGTATCTTATGTAGGACGGCACCTGAACGAAAGTTCAACTCCGTCTTTGTACACTGTGATGGTTACAGAGCACTATAACAGGCCAGAAATGTGTGTGATGTTATGTTCGTGCAGTGTGTGTGTGTGTGTTGTTTAGTTGTTTCTGGCCGTTTTGTCACCAGGCAGGCGATCACCTGGAAAGCCTGCCCAGTGTCCGTCTACACCACGGGGAGGTAGGCCACAACTGGTGAGCGGTCCACCCAATAAATAACCTGTCTAAAGTAGAGATAGCTGAAAAAAATACGTGGGGTAAAGTCAAACAAACACCCAATTCGAAGTGTTCTTTGATTTGGAACTGATTTTAAATCGGAAGGTGATCTCTTGTGAGATTTCTTCACGTGTGAATTTAAATTCTTTCAGGTTTTTGAAGTAGAAATCATCAAGTATATCCTCTTTGGTTAAATCATTATCTATATTGTATACCAATAAGGTTGGATTCAATTTCTTAGATATCTCAGGGGTGATTCCAACATCAGACAGGATTTTTGAGGAAGAGATGGTATCCAAATCTTTACGTGAATCAGTTTCTAAAATTATGCCTTTGTTTTTAATGAGACGGAGAGCTTTAACTTTGACTTCTTTCAAGTCTTGTTTTAACTACATGTTCTTTAACATCAGTGCTCGTAGTAAGAGTAGAACTCTCAGATGCCTTTAGGAGTAATAAATGTGGTTTTCTGGTTGAAGTAGTTTTAACATTAGTGGATTGCAGACTGTCTGTTTGGTTAATAGAAATTTTTGCAAGGGACTGTGCAGTAGCCTCACAGAGGTTTTCAGGAGAAACTACGTTCAAAGAAGTATCAACTAATTCTGTAGAAGTTGAAGATTTTGCCATAGAAACATACGAAGCATATTGCTGATGAGAGAGGTCAGAGGAGGACGGCTAGAATTGTGCAAGCAAACAGATGGGCCACAATGTCACACATCACGTCAGAATACAACCTTGGTGCGCAGAATAAAATATCGCAATGGACCACTAGCCGCACTTTGTCGCGAATGGGCTACAACAGCTGACGGCGACATCGCGTACCTTTGTTATCAATGAAGAACAAGAGAGCACGCCTCTTGTAGGCACAGCAACACCAGCACTGGACTATCGAGGATTGGAAAACAGTTGGTTGGTTTGACGAGTCGAAATTCCTGGTGCATCACGTTGATGGAAGGCTCAGAATTTGGCGAAAACAACATGAATCCATGGACCCATCATGTCTGACGACTACTGTGCAAGGTGTTGGGGGCAGTGTTATAGTGTGGGAATGTTTTCTGGGCACATGCTGGGTCCATTGATACCCGTAGATTCACGTCTGAATGCCACATCGTACCTAAACATCGTTGCTGACCAAGTGCATCCATTCTTGTTGACAGTTTATCCTCAATCAAGTGGTTACTTCCAGCAGGATAATGCTCCGGTGCACAAAGCTCGAATCACTATGGAATGGTTCCAGGAACATGACAATGACTTTTCTTTGCTGCGTTTCACCTGCGGTGGCGCGCTCATTCTTTGGATCTCAGTCCTATTGAACATCTTTGGGACGAGCTGGAACAGGGCTGTTCGCTGCAGGCCTACACCTCCGTCGAATCTCAAGGAACTTCGTGACACACTCATGTCTGCATGGTACTCCATTCCTGCACAACGTTTTCAGCATCTTGTTCAATCCATGCCTAGACGAATTCAGGCTGTTTTGAAGGATAAATGAGGCTCAACACACTACTTGGTAGATGTACCTAATAAAGTGGCAGCACAGTGTATATATATATATATCTCCATTTCACTCAACCATTCGCTCTAAAAGTTTATCCAGTTCTTCCTCGAATTTATTTAAACTATCAACTTCCACAACTACAGATGGAAGTTTGTTCCAGCAATCAACTACCCGCTGGCTAAAGGGAAATTTCTGAACATCTATTCCACAGCTGTCCTTGCTCTATTTGAATTTATGCCCCCCTCAGGTTTGTAATCTGAGCAAGAGGAAGAATCCCATCCGTACTGAGCATGCTCAACCCATTCAAGGTCTTATACACATCAATCAGATCACTTGGCAGATGCATAGTCTCTAGACGCTGCAATTTGCAGAATTTAAGCCTTTTTTATTGGTAAGAAAGGCTTACGTTCTGCAAATTGCAGAACTTAAGCCTTTCTCAAGAGAAGGGAATTATTCGTATGATTCATACTCTTCAAAACCACCAGCACGCACACAGTTCAAAAACGATTTCGGCAACCGCTTAAAATATTTTGCCAATTAATTGGCTCTTGTATGCGGTTATTATTTGGAAAAGTTCATTGACAACATTGCAGCTGACGCCCCCTAATGAGTGTTGTTACTGTTGGAGCCATTCCAAACGGTGTGAAAGGAATTTTAATTATTGGCTACGTTGTAGCGCAACTAGCTAAACATTAGAAAAGGTTTAAATTAATTGAACTTTTTTTTAAAAAAAATGTCTGTTTGTTCGTGTATTGTAGGAGCGTGGTTTCGTGTTGTTTTTTTAATTCCTTCTTAATTAAGAGAACAAGAATTTTAGTATGTAAAGTTTTCCCATGCATCACTAATTAGGTTATTTTGCATATAATAACAGCTCTTTCCGACAAGTGTCTCTCATGGCTCTGTTGTGGTTTTCGGCTTTTTTTTTTTTAAATTCTTTTTAGAAATCAATTAAGTACTTGTAGCTACTTTAGCGTGCAAGGTAAAGACGCTCTCCAGAATGCCGAAGGTACTGATTTTATTTTCTAGTTGCTGTTAGACCTAATCAGCTTGGAATTTGCTGTGTTAATTACTATACTGTACTTTCTTTGAAATGAGTTCCTCGAAGTGCCACCACCAAACACCGGCGCTAGTATCACAATATTGAATCATTATATATACTGTATAATACAGAAATTAAGGAATAATGGATATGCATATAATAATCCATGAACAAAATCACTTGTTAAACTCAACAGATAATTAATTTGCGATGGTGATTTATAATCATAAATTAATGATTTATTATTACGAACAGATAAATGTTCGTAGTGAAAATATGAAGTCCTAATGAAAACGAAGTAAGAGAAAACTTCCAAATTGCAATTCACACTGGATCTTACTCCAACAAAGTTTTTTTTTTTTTTTGGTTGTTGTTGTTCTTAATTAATTATGGTTCGTAGCAACACACCGGACGGGGGAGGCGGACAAAACCTATGTACAGGATCCTCGATACACTCATAGGGATTAGTGACTCACCAGTTGAGAATTAGTGACGTAATTGATAGCAAAGGTCTTCAAATTGCAAGAATGGGCTGAGCAGAATTTAATGTTTGAATATTAGTGACGTATTTTTGTAAATATGCTTTATTATTAATTATGCTGATAATAAGCAGTTTTAGGAATATTATGACAGTACTATTGGCCTTTGATACTTATTTAAATTATACATTGAACCATATAGTGTGTCCTTGGTACAAAGTAAACATCGACGTGGCGACATCTATCAATGAACATCGCAACTGCGCTAATAAAAACCGAAACGATATACACGCACATTTGTCCAAATAGCATTGAAAGGGTAGCCATGGGAGGGGCTTAGACCAGGCCTAGGGTTCAGGAATTAAAGTTACAGAAAGGAGCAAGAGGGAGCCTAGATGAGGGGGGTACCTTTCCTTGAGATTTGGGTTCTTTTAGCTCTGGCCGTCTTGGGGGCACTGCACTCCCACCCCTCATCAAGGAACCAGTCCTGAAAGGGGCTTTTGTCTTTTCTTACATTTTGTCTGTTCTTTAAAAAAAAAAAAAGGACATGTCTCAGTTTTGATCCTCCACCTTGGGAGGTAGTGAATAATGCAACACCAGAGATGCCAGCAGCACCCAGTATGAGTCGTGGTAAGGCGCTGTGTTGTGGTGTTCTAAAGACAAATAATTGTTCTTGCGTGCGACAATCAATTTTTCCCTCCACAGTTAACCGTGGCTGATTTATTCAGTTAGTGCCTCTGACGCCTTTCACAGAAAGTATTCAGCTATGGTGATGAATACTGTAAAATGGCACAGTCTTTGTAGTGTTATGTTTGTGTTATATATGTTACGATAAACTTAGTCATACGGTACCTGGTTACCTCTTCAAATGTTATATTGCCCAGGCTCTAGAACCTTTTAGGATAGACTGGGATCCATTAAGATTATAGACTGGGATCATTTTAGGAGCTGAGATTAAGTTATGCATACTAGGGCGTGCTCATGTGTGTAACTATCTATATTCGTGCTGGGCAACATGTCAGTTTACGGAGATGAGATGCCCTTGACTGAGAAGTAAATTACCGAAACTAGTTTGAACAATTCATTTAAATGTCGGAAATTACATCTTGTGAATATATTAACATTCATAAAATTATATTTAAATTGTGCAAATTATTTCTCGATAAACTGTTATGACATACCTGTGTTTTCTACAAGTGTTAACCTAAAATAAATCTAGTTTTTAACCTATACGTCACGCACAAAGTGCGATTTTTGTCTCGCAAGTTTCATTCTCAAAAAACTGCATATCCTTGAATATTCGTAAAGTGGTGAAGTAGCAAAAGAGCCTTTGAACATTATAACAAGGAAGTATGACTTCCACAACTTCCGAAGACTGGTTGATATGTTTAAACGAACAGATGAAGCAAGATAACAGGAGGAGATTTCCTCCTATCGATACTGCAGTATGCCACAATTAGTAAAGATTTAACTTGTTTCCTAGCCGAAAACTAAATAGCAACCTCTTGATCGGGGAGTAATCAGTACTCTAAAGACGAATACTACGTTGCTTGATCTCATTCTCCTGAAATGTTCTCGAAAATCTGAAAGAAGAGGATAATACTGGGGGGAAAAAAATGAAAGCAAGATGAAACATCCAGTGTGAAGATCTCTACCATTATTTCGCAAGGATTACGAAAGGTATTTCTAATGTAGCTCTTCAAATATTTTTGTAAACGTTCATATTTCGATTAATTCAAGTATTTTGCATAAATAGAGGTTATATGATAACATCGACAACCAAATATGTAATTCATTGATATATCCGAACTTTTAAAGTCCATTGATAAATTAGTCTTAGTCCTAGAAATATGATAAAATATGTTTATCAGTCATTTTTAATCCACTTCATAATTTTGAATGGTGCCTTTTTCATCTATGAATTTATTATTTCATAAATGATTAATCCTCGTGATATATCCAAACTTTTAAAGTCCATTATACAGAAAAAAAGTATATACAAATACATAATAAAAAAAAAAAAACATTTAGAAGTAATTTTAATAGAGGATACAGTGAAGTTTTTCAAGCCATTTTTCGAAAGGCTGCGAAGTACTTCCGTCGTTGATCTGCGAGCATCGTTGTGTCGGACGCGAAACGCTTGCCTTTCGGAGCTTCCTTCAGACGAAATCACATGGGACTAAGACCAGTGAATAAGGGGTGGCAGAACCACGGCAGCTGTGGCAGTGATCACTGCCTCCAAAATATTAGTTGTATGGGACCTGGCATTGTCTTGATGGAGAAACCACTTCACACCGGAGAGTTCAGTCAAATGACACCGGAATATGGCCGTCCTACCAAGACATTCATTGAGAGTAAATGGGCCTGTAAGTACTGGAATCCATTGCTTAAATAAATACGTATTTCCAGTAAAAAAATTTTTAATACACATTTAATTACAAATGGTTTGTAGCTTTCGAGGCTAAACGGGCCTCTTCGTCAGCAAATACTAACAGAATGGAGACGTTAGAGACAAAATTTTAAAGGATACAGTTGTGCGCCCAATGAGGCGTGCGTGGGCACGAGGTTGACCATTCAACCACTAGATTGGTGTTCATTGTTGCTGCATGGACGTGTGTGGTTTGTGGTTATGCTTCCAGCGTTTATCTAGTCTCAAAACAGTTGCCTCCAAGATAGGGTGTAGTTTCATTCCCTTGCTGCGATTCATGGTTCTTGAATTACATGTTATATCAAGTGACTCTAGCCAGAGTCCGTGGCGAAAGTGTCGGGACTGGTCAATCACTTCATAGTCGCGCTTGGGATTAAGGTCATGGTGGGTCGACCAGAAGTGTTCTGTAATTGTGGATTGGTCAGTCTTAGCAAGGCGAATCGATCTATCATACTCTGCAAGGCGAAGACAGCGCGTGCGCGTGTAGTGTGTAGACAAGTGATTTGTATGCTCTTCAACTTTTTAAAAATTTAAATAGTTTCTTCCCGTTTATCAAATCTAAACTTATACTAATAGATGCTTTATTGGATGTTCTTCTCGTCCTTCAACTTATATTATGCAGATCGTCATCAGGTAACCTTTTATTTTGAAATTTTCCTATATGATATGTATATGTGTTAAGACACTCTGTCCGCTGCAGTGTGACACAAGGTCAAAGTTCTCAGCTACAAAAGCTTTTCAGTCAACGACGGGAAAACACAAGGTCAAACATTCCTATTTTTGCAGGCGTTAAGAGTGCCATCGTACCTCCCTGCTAATAGCCTTACTTGGGATTGTGGTGACCTTCCGATCTGAAGGCGATTAATTAACTGAACACAACAGTTTATTCTGTCAAACGCAGCGGCCTTGTTTCCAATGAATTTTTCGGGAACAATTTCCTATACTCTAGCAGTGATTAACATTTATCAATTTGATTGCTTGCTGAACTCTTTTACATAGTAAACTAACTGTGCTGTGTGTTAAATTATGCTAATTTAGATTAATTATGGCCCTGAACATTAATTTGAATATGCAAATTCACTAAGCCCCTGGCGGTTTCAATAGGACCTATTGGAAAATTGGTAGATTTTGGTAGGACTAAAGTATAACAGCCCAAATATACCATTGATTGCTAATCTTTTGGCTACATACTCCTTATTTTCAAACTGAGACGTGATAACTGTTTTAAATGAATGCAAGAGAAAGCTCCAGTTCCCCAATTGAGGAGGAACCCGATCCAGGATGCCCCCCTCCACAGACCACTGCTCTTAAGACCCCACTGAAGAATGGCTATCTGTCACTAAAGAAAAAGAAAAAGAAAGGTAACAAGAAGTGCAAGGAAGCAAAGATGGCCTGTGCCACACTTTGCGCAGAACAACCAGTACAGGATGAAGGGCATGTCAAACCTTTGGTGATTGATCAAGGCCCAGTTGATACGCCCCCTCGTGATTCGGTATCAAAAGAGGCCATGGCCTCAGCATCAGTCATTGCCACTGTTCCTGCTGCAGTTTCTCCATCTGCCACAGCTGCTGCATCTGCAGCCCCTGCTCTTCTCATAGCTCCTGCTCCTCAACTGCCAGCCAAAAGCACCACCCAAGTTCAAACTCCAACAGCCCTTGCAAATGCCATTGCAGCTGGACTAAAACCCTCTACGAGATTGGGAATTCCCCCACCCAGCACTGAAATTGACAGGGGACCCATGATTGGGCCAGTGTCCCTACACCAAACAATCTCATTGCTCCACGGACATCTAATTGCATTCCTAAACAACGACTCAAATAGATTTACGAAAGTAGCTGGGAACCACATCCAGGAACTTTGGTCCAGCCTGCAGTCCATAACAACTGAGCTGCTAATAGACAATGAAAGGCTAAAAGCAATAAATGATGAGCTCAGAACAAAAACCTCACTGCTGGAGAAAGTGATAAACACCTTTACTAAACTTCCAGCCTCTATCGACCATGAATGTGTAGCTGCCAAGGATCCCACCACCTCTGGACTTCCCATTGGAACCACATCCTATGCTGGAACTGTCAAATCTAGCATACCTAGTTCTTCCACCCAAGTCAAAGTGAGGACCCTACAGCCCCAGCCTGCAGAGAAGAGACAACAGCATCTCCTTCTTCTACGAGCAAGCGAAAACTCGGAATTAAAAACAAGCAGTGAGGTGAAAGAGTTGATACAGAACACCATCAGAACGGAATATAAGAACCTAAAGATAAAGTCCCTCCGGCCAATCAGAAATAAAGGAGTGCTGCTGGAGACAGCTACCCAAGAGGACCTGAAGTCCATTTCAGCCAGTTGCTCTCTGTCCACAGCTGGAGTCGCCATAGCCCCACCAAAACTATCCAATCCATCCATCATAGTGTATGACATACCTAAGGAACTGACAAACGAAGAGGTGCTAGAAGATCTGTTCCATAAGAACCTAGTAGACTATGGGTTTACATGGAATGAAGTGAAGACGGAGACTACCTTTAGATTCAACACCAAATCTAAGTCTAGTGCTACTGAACATAGAGTAATCAGCTTCAGTCCACGAATCTTTAAGCACATTCTCTCTTCAGATAGAATTTATTTAGGCTGCCAAGCACACAGATTCCGCCAGTTCACAATAGTTACAAAATGCTTCCTCTGCCTTGGCTATGGGCATACCTCCCAGAGCTGTACCCATAATTCCCCATCTTGTGGTCACTGTGCCCGAAGTGGTCATGTGCATGTGGAGTGTCCGCATCATGAGGAAGAGCCCAGCTGTGTAAATTGCAAGAGGCGCCGCCTCCCCCATAACCACTCAGTCCGGGATACAGCATGCCCGGAATATCAGAAGGCTCTAGAACTCGTACGGCTAAGGACCGCCGATGAATAGCCCCAATCCCATTCCTACAAGAACTAGAGGACGGTCTCCCCGGAATACCCCCTTTCCTCCAATGGATACAGTTGCCTTGGACACACCCAGCCACCAATGCCTCAAAGTCATGCAAATCAATGGGCACAGGTCTCGTGCCGTTGCTGATGAGATTCGTCTGGCTGCTGAGTTGCATGCAGTGGATGTGATCGCAATCCAGGAGCCTTATGCTGCTAAAAACCATTCCAACCACACATCCAAAATCACCGGCTTCTCAATGCACACTCGAATAATCCAGCCTATCTTGGAGGACCCAAAGACTTGCATCGTCGTTCTAAACAAGGATCTGGATGTCCTCGTAATACATGGCCTCTGCAATCAGCTTGCCACTTGTGTGCAGATCACATATGCCACACAGTCATTCTACCTGCTGTCCCTGTATTGTCCCCCTTCTGCTGATTTTAACAACTCACTTAACTTCTTGGAATATGCTCTTGACTTCCTCGGCTCAAAATCTCTCCTAGTTGCCTCTGATGTGAATGCCAAGTCTGAGTTCTGGTTTTGCCCTACTGCTGATGCCCGTGGATTACTTCTGGAAGACCTTGTCCTGAATAGAAACCTAACAATACACAATCAACCCAGTCCCTACACCACATACAGCAGCTCTACAGGAGAATCAAACATTGATGTCACCATCTCCACTAGGGACATTGACCCCCTGGTCTCTGACTGGAAGGTTATCCCAGACTGGACCCTCAGCGACCATAGAGTCATACTTTTCCTCATAAACTTAACCCCACTGAAAAAAGACAACCAGATAAGACTGCCTGCACTTGTGAGGTTCTCCACCAGAAATGTCGACTGGCAATCCTTTGAACGTTCTATTAAAGGAGACTTCCCTGAAAGTGAGCCAAATCCCAATGAATCCATGCAAGCCAATGAACTGGTAACTGCTCTCCAGCAAGCAATCCTCAAAGCATCATATAAATCCGCCAAAAAGAAAATATTCCGACCTATTGTCTCCACTTGGTGGACCAATGATCTCACTAGACTTCGGAGACTGGCAATGCGAGCACGACGTTACTACCAGCGGCACCGGGACTGGGCACCCCCAGAAGTCGAACGGCTCTACAGTGACTACATCCAAAAGAAAAACGACTATACTAAAGCCATAGCAGCCAGGAAAAAAGCAACCTGGATGAGCTTTGTTAAGGAAACTGGAAATTCCAACCCCTGGGGTTTAGTGTATAAAATAACAAGAGATAAATCCTTCACCCCTGAAATTTTTAACACTGTACAGGCTAACTCCCAGGAAACCTCCAACTGGCTTGATTCAGCCAACCTAATCCTTGACAGGTTATTTCCTCCAGACGATGTTGCTGAGGATCTCCCAGAGCATACAGCAATTAGAAGAGCAAATCGAAACTACGCCACAGAAAGCACAACGGATCCTTTCACCCTGGAAGAGCTGAATGCAGTATTACAGAAAATAAACCCAAACAAATGCCCTGGCCTAGACCAGATAGAGTATACCTTCATCTTTTGTCTGTTTAAACTAAGGCCGCTGTACCTCCTCCTGTTGTACAATAAATGCCTCCAGGGAGGTATCTTTCCCAAGGACTGGAAAACTGCTCTTCTGCGCCTGATAAAGAAACCACACAAGCCACCTTCAGATCCTCGCTCCTTCCGTCCCATTGCACTCTTGGCAAATCTCGGGAAAATTCTCGAGCGTCTTATGGCCCTAAGAGTCTCGGCGCTTTTCCAGGCGAAAAATCTAATCTCTTCACATCAATATGGCTTCACACCAGGACGCTCCTCGGAAGAGGCCCTTTTTGACCTGGTATTACATATCGAAAACTCCGAAGCTAAGTTTGAACTGGCAATCTTTGTCGATTTTGAGGGAGCGTTCGACACTGTCTGGTGGGACAGCGCTTTGGAGCGCCTCCGGTCTGCCTCCTGTTCCCATCAATTATATAAACTTTTCCTTAGCTACTTCTCCGAAAGAACTGTTATCCTAAAATCTAAGTATCAACATGTCCTCAGGCCTGTCTCTCGGGGATGCCCCCAGGGGTCGGTTTTGGGGCCTGTGGTGTGGAATATGGTTCTACAGAATTGGCTCTCCCGTTCTTTTGAGAACACCAAAGTTGTTGCCTTTGCCGATGACCTTACCATCATTGTGTCTGGAAAATCTAGGAGTGCCATTGAACATAATGCCAATCTGGTCCTGTCTGATCTCTCCTCCTGGGCAGCATTGAACAAACTCCGCATTAACCCAAGTAAAACCAAAATGATGCTCTTTAAGCACAAGCTAGATCTCAGGCGTCCACCACAAGTTAAAATCTCTGGAATCCGGCTACCCATAGTTACTGAAGCTACCATTCTTGGAGTGGTAATTGATCACAAACTGAGCTTCCTGCCACACCTCGCCCATCTCAGATCAAAAGTCAAGAAACTCTCTGGCTCCATTATTCGTATTTCCAGGAATGACTGGGGCCTTTCCAAGAGGACACTTCGTTTGTACTATAAAGCAGTCTTCCTTCCAATCGTCACATATGCAGCCGGTGCCTGGTTTCACCGAGTTGGCTTGGTCCAGATGAGAAACAAATTGAGTTCCATCCAACGTACAATGCTACTGGCTACCCTGAGAGTTTGCAGAACAGTTTCTACAGCAGCCATCCAAGTCATAGCTGGAACTCTTCCTCTGGATTTGTATGCTGCTTACAGAGGACTAGTATTTAGAATCAAAAACAGCATCCCCACTAAGTTCCTTGACATCGAGCTTGATCTTGACACTGACCCAAAAGCTGAGAAAGCCAGATGCTACAACGAGTTAATGAACATCTGGCAGACCCGATGGGATACATCCCAGGTTGGAGTGGTTACTAGAAGATTCCTTCCTGATGTAACCTTTACATCCTCTAATTTGGTTCAATCCTGGCTTTCCCTCACCATGGAGACTTCCTTCCTAGTTACTGGACATGGCTCACTTAATGAGAAACTGCACCAACTAGGCCTCTGCACGACTGACCTGTGCTACTGTGGAGCCAAGGAAAACTGGAGGCACCTCCTTTTTGACTGTATTCTGTACGAAGACTTGAGACAAGATTTAGTGACCACCATCCCAATATCAGAAAACCAATTAGACCAGTTACTCCAAACCCCTGAACGTTTATTTGCTCTTCACAACTTTGCTATGGAAGTCTTTTCTCGAAGGAGGAGATCATATAGAGTGGTCAACAACCCTGGCATTGGGCCTGAAGTGGAATAGACAATGGTGTTTTTTTTTTTTTTTTTTTCTCTCCTGCTCCTCCTTGCATTCTGTTTGGAGTCAGCCACCCCACATTACTTTTATTTTATATATATATACATATATATCTATATATATATATATTTTTTTTTTTTATTATTATTATTTTTCTTTATTTTATTTATTTATTTATTTATTTATTTATTTTATTTATTTTTTTTTATTTAATTATTTTTATTTTTTATATATATATTTTCTTTTCTTTTTTTATTTTTATTTAATTATTAAATTTTTTTTTTCTTCCCCTTTCTTTTTGTCTGCCCCTCTGGAATGGGCCCCCAGAGGATCCTGACCTACCTGCTGGCAACATCATGTGGGTCAGTGTCTCTTTTGAGACAGTATGTGCATTACTGGGACTGGTCCACCTTCCCGTGGTGTGGACGAGTACCCAGAATCATCTGTCCAGGTGATTGATGCTTCTGGGTAGCCAAGTGGCCAGACGCAACAACAGAACACACACATAATACACACAAACCTACGTCACACACATCTGGCCCAATTGTAGTGATACTGTCCTTCACAGAGATACGAGGCGGAGTTGAACAGATGTTCTAGGTGCCGCCCTTTACAAAAACACATGTCCACATGTCCACACATACTCTGCAAGGCGGCCTTGAAGGCGTCTCGAGGTCTCCCCTGTGTGGCAGCTGTTACAATATTTGCAGGTTATGCGGTATACTACACCGCTGCGCAAGAGAGGGGCGACCGGAGTCTTCACGTTGGAAACCAGAGAACCGCAAGTTTCTACCAGGTAGCTGCACGCATTTTATGTTGTATTCTCGAAGGATTTTTGAAATCTGGCCCGACATGCCCGGATAGTAAGGAATGTAGAAGGTAAGTACATTGTCATGAGTTGATGGCAGTCTCGGGTGGATCGCGAGCTCCTGCGCTTGCAATAAGCACTTGACCAATATGTGGGTTGGATAGTCACAATTGACCAAGACTGTCCTCACTCTGAAAATCTTGTTGCGCCTAGCTTCATCTGTGCTGGAGTGGATCCAACCCCGGGAGAACAGGGTGAGGGCAGTGCTGTTGAGATGACTTGGGGCGTGGCCAGATCTGTAGTTGGTGAACTGACCGCACCACATTGGCTTGCAATATACTGAGGTTTCCAGGTGTGGGCCCATGCGTTTTACCAGGACATCCAAGAATGGAAGGGATCCGTCCACTTTTAACTCTGAAGTGAACTGGGTGAAATCAGACAAGGAATCAAGGTACTCCAGTAATGTTGTTTCAGAACCAGGGACTATGGTGAAGATGTCATCGACGTATCTGCACCATATTGTAATAGGTACAGATGGGTTTAGGTTGAGGGCGGTACAAATGTCGTCAGTGGACAGTGATATTCTGCTTGGTAAGTTTGGGTCATTCTGCAGAAGCGTCTTGGTTCAGCTTACGGCCTGATGGACAGGAATCGATGTAAATAGGGGCACTATATCGAATGACGCCATAATCTCGTTGTCAGAGATTGAGAGCTCTTTAATAAGGTGAATGTACTCGCTGCTGTTAGTGACAGTGTGGATGGTATTTCCTACAAGAAGTGTGAGGAGTCGTGCAATATATTTAGATAGTTCATATGTAGGTATGAACAGCAGGTGGTAGATGACTTTCATCAACCGGTGAAATACCACCACTTTGCTTATTGGAGGCTTGAAGTGGTGAAACCCATGTTTAGTCTCTAGAGCAAAGTTTCCGGCATCCCCCTCCCCCCATACTTCTCCTTCAACCCATCCACGGTACTAAGTACTATAGGTTTTGATACCTTTCGTGTTTGGGGTTTTCATAAAAAAAGGTGCATTGCAGCAGGACACAATCGGTCGGACAGGAACGCCTAGCTTATGAATCTTAGGCAAGCCATAAAACTGAGGTAGTTGGCAGCTTGTGGCATGAAGAAACCACACCGAGTAGAAGCAGAACCAGTGTTTATAAGGCAGCGTCGTTACCTTTGAAGATTCCTTATGCAAACTTGAAGAACTTGACCATGGAAGAACAGATATTCCTGAACCCACCTGCACCTATTACAACATGGTGCAGATACGTCGATGATATCTTCACCGTCATCCCACGTGGTTCTGAAACAACATTACTGGAGTACCTCAATTCCTTGTCTTTGTTCATCCAGTTCACGTACATTTAGAAGCGAATGGATCCCTTCCATTCTTGGATGTCCTGGTAAAACGCGTGGGCCCACACCTGGAAACCTCAGCATAACGCAAGCCAATGTATGCGGTCAGTTCGCCAACTACAGATCCGGCCACGCCCCAAGAATCTTATTGCAATTCTCTGCACGGTGCACCCGTTCCAAGAGATCCACATTCTTCTTAAAATTAGGCTTCCAAACTCGTATACATTACACTACACTGTATGGTTTTCGATGTTTGTAAACTAATAGCTGTTTTTAACTCAGTTTTTTACGCTAATTTCAGAAATGTTATTTTTTTATTATTATTTTTTTTTCCTATCGCGTACTGTGTTTTCACAAATCACTTAAGGTGTGTTATTGAATGTATTAAATCAGGAGTAAATGCTGGGAATTGGTAAAATAAATCTTCATCTGTTGGCAACACTGCCTTCAGTCATTTTTCTTGATCTTGAGGAGTGTTTATCAATATGAGCTCAGTTTATTATTGAAGTTATCGTGCTAAACCTGTGCTGAAAGGTGAGTTAAATGTCTGCATGCAAGTATTCGAACAATCCGAACTCATTTTGTAATGTTTGTGGAAGTAATGTAGTTCTCAGGCAAAAAAAAAATGGTTAAAAAGAAGGCTAATGCTATTTGCAATTCCCATGATTTGGCGGGAGCCTACAAATCGCAATGATTAACTCCAACACTCCTAATATATTGCATCTACCATTAGACCAGTCCTACATAGAGGAAAACCTGTCGATTCCATGCCTTCCACTTATTTTGGAGAATGTAGCAGCAGAGAGTGCTGAAAGTGACGCTTCTAAAGATGAAGCTGACGAATACACGCCTGGAGACATTGAGTCTAGCCCTCAACTGTTTTCACAGCACGAACTCATTGATCTAGTAAGAGATTTAAATTTACAAAAGGAATCTACAGAACTCCTGGTTCAAGACTTAAGTCAAAAAATCTTCTAGCACATGGGAGGTTTTCCCCTATGGTACAGACACAGAAAACGAGAACTAGTCCCCTACTTTTCTTTAGGACGATTCTATGGTTTTCTGCAGTAACATAAATGATTTAATGAACTATTTAGGAATTAGTTACAATCCTGCTCAGTGGAAACATTCTGATGACTCATCAAAGAGGAGTCTCAAAGGTGTGTTGTTCCACAATGGAAATAAATATGGGTCAATTCCAATAGTTCACTGTGCATTTGAAAGAAACATGAAAACTTGAAGAAGTTGTTGACAAATGTTAAGTATGAAGAACATGGTCGGTTAGTCTGTGCTGACCTTAAAGTGATAGGCATGTTACTTGGACAATAATCTAGCTACAAAAAAAAAAAAAAAAAAAAAAATGGGCGAGACAGTCGGACAAGAAGTAAGCACTGGGATGTTAAGGTCTAAAGAGACACTGGGCAAAGAGATGAAGTTTGTTGGCTGGATTAAAGAATGTAGTTCATAAACCACTGATAGATCCCAAAACTGTCCACCTTCCACCCTTGCATATCAAATTGGGTTTGATGAAACAGATGGCAAAAGCTTTACCTCAGGAAAGTCCCTGCTTCGACTACCTTTGTGCTAAATTCTCATCGATCACCCAAGAGAAGCTAAGACAAGGTATTTTTGTTGTACCTCAAATGAGCAAACTGATGATTCGATGGAAGTATGATAAAAGAGAAAAACAGACATGGATTAGCTTCAGGTCTGTTGTTGAAAACTCCTTAGGGAACGACAAGGCTTCAGGCTTCAAGAATATAGCTGAAAATATGTTGGCAATCATCACGAATCTGTGCTGCAACATGAGAGTCAAGGTACATTTTTTACACTCCGACATCGACTACTCAGAAAATCTAGGAAGTGTTAGAGAAGAACAGAGTGAGAAGTTTCACTAGGACATTAAAGACATGGAGATTAGGTACTAGGAGCTGTATGCTGAAAAGGAACTGTAAAGTTGAAGGATCTGCAAGAAAATCAAAGAAACGAAAATTTGACCTATCGCAGATCAGTTTTAAAAATGGCAGGTGTTCATCGGACTTTTTACCACACTGCCCTTTTTAATAGTGTTTTCAACATGTATTTAAATAAAAAAAGTCGGGTAAAAATATCATTTTGTTATAATTTCAGTGCACATATTCTACCAAAATTAATAAAAATTTGTGAAACGTTAAATTTTCTATGTAATTTTTGAAGAAACTTGACGTGATGGAAACAAACGGAAGTCATTTTGAAACCTGCATTCCTATTCAGATGGTCTTGCATTACTTCTTTAAGCATAAACTCCGTTTTTTTTTAGCTGAAACAGAAGTCAAGCTTACAGGTCAGTAATTACTCACTTCTCCCTTTGATCCTTTATGTGAATAAGGGAGACATTTAGTACAATTCCAATCTGTAGGGACCTCTCGTAAAGCCAAGATTCTCTCATAATGATGGCTAAAGATTTGCTATTTCTTTTAATATTAGATATATTCCGTCAGCTCTAGGTGTTGTCTTATTTACTTTTAGCTCCAACAATTTCACATCTATTTACCTCTCAGTTACAACAAAATTATTTATCTTCCATTTATAACGTGGTATACTTCTGGTATCAGCGTCCATATAAACTTCTTCAAGTATGAGTGTAGATGTTATACCATAGGTGTCTGTATTACCTTATAATTTATAAGCATCCCATGCATTTTTCTTCTCTGCCACGAGTCTCATCGGTTCATGTGCCATTCATTCAGTTCTAAAACTTGAACCATCTCTTAATTTGCATAAAAAACCTAGTAGCTTCCATGATTACTCTTCCAGTTAAGAATTTGGGGTTAGTAACATCATCAGTTGGTTCCGCTGATAAAATTTAAAACTGTCTAAAACCATTGTTGTCATCTTTAAGAAATCAAAATCCTTTCCTTTTGCCCTTGGTAATAGTTATATCCAGATAAAGTCGTTCCTTCATCTGGAGATTCTTAATGCACGAAGAGTCACTGCTGATAACAGATCAGTATTGATAATGTATTGTTTTCTCTTATTGCCTAAGAGTCCTCGTGGGTAGCACAGTTGGTATAATCGCCGTCCTCCCCACACTGGGTGGCAAAGACTTAAGTTAGGTTCCCGCCAATGACGCGGAGAAATTTAATGGGCCTCTTCACAACGTGGCCGAGTTAGTCGGTCTCATGCGTGGGCAGATTTCCGTTCAGCAAACAGTAAATCGACAACAGAACACATCCAATTTATATAATAAAGCGCAACATGGCATAAATTGCTGATGCGCCTAAAACAACATCAACCCAATAATCCGTCCACACTGAAATGTAGGTAACCACCTCAAAGAAATGCCGAAGGCACATTACACTTCAGTTTTTCTTTCACAGCACTGCCCAAACGTCTGTAACAACCAATAATGCTGTCTTGAAAAGCTAATCGCTTCAAGCATTTATACCCTAACATTCGTGCAAAGTTTTAAACAGCTCCTCCATTCTTTTTGGACATAACAATTCAGTGGCATGCAGTGTATATATATATATAAAAAAAAAATTTAGCGGCTGCAATAAGCTCGACTCTATCGACCATCTAATTTCCCTAGCACTTCTCGCATTACAGATGAAAACTAAAAGCACCAATATACGGCTATTAGCCATGGGAAATGACACTGAGGTCAGGTTCTGCAGTATATGACCTTAACGTTATCTTCCTTTATTTTTTTTAAGTGTTAATACTTTGATGTCATTTAGAAGAGCACAGTTTCGCAGCTGGGATAGCTCTTTCGAAGACTGCATAAATACAATATCACTCGATGCAACTTAATACGCCACTTCCATTGTGAGCGATGGAGACCAGGGATCCAATTGCTGCTACTGCCGTGAAAGCATTTTCTAGACATTTCCACACAATATCAAGGTCTTTCAAAAAGTCCGTATTTTGAGTACAAGAGATCATATGTATTTCTCTTTTATTTTTTATTTTTTTATTTTTTTTTCACCTCATTTGTGAACTCTGAAAAATGTTATTATCTCCGTCCCATGACTTATCACAGCAGACATCACGTCCTAATCACCAGACAATTTTCATCTGCAATGTCATCTGCTGTGTCGTTGAAGACAGCAGATGACACTGCAGACTTGTAAAGTAGACAAACCGTGGAAAGATTTCTGGTCTCTGAAAATTTTAGTAATAGTATTTATTATTTAATATAGGATTAATACTAATAATACCAGCGGGAATTTTTCTCTAGGAAACTCCGGTTTTTCATCCCTCATGCAACAAAATCAACTATCGAATAAGCACAATTTATATACACTGAGGCCTCGTGGTCTTTGTCGCATTGGTAGTAATTCTAAACAACATCTAACAACCAGCTGTCTGGAATTTTCATCTCACCACATTGGGCAAAGGCATCAACTATTTAAGAAATCTAAAAAGAAGAAAGTTCAGTGACCTTTCTCCAAGAAATTAATAAATACGAAGGTAAAGTACCCTGGATTGCTCAAATCTGTCAAATTTAATGCGTCTTACTCTAGCACTGGACACTTTTCAACGCATCCAGCGAACCAATTATAGACGATACACTCCGTTAACTCGCATGATGTGGAAGCCAAATTCTATGAAGCTTGACTTCTTCTGAAGGTGACTCCACAGCGAGAGAATCCTTGGCTAACATATTACACTTGCGGTTAATGCTCAAAATGCTCGCTCTCTCAATGGTCATCATTTTTTATGGTAAGAAAAGCAATCAGTGCCTAAAAGTTACATTTTCAGCGTCCCTGCGATTTTGGTATTTGTTAAATGATTTTTATGGGTTAAATCCGCTAAGTGTACCGTATTAAAATAACACCTTACAACACGATAGTAATATTAAGGAATTAATCACCTTATGAAATATGTATCAATCCTTTCACCACAAGCTTATAAGTACTGCCTTTTAATGCTTTAAATTGGTAATAAGAGTTTTGAAAAGTCACTAAATTAAAAGATACTTGACAATGAGTATTATAAATGTTGAGTTAATACGGTGGTTGCTCATTTAGTATACTTATACATGTATTCGTATCCTATGTACAACTCCTGAATGTTAGTTCAACTCCGTTTACATCTACAACGTATGCAAAGCAGTCATTTTACTTTACCCGAAGGTATCCGATAGACTTGTCTGTGATGTTTGCGAACCAGGTGGATTGCAGAATGCTGTGGAGGTTCGTTATAAAAGTCAAAAATCGGATGAGCGAGTTGGCCAAGCTGGTTGGTTGCTGTACGGTTTTAGTGGTATCGTCACCGTCCTCTCCACACCAGGTGGAAAAGGCCCGAGTTGGAATCCCATCGTTGACGCGAGGAACTTTAATGAGCGTTTTCACTCCGTGGCTGAGTTAGTTGGGCTCAGGGGTACATAGCAAGATTTTTTCCCCAAGAAGATGGGTTTTTTTCGTTCTGCAGAACAGGCAAATCGACCAGAGAACGCACGCAATTTACAGACAAAATAAATACAGTATATGGGTAGATGTATTCATTTATGAGTGACCCTAATATATCATAATTTTGTATGGTTTTAGGCGCATCAGCGACGTGCCTGTTCTGTGTATCCCATCCCTGTTCTACAGGGATGGGATACACTTAAATAGGAAGGGTGCAAGAATATTTGCTGATGCTATCGAGGCAGTGTTAGGTGGGTTGGAAAACTGCTAGCTTGGGGGGATACAACGACTAATAGATTAACAGTAGCCACTGGCAGAGGTGAAAGAGATTCTTGCACTGCTTCTAGTAGAATGAGCAGAAGCCTGGAAAACAAGATGCAGGATGTTTCAGAGACAGCTGGGAGTCATTGCGGTACAAGTAAACACATGGGTTGTGTTAGGGTAGCCAAGAAAAAGAACAGGTGCATGTATACTTGCGTGTACACCAATGCTAGGAGTTTAGTAAATAAATTTTATGAATTTGAGGTATTGCTCAAAACATCACAGGCAGATATTGTTGGGATATCAGAGACGTGGTGTCACACAGATATAAGGGATGCAGAACTGAATTTGGGGAATACGTCTACAGAAAGGATAGACAGGATAGGAAGGGAGGAGGGGTTATGCTATTAGTTAAGAAACACATAAAATCCAAGGAAGTGCAGCCCGACATCGCTGGACAGTGCAGTGTCGAGTCAGTTTGGTGTGACATAAGCATTGGGAGATCAAAATTGAGAAGAGGAGTGTGCTATAGGCCTAATGACTCTGATGAGTATAATAAGAAACTGTACAGGGAAATAGAGTGGGCCAGTAAATCAGAGAGTCTTATAATGGGAGATTTTAATTTCCCAGATATTGACTGGAATTTGGGGGCTGGTCACTCACACACTAGCAAGGCTTTTGTGGATTTATTGGATGATTGTTTTCTACATCAGCATGTTCGGGAGGCAACTAGAGGGAGTAATACTCTTGATCTGATTATCAGTAGTGATTCTTCATGCATTAAGAATCTACAGATAGAGGAACCACTAGGTGGCAGTGATCACAGTGTGCTGAAGTGGGATTTACTCAAAGAGGTAACTACCATCAAGGGTAAAGGGAAGGGTTATTGCTTTCGTAAAGGCGACTACGGTGGTCTGAGACAGTATATGGACGAGAACGTAGCCGAGTGGTCAGGAGCGAGAGTGCATAGCACACGTTCCTTGAGTGGACCGGGGTTCAAGCCCGTGACTACTAAATACGATAAATATTTGTGTTGACGATTTATTGTAAACTCTACTGAATTGGTTGTCGTGCCGGAGTATAAACAGAAAACTAAATTAAGGCCGCCGTAGCCTAGTGGTCAGGCGCGCGGGTGCATAAGTACACATTCCTTGAGTGACCGGGGTTCAAGCCCGTGACAGTTGAATACAGTACTGTTTCTTGTATTCTGTGTATCTTATAAACTCCTCTGACGTTTGGTCGTCCCGGAGTATAAACAGAAAAGTTATTATTTTTATTTTTTTATTTAAATTCTATATGGTGGGACCAACTGATGGTGTTACCAACAGCAAATTCAAAATGGGAGGCATTCAAAGAATTAATCTTGGAAGCTACTAGGCTTTACATACCATCTAAGAAATATTGTTCAAGGTTTAAGCCTAAAAACAGAGGAGTGAAATGGGAGCGGTTTTTTTTTTTTTTTTTTTGGCTGATGCTGCATAAGCTTGTTTTCTTGCGTCTTATGCCTGTACTAATGCTAATGCTAATACTTCTTGCATCAGACCGAATTCCTCATGTACGTTGTGAAAGAGACCCATAAAAATTCCTCGCGTCATTCATGGGATTCGAATCTCAAGTATTTTTAACATGGCGTGGGGATATTGATGATTATACCAACTGTGCTACCCAAGACGGCGATGGTTAAGAAGATTTTTTTTAAAATTATCCAACATTCGGAACGAAGCGGCAAGGTACTTTACTCCATTTTGACGAAAAACTGCATTGGCTTCAATTCTTAATTGGCTTGGTTCAGGATTGAAAAAAATCGTGTAACACTGCAAAATAACTATCGCCATTAACCACTGTTTCTACAAAAAAGAAAGGACCAATTATGAGTGTTTTTCCCAGGGCAGACAAGGTATTGACTTCGTGGGAAACCCTTTCATGTTCCATACTTCTTATGGTTTCTCTGGCTCCCAAATATGGCAATTTTGGCAAAACATCTTGTCGCTAACGTGAAACATTGCTTCATCAATAAAAATTAGATTGTCAAGAAATAAGATGCCATTTTCAAATTTTCGTTGAACTCGTTGTTGTGGTAGTGTTTTGGGAGTATAGCGACTAAGACCATATTGCTCCGTGTATATTATCTGCAAATTGCGTGTGTTGTGAGTTTGGTTTTCTGTTTGCTGAACGAAAAACCCGAGTTTCCGGGAGAAAAACCATGCTATCATCGCCTGAGACCGGCTAACTCAGCCACATTGTGAAAAAGACCCATAAAAATTCCTTACTCCTGTCATCGACAGGACTCGGAACTCAAAACTTTTCCACCCGGTGTTGGGAGGACGGCGATCCTACCAACTGTGCAACCCACGAGGGCCATCGAACTCGCGATAGAATGCTAATCTACCAAGGTTGTCCTCTTCCAGCAACATTTAATGCACTTGAATCTACTACGGTAGCTTGTGCACCTAACTAACAAATCAAAGAGGGAAAGGAAGAAAATTTCCACAGAATTCCAACGAATCTGGCACACAAACTGGGATCAATTCATCAAGGGAGAGGTGACAAGGTTTCTCCACAACGTGTGGTATGTCTCTCTCAAGCCACCTCCCCGGCACGCTCCTGGCCTATATGTTACTTTCTTATTCACAGGACATACCCATTTAGAATCAAATTACACGAATTGGGGCTAGAACAAGATCCTAACTGCACCTACGATTCCCCCAGAAAATTGAAGCCACTTGTTATACTAGTATGTATGACAACCAGAGAAGTCTGCTGATTTTTCGGATAGGTTCGCTTCCACGTAATCAGGAACCTCTGCTGATCACAGGGGAGATTATTATAAAGAATTTATAGAATATGAAAAAATCATATTTGAAACCAAGCGAAATAATCTTAGAGGCTACTCCAGGAGACTCCATTACTAACAAATCCACCTCCAGAGCAGCAAAACCAATAGTCACGTGAAAAAACTAGGGTAATCCCAAGAGTGACTCCTTATTCGCCGGATTTGGCAAGCTGAGTTCCCCTGGTAGTTCCTGGGAGAAGCTAGTTTACTTTCTGGAGATGACCTGCCGGACTTGACTTCTGGAGTCCTGTCTTATGTTTGTGTGAGTGTGGGTGGCGCATGCCTTGCAGATGCGAATGGAGTGTATGTGAATGGATGAATTGAAAAAAGTTTGTTTCATGTGTACTTGCGTATGTGATAAGCGAATGATTTCGTATCTGATAAGCCAATGGTTTTGTATGTGAGGTGCTTGTTACCTCATGTATTATGTCCTTGATTATACTGGATGCCTTTCGCGAGGCTCCTAACCCACTACCGGGTGTCAGGGGGTGTATAAATTTTTTCCCTCCTCTGCCACCCTCACTCTGGTCCCAGGGACTCTGTGCCGAACATGCATATACAAGTAAGGTTGGGTGATTGAGTGTTTGAGTGCGGTGTGACTAGTGCTGACTGCTGGGCGTGTGGAACGCCTGTACTGCCCTGGTGAATCCCTGAGCAAATGTCTGTAAATTGCGTGTGTTCTGTGGTCGATTTAATGTTTGCTGGACGGAAAACCCGACTTCTCAGGAGCAAAAGCGGAAATCATTACTTGCTTAATTTAGTGTTTAAAAATCAACTCATTAAATTCTGGTTATTATGAATTCGACTCCTGTTTGAGATTTTCGAATGACATAGGATTTATCTTTGTAGATGCGAAATTTGAGACCATATCGTGGACACATATACAGAAGGCTGCTATAGCCGAGTGATCAGGGCCCGGGAAGCTTCAATACACGTGCTTTGAGTGAACGGGGTTTAAGCCCGTGACTGCTAAATACGGTGCTCCTTCTTGTATTCGCTCTATCTTCAGAAGTCCTCTGACCATGTGATCGTCCAGTAGTATAAACAGAAAATTTATTTATTTATATTCAAAAACAGTTTTGATAATGTCTAATAGACTGTGGGACATACAATAAACGCACACGTTACGGCTGCTGAAACGACAGCCGAAGAAACAAGATACAACATGAACCAGCATCTTTGTCGTTGTCATGACAACAACACCTTATCGTGGCCATTCCTGGAACTTTATAGATACACTTCGTGTGCCTGTGTACCTGTAGTTTTCGGTGTTACTTGTTCTTTTCAAAACATGGGTGTGATCACGTTGAAGATCTTCATTGATGCTAAGTCTAGAATCACACTGAAGATCTTCATTGATATTTATGAAGTTAAATCTTCGTTGATACTAAGTCCAGAAGACACGCTGGTGAATTCTGGGTTTTTCTTCTGGTGAACGTTAGAATTTACATGTTTACAAAAGGTTGTTGTTGTACTAGGGTTTTAGGAGTATCAGCGAATAAGGCCATATTGCTCAGTAATTGTTTGTAAATTGCGTGTGTTCTGTGGTGGATTTTCTGTTTTTGCTGTATGAAAAACCATGTTACCTTTGCCTGAGACGGACTAACTTAGCCACGTTGTGAAAAAGCCCATAAAAATTCCCCACTTCATCGGAGAGACTCGAACTCCGCTAGGTGGCGCATACCGTGTTCGTCAATGAATTTTTTGCTCTGCAAAAGTTGTTCTAATTTGTGGTATTCTCTGTGCATTATTGGATATAATTTGACGTCCTGGATTCTCCTTGAGTTGGTGAGTTCGTACATGCCATTTTTATTCCAGACTTTTAGGGAACAGCAATGTTATTAACGATTTTCAAAATATTTCTTTGCTGCTCCAGCTACCACGTTCTTCCTAACGAACATGGCTGCTCCCATATTAGTCTGGCTGTTGCTTATTGATGAACTGCCACTTATTTCACTTGGAATTAGTAGTATTTTGCTGATTGTTAGCTATTAAGTTGCATTTTGGAACACTGGGAAGATTAACTGTACTCCCGACACATTATATGCATATTACTATGATGAGTTACGGGGTTTTTGCATATGTATACTAGTGCTAACGATAAATTACGAAGCTAGAGGGTGGCCATTGCTTCTTCCTCCTTAGAAACAAAAGGCTTTGTTCGTAGACCAAAAGTCACGTGACTGTGCCAACACGTGGATTTGATTTGGTATGCAAATTGCAGCTCCCCCTTGTGGACGCGCTACGAACCAATACTCTGATTAATAACAAAATCACTTGGACAGTCCAATACCAGCCCAATCCTGTGTCACTTGCTTTTCACCCCTAATGAGCTGCATCCCTACACTCATACTTCAGTGCATACTTTTCATCCCAAATTACGGACTGAAATTTCTACCATGATTACGTGTGAAAGCTCCAGTTCCACCACTAAAGAAGGGCCTAATCCTGGTAGCCCACCTCAGCCCAGTGTCCCAACTAAGACTCCATCAAAGAGTGGTAATCTTGTATTGAAGAAGAAGAAAAAGGACAGAAAGAAGATCAAAGAACCAAGAGCTGGCATCTCCCTAGCTGCATACCCCTCCCAAGGTGAGGGTTGCCCACTGTGGAATCTGATCAGGTCCCCGATGACCCATTATGTTCTGCTGTACCAGCCAGCTCTACTGCTACCTCCCAACTGGCCACCAAGACTCCTGCACTGATAAGTCCTCCTTCTGCCTTGGCCCTTACCATTGCATCTGGCCTCAAATCTTCTCCAAGGCTAGGAATCTCTCCACCCTCTTCTGATTTAACCTCTTTGCATCAGGATACCTCCAAACTCCAACAGACACCTAGTGCTGATGTTCCAGAAACCACTGCTGATTCAACCCCTTTGCACCAGGACATCTCCAAACTCCACCAAGCACCTAATGCTGCTGCTCCTAGAGCCCCCTCTGGTTCAACTACTTTGCACCAGGACATATACAAACTCCAACGGATTCTAGTCTCATTCCTGAATAATGACACCAACCGTTTCACTAAGACAGCAGGTAATTATGTCCAGGAGCTATGGTCAAGTTTGGAGATCTGAGTAGTAATTACTCAGTTGTTAATTGACAACGAAAAGCTGAAAGCAGTGAATGAAGAGCTGCGATCGAGGACCGCTGTGCTGGAGAGAGTAGTAGACACGTTTTCTAAGCTTCCTGTGGCTGTTGGTTCTGAAACCAGTTCTTCTGAGAACCACAGATTCTCCTGTCCTTCGACTGAGGCCACGTCCTACCCAAGCGTCGTTCGCAAAGGACAAACCCTGACCGCTACTCAAGAAAGCAAAATACTGCGGACCCCAGTTGCCATAAGCAAACCACAGCACTTGCTGCTCTTGAGGGCCAACAAGACTTCGAAGCTTAAAACGAGCAATGATATAAAAGAATTGGTCACCAAAACACTCAAGACTGACTACAGAAGTATCAAAATAAGATCACTGAGATCTATCAGAAACCGGGGTGTCCTTTTGGAAACAGCTACGCAATAGGATTTGTCTAGTATCTCAACCTCCAACTTCTTGGCCACTGCAGGTATTGTCATTACCCCACCCAGGAAATCAAATCCCTCGCTACTGATTTATGACACGTCTAAAGACCTATCCAATGAGACCCTCATTGAAGACCTTTATTACAAGAAACTGGCTGACTCTGGGTTCTCTTGGGAGGAAGCAAAAGTTGAAACCACAGTAAGATTAGCCATTAAGGCCAAATCCAGTTTGACAGAGCACCGTGTTGTTAGTCTCTCTCCACGCCTCTACAAGTCCATATTATCAACTGATAGAATCTTCCTTGGCTGCAATGCACACAGATTCTGCCCATTCACAGTGGTAACAAAATGTTTCCTCTGCCTGGGTTATGAGCACACCTCCCGGAATTGTTCCCACAGCTCCACCTCTTGCGGACACTGTGCTCGCAGTGGACACGTTAATGCTGAGAGTCCCCACCGAGATGTAGAGCCTAGCTGCATAAATTGCAAAAGGCGAAGACGGGAACATAACCATTCTGTCCGGGACATCTCCTGCCCAGAATACCAAAGAGCATTAGAACTAGTACAGAAAAGGACCGCTAATGTTTAGTCCAACCAGCTCTACTCTTCGAGATGGTTCCATTTCTAGTCCCCTCAACTATACTGAAAGTTCCCCTTCCATACCTGGACCCCGGAGTCTAAAGATTATGCAAATCAATGGGCACAAGTCACATACTGTGGCAGACGAAATCCGCCTTGCTGCAGAGAGCCACTCTGTTGACATCATCTTGATTCAGGAGCCGTTTGTCACTAGGATCCATTCTCTTCTCTCTGCAAAAATCACCGAGTATTCCATTCATACCCGCATTATTCAACCTGTCCAGGCAGATCCCAAAACATGCATTGTGGTGCTTAACAGAGATCTGGATGTCTTGGTCATACAGGGACTCTGCAACCAGTTTGCAATGTCCATCCAAATCACATACTCTGAAGAGTCTTTCTACCTGATGTCACTCTACTGCCCCCCATCAGCAGATACCAATGACTCCCTTAACTTCTTGGAGTACGCCCTGGACTTCCTCGGCCCCGAATCACTCCTCATAGCCACTGATGCCAATGCAAAATCACCTGGTTTAGTTCTACTACCGACACCCGGGGTATACTGGTTGAGGACTTCATCATCAGCAGGAATCTAACGATCCACAATCAGCCTAGTCAGTATACAACTTACAGCAGCTCCATTGGAGAGTCAAACATTGATCTCACCATTTCCACAAGGAAACTTAGCCCTCTAGTCTCAAACTGGGAAGTTATTCCCAACTGGACAATTAGCGATCACAGAGTTATCCTGTTCTTCATAACATTAACTACAACCATAAACACCAATGAAACTAGGATTCCGGACTTTATTAGATTTTCCATCAGAAATGTTGAATGGGAAGCTTTCGAAAGATCTATTGTCTCAGATTTCCCCCTCACGGATCCAACCCAATACAGTGTCTGCACTGCTGACGAATTAGTTACCACCTTGCAGCAAGCTGTCCTGAAGGCCTCTTATAAATCTGCCAAGAAGAAAATCTTCCGTCCCACTGTATGCCCTTGGTGGACTCAGGAACTCACCTTGCTTAGACGGTCCGTCCACCGATCTCGCCGATTTTACCAGCGACACCGTGACTGGCCAGCCCCAGAAATAGCACGACTATACAGCGACTACATCGCGAAGAAAAAATGAATACACAAAGGATATTGCAAATAGGAAGAAGGCAACATGGTCGAATGTCAGAGAATCTGGCACGACAAATTCGTGGGGCCTGGTCTACAAGATCATGCGGGACAAAATCTACAATCCGGACATCTTCAGCACAGTGATTGCAGACTCCTGGGAGACTTCCAACTGGCAGGACTCAGCCAATCATATCCTGGATAAGCTATTTCCACCAGACGACACTGCTCAGGACTTGTCTGAGCATCCTGCTATTCGTACTGCAAACAACAGTTATGAATCAGACGAAACCACAGAACCTTTCAACATGGAAGAATTATCAGCAGTTCTCCAAAATATTAACATCCAAAAATGTCCAGGATTAGATCTCATTGAATACAGTTTCATCCTCCGTCTTCACAAGCTTCGGCCAGAGTATATACTCTTACTGTACAACAAATGTCTTCAAGAGGGATGTTTTCCTGTGGACTGGAAGATCCCGCTACTGAGACTCATTAAGAAGCAGCACAAAAACCCTACTAACCCGCGCTCTCGCCGTCCAATGGCGCTACTTGCAAACTTTGGAAAAATACTGGAGCGGCTTATGGCGCTCAGGACCACAGCTCTCTTTCAAGCACAGAATCTCCTCTCCCCCTGCTAGTATGGTTTCACTCCAGGACGATCCTGTGAGGAGGCTCTCTTTGATCTAGTTCTGCACATAGAAAACTCTAAAGCAAAATTTGAACTTGCCATCTTCATTGACTTCGAGAGCGTGTTTGACACTGTCTGGTGGGACAGTGCTCTGGCACGCCTCTGGACAGCCTCCTGTTCCAGCCATCTCTATAGACTTTTTCAAAGCTACGTTTCAGATAGAACAGTAATTCTAAAGTCAAAATGCCATCACGTCTCCAGGCCAATCACCCGGGGGTGCCCTTAGGGCTCAGTCCTGGGACCTCTCGTGTGGAATATAATCCTACAAGATTGGCTTTCCCGCTCCTTTGCCAATACCAAGATTGTTGCTTTTGCAGACGATCTCACGATAGTGGTGTCCGGCCGCTCTCGCAAAGCCATAGAAGACAATGCTAATCGGGTCCTTGACGACCTCTCTTCCTGGGCTGCACTAAATAAACTACGGATAAATCCAAGCAAGACTCAAATGATGCTCTTTAAAAATAAGCTGGACCTCAGGCGGCCTCCTCAAGTTAAAGTCTCTGGGGTACAATTTCCCATTGTCACACAGACCGCTGTGCTACTGGTGGTTCTGGATCACAAATTAAGCTTTCACCCCCACCTCATCCATCTGAGCTCTAAGGTGAAAAAATTTTCAGGCTCAATCATCAGAATCACCAGGAATGAATGGGGCCTGTCCAAGCGGTCGCTTCAGCTGTACTATAAAGACGTCTTCCTTCCGATCGTGACGTATGCTGCAGGTACTTGGTTCCACCGAGCTAGATGGGTTAATATGATAGGCAAATTAGGCTCTATACAACGGACAATGCTTCTGGCTACCCATAGGGTATGCAGGACAGTATCCACTGCTGCTATCCAGGTCTTAGCTGGGACCCTTCCACTGGACTTGTATGTAACCTTCCGTGGCCTGACCTTCAGAATCAACAAGAAAATTCCGACCAAGATCTTAGACATTGAGCTAAACCTGAACACTGACCCTAAGGCAGAGAAAACACGCTGTTATAATGAGATGATACATATCTAGCAGACAAGATGGGACACTTCCACCAAGGGATCAGTTACAAGGAGATTCCTGCCGGATGTGACTTTCCCCTCCTCTAAGTCGAAAAGTTAAGTCGTTCTAGGAGCCGCCCTTTACAAAACACATGTCCACAATCCAATAACAGTCCAGTAATAATAATAAACGGGAAAAATCCGAGTTTTAAACTGCATTTCACTTAAAACATTTGTAAAAAAACAATTTGTAATTTTGGAAACCAGTGTATTTTCATCTCATGCCTTTTGCTATTTAATGAGGGTTGATTACATCATGCAAGGTCAAAAGTTGAGAGAGATTACGTTATTTTTTTTTATTTATTTCAGATAAAACTGCAGTGATATATTGCAATGATTTGTTAAGAAATGGTGCATTTCTAATATATGAGAGGGCTTAAGACTCTTCATATATTTTTGTTGCAGAACGACAGATGATGGTTATCATGTACAGGCAATCGTGTTCGTTATCCTACGCGCCGCATATGACCTCAGACCTGAACGCACGTTGGAGAAAGGCTTAGTGCTAGTTATAAATATATAAATCTTCGGTATCTTCTGCTGTAAGATCCTCGCTGTTTTCTTTCAAGACATCGTTCTTAATTATTTTGCTTCTGTTATGTATCCTTGACATTTATCCTAGTTGAATATTATCTTTCTTTTTATCTGCATTTTCCAAAACATATTGCTCGGTCCGAACTCCAGTTTACCAAAGGTTAACGCAGTATTTATAGAAAAGCATATAAGCTGTTCCATTAATCTATTTCTTGTTTCAAGTGATAAATTCGTTGAAGGAAATACTGTAAAGTCATGCTGCGTTTTACAATTGTATTAATGTAAGTGGTTTGAATTTATATAATTTCTTTGGATTAATATTGGAGAATTTCCAGAATAAAATGGCTTCAGACTGCTAAAAATTACAGAAAGAGCAATGGGCACAGTAATGCGCGTGAATTGTGTTTGCAAATCACGGACTGTCTGTAGATCGGTTTGTCTGTTTCGTGGTCTAAAAAACCATACTAAATCATATATAGCTTCGCCACTAGAATACCAGATGCATTCTACACACACACTGGCCAAAAAAATACGAATCTTTAGTCAGTATCGAATCGAGCCGTCTTTGTTTCGAACAACAACAAGTGTGAGGCGCAGTAGGCATTCTATAAGTTGTTTTTAGTGTGTTTTGGTCTAATTGCAACCATCTTTCCAGTAAAATATCGCTAGCTGCGATTGAAGAAAGAGGACTTCGTTGCCGAACAGCTCTCTCCAGCAATATTCCACACATTCTCAATAGGATTGAGATTAGATGAATGTGAGGGCCAGGAAAGGTGGTGGAAATCCGTGTCATAGTGTCCGAACCGTTCTTGCACGATGCACTGTTGCATTCTCATTCATAAAGTGGCTATCACCTTCGGGATAAAAGTGTAACATTGCAGGGTGCAAAATTAGGGTACTCCCTGGATGACATTCGACATTCCACCTGTAGCAACGGACCTAATGCATGCTAACAAAACATTCCCCATATTATGATACCACCTCCAGATGCTTGGGGTCTCGCTACACTTTCTGCCTACCATCAGTGCAAAACAGAGTGTATCGTGATTCGTCTGACCACATGACTCTCTTCCATTGTTCCACTGTCCAATCACGACGTTATTGGCCACTGCCAGTAGGTTTTTCTGTTTTTCTCTCAAAAAAGTGGCTTCCGAATAGTTAGGCGACTGCCAGTACCCAATTTCTGCAATTTCCTGCGCATGGTATGAGTTGAATTAGGGAAGTTCTGGGCCTAGTTGAGTTCTGATTTTACTTGCTGCATGCTGGATGCTGTTTTTCCGTACAGTCCCCATTTCGCTTTTGAAGTATTGTTTTTCGCTTTTGAAGTATTGTTTTTCTGCCACATTTACGCCTTTGAGATGTGGAAGAACCTGTGGCTTTCCGGTCATTAAAAACCTTTTAGATAGATGCTTTTGAGAAACCAGTTATTTCTTTCGGTTCATGATTTCTGGCTCCTTCTAAACGTGCACCCACGATAACACCTTTTTCAAAGTTTGATAGATCATGCGTTTTCCCCATTCTAGCTTCAGATTGCTGATTCATTTAAAGGTGCAGTCTTTGTACTCAATGAGGCAGCACATCATCAGCCGAAATCACAGTTTTCTTTACATCTATTTGCATTTATTCTGTCTGTAACTGTCATAATACAAAGGTTCGTATTATTTTGGCCAATGTGTATAGTAAAAATTCTGATATACCTGAGACACAGTTGTATGCAGCGTGTCTGGAGTCGACTGCCATTCCACGTTCAAAATCATTTAAATCTTTCGTCTGGCCCTCTTTCGCACTGAGTCGCATACATGCAGCATCCCTATGTATCTGCTCACCTGGATTAATACGTAGGGATACTGACTCTTGCATTTGAACTTTATTAGGTTCAGCATTGCTCTTTGGAGACTCTCCCATGGCCACGTTATTTAGTCTTAAGCGTGAACCTCTTTTTTTCCCCCCTCCTACAAATTCTGGATTTTCCTCCCGCAAACATACAAAGGCCTTCACAGAATGCTCGTCTCATGTGCTCAGATGCCTCTCTGAAAATTTTAAGAACTGTCTTCATAGAGGGAGTACCCAACTACTTTTGAGAGGATAGGGAACACCATTATTACATAAATGCTACTCTTTCTCTTTATATAGAGATGTGAAAAGCCTGTTCGAAATTAGCCATGGAGTTCGATGAGAGGAAGTCACAGATGTTCACTTAAGTTTTCTAGCAGTTTCCATTTCAAGATGTCACGTAAATATCGTCTCTGAAGTATCATCGACGGTGCCAGAGGCGATTCTTTAACTTAGAAATCTTACGCAACATCAATGCAAACAATTTTGGCGTCCATCAGTGAAGGAAATGCTCTTTGACTATTTACAAATCTTTGATGTGAAATTACTGAATATGCTCGCAGTGAGCATTGTATGTGCGTGTGTTAGTTTCGACAAATGCTTTTCTTTTGTAAGTTTCTCGATCCATTAAATCTTCATCCTCTTCAAAGTGCTTGAGCGAGGAAAACGCTAGATAAAAGAAGATATTCAACACAGAAGGAAGTGTATTCTGGGGGTTAAGAGACACGCTAAGGACATTATTTGTATTTTGTTATGACTATTTGTTCACAAGACAGATCATTTTTGTTTCTAAGTATGATTTCGACCGTGTTAATTTTGATGTAAACATTTCTGAGTAAAAAGAAATGAACTTTATTTTTTTTTATGCACTCATGAGTCAAAACATTATGACAGCCTACTTAATAACGTATTGAGCTGCCTTTCGCAGTGATAACCGCTTGCACCTGGCATGGCATCGACTCTACAAGACCGCGGAAACTGTCCTCGGGTATCTTGGACCAGCTGGATAGAAGGACGTTATGGAGAGAGGCACTGGCATGGACTGAAGAATACTGCGTTCCACTGCATCGCATAAATGTTCGATGGGATGGATGTCGGGAATATGGCGGTCAGGGGAGTACATGAAATGCTTGAACATGCTCCTCGAACCATTCCTGCACAATGTGGAGGCCTTGTGACACGGGCATTGTCTTCTTGAAAGAGTCCAGTGCTATCTGAATATACAGTCACCACGCACGGCAAAACTTGGTCCGAAACAATGCCGAGGTACGATCTGGCAGTGAAAATGGGTTCAATTGGGATGAGGGAGAATCCAGTGATCTTTCTGAAAACATCCCCCCAAATCACAATATATAACCGCCGCTGGCTCTTTTTTCGTCCAACTGAGCAGTCTGGTTGCAACTGTTCATTTGCTCACCGTAAAATATGCCTCTGTTCAACGGTATGATGGAGCTGGAATTTGGGTTCATCAGACAAGGCGACTCTTTTCCAGTCGTCCAACGTCCCTGCTCCCGTGCCCACTGCAAGCGGCGGTCGATCAACATGGGCACACGAACAGGTCACCTAATCCGTAGGCTTATATGCAAGAGCGTCCGCTGGATTGTGTACTCAGAAACACTTCTCTTTGCAAAGCATCCTAGTAATTGAGTAGCACACCTGAATTTGCATGTTCTCGGTTCTGCAAAATCAACTTGATAACGTGTATCTGTCCATCAGTCCGTCAAAGGGTGCTCTTATTGGGGCCACAATAAATATCCACACTGTGGATAGTCCAATAGATCACGTGCAATGATCTCATTGTTTTTACTCTTGGCATAAAGCATATCCATGAAACATTCATTGTCATCTTCGGCACAAACCAATCATTTCATGTCCGACCATTTCCAGATCTATAAATAAAACCATCTACTGACTTGCTTCCCATTTTGTACAACGTTGTCATCCAGCGAGTTCACTCCCATAAAGATCACACATCTAATCGACTCGAAAATTTCTCTGCCAGAACGACATAAAAACATAATTTCATGTAAGAATAGTGGAGCAGTTCCGTTGTTTGTTTGTTTTTTATTGAATTTCTATGCTTGTAAAAAGAAACGCAAACTTGTTTCAACAGACAGGTTTTTCCAACGCAAGCCACCACCAATATCAAGGATGATAACATTGACCTTGATTTGTTGTGCACTAACCGATACAGAAAACAAGTTTAACTTTCTCTCTCTCTCTCTCTCTCTCTCTCTCTCTTCTGGCATAAACACTCAAAAATCGCGTTCGCAAAAGTTAATCTTTCTTTCATAGCTAATCTACTGATGTAATAACTAAAGTGGTTTCTTCTGGCATGTGATCGATTTATGCAATAGCTGTTCTAATCATTCCTTTCCCACTATATTGATGACGGGAAAGATTTTTATGGACATTTTTCAGCATAACTGAGTTAGTCGGTCTCTTGTTGGCATACCTTGAAGACATATTTACATCGATGTACGAGAGATGGTCAAAAAGTTCTGAGAATCTGCAGAGTTTAATCTTTCAAAAAAAAAAAATCTTTAGGTTGGACATCTAACCAGGATTCCACAGCTTTTAGCCCTTTGTCATCATTAAACTAGATTCCACGAAGATGAGCCTTGATGTTGCTAAACAAATAATAGTAATTCCAAGACAGGTCAGGTACTCCAGCTTGTGTAACGCAGGGCTTTGTGCACGGTGCATTGTCATGGAAAAGCAGAACCCTATAACCTAACTCTCCTCCTCTTTTTTTTCCCCGAACTGGCTTTTAACTTTGGCAATAAGGCTGGCATAATATCGCCCGATTATTGTGGTTTTAGGTGCTCAATTAACAACAATCCTTTTGTGTACTAGAAAACTGAAGATCCCTTGTGCTTTCACTGCATGCTTTGTAATTTGAGGATCATAGTACACTGGTGTGCAAAACTTAAGGACCAACACTATTTCTAAAGGTTACAATCACAAAATCTTTACTTAAGGTAGTCTTTACTGATGAGAGTAGATTCAGTCTCAGCAGCGATTCTGGACGTCAGCTAATCTGGCGAAAGGTTGGCACACAGTATCACCCCGCAAACGTCGTCAATGAAAGAGATCGATATGGCGGTCGAGGTGTTCTCGTCTGGGGAGGTCTCGTTATCTTGGATGGATGTACATAACTCCAGATACTGGAAGGCGGTATTAACCGGTGCACGCTACTGTACTGAGGTAATCCTTCCCGATGTTCGTCTGTTCCGAGGTGCCATTGGCCCCGAGTTCGTGTTTATGGATGATAACGCCACACCCATCGCACTGCAGCTGTTGATATGCTTTTGGAAAGTGAGGACATTGTTCATATGGATTGGCCTGCCCTTTCAGTCGATCTAAATCCCATCGTACACATATGGGACGCTCTGGGGAGACGCCTAGCGGCACGTCCACACCTACCAGAAAATGTTCACCAGCTGAAGATGGCGCTAACAGAGGAATGGACGATGTTACCGCAAGAACTTATCAACAACATTGTTCTAACTATGGACAGGCGGTGCAAAGCCTGCATCGACATTAGGGATGGTCAGATCTCCTACTGAGGACTACTTCTTCCCTTTGTTCCATCTTTGGCAGTGATGGATCTGTATCGTGGCAGCCAGTGGTATGTTGCCATTTTTGAATAACGTCCCTCTGTACCGTTTTGTTTCCGTTGTTGTGTCGGTGTTGTTTCCTTCATCATTTGTGTACCTCACAAGGTTCCTTTGGTATGCTTTTCACATATCCAGGCCACTTCTATGAGAAGCTACAGGTGAAAACCAGACTGGTCCTTAAATTTTGCACACAAGTGTAGCCAAGTGTCATCTCCAGACACACAACGTGATAAAAATCTACCTGGAACAGCAAAATTAATTTTAAACTCTCTTTTGATGACTCCAACTTTAGGAAGCGATTCCAACATATTATGAAATGCCTAACATTCCTCTATCCCTTCTCTCTCTCTCTCTCTCTCTCTCTCTCTCTCTCTCTCTCTCTCTCTCTTTTTATTATTTTTTCTATATTTCATCTTTTCTGTCTTTCTCTCTCTGTCGTTCTTTCTATATTTCATTTTCTGTCTCCCTGTTTCCCCTTTTCTCCAACTTTTCACTTTGTCGTTCTTTCTGTCGTTTTTTCTAAGTTTTTAATTGTTTCTCTCTTTCTATCGTTCTTTTTATATATTTTTTTTCTCTCTGTCTCTATTTTTTTTTTTTTACGTTCATTTTTTCTCTCTATCTCTATGTTGTTCTTTTTATTTCATTTATTTTCTCACTGTCGTTTTTTTCTGTATCTACATCGTTCTTTCTATATTTCATTTGCTCTATCTCTGTTGTATTTTTTTATACAGTATTTATCTCTCTCTCTCTCTCTCTCTATTGTTCTCTTTATATTTAATTAATCTCCCTCTCTCTCTCTCTCTCTCTCTCTCTCTCTCTCTCTCTCTCTCTCTCTCTCTCTCTCTCGATTTGCGTCCTCCCCACACGGTGGAAAAGACCTGAGCTCGAATCCCGTCGATAACATGAGGAATTTTTATGGGTCCTTTTCACAACGTGGCTGATTTAGTTGGTCTCAAGCGAGGGTAGCATGGTTTTTCCCTCCGGGAAACTCCTGAAAATCTATCTCAGAACACACGCAATTTACAGACAATATACACGGAGCAATACGGCCTTAGTCGCCGATGCTCTTAAAACCCCCTACTACAACAACAACTGTCTCTTACACCGGGTTCTGCTTTCTAGCCGGCTCCACCGAGACCCAGAGCGCGATAGGAGACCATTATCTTCTGTTGATGGAGCACAATGGCGCATCTCCCGCAGTCGCTATCCACTCGCGACTCTCGTGGATGTGCGTACAAGCAATACGATTAATTCTACAAACTGTAAAAGTGAAGCAGAAGATGTAATGAGCTCATGGCTGCCCACTTCAATTTCCTGTAGCATCACTTGCCGCGTAACTAATGGCTATGATTATTGCTTCGAAGGACTTGATTAGAATTGAATACCATCGCACAAGACATCTTTCCGTTGCCAACCGCCTTCAAAAGGCCGGCTGAAGAAAAGCTAACGAGAAACTCGCCAACGCCGTAATTTAATAAACACTAACTGGGTGGCGCTGCTGTAGATTGGCAGTTTTAATTAGAGAATCCTTCTGCGGGGTTCTTTAATTTAGAGCGATATTGAGAAGCGTACGACGCCCACGTAGCACACGACAAGAAATAAATTAAAACGTATTCACAAACAAGCAGAAGCGTCACAGACGTATCAGGAATGTGGGGCGGCCAATAAGTTGTAACTAGTGCACTGCCCCACCATAAGGACTGCGACATCCCTGCGTTTGAATGACTGAGTCCTAGATTATCCGCGTACCTCTAAGAACGTACGCTTACTACGAGGGCCGTTCAAAAAATAATGATCATAATTTTTCACGAACAACCGTACTGCTTGCTATTTCTAGCTGACCTGCGGAATTTAAGACCAAACCAAGCTGCATCACATAGCAACTGCACAGCTGACTCATGTTGTGAAAAAAAAAAAATACATTATCATTCTTTATTGAATAGCCCTGGTAGTTAGTGTCCCATTACTTTTGACAATACAGTATATACACTTTCAGCAAGGGATGCATTTCCCATTTAGTCGATCGTTTACTTTTGACTTCTCGATGTCAAAATCCGGTGGTCAGTGTTCTCAATAAACTGCCCACTCAATATAGGTTAAGACATTCGAGTGACACCAACAAAAAATTCCAGCAACATTCAGAGTGATAACTAATTAACGAGGGAAAGGAATCGATTCATTTGCAAACGAAATAGTCCCGGATTATAAAAAAATCACGTGATCTGGACGAAAGTGAGACAGCTTTTCGTGCGAATCCATCCGTAATTGGGGTGACGCACCGAGGGTGGTCAGGGAATACGCATGAAATATTAGCGACGCTCTTTTAGTTCTTGGACCGCGAAATCACCTGATTAAAAGACCCAACATTTCCATTAGTAAACGATATTCGGTCAGGAACGGTGCACGGCGAAACGAGCACTTCTTACAGTTCCAATAAAACTGCGTAATTGCCTTGTGTCAGCGGTTCCCTCATCCATTGCAGTCGGAGCTCACCGTGTGACTGATGGACATTAGTGATCGTTGAGATTACCCAGCTGGGGGTGATTCAGAATTGTCATAAGGGAATTGCTGATGGGGGAGGTGAGGAGACCTAGGATGAAGGGAGTTGTGTCTATAAGACTAACAGCGAACATCTGAACAGTTGCTTATGTCATCCATACACACGCGACGGTAAAGTGGATAAGCGACGTGACACAATCGTTTTTTTTTTGTTTTTTTTTCAATATTTTAGCACAACTTGTATAAAAATGCTCTATAACTTTGGTAGCATGGAACCTACTAATCTAAATTTATAGTGAGTTAAGATTTTTATTATGGGAAAGGAAAAGAGGCAGACAATGTACACTACATTGCCAAAAGTTACCAGACGCTTGCATGTTTTTCGTCCAGCAAACAGAAAATTGACCACACGCAATTTACAGACAGTATATACGGAGCAATATGGCCTTAGTCGCTGATGCCCCTAAAACCCAATATCAGCAACAACAACAACAACGCGTCGGCTCACCTTTGGTCTTAATCACACGCTGTATCCTCGTTGGTAGAGCCGAATCAATTTTTGATGAGGAAGGCAGCATTTTAATCCATTTCACCCTTGACAGCGTACAATTCAGCCACTGTTTCCTAGCGTGTTGGTCTAGCCCAGCCCGAAGCTGACGTTTCAGTTCATTCCAAATGTGTTCAATAGGGTTAAGAGTGGGCAGCGTAATTTTCCAACATCAATGTCTTCTTCTTCTTCTTAGAGCTATGCTGGCAGGAGCTAAAGTTCCTGGTAGGGCTACCCTAGCTAGACACATCGAAGAATAGGGGTTAGACGAAGTCCATTAATGGGAAAAGAAGAAGAAGAAAAGACTTCAAATATGTGGGTTACAGAGATTGGCAACCAGACACCTTGGAGATGACCTGATTCACGTCGTTAAGGCCCTGAGAGGAGTAAGTAAAACGAATGAGGGTGAAATTTTCACTGTTATAAATAATTCCAGAACCGAGGACCATAAATTCAAATTACTGGGATTGCAGAAGTTTCCTTTTAGCCAGCAAATTGTTAATTACTGAAACAATTTATACGCAATTCGTGGGTAGTTGATGCTGACAGCTTGGGAAGATCCGAAAGTCAGCTAGTTAGGTATCTACCAAGAAGTGACTCATATAGTTATTTTATATTTTGCTTTTGGCTAGTGCAAAAAAAGCCTAAAGCTTCCTTGCCATTGTCTTTCGCGGCTGTAGCAGCCTACTACTATAACTTTTCCATTTGGTGAGTACGTCAGCCAGTGTTGAAGTTGGTGGTCTAGGGTGTTGCAATTTTCTTAAAATGACACGAACAGGCTGATTGCTAATATGGCATTCTATGATGACTCCCCGTTGGAAATCACTAAGTTCAACGCCTCTACCCATCTACTGAACTTCACTGATTTGTTGTCTGGTTTTTTAGGAGCATCAGCGACTAAGGCCATATTGCTCCGTATTTTCTGTTTGCTGGAAGAAAACCCGAGTTTCCGGGAGAAAAATCCCTGCCAGCCTCGCCTGAGACCGACTAACTCGGCCACGTTGTGAAAACGGCCCAAAAAAATTCCTGTCGTCGGGACTCGAACCGAGGTCTTTTCTCGACCTAGGTGTGTGGAGGACAGCGATTCTACCTTCGTTTATTTGCTTACTTGTAGCGTGAATGCAGTTGCTTTTATACCTATTCCTCACATGTGGACGGGGATATGGTACGTTTTCCCCAAATAACATGGGTGTTCGGATACTTTCGGGAATATAGCGTATAGAAACAAATAGGCATTAAAACAACAGCCATAGGAGAAGGGCATCTTTAGTTGACCCTTACGTTCTATCTACATAGTTCTAATTCAGCGATTAGTCCATGCATGCTGAAGTGGTGTGGAAACACTTTCCACTAGCAGAACTGCGATAAATTATTGCGCAATGCGTGCCACTGATGGTACACGAGAACCTCTAAGTGGTACGCAAAGGTAAACAACGGATCAATTTTACATTCCGTTCGTACAGACCATCCGCCTTCTTTACTTAGTACTGATGCTGCCTGCACCACTGTGGGAGTTATCGTATTCTGTCGCGCTGGCTATGTCTTTCTTGTAAACAGAAGAAATAATCTGTTTTCGTTGTGAAATATAAAATTACAAATAGCACCAAGTGTTGTGTACAGATGGGAAGCAGTCTTCCGTCGTAGGCGGTATTTTTCACCTAATACAATTCTAAAAATTTCAACAATTCATTGGATCCAAATATACCACAATTACCTTTTATCACGATAGCTTTCGTATTAGTATTAAAATCGGCAAAATGATACGAGGAAGTGGAATTTTTATGTCTCTGCCAAAAAAAAAAAGTTCCTTATCACTCGTACCGTACCTGTCATCAAAAAGGACTATTCAATTCCGCTTTGAACTTTACCAAACGCTTCGCCTAGACTACTGTTGCAGGCAGTTCATTCCAATAACTTCCAAGCTACTCGGAAGTAAACGTCATGAAATGCAATGTTCTGGTCCACCCCAAAATTTAGTATTTGTAATCCTTGCTTCTTCTGTCCTTTACTCTTGAAAATGTACCTGCTTCTTTCATTTTGTTGATTCCTTTTAGGGATTTATAAACCACAATCAGGGAGAAATGACAATGACTTCCTTCGATCCTAATATAGCCACAGTTGCCAAGCTTTGCAGTCCACACCTTCTAAGCCGTTGTCATTTTAACATCGATTAGTACACCTCACTAATCTGGTTGCCCTTCTTTGAACTCTTTCTCAAAGTTCTCTGTCATTCTTCAATATTCTACATGCGGTTTCACCATTATCTTAAACATAGAGGCCACGACATAATTTTCTCTACTTGCAAAGACATCATCGCCGGTAGCACAATGGACAGAATCGCTGTCCTCCCCACACCGAATGGAAAAGGGCCGGATTTGAATGCAGTCAATGACGCGAGCAATTTTTATGACTATTCTTAATGTGACTCTACACATTTACTTTTTTTGTGGCACCAGTATACTCAAATTCTAATTTAAAGGTGACTCCTGCTTCATAGATCAAATAATCAAATATACTGCATATTTAGTAGTGGTTGTTTTAAATAAACATACTGAATTAATAATACTGTGGGGATGATCCTTGTTGGCCATCGCCAATTGTGGGAACTTACTTCTAATCAAATTGTTTTGTTATTCAAATTCAAAGATAGGATCAGTCCACAAACAACCTGACTACGTACTTAAATCAGAAGTTTCCAGTTTCTGAGTTTTTTCTTTCTTGTTTCCCAGCCAAGGTGATATCAGCATAGTGTTGTTCTCTTTAAGTAAAAAGACTCCATGGGCATGGTAATCAAAAGTAAAACAAAGATTTAATTTCCATTTCAAAAAAATATTCATATATTATAACATTGAACAGACATATATACAATTTACTTACAGTTCGTTCTATTCCTTCTACACGAGTAAATTCCTGTCCTGGAATAAAATTATCCCCACAGATGGTCCATCCTTCATCTAGCTTCCTTACACATGTGATTAATATTTATATTACTTATACATATGGACCCTTTGATCTACTATGCAGACTTATGGTTCTGGAACACAAACCTCTCAAATCCAATTCACCACACCTCTGAATACTATCAATTTCACTAGTGCCTGCATATATGGCCCTAATAGCCTTACAGTTTCTAGGTTATGATTTAAGTGACCCAGTCTCTCTCAATCACTTATACTTATTGATTGGTACTTTAGAATCTATACACTATTCTTATACAGTTTATTTCTAGGGTGACAGAGCTTTCTCATTGTCCTTAATCTTCTCTAATAATGATTCATAATTACTATTCCTTAATTAACCAATGCTTTCATTTCAAAGGGGCTTACACATTCCGCTATCACACTTTCTACCATTAATTTCTACAAAGTCACTCGCTGGCTTTAAATCTTTTAGTTATAACATTACTTATTCCTTCGTTTAATACACATTCGAAAAACGGAAAGGTCCATCAGTCTTTCCCCCTAATTTACGTTCCAATAAACCTCAAAAAAAGGACTTTCTTATGAAAGGTCCTCCCTTATAGGCTCCTGTGACAAATGATCTTTCTGGTGGTTGCGGCGTGGTAAGGGTTGGGCTTCTCTTGTTCAGAATTTCTCAGGTTCTCCCTTGCTTCATTCTAATGCTCATTCCTTCCTTTTCTCTCTGTTTGTCTTCTCTTTCCTGCTTCACCTTGCTGCATTTGTTTTTGATCATATCTTTTTACCAAAGTTAACCCCACTTACTTGGCTGCATCGCTAACTGGACCGCACTTTCCTTGTGACCACCACATTCTAACAAGACGGCACTCTCTCTCTGTCTTCAACCCAACTCTTTTCTCTGTTCCCTTTATTTTTTTCGCGCCTTTTTCTTTGTTTATTTCAACTTTTCTCTTTGGCCAGTCACTTCTCCCAATTCTCAGCGACTTCCTTCTAATTCGGTCGCCAGCCCTTGTAACCCTTTCTTGGATTCGTTCTGATTGGACGGTACAACGTCCGTAGTTGAGGACAGTATAATGTTCTCAAGTTTCTAAAAAGCTCTTGCAGTAACCCCCTCTCCACTTACTTCCATTAGTTATGCAATTATCTACAATTCCATTTCCATGTAATACATGATTAATTTCTCATTGCATACTAAAACCCTGTAAGATATGTATTCTTTCCGACCCTATTAAAATTTGTATTTATACTTATTAAATTCTTACCCTCTATTAAATTTTCTTTAGCCTTCGTATATATATATATACGAAGGGTTGCAGAAATGTTCGAAATGCATTTGTTAGATATATATCTCTGTGAATACAAATAAAAAGCCTCCACCTGATATACCTAATTGCCATAAATATCTTCCCAAAGGATAAAATGCGTAATTAATGGAAATAAGAGAACTCATGCAAATGGTAATCATGACAACCAAACATACTTTTTATTGCATTTATGTGTACAAACTGAAATGACAAGTTAACCTAATAGCATTATGTTCTGTAAATCAGCAAAATAAGTCCTCAATATTTTGTTGTTCCTCCTCAAGTTGCAATTACAGCCTTGCAACGATCTGGCATCGAGTTTATCAACTTCTGGATATACGGTTGCCCAGTTTCGTGGTACCACACCCTTACAATGCCCTTCTACAGCTGAATCTTACTTATTGGCTTCTTCTGAACAATTTTAGGTTCAAATCTGCGCTGTTGCCGGGTCAGTCCAACACTGTAATGCCAGCATTTCTGAGATATGACTGACCCTTAAGGGAGAAAAACGAGGGAAAACATTGGTGTTAGTACCAATTTTTCTGTGTGGAAAGGTGCTGAGTCCTTTTGAAAAATACACTTTTGGACATCTGTGTGGTGATCCCTAATAACGGATTTCAGGCACTCCTCCAAGATAGCAGTGTAGATTTCTGCATTTACCATTCCGTTAAAAAAAACTTAATTCATCCCACCCCTTTGCTTGTTTTGCATCCCCAGACCATCTGACCGGCAGGCGGGGAACTTTACAGTCGGTGTTATGCAGTCAGGAAGGATGGTATGCCTCCGATTTTCGTCTTCTGACATATCGTTTCCCATTCGAGCCATGCAAGTTGAATCGTCAGAAGAGATGACGGTGTCTCATTGCTCTTTTGTACATGAAACATGCGTTTTAGCCGCCCGAGCTAGTCGCTTCTTCCTCATTTGTTGGGTCAACAAAGGCTTCTTGAGCCGATAGGCATGCAGACCACATTCCGAAAGCTGTCTTTGGATAGTTGGTGCACTTGTTTCAACACCAGAGGCCATCTCAAAGTCCAGTTTTAGGTCAGGAGCACTAGCATGGCGATTACGAAGGCATAGCCGTTTCAAATATCGATCTTGGGAAGGCGTAGTCACTCTCTTACGGTCTGATCGAGGTCTTCTGTTCACATCACCGGTTTCACGCTTTAATTTCAGCACCCAGGATACTGTTAATTGGTGCCAGGAAGCCTATTTTATCAGCGATAGTACGCGTAGAAAGCCATTCCTGGGACAGAGCAACAGCTACACTTTTTTTTCTTGGTGTCAACTGAACGTATGGAGCCATGCTTGCACCTCCGCAAAACAGGATACTAATGAGAGTGTATACCCTTCCAAAGTCGTATTTATAGAAACGGCTGATGCAATCCCGTGCAATTACCGTCTGATGCAATAGAAACGTTATGTGACGCAATACCTTTGCTTTGCGACAAACAAAATGACTAATCAAACAATATCTTATACGTTTCACTACAAATGTTACTTTTTTAAAAGTGATGCAGTTTTTTTGTCCGTCACTGTATGTGTTAAGCAAGATGTGGATCTAACTTCCAAAAATCGCAAGACCTTCGATGAGATAAAATTACTCTAAACTCCTGAGAAAGAATTTTAAAATATTTAGGATATTACAAAATTTTATCACACATTTAATAAGATTAGTTCAGATGGGAGAATTGAATTTGCAGAGAACTTTCCCCAGACGCGAGAAAATAATAAAAATTTGCACAATGAAATCTTATGATGTGATGAGGCTATTTCAACATCGGTTGACATTTTAACAAACACAGTTGTGTTTAATGGGCAACTGAGAACCCTAATATGAAAGAGAATTGAACTGTCCCTGCGTTTTTGTTTTGGGCAGGTTTTTTTTTGAGGGAATTGTTTGACTACTTTTTTTTTCACGAAAATATTACTTCAGACAGCTAATATTACAACATTTTTGTTATTCTAAAATTGAAGTAAAGGGGTTTGTCATGGTGAATAGTGCTGCTGCACGTTCTGTCTTCGACGTTAAGAAATTCGTAAATGGACCATACCAAATAAGTGGATCGAGCGTCATAGCCTACTTGGGCAGCCACTGGTTGCTCAAGTCAACAAATTTCACCACCGCAAATTTTTTAAATTTAAGAAGAAAAGTTAAATGTTAAGTTTAAAGCTTGGAAATAGCACAGCCTTGTATCCATAGTTAATTATGGTTCCGTGTACAAATTGCAATCTTCTTTGTATCAAAAATATCGCCCACACTATGACAGAATTAAGGCTACTCCATTATGTTCCGTGGCATATAGAGATTAGGATGGATGGATCCGATTTGTAAAAGATTCATCTTTCGGCCACAAGCCCCCGAGACTGCTTTTGTCCTTTTTTTAATTTTTTTCTTTTTCGATAAATATAAACGAACGTCTATTTTGTACTTCATGATATTAAACTTTTTTAACATCAAAATGTAAAAAAAAATCTACTGAGGAAAGTTTACGAATAATGAAGTTATTCTGTAAGCGGGATTCAAAGGCTAATGTTAATCCAGCGCGCCAAAATTCATAATTTACAGACAATAAAAACTTTTGATAATAGGGGTAGCGTGGCAGATCTCTTCCGAGATATGACAGACTAAGAATAATTACAAATGAAACTAAGAAATGACAATCCATCGAAAAAATTCCCAGAAGTCCACAAAAGGTGACTTGAAGACATTCCGGAAGACTTTGAAGATCTGAAGACTTTCCACACCACAATTAACCTAGGCCTTCAATGAGGACGACTGATAGTCGTATGGAATTTCAAAAAACGTTTCCTGCAGTGAGAGACAATAGCAATGTACCCAGCCATCTTGTTTCGTCTGACGAGGCAGTTTTTCAAATTAAAGAGACACGTTTAATGCCATAGCCGTGGACATTGGACAGATGAAAACTGTCGTCTTTAAATGTAAAAATAGATGGAACTGTCCTGGAGTTTTTCAGGGAAGGATATCATCTTAGGAGTGTTTGAGCTTTTTCTTTGATGGTACATTTACGGCAGACTTGTATCCAAATGCATTAATTGTTCAGATGGCATCCCTTCTCATTTTGAATTACGTTATGTATTGGGACTAACGGCTATTATATATTAACTTTGGATTGTTATAAATTTTAATAAACGTTTCTTCACATGAGTTATTTCATGGGGGTATTATGTCCCTTTACTCAGCTATGCCACTTGCGGTTTATCTAGATTTGGCGGGATTCTTTCGATTTCAAAGTAACTCAGGTCACGAGGATTCTGAGTATCGCCCTTATACCTGTGTGCATTTTAAGGATATTTTGATTGTTTTGCGGGATGGAAAAGTCTCCATCAAAGACCGACTAACTTTCCTAGTTTCCATCAATGGAATTCGAATCCGCATCATCTCAAACGGATGGCGAATGAACAACCACAAAGAGTCCAGCGATTTGTTAGGTTGATCCTGTTCCAATGACTTCAAGAAGAATGGACTCGCCTTCATAGAGCATTCAAGCTTGTAATTATTATTTCGTCAGTTTTTGAAAAATAAAACCGTAAATTTTTTCTGCTGCTGCGTTAAATTATTCACAAATCTCTTCAGCGTATCTCCACCTCGTCGCTTCACCCGTTTACAGAAAGATCTCTTTTTTGGATAGAGCGAAGACCTTCTATTTCTGAGCTTCGGTCTGAAGCACAGTACGTATTAGATATCTTATTCGCATCTCAGCAAACATATCCGAAAGAAAATCTTTCGGGTGAAAATCCGTCAAAATCATCTCGGTAAACCTCCAGATTCGAACGAGAGTGTCAAAAGAAAAAAAAGGGACACGTAAATCGGTTATCACGATATTTTTCTCGGTTCGACGATCCGATGCGCGCATGCGCACTACACTACACTCGAACAGCGAATCAATAGCGTCCATCGCTTTTTAAAAATGCACGAACCTTGAGAAGAAAAGGATTTTCCAAGGCAACACTGGAGTCTGCGAAAGAGAGCTGAGGAGCCTGAGGGTGTAGCAGGAATGCGCGTGCAGCTGTTTGCCTTTGACCTCTGAAACGAACTCCTTAGTTTCACTCCGTCGGCAGCTAGCTACGTCCGGCGAACTAGACAAGGGGGGGAAGGGAGAGAGAGAGAGAACGGCGGGAGGGGGGTAAGGAGACTCGCCACTATCTCCCGGGCGTTCTAAGGTGCAGCGTACTTGCGGGGTTATCCGCCGAACGAACAGGTTCAACAGGAACGCGCCGCTGTCGGTCGAGTGATTCAAATCGTCGTTCACAGAGAGAGAGAGAGGGGGGGCGGACGACTCGGCCACGTGATTGCTGGGTTGGGTTGTTTCGGCCTTTTTTTGGGGGGCTACTGTTATTCGCCATCAGAACAGACGGTCCTGACGCATGTGGAGAGAGAGACAGAGCACGCACCGGCATGTCTGTCGTCAGCAGTGCGCGAGCGTTGTGATTGGTATTTCGTGGATCGGATGTCCCCAGGAGAAAAAAGGACCGGAGGAAGGGCAACAAGTGGCCGCGAGTGATGAAAGTGTGTAGCGAGACCCTGAGCAGCCCGAAGATGGTGGAATGTCCCTGGGACCTTGAACTTGAAACGCCGTTCCACAAGTTTGAAGACAGTTGCGCTTTCAGCAAATGAATCGTATCCGGACGCCTTGGAAGTGGAAGAGAATCAAAGTAGGCAGTTTTTTTCTTTTTTATTTTCCACCTTCTTGTTTACTGCTATACACAATAGCTCATTAATGTGCTCGTATTTATCACAAAGGGAAGTGAATTTGGAATTGGGAAAATCAATTTTTTACTCTTTTTTATTTATTTTTTATTTTTTTAAGTAACTGTCATGAAAAGAGATAGTTTGCAGGGGTCGCTATTCTGGTATAGATTGCTCTTAGTCATGGTTAGCTGTGGGCGAATTGCATCTGACTTTAAGTTTTTAGGCTTAAGTTTTAAGGGTAAAACTCCAGAACACGGTTCCCCTTTGAAAATCACGTCGAGAAGAAGAGGGGAAAAGCAGTAACGTACGGTTCGTAACTCCGCCCACTCACTGCGTTCCCCCTCTTCTTCTCGACGACTGCACGTGGCAAATGTCACGCGACATAACAGTATAGCCAAGCTGAAAAACAACGAAATTAACGGCGAAATTCTATTTAGTTCCAACTTGTTTTTAGGCTTAAAATAAAACATATCAGCGGAGTAACATGCATTAAACATTTTCGCGTTGCTATATTTGGACCTCATCTTGTTTCCAGATGAAAACACGTTCGTATAGATATATACACTAAACGAATTCTATTTTTTTTTTTTTTTTTTACATTTTGAAAATCTAATGCTTCGCTTTATAATAATACCTAATGTTTTTTTCTATTACGATGCCCAAATCCTTTTATTTTATTTAACTTTTTTTACAAAACAGATCTTTTGAATATTAATCACCCCCCCGCATAATTATTTTACATCAGTCCTTTCAGGATTGTTTTTGCACTCTGTTCGCAAACGCCCCATGTTTGCCGAGTCACTGGTTATAGCGATAATTTCACGGTTTAGGAACTGTGAAATTATATCGTGATATTTCTCTTTTCAGCATAAGAGAAAAATGGCAGTGACATCACAATCGTATCCAACCTGTATTCAAGCTGATTGAAACATGGAGCCCCCTCCTATTTTACAAACAAGTATGAAGTCCGTATTTTGAAATAAAATCTTTTTAAGTCACTGGAGCTGAGAAAGGGTAAATTTATCTCCCATTCGATTTTAGACATTATTACTTCTACAAAAATGTGCTCCCCCATTTCTTTGTTCCTCCCTTTAAATGCGCATTGTCCTCCCCTGAAAAATTTCTAACGACGCCTATGGTTACACTGCTCAGTCCAGCGCTGGTCTTCCGATTACTTCCCTGCACAGATAATCCTGTCAACAGCTGCCATTCTAACGTTTTGAATGGTGGAAAAGACATCGGTTGCCTTGGCAACCATCCAACAGAGAACCATGGAAAAGCAACAAACAGTAAAAATCATAGAATACGTATTGACAACAAAAAATGCTTTCTATCTAAAAGTGTTAAAAGATTTTAGCAATAAAGTAATAAAAAAGTAAAATAAAATAAATCTGAATACGAAAGTGTTAAACTAATTGCTCGATCCATCACGTTCGAAGTGCTCGTTCTGTCGAGCCCTTTGTTAAACTTTCAAATACTCTTGACGGTCATAAAAATTGTTTTCTTTTTTTTATGTTCGTGTACTAACCATGTCCTGATGAAACCACTGGTTGTTGTTGGAAGAGGTGATAAGTTTGTATTTGAGAAATTCCACCATCTGATATTTGTTATTGTATTTCTATTTAAAAAAAAGTGAGGTTCGAAATAAGAAAGGGTTTTTTAAGCGCTGAGAGAAAACAGTTTCGAGTTGTTTCAATTAACAAACTGATCTGTTCGAAGAGTGATTTGCAGATAGCAATGTTCTTAATTAATTTACGTTTTGGAGATACTGTGGGGTATTTGTGAATTCATGGGACGTTTTCAGAAAAAAGATATTGCACTCACGCACAGAGAGAGAAATTAAAAGAGAGAGATGGAGAGAGAAATAGAAAGAAAGAAAGGGGACAAGGAAAGAGAGCGAACAGGAAGACAAAGAGAGAAAGACAAAGTGGAGAGAGAGGAGAGGAGTAAGAAAGGGGAAAGAAAGAAAGAAATGGGAGAGGGAGAGAAGGAAAAAGAGCGAACAGGAAGAGACAAAGAGAAGGAAAGAAAGAAAAAAAAAGAGAGAATGGAAAGACGGGGGAAGAAGTAAGAAAGAGGGAGAGATTAATTAAAAGAGAGAAAGATAGAAAGGGGAGAGGGGAGAAAGAAAGAGCGAACAGGAAGACAAACGAGAAAAATAGAAGGAAAGAAAGAAAGAGAGAAAGAAAAAAGAGAGTGGAGAAGGAGAGGGAGAAACAAAAAAAGAAAGAGTGAAGAGATTAAGAAGGAAAGAGCGAAATAGAAGGAAGAGAGAGAGAGAGAGCATAGAAGGAAGGAAAGAGAAGAGAGGAAAAGAAAGAAAGAACAGAGAGAGAGAGAGAGAGAGAGGCTTTAGTACAGTATTTGGCTTTCAGTTTCATATCAGCGTGCGTGGTATATAAGAAGAAATAAGACTCGGCAATCCCTTCTTTATTCCCATCCAATCCTTTGCTAACAAAATCGGATTAAAGTTACTGAAACATGAGAACTTCCTGCCATTCTGATTTTCTTTTTTTCCTTTTTGATTGAATCCAACTTTTTTCTCTTGTTTTATACTTTGGAAACGCGGTTTCCTCTCGCATTTTCTCTTGATTATCAAACCGCACACGACAAACACGGAGAAGAGAGAGAGAGAGAGAGAGAGAGAGAGGCTCTGTTTATGCTATTTTCTATTTCTAATAGGAAAAGAGGCTAAGCACTGCTAGCCACTCTTCCTACGTGTTCTCAGTACCCCCCCCCCCCGCTGTGGGTGGTGTTAGGGTCGCACCTCTATTAGACGACTGCAAAGCGGGTTAGCTGTTAGCTGTCGGTCAACAGAACCAACGTTGCTGTTCGGGTCTCATCTGAAGAGGTTTGTTGACAGACAAAACACGTTCGCCTGCGTTGGCTTATAATGCAAGCCGGTCACTCAGTAAATACTTCTCAGGATGCAGGCGCGTGGAAGATGAACTTTGATCGCGTGACGTCACAGAGTAAACACGAAACAGACAGAATGGTCAAATTAGAATGAGCGAGACGAGAGTCGGTTTCGTAAGAACAAGATAGAACGATAGTGAAATTTTGTCTGCTCTTTTTCTTTTCTTTCTCCTATCTCACTTGGATGCAATCTAAATGTAATCAACGTCACCTTCTTGAATACGAAATTATTGAGAATTTTGGTAATTACCTCATCGAAATGTCTGGTTAACCGCGTCATAAAGCCGTTTCCCGGGCTTTGAGGCCCCCTCCCCTCCACCACACACACACACAGTACACATGCACGATGAACAAATATGCGAAATCTGCACTCGGGCGATGGTTCAAAGTGGTTAGAGTCATGATTATATCTGTATCGTGTTCGTGCGAATCTTCGGAACGTACCAAATCCCAGTTGGAGGGTGGGGTCATTTTCACGCTCAGCTCGAACGTGATATCAACAAAGTAGCCTCGCCCAGCTAAGCGTAGTTCAGAAGGAGAAGGGAAGGAAAAAAAAAAAAAAGAGCGAAAGCAGTTCCATTGTTAATGCCCCAAAGAATGTTGCTATGGCTGTCCTTGAATCCTATGGGACTCATGCAAGTACCTTACAAAGGAACACACCTAAAATAATTCAGAAACGATGTTATTACGGGGAGGTAAATGGGGAAAGGGGTCGCTAGAGAATAGTTGTGTGTAGAAAATTCCCTGACCTCCATTAGCATTTGCATTTAAACTATAATAAGCATTGTTATGAGGAGACTGTCTGCTTTAGTGGAAGGTAAAATGTTTGCGACTTCTCAAAATCCCTCCTGTGGGAGTAACAGCAATTGATGCTTTGGTCTCTGAGGGTTCAGAACAGAAACAGCATGCGTAGACTCTTCGTTCTGCGAACTGGCAAAGAAGCTTTGGAACAGACTATTATGGAAGCACTGAATAGGAAAATGTTGACGTTTGGGAGGGGAGGGAAGAGACTATTTTTATTGCTTCTCTGGGAATGAAGCTTGATAACTTCGTCGTGCGTGACCTGGACAACATCATGTGACATTTCGCAGAAGCTTTGGCAGTTTCGGAGAAAAAACAGAATTGCATAAAAGTGAGTGATTTTTCTGTTTGTACACTGTATGAGCGAGCATGCGCCAAGCAACTTATCTCGAACATGTCACGGTGCACTTGAGATAGAAACCAGAAGTCATCTCCCAGAAGAGAGATCAGAGGTAATAGCCTTCCCCATGAAATTAGTAAGCTAGTGGACAAAAGAGTCCACCAGACAAACATGAAAAACTGCGAGTGCATAGCATGATTATCAAGTTTTGCCAGACTGTACTCAGTCTCGCTATAAAACTGTCCAGAAGATATCGGCAGGCGCGGAAGCCTGTCCTCCGAAGATATTGATTCGGAAAGTCTTTATTTGCATCATAAATTTCCCATGTGGCTCAATCCGCGACAGCTTGTAGAGCCATCAATAGTTATATAAATTAATCTGCTGTATTTACAGAGTTAATATACATATCAGTGTGCAAAGAACAGTCTATTTTCAAGGTGAGGGTTAAACTACACGCGACTTTTAAAGATTAAGAATTAATTATAATTGTAAAATATAAAATTTATTTTTCTACGACTACCTTGAACTTTTTGTTCATTGACTTACAAACTTATGAAGAACTTGCAGAGCTATCAGCAATCTTATAGCACATTTTCATTTTAGTGTTATGATAAAAAATAATCTTTATTGTAATGTGAAGTAGCTTAATATTCATTAAAACTGTAATATTTATTAAATATTCCCTATATAGAGAATATTCCCAAAATAGGAAATACTCCCTAAATATATAATTTCAAATTTTGTTTGTAAATCCACATCCAATAATTTTAATAATCTTTATTCATTCCAATAATCCGTCTTAATGAAAGATTTATATATTTCGCTGATTATAACTGTATAATTTCCTGCTATTCAACAATAGCCCGTTTTAGCACGCACGCATACACACACACACACTGCCACCCCCCCCCCCAAAAGCGAACCTTTGTATTAAGATAGTCACAGGCAGACAGAAAAAATAAAAAGAGATGCAGAGAAAAATGGTGTTGCCTCGTTGAGTATAAAGACTGTACAGGCTGTTCAACTGCAGTAATCTGAAGCCAGAATGGAGAAGAGGCTGGATTTATCAAACTTTGAAAAAGGTCTCATTGTGGGTGCAAGCTTAGCAGGAACCACGATTTAAGAAACGAAAGACATAACTGGTTTCTCTAAAGCATCCATCTCAAAGGTTTTTAATGTCTGGAAAGAAAACTGTTCTTCCAAATCTCAAAGGCGTAAATCTGGCAGAAAAACAGTACTTCAAGAGCTAAGTCATCGTACTCTAAGGAGGACTGTACGGAAAAATAAGACATCCAGTGTGCAGTAAATAACATTTGAATTCAATCACTCCACAATTGCCTTTTTCAACCCGTACCATGCACAGGGAATTGAAGAAATTGGCGAGAACCTCAAGAAGCAATGAACCCGGTTTGCCTTGTTAAGTCAACTCGATCATCTGGAGTTGGTATCATGATACGGGGAATGTTTTATTGGTATGGACTGGGTTCGTACCTGAATTTTGTAGCAGATCTACTGCACCCTGCAATGTCTCACTTGCATCCCGAGGGTGACGGCCACTTTATATGGGTGGCAATGCAACAGCGCATCGTGCTAGAATCGTTCCGACAACATGACACGGATTTCCATCATCTTCCCTTGTCCCCACAAATACGTGATTTCAATCCTATTGAGAATGTGTGGCATATGTTGGAGAGAGATTCAGCAACGAAGTCCTTTTCCTTCAATTTAGTTACAGCTAAGCGATATTTTGCTGGAGGAGTGGTTACAATTACACTAAAACGATTCTAAAACACCTTATAGAATCCATGCCGCGCCGCACATTTGCTGTTATTCGAAACAAAGGGTTCCCAATTCGATACTGTATAAAAGTTCGTATTTTTTTGGTCTGTGTATACCCCACTGCAATAATAAATATTTATTTATCTTCTTTTCATTAATATTTTCCAAATAAAAAAAAAAATTAACTAGAAAAACAATAACGCCGTCTGCATAATGATGAAATGCATCCTCAGTTTAAACCTGCCCGGTGCAAATGAACTGTTTGTCCAAACCAAAGCTTAGTGCTCGAACGAGGTTAGTCATGCACAAAATGTATTCTTAGCAGCCATTAAACATTTACCTAAGGGAGCGTATTAAACAGCGAAGTTTGATGTAAATTCCAACCGTGCTGTATTTTAATTCGAAAGCTGTTCGAGTACGAACACCCGGAGAGAAAATAAAATTGCGAAAAAAAAAAAAAAAAAAAAGACTTAAGGAAATATCTCCCGGAACTTTTAAAACTCGTCATTTCTGATTGCAGATATCCCAATCACCATGGCAACTGTCTACTTTTCCGATGATCCAATCGAAATTTACATTACATGCGCGTGAAATGATTTATGGTTTCGTTCGCACGTGAAGTTTCGCGAGACAAGCTTACAAGTTCAATACGTCACTTCCTTTCATTTGTCCACGCTTTATTCAAGCCGTGATAGATGTCAGAAGAACCGGAAATGGAGAGATTAGAGTGTCAAGAAGAAAAAAAAAAAAATCTTTTGTTATTTAAATTCAGCTAGTTCTTGCCGCTTCTCTAAACTAAGCGAACCTGTCAAAATAAATCACACGTGCGACTTGTGGAAATAAATGCTTTCCTGAGTGTGTAACGCAGAACAGACGCATCGTGTCACGTTCGTATTTGGTAAGCGCGGGGGAGAACAACTCTTTTGTCGTTGAAAGTTCCAAAGATGGCAATGATAATAAATTCTTCCCACTCATCGAGGAAAGAAAATAGGGTAAAAAAAAAAAAAAAAAACGAAAAATAAAAATTTATTCCACAACCACTTGTCTCCTAATGTTCGATGCACTTTCGCTATTTTTGGCTTTAAACCATCGTTTTTAATAATTGGTCATTTTTTGGGGTCTACGCTATTCGCATCATGCTAGACGTGTAATTACTGCATTGTTCTAAGTCTCATTTAAGATTGAAATAACAAAAAAAGCACTTTTGTAGCATGGCTGGCAATAATCCAACAATTTCACAAAAAAACAGTTTTTTGATACATAAGATACGTCTTTCATTGTCCTTTGAATATAAATTCAAATTGAGGAAGGATAGTTGTAGAATAGATGTGCGGGAATTTGCCTTTAGCCAGCGGATGGTTAATTGCTGGAACAAACTTCCATCTATCGTTGTGGAAGTTGAGGATAGCTTAAATACTGGACAAACTTTGAAGGAATGGTTCTGTGAAATTGTTTTTTTTTTTTTTTTTCTGGCTGACATTACATAAGCTCATACGCTTGCTTTCTTGTATCACATGCCTCTATTACTAATTGCGTATCTGCTTACCACACCAACAAACTGGAAAAAGCGACTGCGAGGGTTCTTTTTCATTCCTTTATGGGTATTTCTTGTGTATATTTTAGTTGCTTAGTGTAATAATGCGAAACATTAATAGAAGGAGGATTTTCGAGAAATGCACGTGAATACGACCATTACCTTTTTTAAAAAGTATATTTTAAACAATTCCAACTTTTTTTACCTTTTTGATTTTTGAAATTGTGCAGCCAACAAATCGTTTACAATAGGTAGCGTTAGATGGCTCTTTGTCTTCCAACTAATGTTGACGTTCCTTCCTCTGACGCGTAATCCTATCCACAATTTTGCTGATGACAGCAAACTACATTCCACCTACCTGCATGAGAAACCTTGCACTGTGAAAATGATCCTGATTGGTAATGGATCTTTGAAATCGAAACTATTTAAATTGGGTCTGGAAACAAATCCTTATTGTTCTTGCGGTGAATATGAGACTCGGATGCACATATTACTTTCCTGTCCTCTTTATGAGGAAGATGACAATTACTTTTTCACCCAGTTTCTCCAATTCATCAAGCTAACGTTGGTCTTCTGGAAAATCCTAGAAGTTTAACAGCTTTGCAACATATTTCTATTGAAGTTTTTTCAAGAAGAAAGCAGTTCCTTCATCAGAAATTAAGATGAAGTTTTGCAGTGGGTGTAAGCATGGGGGTTTCTCTGTTCTTATTGAACTCAACTCGGATTTCAGGTGCAGTAAGTCGTCGATTGCGTTTAGAAATCAGTCATATGGTCTTATCTTGCGCTTTTGTTGTTACGCGTGGTCGTTCTGATCGTATTTTGTCCTTTAAACTGCCAATCTCCTTGAATCGTCGAATGGTAGTTTCTAATCCTTTAAATGAAACACCTAGTTTTTTGCCAATACTTCTCATGGAATAACTTTTGAACCCAAGCGTAGAGTTTGTGAGACGACCAACTGATTTAAAAATGGTGGCACATTATTTAGTGCCTACAGTGCACGTTGGTAGTCCCATCATGATCTGTTTTTTTTTTTTTTTTTTTTTTTTTTTTCTGGAGTGGGTGGCATCCTCAGAATTGAAGGAATTTTAAGAAAATGAGGCCATGAAAACATTATTAACTTAGTTAATTTCAATCCTTCTAAAATTTGGTCCTGTGTTATATCTGGAAAAATGGATTCTTCTGCTCCTATGCTTATCTTCGATGGCAATCAGATTTATAAAAGAGATCAAATAGCTCTATTAGAGATTATCCTGAATTCTAATCTCTCTTGGCAAAAGCAAATCACAAATATTGCTTCCTCTGCACCTAAAAAAGTGGGCCTTTCGCTTCATTCTTGACGTTATATTTCTTCTAAACAATTACAGTACTCACTCTGTGAAAATCTCAAATCTACCCTAACATGGAACATCATTCCCACGTCTGGGGAGGTGCCCCCGAAACTTCTCTGGGGCTTCTACACTTCATTCAACAGAGAGAAATCAGTTGTTGTTAGTTTGTTTTAGGCGCATCGGCGATTTAGGTCATATTGCGTCGTATATATTTATGCCTGTAAATTGCGTGTATATGTCATGGAAAGAATAATCATTAACCAATGAAAACTACTAGATTTCACACCATGACTGGGATAAGCATAAGAATTGTTGTTATAGGGTTTTAGGCACATCAGCAACTTAGGCCATATTGCATCGTATATAAAGACTGTAAATTGCGTGTGTTCTGTGGTCGATTTGCCTGTTTGCTGGACAAAAACCCGAGTTTCCGGGAAAAAGATAAAAAAAAAAAAAGCCTGCTACTCTCGACTGAGACCAACTAACCCAACCACGTTGAGAAAAAGGCCCATAAAACATTCGTCACGTCATCTATGGGATTCGAACTCTGGTGTTTGCCATCTGGTTTGGGGAGGATGGCGATTATACCAACTGTGCTACCGCGAGGGCTCATACAGAGTCTGTCTACTCTATGTCTCATAGATGTACTGTTTCTGCTGCATGCCTTTTCTATGGGCACTATTCTTCTGAATTGGTATCTGTATTCCATCCCCCCCACTCTCTTCCAACCCATTCCGCACACGTGGCGCAACCAGCTGGCATCCGTTCATTGTCCGTCTCCAAACTGACAGAGCCAACTTTTTCCCTTTATCATTTATCACTCAACTTCTGTTTGTCTTTTCAAACTTAAATCCATACACGGTACTATATGTTGTATAGTACTATGATACTATACTCATCTTAAAAAACAAGGAACAAAGTAATTTTTAAACAAAGGTGTTAAATTTAAAATCAATGTGATTGTTAACTATCTGCAAAAAACTGATCAGACAAATGCGTACTAAGAGCAGGTATTAAGAATTAAGGATAATATCTAACATTAATAGGAATTTCTAGGAAAAGTATTTCAGCAAGAAGCTTAGGGTGGGGTTCTATGTTGGAAACGATAGCAAATATCTGTACTTGCAACGAATTTGTTAAAAAACAAATGCATTGGAAACAAAAAAGACAGGGTGTTATAATCTTTTGAAACATAACGAAGAAGGTCTTGAACGATGAAGAATTCACGAAGATTGTACATTGGACAACCCGTTACACTCTATGAATTTGCCATCGTTCAATAACTGCAGAAATATAAAAAACTTAATAAATTTTATTTGCATCACCGAAATCTGTGGGAGAGTTACAGTGCACGTCAGGTGTCTCTTAAATATGGATATCCCCAAAGGTGTTCGCTGGGCGATGGATCTGATAAACGTGCGGCCCAACGAAGCATGTCTACATCACGTAGGCACTGTCCGGATATGAGAGCAGTGTGTGGGGAATCATCCCGCTGGAAAACAGCATTTTGGATGGAGCATAAGAACTGCTCTTAGAATGGTTTCAACACACGTAATTGGCCTCAGTAACAATCACAGATGAACAGCGCTACTGTAATTGATGGCTCCCCATATTAGGATTTTGGGCCTGGCCTGATCTGCCACTCCCTGATGTAGATTGAATGACCTTTTTTCCCCTGCGTGTCTCCAGACGCGCATAAGTTCGTCACTGGATCCCAAACAGAAACGTGATTCAGTACTAAAGGCAACGCGATACTATTGTTCCTCAGCAGCTCTCTCCCTGCACCACTGCAGACGTTGACGATGATGGAACGGAGTCGGGAAGCAGCCGAGGGAACGGACAGCGAGATTGCAGTCCTACTTCTCTGCCGTCTGCTAATCATGCTCCTAGATACAGGTGCACACAGGGTAGTGCTAAATTTGTTGGAAGACTAGCGGGTTGTGACAGATCTGTTTCCTGTCACTAGTAGACGGATGCATCGATCCTTCCATTCTGACGTTCTTCTGACGAGGACGTTGACGATGATGGAATGGCGTCAGAGGCGGATGAGGGAACGGACAATGAAAATACAGTCCCGCTTCTCTCATTCTTTCTTCTGCTAATCTCTCTCCAGCACAGGCACTGACAGGTGGCGTTACGACGTTAAAAATCTGGCGACTGGCAGATACCTCGATCCTTCCTTTCTGACCTTCTTCTGATACCACCAGAGCCATAGAGTTGTCCAACTATCTTTGTGCCCATTGATGCCAACAGGGTCCAGCCGTTTCAGCATCAGACTCACACGAACGGCGATTTGTCCTGTTGACTATCCCTCTTCTGATAACTAAACGATCGAACCCCATTCAAAGTCATTTGTCTTCCGTTTGCCTGTTACACGGGTGTTTACACATGTTTTTATAGCACAGATTCCTAAGTGAGGGAGGCAACAGACACGTCGAATTTCTGTTACGCTGATCAGCTTTACATAATCGTTTAAGTCCATATACATCACAGCTTATGGATGCAAAGGCTCAGGTAAATCCGTCCATCATTTCTAGGTTTGGAAATTTCAATGATAAGAAGTGTATTATTGCAAGAGTGACCACATCAGTAGTCAAAAGCGGGAAGTAGTAGCATAATTGCTTATAGAGAATGATAATCATTATTAAAAATATGACGAACACTTAATCCGTCCAAGAAGCACAGACACCTCAGAGACAACAGATTTAACACAAGACTGAAGGTGAGAGAGAGGAGTTAAGTTTTCTCTTATCAGATGTGCATTTTCAATGGATAAATTGCCTATAAAGTACAGGGTGCCGCAAAATAAGCTGACCATTTTAAAAATATCATAACTTTTTTAGTTCTTTTTAGGTTTGTAATTTTTTGTGTCTATCTTACAGGTAACCCTTGGAGAATTTAATTATGGAGAGGTACACAATTGTTCAGCCGACCAAAATAATCACAATGTTCTTGGAAAAACAATCGATCAGTAGTTCTAAAGCAACGAGCATATAGACAATTTTGTAAGGTTCGCGAGGCTCCGAGTAGGAACACAATTTACACTGCTGTTCGAAATTTTGAAGAAAGGGGAACTGTTGTTGATGCCAGACACACTGGAAGACCTCGAAGTGGTCGATCAATGGAAAACATTGCACGTGTACCGGAGAGTGTTGCAGATCAGCCTCAAACATCGACCAGAAGACACTCTGCTCAATTGAAGATCTCTCATCACTCGCTGCAGCGAATTTTGCGTATGAACTTGCATCACTTTCCGTACAAGATTCAATTAGTCCAAGCCCTTCAACCCCAAGACAAGCAATCGCGTCTGGAATACACCCGTGCCTTCATAAACCTCGCAAAAAATGATGAGAATTTCATTTCAAATTTGATGATGAGCGACAAAGCACATTTTCAGTTAAGTGGCTTTGTTAATAAACAAAACTGTTGATTTTGGGGCAGTACGAACCCAAGAATAACTCACCAGAGACCAATACATTCAGCTGAGGTAGCGGTTTGGTGTGCCGTAACAGCCGAACGCATCACCGGACCTTATTTCTTGGAGGATATTGATGGTGTTGTTCAGACGGTCAATGGAGAGCGCTATAGGACAATGGTTGAAAAATTTTTGATGCCACAGCTACCAGAAGACCACAATATGTGGTTCCAACAAGATGGCGTCACGGCTCACATCGCTCGAGCCACAATGGATCTCCTAAGGCAGCATTTTCCCAATCGCATTATTTCGAAAAATGGTGATGTGAGATGACCACTGCGCTCACCGGATTTGGCCGCCCCAGACTTTTTTATTTGGGGCTATCTCAAGGATAAAGCGTATGCCAATAATCCTCAAACCATAGAGGCCCTAAAACAGAATAACCGGCATGGGATAGCCGCAATATCTCCATATGATGTAAAAATTTCCAAGAAAAAGCTTTCATTCACCGTTTAGACAGTTCATTTATTACATTTCGTTCTAAAGTTACAGAGAAAACAAACTGTTCAACTTATTTTACGCCACCCTGTATATTGGAAAATGGTGATCTGATAAGGGGGGAAAAAAGCAGCATTTAGATTGCGACTTTTAAAATGGAATAAAAATCTTTGTTTTTTTTTTTATCTTAACGTATCAGTGTACTTCCAAAGATTTATTAAGTAAATATAAATCCAAATTTTTTGTGCAATTAGTATATATATGATAACAGCAAAGGTTAGGTCAGATTTTCAAAATGTATACACCAACAACATTTTTTTTTCAACAGTCCCAATACAGTGCTATCTGGAGCATGAGCAGCATACATATTTATTTATTTATTGCGATTTTATATTCCTCCACAATTTTAGCAGTGTTCAAGTTTGTGTCTTTGTACGTATTCTTGTTCCAACACCAAAAAATCCACGTCTTGATGTGAAGATCTTGGAGGGTATTCACGAGTTCCCCGTCCATCGTTTAGGAAATCAGCATCCGGAATTATTGATTTTTGGAGATCTACTAATATTCATCCTCTGTGTGACAATCAGTGGCTATCTTTACGAAGACATAAGCTGCACTTGGGGGGGGGATTAGAATTTCAAGCAGGTGTTGCCTATTTGTTCTTCGTGGCTTACAACTGAGACGCAGCTAAAGTTATTACCACCGTAGCGACATTTCCAAACAGTTTTCATCGTAACATGAGAGCAATGGCGGGAGCAGATGAATTTACTGCGTTATCTCGAGAGAATCAGAGAGGGGCAATTTAATCGAGTGGGCCTACGGCAATGAATTTTCAGTAGATGCGATTTGCTGCTATTCAAATTCGCGTGCTATAAATAATGACATAATTGCCACACTTATTGGAGAAGAACGGCTTTATGTAGAAATAATGAACACGCTAAAGAGGAAACCTAATATCTAACCACATCCCTCAACAGTTTATTATAAAACCATTTATCTTCCTTATAAGTTCATGATAACGGCTTGAAAGATTGTCATCGCCCTTATCAAATGTAAAAGAAAAAAAAAAAAAAAAGGCTTTATTAACAGTAGGAGACTTACTGGTTTTACAAGTGGTTGGTGAGCGAGTTCTTCCGACAACACCAGAAATACCATCATTTCGTTACTAGAAGACAACTGGCAGTTGGAGTAGCTTTCGCAGTACAACAAAATCTAATGTCAAGCACCCGCACCAGGAACAGTTAATTATTATTTGATTATACGATTAATTATTTTAATCCAATTTAAAATAATTAACACTTATTGTCTTAAACCATTAAAAAGCAACTTCAGAACAGCTCAGTCTCTTAAAATTAGTATTATTAATGGAAAATGACTAAAGGAAGTGTACTTTATCCACACTATTCCCATTTCCACAATGTAACCATGCAATTTCTGCCCTGAACAGAGCGAGGTAGCGAGTCTCACTGCTTCTGCCATGAGAGGCAAATTATTCCGATGTTCGACAACCCGTTGCCCATAAATGAACATCACGAGATCCGATCTTCTAGTATTCCCTGAGATATTATACTTTTGTTCCTGGTTAGGGTCCCATCTACGAGGAAGAACAGACCTTCCTCATTCATTTTACTCAAGCCTCTTCACCGCTTTACACATTTCAATCAGATCTTTCCTTGGACCTCTACTTCTCAAACTTTGCAATCCACACCTTCTAAGCAGTTCATATGCGCATCAATTTGCACATCATTAATCTGGTCGCGCTCTTATTTGAACCATGTACAGCCCTGAACACAATATTCCAAATGAGGTGTGAGGTGTTCCAAATGACATCCCTCTCCCTACAAAAAAAGTCCTATAAATCATGGCACATGATGTACAGAACATTCATGTACCTGCCTAGCCACCTGTTCGTAACGAAATGTAATGTCAAATAAAAATTTTCATGGCTGACTGAATCATAACTATAACTGTTTTCCATCTAGAACCACTTTTAGCTTCTTTAACCCTAGCTTATACGCGACTCCAGGATTTCGTTTTCCAGATGAATAACTTTACATTTACATGCATTAAACTTTAGTTACTATTTTTTCGGACCATATATGTAACCGATCCAAGTCTTTTTTGAAACAACGTGGCCTGGTTCGAATTGCTAACACATTTCCCGCCTTAAAGTCATCAGCAAACGTGACAGTTCCCTTGAATACCGTCGTCAATATCATGTATGAAAATTAGAAATAGGAGCGGACTCAAAAATTAGAAATAGGAGGAACCCAACACCGAGCCTTTAGACTGGTGTTGGGTTCCCTCCTATTTATAATTCTTGCTTGTTACAGCGGTCCACCCCGAAGACTGATCATTTATGACAACCCTCTACTCCTGTCTTTTAGTAAGCCTGCATCCAGTTAGGACCTTACCAGTTATTTTTAAAAATCCTTCATACACTTATTACAATGCAAAAACTTGAACTGTTTGGTGCAACCTATAAATTTCGACTTATTATTAATTTTTTAAAGTAGAAGGGACTTTGCAATCGTCCTCTACATTGATAACGTTCAATGGGTAAAATTATAATTTAGAATACCTGATCACAGATATGATTAACTATATTTCAGATTTTTTTACTAAAGGACTAAATTATCATCTATTCATTCTATCAGTATTAATAATTATTTATCGTATTTACTCCTATAATTTTTGCCTTTGCGGCTAATGCATTGTATATGGCCACTGTTCTTTCACACCATGGGGAAAAAGGCCTGTTTAGATTCACAACCGAAGTCCAGAAAAACATTCCGTCTGGATAGGAACTTTTAGTTATTTATTTACTATTATTATTATTATTTACTTTTGCACCACGTTGAAGTTATCCGATCTCAGGCGAGGATTGCGTGGCATTTTCTTGCTGAAAACTCAGGTTTTTCATTGAGCAGCGAAACTTGGGAAAAACAGATATGACTGCCAATGTTCAGGTTATGCTGAACATTGCCTATGGCAGTGTTCATCAGTGAAGAAAAATTAAGCCAATGGTTGCAGAGTAGCCCTCGAGACCTACAATGACAGTTGGATAAATGTAATGCTCAATGTTGGACCAAACGACCATCCTAACTAATGTCATATCAAGTCGTGTGGTTGGAGAGTCCTGCACCAATCACATGATAATAGCGAAAATTGTCCACAAAATCTATGAAGGACACAGATTTGTAGTAAAGTTAGAAATAAATGAGTAGCATTGACCAAAGAACAGCCACTGGAGGACAAAAGTTTAACCTTTCCAGAGATGTGAACACCTGAAACTGAGTCATTTGCTGAAACTGAATCAATGCTGTGAGTTCGAGATACTTTTTCACAACGAGGAAGTGAATATAGCCTGCTTTTACAGCCAGATTTTTAGACATTTAGACCAGTTTTTCGAAGAGGAATGCAAGATGGACTTTGATAAATATTCTACTCCATGCGATTAGCATAATGGTTAAAATCATGGTCCTTCCACACCGTGTGAAAAAGGGACAGATTTAATTCGGATCAAGAGGAGGAGGATCTTTTATTGGCTTTTTAAAGAGTTAGAATTGGTCTCAGGCGTAGGTGGTATAGTTCTTTCTCCCGGAAACTCGGGCTTTTCATCCAAACAACCAACCATAGATTATACGGTATTTCAGAAATAATACACTGACGCCTCATAGCCCTAATTGCTTTGGCGATAAAACAAAACAAATAATCAAACTGTTGGAAGACGCTCTATAGTCAACTAATATAATGTATCATATGAAAAATATGCTAGCAGAATAAAGTTGCCATGTACCTGGGAAACAGAAATCCAGATATAAGCTAGTGGGGAAGTGGTCCATAGCAAAAAAAAAATTAAAGATTTTCAGTCAGACACGAAGTTTTCCATGCGGTCTAAACAGACGGCCAAAATGCCATTATCTGCTATTTAGAATATTATGTTAAGGCCTATACGCCACACTTGAAAAAAGACATAAGCTTCTAAAAAAGATCCAAAGAAGGGTTGTTGTTGTTTGTTGTGTTATAGGGTTTTAGGCACATCAGCAACTTAGGCCATATTGCACCATATACACGATGAGCTAAAACATTGTGACCACCTACCTAATATGATGTTGGTCCTCCAGGTGCATCCAAAACAGCTCGTACCCAGCGAGGCATGGACGCTACAAGATTTCTAAATGTGTCTTGTGGTGTCTGGTACCAACACATATCCAGCAGATCCTTTAACTCCTGTAAGATTCGTGGTTGAGACGCCGCAAATCGGAGTTGCTGTTCCAACACAAACCACAGATGTTTGATGGGATTGATGTCTGCGAAATTTGGAGGCCAGGGCAATACCTGGAAGTCTTCCTCATGTTCTGCAAACCAGTCTCGCACAATCCGGGTGGTGTGGTGTGGCATGGCGCATTATCCTGCTGAAAGATGGCACTGCCAGAGGGGTAACACCGTTGCTATGAAAGGGTGTACCTGGTCAGCAATGATGTTTAGGTAGGTGGTAGACGTGAGAGTGCCCGGCACATGGATGACTGGACCCAGGGTATCCCAGCAGGACATCGCCCAAAGCATGACAAAATCAACATCGCTCAAAGCACGACAAAATCAAGCCGCGGCCATCGGCTTGATTTAGTCGCATGGTGCATCCAGGCGCCATCACTTCCCCAGGTAAACGACACACATGTACCCGGCCGTCCACATGGTGCAACAGGAAACGTGATTCATCAGACCAGACGACCTTCTTCCAATTACTCAAGGTCCACTTTCGATGCTCGCGTGCCCATTGTAGGCGCTGTCCCCGTTGAACCGTGGTCAGCATGGGCACTCGGAGCGGCCTGCGGCTACGCAGCCCCATTTTCAGCAGGGTTCGATGTACTGCGTGTTGTGACACATTACTCCTGTCACCAGCATTCCAATTACCGGCTAGTTGCGCCACAGTCGCCCTTCTGTTGCCATGTACCATCCGGGAGAGCCTTCGCTCACCTCGAGCATCGATGAGCCGTGGTCGTCCAACACCTCGCCGGCGGTTCGTGGGTTTTCTCTCCTAGGACTAATTTCGGTAGGTACTAACCGAAATTAACGTGCCGTTTTGCAATGCTCTGACCGAGTCGTCTGGCCATTTCAATTTGGTCTTTGTCAAACTCGCCTAAGTCCGCTGACTTTCCCATCTGAAGAACAAGAGTAACGCTGTTTAACGGAACTGAGTATCGGGTGTTTTTTATAACGTGTCCTGACCCGCGCACGCGCCGTAGTTCACCTGCAGCTGCTTCGATTTGCATAACGACTCGCTGGTCATAATGTTTTGGCTCATCGGTGTATATCATAAATATATACAGTACTATAGTGTAAATTGCGTGTATTCTGTGATCGATTTTCCTCGTTATTGGATGAAAAATCCGAGTTTCCGGGAGTGAAAACTATGCTATCCTGAAATGAAACCGACTTACTCAGCCACGTTGTGAAAGAGGTCCATAAAAATTCTTCCCGTTATTCAATGGATGCGAACTCAGATTTTTTCCACACGATGTGGGGAAGACGGTATTTTAACCAACTGTGCTATTCACGAAAGCCAAATCATTGAATGAATCGTCTGCCACAATGGTCGAAGAGAGTTCGCTAAAATTCAAAATGGAATTTTATAAGGGACGAATGAAAGATTTTTTTTTTTTTGGCAGATGCAGAGAAGTCCGGCTCATTTTAGACGTTATAATACTAATGCAATACAATCTAATACGACAATGTTTGTCGTATTAGAATCAGTAAAATTAAAATATTTCACCAAAAAAGTCACCAGTTTCAGTAAACAACAGGAGAAATTAAAATACACAAACCAGAAAAAAACCAACGACAACCCCCACCCCCCCACAAACTAGTTAAAATAATTCACATCAGAGAGATACTCCGTTAATAGTGTGAATATATATCTACACGTACATGTACAAGGACAACGCTTCAAATACTTTTTGTGTAGTTTCTTAATATCAGATTTTGCCATCAGGTGGAACTGTATAATTCTAACTCAAAAAAAAAATCAAAATCCATTTTCTTTTGCGAGCACTGAACTGATCCTATTAGTTATTTTAATCTCATCTTCAGTGCTTCATTATATAAAGCTTAGTCCATTAATATGGACTATATCTTGCCCACACAGTCTTGACAAGCAAAAAGTCTTTGTATATTCATTAAACCTTAACTTTGTATGTTCAACGAGGCAGACAGAGACGTGCATGGCTGCTCTGTGCGTGGCTGCTATGAGCCACTAATAGTGCAATTAATCGACAACCATCATAACTAAACAGATGGAGAAATGAAGCATAATCATCGTGATGGTAGTCTAGACAAGCAAACGTTTGGAATCTTAGCAAAGTTTCGAACTAAGCGAAGATGTGGAGTGGTTTTGATATGTAAAATCTTATCTGCGTTCATACAAGCTCTGTGGAAGATAGCCTCATGATCACTCACGCACCTTTTAGAGTGATGTGGCTTGTCGTTCTACATTCGCATGACATGGAATAATAACGCTAAAACATGGGAGATGTTCTCTTGGCTTACATCGATTTTGATGGATGAAGACCATTCTCGAGAAGGTTCGCTTAATGTATGTGTTAAGGGAATGTCGTGAGGCCACGAGATTAGATTGCTCAGAGCGGCTTACAGGGATTGGGAAATGGTAGCCGAAGTAATTTGATTGAAATGTAGCACTTAGTGGACGAAAAAAGATTCGAACTTGGCAGGTGTGTCATTATTAACTAGTTGAATCTGATCCATGTACGGACATAGTCAACATTAGTGAAGGTTGATATATGTTTAAGTGATTAGCTACTAGTAGAATTTAGAATATTTGGAATAATCTTGAGAAGGAAAGTATACCAAATAAGGAGAGCATCACGAATTGGCAAAATCATGTGTTACGAAACACACTAGAAACTACAAGTATACTTTGTTTAAAGGATATTACCTAAGGAACAACCCAGAAAGCTTTTGAATAACTCTTGTAGAATTTTTAAACGACTTGGCCATATTGCACCGTACACATCGTCTACAATTGCATGTGTTCTGTGGTCGATTTAACTGTTTGCTGGGCGGAAACCTCGAGTTTTCGGGAGAAAAAACGGATGATACCCTCGCCTGAGACCAACTATCTCAGCCTCAGGTGAAAAATTGTCAAAAAAATCTCCTTCACCACACCCCCACACCTACTGCGAGGCTGAAGTGATGTAATTTGTATTAAATAATTGCAGATATGTTTAATCTGTGTAATTTCAAGGTAAAATAGAATAGATTTTTTTAATTGCAGTATAAGATATATACAATTAATCCCGTCATGGCATAGTGCTGCCAGCGGTTTATAAATACACATATTTACATACATATGTACACTCCCGCCTAAAAGTTTGGAATCACGTTTCATTTTTCTTAATTTTCAAAGTTTTTATTAAAATGGGTCCAACTTATTTACCAATTCCTATGAAAATATTTTATATTATGTATAAAATCAAAATAAAAAATTAAAAACTGAAATAATATTAAAGAAATTTCTAGAATATTCGAGAATATTTCAGGAAGATGTAAAAGATTCCTTCATTTGGTAGAACATTGTAGATGATTCTAGAATATTCTACAAATTGGGAGTGTTGTTTCAATATTATAGAAGACTGTAGATCAGGCCTGGCCAACCCGTGGTCCACATACGGCCCGCCACATTATTTTTTGTGGCCCGACAGATGAGTTTTATACTACTGAGTGCATCAGTGGGAAATCATTCACTAGCTGCACTAGGCATGATAAATAACAAGAAATATAATACTGACCAGCTGTCCTTTTCCAATCCCCACCACCCATTCCCTTCTTCGAACCGGAAACTCTGCAGATGGAAGTAACTGATTTACAGTGCAACAATGAATTAAAACACATTCACGTCACGACATCAAAAATCAACTTTTACAACACTTATGTGACAGCAGAAAAGTATCCCAAATTTAAGATTTTTTGTACAAAAATTGTGAGCACCTTCGGATCCACATACGTTTGCGAAACTTTCTTTTCAAAAATGAAATTTATTAAAAGTAAATCTCGAGCTTCAATAACA